>NC_140470.1:28175713-28775713 GCF_051167445.1 Perissodus microlepis | reverse complement strand
AGCAGTGAATCAGCTGAGACAAGAACTGATGGTTGGCTGATCTGCAGGAGTCCAAACATTACACAAATCTATTGAAAGAATGATTCAAATCTGTATGTGCACGATTAAAAATGAAGAAGAAACTGCTGCTCATCATGACTATTGGCTATTTTCACACAACAAAAAACAAACAAGCTGATTTTGTAGTTTCTACTATTTACTCAGTAGACAAAAATTCATCCATCAGTATTAAGTTTAATAGCTCAGTAAGGCCCATGGATATTTCTATTATAAATAATGATATAGTCATATTTACCAATCGAAGTTCTCATTTAAGCAGCCTTATTTTTTCAAAGATAATATGTCAGTCCTTGATTTAGGCGAAATTGCTGCATATTTATGTCCTAAAGATTTCCTTTACCTATTCCATATTTAGGGAATGGACGAGCCACGTTTAAAGCTCTATTCCCAGATTAAAACAACTAGTAACTTTAGTAATTTTAGTATTTTGGAAGAGCGTTTTAAACACTACACAAATAATGATTTTCATTATTTTATTATTTTTATTTTAGTACAGTACAACTCCATAAATGTGGGATAAAATGGCCTCAGAAGTCATTGAAAGCCACAGTGATACATATGGCTGAAAACATGTGTCATTAGTAAATAAACATTATTTACTAGGAATGTTGGAGTTTGTAGTTTAGCACGCCGTTTAGTTTCCCACATTTGCTGTTATGTATTTAGTTCTGGTGACTGCGCTGGTTTTGTCAGTACTGGTTGGAAGGCCTGCTTTGCTTCCTCCTTTTCAGGTCCTAATTAAGAGCTGCTCCCATCTAAAACAGGAAATGATGTCACCGGACAGACTAGACATCTGTCCAGGGTATACCCCACCTCTCGCCCTATGGGCCAGCTGAGATAGGCTCTAACCCCCATGAACCTGAACTGGATAAGCAGAAGAGGATGGATTGATGGATGGACTTCACCTGGAGCCTATTTAAGTTTGTTTCCTTCCAACATGGCTCTCTCTCCTCCTGGAAGGCTGGAACTTTTCAGGCAGCCAATTTGGTTTTCTTTCCACTTTGCGTATCATCCCTAATTTAAGTTGCGTGTTGGTTGTAGGTTAGCACCAGTTTTCTTTTCTTCTTTTTCTCAGTTTATGATTAATAAAACGGCTTGGTGGAAGCTGTTGTTGTGTGGCTCTCCCTTCTTTATTATTTCCTGCATGAGCCAGACAAAACAAGCTCGTTCACTGCAAATCTGCAAAATCCTTTAAAAGAGCCTTTAAATACTAATATTACAGCAGCACCATTCCACCTCCCTCTAAGAGCTTTCCTGATGCTGTGATTGGATGTGTGCAAAGTCTGTTAGAGACTGTAAAAAAGTGGTGAGCCAACTTTGTTGTAAAATTAGGAGTGAAATCCCAAATATTGGGAACATTTGGGATTTCCCAAATATTGGGAACATTTGGGATTTCACTCCAGGAACTGTAGTTGCGTCCAACTGTTGGCTTCACTGTTCACCCGGAGAGGTCGCTGCCTCCTGTCTTCCAAATTCCTTTCAGTACACTCCACTTATCCACCAGCCTTCACAAAAATGTGCCCCAGTAGTTTTCACCTCATCCTGGTAAAAAAAGACAAACTGACTCACAGCAGCACAAACCTAACCTTCTTGGCAGGGAAACACAGGATATTATTGTTGCTATCCATAATTCTCTGCTTGCTGCAGGTAACTTAAAGCAAAAAAGCTCTTCTGTGCACTTAAGAGTCCATTAAGACAGAGTCAAAGTGAAATACCCTGCCAAGCGGTCATGTTCTCTCTTAACATTTCCACTAGAAATAAATGTTTGAGTGGTTAAAGGAACATTTATTTAGCAGGAAGCAATGGGTTCGTGCTCTGCAGCTAGATAACTAAAACTGCTCAGAAGGCACCGAGCAGTGCACTGAACACACAGGGCATACATAAAGACTCCTCGGCAGCTACGTCCTAAAGGCTTTGAAAGCACTTCTTGTTTAACAGCTTCTTGCTATGAATGATGGGAGCATAGAGTCACAACTAGAAAACAGAGATCTGTATTTGTGTTTCTTTTTAGCTCTTCTCGGTGGAATAAGCAGCCGTGGGATTGGGTGGCTGGGACTGAGCTATGTCTGAATCAAAAAGTCATGGCAGATGTTGTAACAGGAGGGGCTGGCTTGGTTTCTTAGCAGCATGTGGTGACCCGGGACCAGTAATAACCTCCAGCATTTCATACCCAGGGCCAAGTTTAAGCCCTAAAGCTGGCCCGTGTTTAAGCCTATTAATAAACCTGAACTCATGCCACAACTGGTGCCTAATGCAGGCACCTCACCTCTACTTGACCCATGCCTATTATTGCTTCATAACTTGGAGTGTTTCATGTTTAGACCAGTCAGTGGAATCTGATCAGAACACATTAACCCAGTGTCTGGAGTTAAATTGGAGGGGTTAGGTAGATAAAGCTTTTACATCCCCACTGAGCTTTAAAGGTACTTTATGTAATTTCCTTCTGCAACTTTAGATATAAAAGTCACCACCAGGAGGTGATGTTTTAACACAGTTTAGATCTGGGTGTCGAACTCCAGGCCTCGAGGGCCGGTGTCCTGCAGGTTTTAGACGTGTCCTTGATCCATCACAGCTGATTTAAATGGCTAAATTACCTCCTCAACATCTCTTGAAGTTCTCCAGAGGCCTGGTGATGAACTAATCATTTGATTCAGGTGTGTTGACCCAGGGTGAGATCTAAAACCTGAAGGACACCGGCACTTGAGGCCTGGAGTTGCCCAACCCTGGTTTAGATTATGGGTGTCAAACATAAGGGCTGGGGGCCAGATCAGCAAAGTCAGATCAGCAAAGACTCTAATCCGGCCCTACTTAAAAGCTGTGAAAAACTTTTAACTGTATTTTCATATGTTTTACAGCTTTATCTTTGCTGATAAAGATCTCCCCCATCATACACCAAAGTATTTAGGTAATAGATAAAAAATTTAAATGACAGAAAACGTCATTTTTTCCTTTTTTTTTTTTTTTTTAAAACAATGGATACACTGTAAAAAATAAATAGGACAATCAATGAGCTACAGCTCTGCAATTTTACATGTTTTTCTTACAATTTAAGAGATCAACTAATTTTTAAAAATGGTAATTTTTTAAAGAGTTTCACTGATTTCTTTTCAGAAATTCATGTCAAAGTTTATGGGGATAATGTGTGGTGATAAAATCTACTTTTAAAGTAGACCAGTCTGTTACTTAACTCACCTGATGCTATACTGATTTAAGTGTTGCCTTAATAGTTGGTTTTTTTTAGCTTCACGGACTTCAGGTACAAAAAGAAAAACCTTACTTCCTCATCTACATTATTCTGTATCCTCAAATGACTGAAGAGGTGCTCATGCTGGAATTTCATCGTCATGGCAACGGAGAAGCAGCTGATACACAGACTCATTTTATTGCAGCTCTGCATCTTTACCAGGTGCAGGTGAAGGCTGAAGATAAGAAGTCAAGGTGATAAGCGTTGCCAAAGAACCTTTACCTCCTCGCTCTTTGATATTTGGAGACTCTTTGTTTTGCTGGCTGATGTATGTAGACTTGATGGACGTCCATCCCGTCCAGCAGTCCATCCCTGCAATCCCCGATGTGTCCTAGTCAGATACCAGAACCACCTCAGCTGGTTCCCTTTAACTGGAGGAGCTCCTCCAAGTGTGCTGAGGCCACACTCCCTGCAAAGGAAACCCAGCTGTCGTTTCACCATAACAAACAGAAGCAAATAATCAGGATAATGCGTTTTGCTGTGACCACCTACAGCACCATCAGACATCTCCCACCTTCATCTTCTTTCTGCCCTCTCTGGACGTGATTAGGTGCCAATCTATAATGCTTCAGGGAGCCATGTATTGAGAGCCATTATCCATGATGATCACCATCGAGTGGTCATACAGCAGCTAATTAGCGGGGGTCGCATACAAGGACCTGAAGCACCTTAAAGTACAAAAACTGCAAACCTACCCTGCAGACTGAAGCTTCGTCAGCTCAAACAGATACTCGGATACAAGAGACGAACCAGGGCTCGTTTTGCATTATGTCTTTATTGCAGATATTTCCCCCCCCCCATTTTTTCTTGTTTGTATACATGTCAAGACTGAGTTGAGCGACTGTACTGCAGTACTGTGAGCAGAATAATGCATGTGAATACAGGAGGCGGCAACCCGCAGGATCTTTTTTTCTTTAAAATCGAGACGAGTCCGATGACCTTGATTGTCACACTAAAAATGTTCTCATCCAGAGCCGTTGTTTTGTTTTTTTGTTTCATCTCGGCAGCCGTTTACACCTGTCTGGACAGGAGAACTGAGGTCGTCGGGGAGATATACACCTTGTCCCCGTGTCACACACGGCAACACAAACTGTAAAACATTTAAGTGAGCGAACCTAACGTGGCGTAGGTTCTGCACATCCGAAAAAATAAAATAAAATAAAAAGTAAAATCAGACTGTTGTGAGTGCTTCTTCTCATCAAATTGTGTTAAATATATCACAGTCAGATCAGAAGTAGTGTTAAATGTTTTTTTAAACATATTTTTGTCTAATTCTTTTTTTTTTTTTTTAGATTTATTTACAACAGTAAATATTGCCTCTTCTCATCAATACGGAGTTTGCTACGAGAGGTGTCCAAGTCGCTGAGCTAAACGTGAACGTTTTCAGCAGAAACACTTTGGCATTAGTTACCAATTTAAAAACAACAGAAGAAGAAGAAGAATTGCCCTTTATGGGGAGATCGCACATCTTGCCAGCTAAATGCAGCGTCAGAACTAAAGTGCTTGTGAGACTTTTTATCCCCAGCGTAAGCTCTCATTCTCATGGAAACCGAATGAGGGGATATAGATGAGGCTTGATGAGAAAAAGAAGAGAATAGAATAAAACAAACAAACAAACGGACGAACAAATAAACAGAAAGAACCTCCAGCTGATGGAGGTTTGATGGAGGGCTCAGTCAGTGGAGCCCTGCTGCTTTTTTCTTGTTTTTTTTTTTTATCTGAGTCCAATCTCCTGTAACACGTGACGCAACCAAACAATTCTACTCCAACTGTGTCTCCTCTCAAAGAAGATTCAAGGCTTTTATTTAGCTCACTTTCCCTCCCTTCGCTCACTCCATGAGGTTTGGGTGGACGCTGACATGAATTTATTAACACACAGATGTTGCAGGAAGTCCACCTGGGCACAGAGCAGAGGATTCAGGAGGGTTAACTCTCGGTGGGTTAGCGGTGAGTGGAAGCGTGCGAAGCTCGGAGCTGAGGCCTAGCTGGCGCCGCTGCCGCTTCCTGGGGGTTTGAGGCAGTCCTCTGTCACGCCCTGAGAGGCCAGCTCAGACAGAACATTGTCCAAATAGTTGGGGTCAGGGTAGCCGTGGCCCGACAAGTTGGACATCATCTCGGTTTTGTGGTGGATGCCGTTCCACACCACTGTGTCGGGCTCTCCGGTGGTGCTGGACGTTCCCACGGTGAAGATGAGACGCCGCATCCACGCCACCTTCAGCAGCTCGAGGACCTTTACAGCAGAAACACAAGGAGCGCTCATGAAACACGGCTGGATTTGAAATTTATCATCTCATCGTTTTCCAGCCTTTAAAATATAGATTTGTTACTTTTGTTTGTGTTACTTTTGTTTGTGTCACCGAATAGTTCACAGCTCAATTAAACAATTGTTCAATAACTTAAGATGAGTCTGGTTCTGTGAGAGGTTTCTTCCTGGTAAAAGGGAGTTTTTCCTTCCCACTGTTGCCAAGTGCTTGCTCATGTGGTCTTTAAGTGATGACTTATGAACCCTGCTACCGGATTTAAACTACTCTGCGTTTATTAAGGCCGTTGTTTTTTTTTTTAAAAACATGCTTTAATGCTTTGTATCTTGTTCTATTTAATCTGAACAAGCCCCTAAAAAGAAAAAAAAAAGAAAAATCAGTGATAACTGTCGGCCTCTCTCGGTTTTATTTACCATTATTCATCGGCAGCACGTTTGAAAGCTCAGTTTTTAAAACCTTACGATGTAACTACAGTCCAGCTGTAATATTAATGACTAACCTCGTATTATAGATGGATTATCTCAGTTGTTCTCCTGACTGAAGTTTGGTCCGTTTACAGCATCCTGCCATGCGATTGCATTTGTCCCTAACCATCAGGAACCCTCACGTTAACTTAAAAAGTTAGCGTTCATCCTCCAGCTTCACTGTGTTTATGTTATGCTAACATAGCTGTGTTGCTAGCGATCACGTAGCACATCATTATGTACCAGCTAGTCCAACTTCAGTAACCCTACAAACGTCACTGCTGTTTAGTTTTTTCTTCATTTATGTTGGAAGTGACAGGAGTGCTGTACGTTTGAATTTTTTCAGAAATCCGTCAGTCAGAACATGCTATATCATGTTTAGGTGGAAACTAGCGAGCCAACTTCCTGCTAATTGTGTTAAATTTCATAAAATCTGTTTTTATGGATGGATTTTATTACAGATAAAATAATTTAGACAGTTTGTAACTTTCAGTAATGCTGCAGTGTTCCTTTGACTTTGGGACCTGAAGTGGAGTTTGGACACTAATGACATCAGACTTAAAGACCAGATGGGGGTTGTCTAATTGTTGGGGTTTTCTCCGTATTATTTTAGGGTCTCTAACTTTTACCTTCTTTCCATTCTTGGCTTATTTAATTATCTGCAAGCAAGCTGGTCTCACTGCAGTCCAGACCTGAATCCATCCATGTATTTCATTATGGCATGAAAAACAAAATACGTCATTGAGGTCATGACGTGTCCCCAACGTGGGGATATTTTCATGATCTCACATCCATGCAGTGCAGGCAGCGTTCACCCGCCAGCGTCTGCTGCTGGAAATGAGTCTGCGGCGCGGCACAGATAAACTACAACTGGAATAATTTAATCCAATTTTCCATTAGTGAATTACACAAGAGATTATTTATAGACTCTAAAGAGTACGACTGTGGTTACCAGTGAACACGGCATGAGGCACTGATGCACCATGAAAACAACACAGCCCTATAAATGAGCACAACATTAATGAGAACAGCGTGCTGGAGTCCTCGTGGAGCACTACGCCGATGTTTGGGTAGATGACGTTCGCCTGTCGAGTTCCGGCAAGTTGATGTTCTTACCTTTCTGCCCTTGTCGTTGTCTGGCAGGAAACAGAAGCGAGGGAAACCTCTACAGGTGTACGGCTGGCCTGGGTTGGGATGCTCGGGACCCTGGTGACAAGGACACAAAGTGACTGATGTTAAGTTATAAAGTTTAATACAACAGAGAGAGAGAGAGGTCACTCGGAACAGTCGGATAATCTAATCAAAGATTTTGCAGATTGTTAACAGTAAACCAACAGATCGATACAAACCGCATTTAAGTGCTTACAACTTCAGGCCGGCTGTATATGTGGAGGTTATAAATAAATACATAAAAGTCAGATTTACAGACAGAAGAAATTGCGAACGAAATTGGGCTTTCTTTCCTAAAACGCTGTAATAAAAGGAGGAAGTAACTCTGAGCCGTTCACAGCAGCATGCAGGAAAAGGCTCTTTAGCAGCAAAGCCGAGCATCAGACTGTTAAAACTACTTTAGAAAGCCCTGGCTAATGGTGAACAAGCTGTCGTCCAGGCAACAGTTTTTCTTCCAGTCATCCTCTAATTAGACGTCCAAATGTGCTGGCACAGACACAGACAAACATACAAAAACACTCCTGAGTTCGAGATTACCCTCATGCTTCTGCTCCTAGTATGAAACTGAGGAAAATTCATCGAGACACAACAGAAAGATGGTCTTTCCTCCTTTTTCCCCAGCTCTTGTGGAACTTGTGATCATGGCCCACATTGAGGATGGTCTGACAATGGAGTTGTTGCAGGAGTTTTGACCTTTTTGTCTTGTTATTGTAACATTGTATAACATCAGTAACTGGTCTACTTCTAAAGTACAAGTTTCTATGATTCTGGTTCCTTTTAACTATTCCAGGAGCTTCTTTTCTCCAGGGACAGCAGACGAATCTGTGCTATCGATTTTGACAGCCTGTCAAGTCTAGCAACAGCAGATTGTGTCCAGTATCTGAACAATCCGCCTGAACATGCTTTTTCGGCTGGTGAGGATCTGCTCTGATGTATGGTTTGGAGATGATGTAGCTAACAAAATAACAGGAGGTGGAGGTGGCAGAGTTGGAGATCAGGAGATTTTTGCTTGGAGACCAGAAGGGAGAGGATTAGGAATGAGTACATCAGAGGGACAGCTCGGGCTGAGACACGTGGGACATGTGCAAATGGGGGACAGTGGATATGCTGAACAAAGGATGATGATTGAGGAGGAAAAGAGGAAGACCTCAGAGAAGATTCGTGGATGTAGCGGAGGAGCACATACAGAGGGTTGGGGTGGAGGGTGAGATGGAGGAGAGAAGGAGCAGCTGAAAGAAACAGAAGCACCAGCAGCAGTACCTGTATGCCGGGTGGTATGCTATAGATTATCTGGATGGTGCCGCAGTCTGGGTGGCCTGGCAGCGACTGTGCGATGCTGTATATTTCCATCTTGCCTTTCGGCTGGGTGCCCGTCTTCTCGCCGTAGATTGTCTTACACGAGGGGCACTGCAAGCTGCCATCCTGAGGAGGAGGAGGCGAAGACACCAGAGAGCCACGTCAACCAAACCATCAGTAGAAACAAGCAGAAACACTCAACAACTTCCTCATGAGTGGATCATGATGCAAGAGCAAGTTTGAAGGTGCAATCAATGAGCAGTAAATGAGTCGGCCGGTCAATCGAGAGAAAATTAATCACCAATTATTCTGTTTGTGGCGGAAAAAAAAAACCTTATTTCAAAATGTGTTGACTCACCTCACTGATAAACTGTTTTTAGATTTAGAGCTGCTGGTCATGTTTGACCATCATGAATGTGGGCAGTTGTTTAAAAGTACAAAGATTGAACTTATAGACTTTGTTTCAGGGTATTATTCTCTGAAGTAGAAATTCATCCTAAATGCTATTCCACATATCTGCATTTGAAATGACCTGAAACAAACACGGCAGAGGCGCTAGTGCTGTAGCCAGGACCGGCTTCCTGGCCATCAGACTTACAGACTCTTACAGTCGGCATCTTTCCATCTTCGGCCTTAGCAGAATCAACACCAGTTGGGAAATTGTTTTGTTGGTGATGTTACAAATGTTGGTGATGCTGCTCTACTCCCCCAAACCGCTGTCACTACATGTTTGTGGCCACATGATGACAGATGTACCTACCAACACGCCTGGTGATACAGAGAAATTAGTACGCCCATAAACTAGGGCCAAATCCATTAGAGGTTTTCACACTGAGCCGAGATAAAGCTGGGGCGAACAAATAAGGTAATCTATGGGTGTGGGTTTTTTTTTTTTACTTCCTCTGGCTTCCTGTGGGGTGGGGGGTTTAATTTATGCAACTTCTGACTGTACTGCTGTCTCTCTTGGGCAGGACACTCTTTTAAAGATGTTTTTAATCTCAGGTTTTTTTTACTGGTTAAATAAAGATTAAATAAAAGTCCTCACACGGTTGTGGGGGTTTTCGTCCTTCAGATCTGAGGCTACACTGCTGATAAAAGTCTCTTACCTTCGTTCCATTGTTGTACATGGCCAGCATGCAGAGCATATGCAGGGTGTGCCCACATTTGATGAATTTTCCCACAGTGTCTGGCTGGATGTTCTGGCCTCCCTCCTCTGTGGATGGGGTCTCGTAGCCAGATGGGTTGGACAGTTGGTCCATGCAGATAATACAGTCCTGAAGGTACATGAGATATGTATGCTCAGAGCAAAATTACAGAACACAAACTCACTTCACAGAAACGTATTTACCATTTGGCTCAACAATCACTATCGAACAAGACAGCTGAGATAAAACAATTTTTGTGCTGCATTCAGTTTTGAATTGTGGTTCTCTATAAAGTCCAAACTCAGTGTTTAGTTAAGCTTGAGCCGAGACAGCAGAAAGTCTTTTGGTCTAGGAGGACACACAGAAACAGCTACAGGTGTCACAACACAGGATACGGTGGAGCTACAGGTGTGAGAATTAAAAATGTTAAATTTTCATTTGGAGTAACCGAATTGGGAACATTAGAGAGATAGCTCAGGTTGAGCTTTGGAAAAAAGTTAGAGAGACATGACTGAGATGGTTTGGACATGTGCACAGAGGAGGGATGGTGGATATACTGGGCAAAGGATGGGAAGAAAAGAGGACGACCACAGATTTCTGGAGTGACAGAGGAGGATGCTGTGGTGTGATGATCCGCTGTAGCAGCCGCTAAAGGGAGGAGCGCTAAGGAGAAAACAAAGTCTGGGAATAATTCCCAACCAGATTATCTCTTATACTCTTCAAGTTAAAGACAATTTGCGTGGACATGTTATAAGACGTGGGGCTTGAACCAACGTAGAAGTGGTAAAGGGTTATTTACTCGAATTACATTTAAAGATGATGGAAATCCAGTAACAAAAAGACTGACGTTGAGTGTTTAATGGCTAATTGTGTAAAATATTTTTGACCTCAATACTGACCAAAGAATCATTAATCCGATTCATGCAAGAATTGTTCATCAAAACAATAAATGAACTTTTCTTTCATTTCTAACAGATCTGGGAGTAGACGGGGGGAAAACGGAAACATTTACCTCGTCTTGTACTCCAGCCACCACCTCCATGTAGCGCTGAATCACCTCCTCGGGTCTCTGAGTTGATGCTGAAAGAGGAACAAAAGGAGAAAATGCAAAGTCAATGAGCGATTGAGTCAAAACAGGCCAGTCCACAAGCATACAAGAAGCAGCAAGAAGAGATTCTGATGAGATGAAATGAAATGTTTGTGTCACAATCTCAAAATACAATTTCAGTCAAACATTTCCCATGTTTAACTCCAGCTACCATTAAATTGTGTCCAATTTTGACCAACATCCTCCAATCAAGAACCAGCCGATGTAAATATGTGATGCAGAGGGAAGACGTGAATGCTTAGCAGAACAACGAGCATTAAATGTTGATTGGCAACATGAGACATTGAAACAGACACTGTCCGCATTTTGCTAACATATTCTCTCAAATGCACAAGCGTGAGTGTCAAGTCTGTTTAGGAAAGAAAACTCTGCTAACTAAACGCTCATCCTCATCGTTTTACGTTTATTGCGTAAGACAGCTCCATTTAAAAAAAAAATTTCAAAGATCGACTAATTCTTCCCAGCTGAGAAACACAAAAAACAACAACTTCACTGACCCGTTTCCAGACTCGCTGTGCTTCTAATCGCTGACACGTGACCTGTTTATTTTAACAAGCGGCTGTGACAACATAGAGAAACAAAGAACGGCAGCAATAATGTGAAAGTGACAAGTAACATATTAGCCGAGTGACACCAAACTACAGAAAATGAGCAAAGCCCATTTAACACACACCAAATCAACCTCCAGCAGCTTTTTCTTTCAAATGTCGTTTTGCATGAGAAGCTGGAACGGTACCAACATTCTGTCCTGATGTCATAAGCACCTAAACGACGACCTGCTGCTGTAATAAATATGTTACAAATGAAAGCAAATGCCACCATAAGCCGAGAGAGTCGTTCCACTCTGAGCTGCTTGGCAAGATATTCCTCTTATCTGCACTTACTGCCCCCCACACACTATTTACTCAGGTTTTTCTTCCTGTAGTTTATCACCCATATCTATACACTTGTATTTAGAATTGAAACATTCTGCCAGAGAGCATCTTTTTGCCGCATTTAGCCAACTAAAGGCAGACTTAAGAAGGAAGTTAAAGCTAATGAGGTGCAGGAGTTGAAGAGCCTGAATGACACTGGAGGGGGAAACAGCAGAAAAGCCTGTGACAGTTGAATCAAAGCAAACACAGATAGTCAGTACACTTGCGTGAAAGTGAGTCAATGCAGGATTTAATGTTCCTCAAGCGTGTGGTGCTTGAGGATGAAAAGCAGATCACAGGATGACGATGATGTTGATGAGAGGGGAAAAAAAAAAGGTAGATTTGAGGACTGATGGTGTGGTAGCTACCTCTCCTGTGCTGCCTCTTTGCTCTCCTAACTGAACTGCTGGTGCTGGTGCTGCTGCTGCTGTGGGGCTTGATGGGCCTGCTGGCTGGGGGAAGGAGAGGAGGAGGAGGAGGAAGAGAGAAAGGAGCAGGCTGCTGATGCTGTGGCGGCGGATGCTGCTGCTGCTGCTGAGGGAGAGGGGCAGAGGTGAAGTGCACGCCGAGTCCCACTGCTGACATCAAAATGGAGGCCATGCCTGGAAGTGGAGGGGGGTAGGGTGGGGGTTGGTTTAGGTTGAGGCGGGATGGGACAAGGCAGAGTGGGGCAGGTGAGCAAGGCAGGAGGCAAGTGGAGATATGCAGGAGGCAGAAGGGAACAAATCAAGAGGTAGCAGCAGCTGACGCGCCCACATCGAGCCTTGTCCATACACACTTACAAAAAACATCACACTCAGACGGCAGAGATTTTCAAATTAAACCCATACTGTTCATGTTCAACAAATTAATCTGGTTTACTGTGGCTGTCCCTCGTCTTAAATCCACTGTGCTGATTGCGAACACGGCTAATGTTGCTGCAGTGGTGACATAAATCTCATCAGCTAAGGGCAAAACCCAGGGCGTCCTGGAGCTAGGAAAAGATTCACTGGGAATCGACAGTGCCCACAAGCTCCAAGTCTGACCAGTCGGGCCACAGGGAATGATTTACAAGAGCACAATAACCCTCTGCAATGTGGACTAAAAGTTTCAATTCTACGATTAAGTGCGGTACCGTTTAAGGACAGGCAAAAATAGAACTTCCATTCTCTTACAAATGAAGAAGTCAAACTCAGAAGAAACAAAAGTAAAACACTAGGTTGAGTGCAGTCAACCGTTCTGACAGGTACAGCCTGACTTGGGCTAACTATTAGCAAAACATGGGCCTCCAGTTGTGCTACAGAACTGCTGCTGCTCAGGAGTTTTCTGGTCACTGAGTCTCTTTATTCTGATACTAATTAACAAGAATATTTAACACAGTTAAACTAAGACCTGAAGATGTTGGTTGCTGAGGACACGATGAAGGCTACTGCACGCTCATGCATTAGCACACCCTGCTTTAGCCACCTTACTCTAAATGAGACCAAAACATGAAAAATCAACATCATGACCCAACTAGACTTCAAACTAGTGACTGAGATTACAAACTCATCACAAAAGTGTTTACTAAGGCCACAGATCCAGTGAGTGGTGGGTTAGTTTTACCATAGACATCTATAGACTACAATTGTTTTTCCAAACAGAAGAGTCGCCCCCTCCTGTTCACTAGAACGAACAAATGTTAACTTAACTTTTCAGAACTGTGGGCATCTTTGAAATGCAGCCTATAGCTCTGCTCAAAATTCCATATTTTATAAATGTATTTACATTTTTTTAAATCGGCCAGCTTTTCCTTCAGGTTGTCTCCTTGGGCACCTCTGAATTACTTCCAGCCCACTGGAAGTCCTGTTCTTACCACTTTTAATGGGCGTATATGCAATTTCACCACGCAAGTCAAACTTATCTCTGCTCAGTAGCATCCTTGGTGATCAGAGCTGCATCTCCAAAGATTGACTGTCAATGTAGATAGAGGCTGGCATGATTTTTGAAGAATATGGATTGTCACCAAGTCATTAAAGACAAAAAAAAAAATCAAATCGTTTATGGATGGTAGGATGACTGCCGTGAAATAACAAAAATGGAAGACGACACCAAGCATCAGACTGATAGAACATGAGGTAATGAGATTAGATGCCACTGAAGATGATTACAGCTGCCAACAAGTCTTAAACATTACTCCACTACATAATTAATAGAAAAGAAACTTGCCACTGGTAAAGCTAGCATGTCACAACTCATAATTAAGCGTTCATCTTTGAAGAACAGTTCACTGGTTCCCGGTGAAAATCCAGTAGTATTCTTTTGTATTCTGGCTGTACTTTAATATCCTGAGAAATCTGAAGGACAAAATTAACTGCAAACTATCCAAACTGTAGCCCCTACATGCTAACACCTGATCCACAGAAAACAGGATCTTTCACTCCCACAAAAAAAAAAAGAAAAAGGTTATTTGAGATCCAAAGGTTCAAAAATCAGGTGTGCAGGAAGAGGTGCAGCGCTGCTCCAGGAGACAATCTTGAAGCAGAGACTGATGCCTTTACAGCTTGTTCAATCTTCTAGCTCCCCTGATTTCCAGTATGAAAACGGCAGGCTAGTGAAAGCCAAAGCAACGTTCATGCAAACAGCTCCATGTGTTGGTCATTTGATGTAAAGATAATTTAATTTACTTTAAGCTTGTGTCTGCACCAGTCTGTAACAAAGCTAACGTAGGAATGAGTTCGAGTCAATCTCAAACCAGGAAATTAATACATTTGTTTATTTTATATTCTTGACAAAACTGTACAAACTACAGTTCTTATTCCTATGAATATTCATTCCTGAACAAAGACCATTAAAGCTGTACATTTGGAGAAGAAACTGTAAGAGTGACCTTCCATTTGAAACTATTTCCTCGGGTCTCAGTTCAGCATTTTCACTAATGAGGTTCTGGTCCACTTGCTTCTTCCGGGCTGATTGTATCGATTCAGTTTATCATAGCACACAACCTGACTCATAATTTTTAGGAGTGAGCAGCAGAGAACAAAATAATGCATTGCTTTTCATTTCTGCCATTTTATGACAATTACAACCTGCTGATGTACTACATCAAACTGCACTCAGATTTTACCACCTCAGGAAAATCAATGTGCTAAAAATATGTGCCAATGAGTCATTCATAAGTGGGAAATAAGGTGTGAAACACTATGTTCAAAGTTTTATTTATAACATATTTAATAATGAGAAAAAAAGAGAGCACACCACCTGGATTAGACAGGACTTCACAAGTGTTAATAAGCCTTTGGCTGCAAACAGTCTTTCGATACCTTCCAATTACATCAAACAAATATGATGGTGTCACCACTTCTTATGTTTATCTACTTGTTATGCTGGAACCAAAGGCACCAACCACAAACACAGCTACTCAAATCAGCCGAGGTGAGTCCGAGGTGGCAGCTAGCGGCTGTTGGCATGACAGTGTGGCTGTGACCCTTAATTAAAAACAGGTGATTGAGAAAGAAAAGGCCATCCTTTACAGTTGTTATTAAAGAATGAAATCAGAGACAGAGACCAAAGCAGCTCATTATAACTGGGCTATAAATCGTTGGAAGTCTATGGAGGTTGACTCTGTTTTGTAGAGCCCCAAGTAGCCATTAATAAATAGTCAGAGTAAATTATTACACATAACAAATGTTAGGAATATCTGTTTATGTTTAATGTGCCTGGGGAAAAAAGGCTGATATATCAGATTCTTAAATCAAGAAATATCGGCATTGCTTTTGGTCTCAAACATCCCTTATCAGTTGGACTGTAGTACAGTTAAATCGAGTTAGTATTCTGGAGTCAATCAAATTTTCACTTTAGGATTTTTGTAGTCTGAAAATGTATGGTCATAACAATATTACTCCACCATCTATAGAAAATGTGGCAAAGACCAGCAGTCAAATTTAGAAATTGCTTTGAAATACTGGCCTTTTAATTAAACTCAAAATACAAATACATGGATGTAAGAGTACCTGTACCTACTTCTGATATTATCATGACATGATATCAATTTTTCCATTTTTTAATGCATGCTTGTTATTAGGAGCCTAGTTTCACGCAAAGTTGAGTGTGCCACAAGAAAACAGTCTATAAGACATGAAGCATGCAGATATTTTGTCAAATATAGCAGGATTCTGCATTTTCATTTTTGGGAAAATACTACAGAAATTATGAAAAAAAATTATTATACGTGGTGATCCTGAGTTTGCTTGAAACATTAAGTCAGAGATTCACCACATTTCTTCTTTCAGCTGCTCCCTCCATCTCACCCCATCTCTAGTATCCTCCTCTGTCAGACTGACCTTTCGCATGTCTGCCTTCACTACAAGCTTACCTCAAATGAAACACATTGGGCCCTGTCAAAGTCAAGCAGGGTCTCTACACATGCAAGCAGAAGAGTGTGTGTTGCCTTAGTTAACAGACGTTTTTCTGTCCTTTCTGGCCATTTTAAAATGAATTTTTAAGCTTGAATAGTAGTGTGTTCTTATCACAGTGCTGGTGGTTTTCCTTTTGGTAGAAATACAAAACCTCTTTGCTGTGCACCAAAGTTTTATGTGCAAGAAAAACCCTGCAATTGCGCATTGAACTATTATGTTGTTAGAGACTTAAGAGATCAATCAAAAACCAGAGCTGGGTGGGGTTGTGGGGGTCCACAGCTGTCTTATAGGATCAAGTCTGAATGCTGAAGTTAATCGTGCTTTTGCATCCAGAGCCAAATGTTCTGCACAGCATGAGGAAACTTGTGTGAGCTCACACTCACACACAAAATAGGGCTGTTTCAGAAGCTGTTTTTAGGTACACTGCTATGACAAATGGGATGGTATCAGTTAAGCCTCTCTCTGATGTTTGCTTAACATTTAGGGTGCGCACATTTTTATTTTTACCTCTCTCCTTCAGGCTTTTCTTGGCACATTTTTCCCAAACAGACGGACACTCACAGGGAAAACAAATGCAGTGGAGTGGCATCTAAAATACTAACAGTCTACTGAATACAACCTGAAACTGACTGAGAGGTGTACTGAAGGATAGACAGAGCAGGGGTTACGCTGAGGATGGATGGTCGGTGACCCATTTACCTGCTAGGGCAGAGCTCACGCTGGTGGATCCATTCAGCTGCACAGAGATGGAAGGAACACTGGAGGGCAGGAAACAGAGACGGTGACATTCAGTCAACATAAAAATAAAGCAACAATGAACCAGACAGGAAGAACAAAACAAGAACTAAGAACCATTTTAGTTTTCAATGCAATCAGAGAAAAGGAAAAGCTTTGGCACTAGATCCAGAAGCAAGAAAATTAAACCTGTCAGGGAGTAACTGCATAAGGCTTATTTACCTTTACTGACTGTCTCCAGCTCAGTGAATGACTAATTATCCATGTCTAAGACTGATTAACAACAACTCAGCAGTGACTGCATGTGCACAGAGCAACCAGGGAGCGTGACTCTGCAGTCAATATACAGATGGATATGTGCCCAATGAATGTGTTTACTTTGCAACAGGAGAAAAAGAAGCAGCTGTCAGTCCTCGATAGGGCTGCCACAAACGATTATTTTGATAGTCGACTAGTCACCGATTATTTTTGCGATTAGTCGACTAATCAGATCACCATCCATTAGACGTAAAACGTACAGCTTATTGCACCAGCAGCATCTGCTCTTATATAACTATCATTAGCTTACAGCTTTAAGTGTTTAAGGTATGTGCTAACTAAAAATAAAGACAAGATGATAGTTTATTAAATTTTAATGAAATCTGCAGATTGTTTCGGTGAAGTTATTAAACTCCTTGCTATCTAAAATATAACAGGACACCGGAGTAAATTCTCGAGCATCTCATACTTCTGACAATCAGTTTTCTGCTTGAGGTTTATTCAGCTGTGTAAAAACTATAACTTTAATCTCAGCCAAACCGATTTACTCAGGAACAAATAAAATACAAAAAAAAAAAAAGCCAAACAATAACATTTTGAAGTTATCTAAGTCAGCGGTCCCCAACCTTTTTTGCGCCACGGACCGGTTTATGCCCGACAATATTTTCACGGACCGGCCTTTAATGTGTCGCGGATAAATACAACAAAATAAAACTAGTACCGGTAACGAAAAAAAGAAGATTTATTCATAACACACGTGAAAAGACCCAGGAAAACCGAGTAAACGATAAAAACGATAACAAAATAACGCTGAAAACCGATAAAAACCCTGAAAACTATACATTTCACACCTGAGCCTCAACTCTCGCGGCCCGGTACCAAACGACTCACGGACCGGTACCGGTCCGAGGCCCGGGGGTTGGGGACCGCTGATCTAAGTGACTTAAATATGTTTAACCTAAGTAGCGAAAGACGGCGGTGGGTTTGAAAACGATTTGCCGGGAGTCCGGTGTTCTCACGGCTCTAGTTAGCCTTGCCCCCGGCTAGCTATCGAGCTAGTGGGTAACAGACGTCCCTGAAAACGTAGGAGCGCTTTTGAAAACATGTGGTGTCTTGATAAACTGAGCAGATATTTGAGGTTTACACAGCTACATTCTCGCCTGAAAATATGTTAAACGTTTATTTTGTGACCCAGAAAGAATAATAAGAGTAACATTAAAACTAACTAGCTGCCGCCATTGTTGGAAACTGAGCTGGGCTGCGCTATGAATTCTGGGACACAGCTTCTTCTTCTTCGGGGTTTAACGGCAGCTGGCATCCTTGTACATGCAGTGCTGCCATCTTCTGTTTCAGTCCGTTATTACACTCTTAAATCCTACTACTTATTCCTGCGTCTTTTGGGATCTTACAAAGCTTCAAACGACGTGTTGACTATTAAATCAGTCGTCGACGATTTTGATAGTCGACGTAATCGTGACTAGTCGACTAATCGTGGCAGCCCTAGTCCTCGAGTATGATGGAGCGCTAAACTAAATCCAGTTAAAGGGCTGCAAAAAGGCAACACTGACTCAGTGCTGAGGTGGTACTGGTCTATTTCTGTAGCCAAAGAGCTCTGTGCACTACAGTCTGAACAACATATTGCTTGAATGAATATGGGCTATGACAGCATGTCCGCAACTGTAAAAATAAAGATAGTAATACAATTGTTCATTAGGTTAAACATACGTGTACAGTGACTGACCTTAAACTTTTAAATACAATTCAAATGAAAAACAAAATAAAGGAATTGAAATAGAGGTGAGGATGATGGTGGTTCCAGACTAATGGATGTTTTTGACCATGCAGTTCATGTTACAAGGGCACCCGCCAGGAAATTTGCTGGCACAGATGGGGCGAAGCGAGCCCCAGGCGGCACAGTGACCCAGGAGAGCCACACAGTGAGCAACAGAGAGCTGAAGCCGGCTGCCAAAGAGGGAGAACACCACAGGCAGCCGTGCCCCAAAAGGGTGGAGTTACTCAATGGACAGGACGCTTGCAACATTTTTTTCAGTCAAAAAAAATCTTGGCAATTAAAGTACTTGAAAAGGAGTATTACGATGTACTATTACACAATAATAATAAATTTTTCCATGCATGGGTGCGCCTCCTTTAGCATCCACACCCAGGAGTTAAAAAAATTAAATTAAATACATGGCAACCATTTCTCTTTTTAAAGCATACACCTCAATGAGAAATGTGAAAGTGTGGGCTTTAGTGAATGTAAACATTCACCGCAAAAATTTAGACAATTCTTTTGTCTACTGAGCAACCATGTTTTTAATACACTAGTTTTAATTTCTAGTGGCTAAAACTCAGCGTGCAAAAAAATTAAAGCCCAGAGAAGCTGCAAGTGAACTAGATATTTATTATTCCACTGAATTAAGCACTTTGTCCTGTAAGTAAGCTTTCTCTGCTAGCTGGAACAAAAGGAAGGGAGGTCAGTGATGACACAGACAAGAGTCACAGGAAGTGAGCCAAAGCAAACATACCAATGAAGTACTGGAGCTACAGATCTGTTTTTTTTCTGCCTTTCCTGTTTTACAAGAAAGGTCAACACTGACAGAGGCAGGAAAGACAAAGAGGAAGAGGAGGAAAGCAGATAGAGGACCTTGTAACATGAACCCTGCACATCTATCCAAATCACACAATCTACGATAGGTGTCAGATACCAACCTTAACCCATTGGCACTGGTAGAGTT
This sequence comes from Perissodus microlepis, assembly GCF_051167445.1. Taxonomy (NCBI): domain Eukaryota; kingdom Metazoa; phylum Chordata; class Actinopteri; order Cichliformes; family Cichlidae; genus Perissodus; species Perissodus microlepis. Next base: position 28,755,944 of record NC_140470.1, on the reverse strand, counting down.
GGTCAGAGGTGCAGAAAGTTGACTGCCAGATGTCGGTGGAGCCCAGGGGCTGCCCCAGGACATGCCACCAACTGAGAGAGGTCTCCTGGGGTACGGGGAGTAGACAGAAGTAGGATGAGCCGCCACAGCCCTTCCTGTGCCTTGAAGGCTAGGCCGGTTCAGACTCCCTGACGAGAAGGAATGTCGCGAACGGCTCGGCATGGGTCCGGTGCTGCTGTGGCTTAAACACTGCTGGCAGGAGCAGGCGGGGCCCGAGGGGATAGCTGGGGGTCCGGAAGAAGCCAGCGGGTAGGGGAGATTGCACTGGCGTCGCACCTGGCGTCTGAAACCCGTCGATTTGTTAACCTGCGCCAGAGATGTGAGATCCACTATATAATTGTATCCATGCGGGCCCAGATCTGCTGTGCCTTGGCGAGCCTGATAGCTGTGCTCCAAAAGGATAGAGGTTCGCGTCTCATATGGGGTCCATCCTCCTTCATCGTTGGCCCATTCCCAGTAAACACCACTACCAAGGCCGGAGGACTGGGCAAACAGAGACCGGCGTACTGACCGGGTCTTACCTGAAAAGAAAAGAGGCACATTGATTTTTAGTGAATAAACGGAATTAAAACTGCAACGTTGTGTGTGTGTGTTATGTTTTTAAGACATAAACGAAAAGCCCCTTGTTCATTCACTTGTATGCCAGAACTAATGACACATTACATACATGGCTATGACTTAATTTAAAACACACATACAGACACACAAAATTATGACAGTTTAAGACACACCAAGCATCTTTAGATGTTAATCTCACAATGTTGTGACGTATTTCATGATTTGTAGCTAGGTTCACGTAAAAATGTCGCTAAAGAACTGTAACTTTATGGATACTTCTCCGCTTATATGAATCATAACAACAGCGCCCCTGCAAGCTAATGCTAGCCGGTTAACGTTACAGCCAACCGGGCCTGTGAGGTTTGAGGCAAAACCGTTAACGAGGAATAAACGTTAAGGTCATGCCATGACGTGTTAGATATGTTTACCTGTGTCCTGTCGAAACTGCTTCAAGCTTGGTATGTCAATGAGGTAAGGCGACAGGCTGGGGTCTGATTGTCCGAGACAGATGCTCGTAGAGCCGGGTGCTCCTCCTCTGTGGCCCCGCGGTGACAGACACCGCTCGATGTAGGCGCTCACCTGGCCGCTGTAAGGCCGCCAGTAACCCTGGTCATCCTGCCATTCCCACACGGCTATCATGGGCTGAGACTGCCCGACAGATCCAGAGGGTGTAGCTGACACAGGAGGCCCGTTTCTAGACCCGTTTACCCTGGCACAGGACCCAGACACAATTGCCATATTCGCCAAAACTAGCCCGAAGCTAACAACAACTCGTTCTGGTTAGCTAGTCAACCGTTTGTGGCTGCGACGAAGACAAAGTGTGCTAGCTGGGCTAGCTTGGCTCGTTAAAAAATCCCATTGTGAATGTGTTAACGCGCCTTTGAGGAAGCTATGAGGTAGGTATCAGTTGGCAAACACTCCAGATAAACACCTAAGTACATGTTTGCGAAGCTGATGCATTCACACGGTTTAGCAGTACATGGTTAACGTTAGCTTTGTTGCGGCGTTGCCAGGAATCCGTCCTTCCTCTGCCGCTGCGTTCAGGGACCGTCGCTAATATCACTACTCAGCTCGTCTCAATCTGAAACAGAAAACGTACAGAAACCGTAGGTTTCCCTTTCTGAAAGCTATATTTATTTTAGACCACAGTGACACAGACTATGACTGTATTTAATATCCTTTTTTGTTGTGATGTTTTGATTAATTCTTTAGGTTAAGTATTAGATTCATTTTTTTATTTATAATGTAAAGGGTGGTATATGTCAGCGGCAAGATTTAGGGCAAAAATACAATACAGAGATAGAAATACTTGACACAGAGACAAGCGGACATTCCAGTATCAATAGACACAGGCACCAATGCCCCATCACAAAATTTATATTTTATACTAAGAATTTAGTAAGTAAGTAATTATTGCTTCACTTAATTTTTTTTTCTAAAGTCTAGGCTTTTATTTTAACTCAACTTTTTCCCCCTCTCACACCTAATTTCAGTTTTTAACTTGGTTTAACTATAATAACCGTATTATAATAATATCCACTATTTGTAACAAGGGGCCCATATGTGTGTAAGTGAAATCTCATCAAATACATCTCATGTCTTTTTGTGAAATGAAATTGTGATTAAAATGTTTCCGGGTGAAATCTGGAGCCGCAAAGATCTGGGATTTTTTTTTTTTTTTTATCTCAGCCGATAACACGCAGACAGTCTTCATTCCTTGGCTCAAGTGGTGGTGCAAAGTGATGATTTATTTAAGGCATTGCGGGGGTGGGGGTTGGTAGTTCTTAAGGTGGAGCACCATTTCTCATGTCAGATGATTAAAACAAAAGCTTTTTGTGCACACCTCACTTCTAAAATTTTCACTTACAAGGTGCGCATGAAGGTTGCATTCTTCTTCTTTCACACTATCCCCCTCTTCTTTCCTGCTTCTGTATTCAAAGGAGATTAGAACCCCCTCAGTAGTATTTCTGCCCTCAACTGGAGATAAATGGGTATGACACAAATAAGTGCATATGAAAATCTACCAAACGGCCTTCTAAAACCTCAGGCTGGTTGCTTGAGTAATTACTAATTATTAACCAGACACCACTAAACTGAATGCTGCCCAAACTTCCAGTGCTAGGAGGTATAAGACTAAAGATGGCGATAAATGGCTTTGTGATATATCTGCCACACAAACTAGATTATTACTGGATCTAGTTTGTAAGTATGGTGTTCATTAAATTCTGCTACGTGATAATAGAACTAGACAGTTCTGACACCAGTGTGAACATTGATTAAAGTAGTGGCCAAATGGGATTTGAGCTTTCCCCTTAGCCCACAAAGTGACATATAATCAATAGCCAAGCCCATGCCAAGTAGTTTCAAAGTGACAAATGTAATAATAATAACTAATAAAGACGAGGATCTGATGTTTCAATATAAAAATAAAACCATTCATCTATGGTTTTTCTAATGTAACTAGAACACATTGTCTCCACAAAAATGACAGTAAAAAATGATGCAAGCAGCCATTATTTGGTTTGAAGACGGAGTCAAATGATTTAGCAGTGAGAACATTGCTTTGAGTCATCTTTTCCTGAGGTCTGCTCTTAAAGTCCTGCAGTTTAAATGTTTTCAGATTTATCAGTGTTAAATTAATTTATGGCATCTGATGTTCTTGTTATTTTTTGTCTTTGTCTTGCGTGCAACAAGAACGCAGAAACACTGTAAAACACTGGAACATTTGCAGTCCCTATGCCCGCATGACATAGAAACTTTTTTTAATAAATCTATCTGTGCACACAGTTTTGGTTTTATTAGCTGAAGTTGTGAAATATGCATTTGAGATTTTTTGCCTTCTTCCTCAGTACAATGAAGGTAACTGGAACTTTGTTTGTGGTGCCTGCAGCAATAAGAAATGACATTTAAAAATTTAACAGGAACAGAAGCAGTGTCCCTGCAATAATCCACAGGCATCACTATGATTAGGTTTCTAGGGGCGGTTTTCTCTCTTTCTCAGCCCACTTAAACAATCCTGGTTGTAGCTGAAGGTCACACGCTTCTTAAAACTGAGAAAATAGAGTTGAACGAGAGCCACGGTCCAGTGATTCTGTAAATAAGCAAAATAAATTTAAAAAAAGCATGCTTAGGCACAGTGACTAGTTTGTGCCCACCTTTTAGGCCTGTGACAGCAGGGATGGGCTCCAGCATGCCTGTGACCCTCAGCTGGATGAGAAGTTAAGAAAATGGAATAATGGAGCAAAGGAGCTTAAAGCTCCAGCAATACTTTTAGAATACAGAACAATGTCATTCTTTGTCAGACGTGTTTTGACTTGGGGCCTTCATCACGGTCATCACAACACAAATTACAGACAACATTTTAAGGAGAGTCGAAAGGATGAGCAAAGCTGCCCGCATGTCTGCTGAGTCTTGCACTTAAAAAACATTTTTAATTATTAAAAAAATAAAATTAAAAATGATTTTGTCACAACTAGCAGATGAACCTGCTATCAAAATGCAGGTAAAAATACCACCTTTCAAATACTACTTTTCAAATTATTATTATTAGTTTTTTGAGTTTTCTCCAGTGAATGATCAGAAAACAGATTAAACATTCACAAACATTAAATTAGTTTTGCTATTGAACTATGATATATCTCGTGATGCTCAGAAATTATTATTGAGGTCTTGCATATGCGTGACCACAAACCACACATGGTGGTAATACACCAATCTGCATTTAATTATGAGTTATTATTAATCTCAGGCTCTCTTCCACAGCATGTCTTTTTTCCTGTCTTCCTCCCCTCAGCCCCAACCAGTCACTGCAGATGGCCGCCCCTCCCTGAACCTGGTTCGGCAGGAGGTTACTTCTTTGTTAAAAGGGAGTTTTACCTTCCCGCCGTTGCCAAAGTGGTTGCTCACAGGGAGTCATCTGATTGTTGGGGATTCTCTGTAATATTTCAGGGTCTCCCCTGTATAATATTAAGCACAGTTATAGAGTATTTGAGGAAACCGTACAATCAGCTAGCAACAAAAGATTTTTGATGCAGCACCTTCTTTGCAACCAATTTCACCCACCGAGAGCTAGTAACCTCTAGCTACTAATGCCATTCAGCGGGGATTATACATTTTCTGTAGCAAACAGTAGTTGCATAAGGTATAGCAGACAAAATGTGCTAAACAAAAACTAGATTCTTGCTTTAGATCGTGACATTTAGATCGTGAAATGCAATGTAAGCATTTCCAGTACTTACAAGATAATGAGGACACAATGCTGGAAAAATTAATGCAAAATAATGCAGTTGAAAAGCACAGCATTTAGATCCATCGCTCTGTAGTCTACTTTGACAACATGCAATTTGGAAATGCCATTTATGGCTGCTTTGGTGCCATTCTGTATGCAAACTTGCTTATAGCATTTACAGCTTTAGCATGGTGTGAGCATTTATTACATTAAACATATACATAAACATTATTAAATAATGGCTGATGTACATTTGATATTAATAACGGATCTTAGACTCTTGATTTTTACTCAGCCACTATGAAATAGTCACCTGCACTTATCAGTGTTAATAAATCATGGATTTCATAATTCATCAAGTCTGCAGTTGTAAATGCTAATAAGCAGCTTATAAATAGATTTTGGTCCAGATGTCTTGCAGACCTTTACAAGAAGATAAGTGATCAAATAGTGAGTTGTAAGGGAGAATTAAATAGCAAAGGGCTGTGATCCATGAAGGATTTGATCACAAACTTGCAAGCTTAAACTGATCTGTTGGGTATGGGAAATGTTGTATTAGCTATTTCTACATCTTTAAATAAAGTTTAAAAATCTTGTGAACAGATACAACTATGCACACTTTTTACATGGTATTTGTTGTGGTAGTATCTATGCTGCCTCATTTGATATACAAACAAACCCAATTTTGAGAAAACTGGGACACTGTGAAAAAAATTAAATATGATGCAATAAATGAATAAACAAATGCAATTGGTTGAATATCTGATTAACTCACACTTTATTCACAATGGAACAAAAAACCCCACAGAAATCAAATGTTAAACTGAGAAAGTGTGACATTTTAGGAAAAGTATTAGCTCGTTTTGGATTTGATGCCAGCAACATGTTTCAAAAAAGTTGGCACAACAAAAGGTTGGAAAAGTGAGGGTTGGTTAGAAGAACATCTTAGAGAGGCAGAGGTTCACCAATCTGCAATAAACTGATGTATAAATTGTTGAGCAGTGTCAGAATAATCTTACTCTGTATAAAATGTTACATACATAACCCTTAAAAGTGCAAAATATCATATAAAATAGATACATACATACAGACTACAGAATCATTGGTATCTTGTGATGTTGTGGCTTCACTTGTTTTCCTCCTCTAAGTTTCACCTTCTTATGTTACAGTGTGCAACTTTCTAAAAGTTTACCATTTTATTTTCCATTACTGTATTTTTTGGACTGTAAGGCGCACTTAAAATCGTTTAACTTCTCAAAAATCAACAGTGTCCCTTATAATCCGGTATGCCTTATGTATGAATTCTGCTTGTTCTTACTGACCTCAAACTGACTTTGTGGTACACGGCGCTCAAAAATCTGTCAAACAACATTATAGTATGACTTAGGTGAGCTTGATGGATTTTCGGAGCATTGTCAGGAGCCCTGCAGTGTAATCTGGGTCCAAAACTCCATCCGCTTCAGGTCCCAAAGTCAAACGAACACTGTGGGATCACTGAGAGTTAAAAACTTTCTAAATTCTTTCATCTTTAATAAAATGATCAGCGTTTGTGCTTTACCAGGTGTAACAATTAAGTTTAACATCCAGGCATCCATGAAAACAGAATTCGTTAAATCTAAGGAAATTAGAAGTTAGCAGGAAGTTAGCTCGCTAGCTTCCACCTAAACATGATATAGCATGTTCTGAAAAAATTTAAACGTACAGCTTTGGAATCACTTTCGACGTAAATGAAGACAGAAAACTAAACAGCAGTGATGTTTGTAGGGTTACTGAAGTTGGGCTAGCTGGTATATAACGATGTGCTACGTGATCGCTAGCGACACAGCTATGTTAGCATAACATAAATACAGTGAAGCTGGAGGATGAATGCTAACTTTTTTCCACTCGATAAAAGTTAACATGAGGGTTGCGATGGCCGCTAACTTTCTGCTTCTAAATTCAGATAAAACTGAGGTTATTGTATTCGGCCCTAAAAATCTTAGAAATATGGTATCTAACAAGATTCTTACTCTGGAAGGCATTACCTTGGCCTCCAGTAACACTGTGAGGAACCTTGGAGTGATTTTTGATCAAGATATGTCCTTCAATGGACATATTAAACAAATATGTTGGACTGCCTTCTTCCATTTACACAACATCTCTAAAATTAGAAATATCCTGTCTCAGAATGACGCTGAAAAACTATTTCATGGATTTATTACTTCCAGGCTGGACTACTGTAATTCATTATTATCAGGAAGTCCTAAAAAACTCCCTAAAAAGCCTTCAGTTAATCCAAAATGCTGCAGCAAGAGTACTGACAGGGACTAGAAAGAGAGAGCATATTTCTCCTGTATTGGCTTCCCTTCATTGGCTCCCTGTCAAATCCAGAATTGAATTCAAAATCCTGCTCCTGACATACAAGGTCTTAAATAATCAGGCCCCATCATATCTTAATGACCTCGTAGTACCATATCACCCTATTAGAGCACTTCACTCTCACACTGCAGGCTTACTTGTTGTTCCTAGAGTATTTAAAAGTAGAATGTGAGGGAGAGCCTTCAGTTTTCAGGCCCCTCTTCTGTGGAACCAGCTTCCAATTTGGATTCGAGAGACAGACACTATCTCTACTTTTAAGATTAGGCCTAAAACTTTCCTTTATGCTAAAGCATATAATTAGGGTTGGACCAGGTGACCCTGAATCCTTCCCTTTCCAGTCACCTTTTTCACTCACTATGAGTTAATAGACCTCTCTGCATTGAATCATACTTGTTATTAATCTCTGTCTCTCTTCCACAGCATGTCTTTATCCTGTCTTCCTTCTCTCACCCCGAGCAGTCGCAGCAGATGGCCCCGCCCCTTCCCGAGCCTGGTTCTGCCGGAGGTTTCTTCCTGTTAAAAGGGAGTTTTTCCTTCCCACTGTCACCAAAGTGCTTGCTCATAGGGGTCATTTGATTGTTGGGTTTTTCTCTGTATGTATTATTGTAGGGTCTACCTTACAATATAAAGGGCCTTGAGGCGACTGCTGTTGCGATTTGGCGCTGTAGAAATAAAATTGAATTGAATTGAATTGATGGTTATGGAAAAATGCAATCGCATGACAGGATGCTGTAAATGGGCCAAACTTCAGTCAGGAGAACAACTGAGATAATCCATCCACAATACGAGGTTAGTCATTAATATACTGCAACAACATGGGAATAGAGCAGCTGCAAGAGAATTCAACATTAATGAATCAATGGTACAGAAGTGGAGGACGCAAGAAGAATGAGTTGAGTAAAGTCTGACTTATCTGACTGTTTTGTTTCGCTTAATACGCCTTATAATCCGGTGCACCTTATGTATGAAAACAGACCTGTTCATCGACAGTGCGCCTTATAATCTGGTCCAAAAAATACAGTAAATCTTTGGCAGATGTCTGCCACAATGGAAAAGTCATCTTGTACTTGAGCAACTACCTTGAATGATAACAGAGGCTCACTACTCAAAAAGCAGGCTACAAAAGAAAATACTTGATCTACAGTTAAAGAAGCTGCAGTCTGTCAGATTAAAAAAAAAAAAAAAAAAATCCTAGCTATTAGTCAATGTGTGAGTAAGACTCAAAGTCCTACATGCAAGTAGTGCAAAGAACATGATGCCAGTGGAAATGTGAGGAATATTTGCAAAATAATTCACGTTTGGAGCTCTGCCCATTTTAATGACTGTGCACATCTGGTAATTGTTGGATTGTCAGGTTTGTGAAGTAGAAAAAATGTGGTGACAAAGGCCTTCCCCTTTGTCCTTTCACTGCTTTTACACTCTGTGAGCAATCATGTCTGAAAGATCACACGTGAGGCAGAAGATGAAGGTTTGCCACATCATCTGGCACACTCTTAGCATTCATTTCTCCAGACATTATGTTATCACTCATGCTGTTAGTTCCTGTGTTAAAGGCAACATCACCCTGCGTTCAGTTAAGCCCCCCCCCATTTATTCTTGATTTAAAATCACAGTTTACTTAATCTTAAGCTTTCTGTTTCACTTTGACTCAAAGGTATGAACATAACACAGAACCTGAATGTCAACTAGACACTTTTTTTTTTAATATGGATGGATGGATCTTAGGTGGACCACCTAAATCTACCACTTGGAAGATTGATAGTTTTATCCCAAACTCCTGGACTCCACATGTCAAAGTGTTTTGGGCTATAACCACAAATTGCCCCTGACGCATCCACTGGTATGTGAGTCTGTGTGTGCGTCACAGATAAATGAAGTGCAAGAACACTATAAACAGAAGAGAAGTAGACCGTTTCCTGTGCACCTAAGAACTTTATTTGCGTCCACAGCTATGGCCAGTCAGGAATCTACATTTGCAGCCTAACATGAAAACCTTTGTACTCTGGGAGGAAGCTGGAATAGTCCAGGAGTTACCGCCTAGATTGGCCAATAAAGCCGTTTTCATACATCTTTTGTAACACTGAATTCTTTCAGACATCGTCCTGCAGAGGTCCATGTGAAAATGTCCTGCTGAGTCACATGAATCACTTTAATGTAGGGGAATTGACACAAGAGGATGGAACAAGAAACACAGAGACAAACTGAACTAAGAACTAAATAGAGACTAATTAGACTGAAGAAATAGGCAAAGAAGAAAATATCAACAATACACAAACTCAAAATCAAACAGAAAACATTTAAATAAAAAATGAAAGTCCATAATCTCAGAGTCTATGGACTTTCATGTGCTGTGAGAACAGACAACTGTGAAAAACAGTTGGTGACTTGATGATTCCAACACAAGGCAGCTGGTCTTGGTTTGGAATTCTTAGTATAACTGAATTTGTTGTTCCTTATAATCTTTGCTCTTGAAGTTTTGATTTTAGTCTTTATTGAACTTTGGGTTCCTGCTTTGATTTCTTGGTTCTTGATTACGATTGTTCTGGTTATAGAGATTCAGTTTTGCATAAGGTTTGTGTGGGATCAAGTCTTAGTTTTAACAGTAGTTTCCTGAGTGTTTCTCCATCTGTTCCTCCCTCAATTTTCTTTTTTTTTCTTTTTGTTAACATCTTGGTTAACTTGTGTTCCCTAGCCTGACCTCTTGTTAAGTGATTGCATCCATGTCTGTTCTAGCTATATTGCTTTCTAACTCTTTTACCTTTTGGTTTTCTTACATACCTTGCATCATTTTTGTTTTCTGTCTCCTGGATTGCATTGATTACTTTCACCTGTGCTAATTAAATGCACCTGTGTCTAATCCATAATGGGCCCTGTGTGAATGTGCAGTACAGTCTTCTCTGTCCTTTGAATGATGGTTTGTATGCTTTCACTTTGTCTGTGTAGTAGTAGGAATTTGTATTTCTTTGAGGCTCACTTTATCTTTTGTTAGTTTTTCTTATCAACCAATAAAGCCTTGCTTTTTGTTGTTCTATTTGCTAGTATCCTTGGGCCCTTTATTAAAAAGGAAGTAGTACAGGGACTTGCAGGGACTATGTAGTAAAGGGCCTGGGTGAGCTTAACCTACTCAGGGTATCTTTCAGTGATTTGGATTCACTAAACCCTAACATTGGCAGTCGGGAAACTGGTCAATTATTGGTCAGTCGGTCACACGAAACTGGTTACGAACTCAATAAATTAACCCAGTTTTCCCTGCACATTCATATATAAAGGGTGGCATTAGCAGCATCTGACCACTCACAGTTGCAGATGACCATAAAGGCAGCATAGAGGCTGATTTTACAAAGGAAGATAAAAATATAATATTAGCGAAATGTGTAGAAGTTAAACACATAATACAGCCTGAAAGCAACAGAACTACTGCAGAAAAATCAGCAGAATGTGTGTAAGAGCAAAATACCTGTATGTCAGCTTTAAAATCTTTAGCCTATTAGAAACTCTACCTGAGATAGGATAGTGGAGAGGAGATAGAAAAGCTGCAAGGGAGCAGGGAGAACTTTTGTGGAAAACTGTAAAATGATTATACCACTGTCATTAAATCACAGTTTCATCTCTAATAGATTTGGGACCCCTCTCCCTTTTGATTTGCAAAAGTGATTTGTGAGCACCACTTTGACAAGGATCACAAACGGTGCCAGCACCCACTTTCCCTAATCTCTCATGCATGGGTTGCAGTCATGTTGTTTTTCGATGATGAGCTAAAGTGCCAAATTTAGCAAGAGAGAAGATGATCTCTTGCGAGTCGCAGCTTGCATGTTGCAATTTTCATGAGATTGGCCCTGGGACAGGGGTTATGGAGATGGGCTGGATGATGTGCATCGAGTCTTGCAGATCACTAGGCCTGAATGGTGAAAAAAAGATTTGTCCTTATCCAACATTTCCTGGAGAAAATGAGAATTTTATCACAGTGCACTACAATAACCTCTAATTTTCCACCCCACTGTCCAAAAACCGTCCACTTTCCTTTTTATGGAGACTCTGTGGTCAGGGCCTGTGCACTCTCTATAGTGTCAATTATATGAATGGGCCCCACTGCATTCAAATTAAACTTTTCATGTGCCAGAGTTATAAGGCATAGGGGTTCCAGTTGAGGATGAAATAATGAAATATTTCCTCTCAGGGAGCCGGGTCCCGGTGCAGTCTCGGCTGGCTCCAGAGAACCAGAACAATCTCCATTATCCAGTGGCTCCATGCCCACATTGGGGCTATCAGTATCAATAAAAAGTCCACTCCCTCACTCTTTACAGTGCGGCAGACTCAGGGCCAGGCTCGCACATCTATTCTCAGTGGAATATGTTTCCCCTAAGGTAAAGATATGTCAGGCACTGAGCTGTTTTCTTTAGGACAAATAGGCTGATCTGCAGGCTCAAATGCCAGAGAGTGCTTGAAGTGGAACGAGACAATATGGCCGTTGGGTTTATTGGAATGAAGTAATTGTCCAACAAATGGACAACAAATAGCTCTTTCTCTTCTCTTTCACCAATCTAGAACTAGTTTTCACGCATTTCTGCAGAATAATTAGTGTCCAAAAAGCTGACGCGAGCATGACACTGCAAAATTATGCTCCCAAAGTAACCGCTGGTAGCATGGTCTACGGGTGGGGCCACTACAAGAAATTACCCCAGCCTCTTATGCATAATGCTAACATTTGGTTCTCTCACCTGTCCAAATATGGGATGATTTCTCAAAAGGTGTCAAGACAGAACAGGCAGAATGACTGATGCATTGGAAAATAGATTTAAAAAAAAAAGAAGCTAGCTCTGGAGAATCTGACACACCAACCTACCAACAGATGCTGTCAGCATCATCCATCAACGGAAGGTTGAAATCCATCTTTTCTCCTCTGGCTGGAGATAACATGATGACATCACTGAGTAAATCCACAGTAGGCACCTCTGGACCCTGAGTGACAGACCAGTAAATACTGCAACATGGCCCTTAAAAAGGGAACTTCACTAAATTTTGAACATTGTAGATTGTTTACACATTTTAGGGGCTGCTGCTACTAGTGAGGAAAAACACTGTATGAAATCCGTCAACAGTGTTGGAGTTGCAATGTGGGTGAAGGTACAGCAGCACTAGGTTTGACAAGAAAGCACGACTCTTGGAATAGAACATGTATGTATTCTTCAGCAGCTTAGATTTTGAGCCTTTAAAAAAATACTAACTGTCATTGTGTTAAAACAAGTTAAATTCTAAATCTCTGTTCAAGATACCGCAGGCTCCTACCAACAGCACTGGCTCATCCATGCCCCAAATTAACCTCTGTGACACAGCCTTCATGCTGGTTTCTGCCTGCCGCGCACTGAAAGCTCACTAGCTCAAGGGCTAATGCACCAAAAATCTTTTAACATCAACCTGGTTTTAACTCTGATGTCAATGGATTTGTGACATTATGAAATGGGCTTTCAAAGAACTAATATGTTTATAACATACTGCAATCGATATGGCTCCACATGAACTAGAATGGATTCTAATGGCAACCCAGATTCACAGGAAATAAACGTGACAAAATATATCAAAATGCCAATAGAAACTTCTCAAATCACTCATGCAGGAAAATCCAGTTCTCTGGGAGTTCAGACTCACCCAGAATTAGAACTTTCCCAGAATCTAGATGAATGCACTTGACAAAAAAGCCCTATGCTATTACGTGAGTGGCTGTGATAAAACAAGCATCACTTAGTTGTATTGTATACAGCCTTTATTTTTATAGCATAAGGCACTGAAAGTTGATTCTCTACTAAATATAACCCTGTTTATGATGAACATGCAACAGTGTTGGAGGTACTTCTTTAGGCTTCTCCATCTCATCCTATCTCTAGCATCCTCCTCTTACACGCCTCTGCATGTCCTCCTTCACTACATCCATGAACCTCCTCCGAGGTCTTCCACTGTCCATCCCTCCTCTGCACATGTCCCAACCATCTCAGCCTCGCCTCTCTAACTTTGTCCCTCTGATATACTCATTTTTCATCCTGTCCATCCTGGACACTCCCAATCAAAATCTCAACATCTTTAACTCTGTCACCTCCAGTGCGGCCTGCTGTCTTTTTGTCAGTACTACTGTCTCCGAATCATACATCAAAGCAAGGTCTCACTAACATTTTTGTAAACTTTCCCCTTCCCTCTTCCTGCTGTCCTCCTGTCACAAATCACCCCTGACACTCATCTCCTCCCACTCCACCCTCACTGCACGCTCTCTTCTTCACCTCTCTGTACTAATGTACAAATGTTTCACAATTGGACCTCTGTTAGAAAAGATGATTAAAGAACATTGATGGGTGGGGTTAGGGAGTGGGCAGTCTGGCCAAGTAATCTTTTTCAAACCCAATGAAGCAGCTGAAAGTGTATAAACCTAATGAAGTACAAGACCAGGTAAAGCAATACACAGCAGTGAGTAGAGACAAAACTGTGCAAAACAAAAAGTTGCAAATGGGGCTCAAACCATGACTTTAATCTGCAAGTTATTCCATCAGCATGTTGTTATATGGTCATCACTGATCAGCAACCTAACTGGCTGGATGTGAGTAAGGAGTAAGAGGGGGTTATCTGCTAATTGAATGGTCAGTGGTTTGATCCCCAGCTCTCCCAGTGTGTATGTAGATGTTTTCTTGGGATACATTCTGAATGCCGAATGGTACCCAAGTGTGTTCATGTGTATTGCAACAGATTGATGAGGTCTTCCCCTTTAACAGATGGGATTGTCTCCATCCCACTTGCAACCCTGAAATGGATAAGTGGAAGAAGATGGATGGATGGATGGTATCCATATGTTTAAAGTCATGAAAGTGAAGGGCCATAAGTGCAGCTTGTAGTGTAAAACTACTTTAAGTACTCAGTAAGAGTATGAACCCCAGTCCATTTACTAATTTTACCGCAGCTGGTATCTCAGGGCACCAAAGCTAAAAGACAGGAGGCATCTGACAAACAGGCGTTATGTGATGCCCTGGGATGAGGATGTGTTGCAGGATCTTTCACTCCATCATTTATTGCCAACCATGTGACTTTTCAACCGGAATAAAATCCCCACTAAAATACATCTTCATGTACAAAGTGTATAGGCTTGTATTAGGCTGCAACAAAAGCTTTAGAAAACATTACACTTACTGGCACAAGGGCTAATTACAGGGAGTGCAGAATTATTAGGCAAGTTGTATTTTTGAGGAATAATTTTATTATTGAACAACAACCATGTTCTCAATGAACCCAAAAAACTCATTAATATCAAAGCTGAATGTTTTTGGAAGTAGTTTTTAGTTTGTTTTTAGTTTTAGCTATTTTAGGGGGATATCTGTGTGTGCAGGTGACTATTACTGTGCATAATTATTAGGCAACTTAACAAAAAACAAATATATACCCATTTCAATGATTTATTTTTACCAGTGAAACCAATATAACATCTCCACATTCACAAATATACATTTCTGACATTCAAAAACAAAACAAAAACAAATCAGCGACCAATATAGCCACCTTTCTTTGCAAGGACACTCAAAAGCCTGCCATCCATGGATTCTGTCAGTGTTTTGATCCGTTCACCATCAACATTGCGTGCAGCAGCAACCACAGCCTCCCAGACACTGTTCAGAGAGGTGTACTGTTTTCCCTCCTTGTAAATCTCACATTTGATGATGGACCACAGGTTCTCAATGGGGTTCAGATCAGGTGAACAAGGAGGCCATGTCATTAGTTTTTCTTCTTTTATACCCTTTCTTGCCAGCCACGCTGTGGAGTACTTGGACGCGTGTGATGGAGCATTGTCCTGCATGAAAATCATGTTTTTCTTGAAGGATGCAGACTTCTTCCTGTACCACTGCTTGAAGAAGGTGTCTTCCAGAAACTGGCAGTAGGACTGGGAGTTGAGCTTGACTCCATCCTCAACCCCAAAAGGCCCCACAAGCTCATCTTTGATGATACCAGCCCAAACCAGTACTCCACCTCCACCTTGCTGGCGTCTGAGTCGGACTGGAGCTCTCTGCCCTTTACCAATCCAGCCACGGGCCCATCCATCTGGCCCATCAAGACTCACTCTCATTTCATCAGTCCATAAAACCTTAGAAAAATCAGTCTTGAGATATTTCTTGGCCCAGTCTTGACGTTTCAGCTTGTGTGTCTTGTTCAGTGGTGGTCGTCTTTCAGCCTTTCTTACCTTGGCCATGTCTCTGAGTATTGCACACCTTGTGCTTTTGGGCACTCCAGTGATGTTGCAGCTCTGAAATATGGCCAAACTGGTGGCAAGTGGCATCTTGGCAGCTGCACGCTTGACTTTTCTCAGTTCATGGGCAGTTATTTTGCGCCTTGGTTTTTCCACACGCTTCTTGCGACCCTGTTGACTATTTTGAATGAAACGCTTGATTGTTCGATGATCACGCTTCAGAAGCTTTGCAATTTTGAGACTGCTGCATCCCTCTGCAAGATATCTCACTATTTTTGGCTTTTCTGAGCCTGTCAAGTCCTTCTTTTGACCCATTTTGCCAAAGGAAAGGACGTTGCCTAATAATTATGCACACCTGATATAGGGTGTTGATGTCATTAGACCACACCCCTTCTCATTACAGAGATGCACATCACCTAATATGCTTAATTGGTAGTAGGCTTTCGAGCCTATACAGCTTGGAGTAAGACAACATGCATGAAGAGGATGATGTGGACAAAATACTCATTTGCCTAATAATTCTGCACTCCCTGTATAACACGAGAAACTGCCACTAAAGGCAGGGAAAATGTGTCCAGCAGCGAATGAAAATTATATGTCTGAACTCTGTGTAAACATGAGGGTGGGCTTCCTGTACATTATGCATTATGTATTACAGCTAGAGATGACAACAGTAATTTCAGTCACCAATCAGTCAAGCTGCAATGCAAAACACTGCTGCTTTTTTTTTATGTTTTGATGTTATGAATCACTTTCAGCAAGTACACTGTCAGTTCTTGGTTTGGTTAAGTTTTATTTTTTCAGACACTTCCGCCTATCTGCACTCAATAGGAGCCACTCCTGCCAATGCGTATGAGACAAATTCAAATGCTGGCTTGCACAATGATTTAGAGACTTCTAAGGACAACTCGGAATGAGCATACCTTTTAGCGAGATAATGTTTCTGAAGGACAACAGTTGGCTTTGCTCAGACATAAAGTCTCATCAACCAAGCATGGGCATAGAAAGCCTGACAGCTTAATGGGATGGTTAAGTTTAACTATGAAATGCAGAGTGTATTTTTGGCAAAGCAATAAAAGATGCGCTTTGCTTACAACCAATATGACACAACAATATGGACGACATCTTGTTTACAGTCCCGTCTGTCTGTCATATGTCATATTGTATCAGCCAAGACGAGTCGGCACAGGCTTCACATGCATTATGCAGAGAACTTTAGTTATGTCTTTCAATAACCCAGATTCTAGTAGTGATTTGAACTGAAGTAATACTTTACAAAACAGCAACTCAATACATTCAGGCATGCAGACATGCTCAAGTTCAAACCGAGCGTCAGGATGGGGAAGAAAGGCGATTTAAGTGACTTTGAATGGTCGTTGGTGCCAGATGAGCTGGTCTGAGTATTTCATAAACTGCTGATCTAGAGAGATTTTACAGGGACTGGTCCAAAAATGAGAAAACATTAAGTGAGGAGCAGTTTTCTGGGTGCACTTCTCAGGCCTCTGCTTTGTTGATGTCAGAGGTCTGAATGGCCAAACTGCTTTGAGCTGAAAGGAACGTAACAGAGACTCAAATAACCACTTGTTACAACCAAGGTATGCAGAAGACTGGGTGTCACTCCTGTCAGCTAAAAACACGAATCTGAGCATATAGTTTGCACAGGTTCAAGTTTCTGCTGTGACATTCGAACAGTGAGACTGTGAAGTAAATAACATGAAAGCATGGATCCGTCCTGCCTTGTATCAACAGTTCAGGCTGGTGGTGTGTAACGGTGTGGGGGATATTTTCTTGGCAGACTTCGGGCCCCTTAGTAGCATTATTTAAACTCCACAGTCTTCCTGAGTATTATTGCTGTTCATGTCCATCCCTTTATGACCACAGCGTGCCCATCTTCCAAATGCTGCTTCCAATATGATAACACAACGTGTCACAAACACATCCTCCCACCAACCATTCGCAGCAGGTGACTGCCCCTCCCTGAACCTGATTCTGCTGGAGGTTTCTCTCCTACTTATAGGGGGTTGTCTCTGTTGTTGGGGTTTTCTCTGTATTATTGTAGGGTATATATACCTTACAGTATCAAGGACATTGAAGTGACTGTTGAATTGAACTGAACTGGCATCATGGAGGTGCAGCTGACAAATTTACAGCAACTGTGTGATGCTATCAAGTAGATATGGACCAAAATCTCAGACGAATGTTTCCAGCACCTTATTGAATCTTTGTAACAAAGGCAGTTCTGAAGGGAACAAACAAGGTTCACCCACTAAAGTGGCAAAAACATTTAAGCAGTGTCTTGCAAAATTCCTAAGATCTTAGATGTCAACACATTTAAGTTTTTTATCTGAAACATGCTTTGAAACAGTTTCTTGAAATTCATAAACTGGTCTAAAATCTACAAAATCAGCAAAATCCTTGACAATATTACAAAAAGGGAACAAGGCAAGAAAGTTTTACTCAAATGGTCTTGTAAGGTCGTTTTAAAAGTCTAGTTAGATCGATAAATACACTGCAGTGAAACACAGAAAATGCATATGACCTATATTTCAAACGCTACATTAGTGAAACTCCATCACTTTTGTCTGTACACAGCCAAAACAATGCCTTCAGTCATGTAAACAAGATTATTACCGAGGTCATTTTTTTTGCAGCTTAAACAGTGTCAGACTCTCTTGTAGGGTTAGAAATAATGACATTATCATTTGCATGTAAATGCAGCCATTTACAAAATGAATGCAGTCCTGACTGACACTTTTTTTTGAAACACAGTTTACTGTACAAGGACGCTTAGCTGTAACCATGTTATTATTCCAAAATGAAACTCCTGGTTGTCTCATTACTCACAGAAAGCAACGCTGACAGGGATTTTAGGATTGGGAGACGTCAAATAAAAATGGGATTTGTATATTCAGCTCCCAAAGGCACAAATTCATGCTGGAACAAAGATATGAATGAAAGCTACTTGCTGCTCCCAGACCTGCACAAAAATGGTCTCTGAGAGGTTACTGCAGACCAAGCTCTGTTTAGATAGAAAACAGTAATTGATCAGACTATGGCCCCTAAAAAAGACCTGTTATAGAATTAACCACGGGTGTAGAAATGTGCATTTACTCATTGGAAATTGTGAAATTTGAGTCAAGAAGTCATCTATAAATTCAAACTTGTTTTTGGCATCTATTAATTTTTTAAATGATGATTGATTTGTCTTTGGAGGTTTTTTTTTTTTTTTCCAATTCAGAGCAAGAAGATTCTGGTTTCTGATTGGGCTGGAGCATTTCTTTGACTAAATTGGATAAGTGTAAGTACTTATAATTTGAAAGTTTCCCCAAAACTGTCTAAAAAAACCTCACAGAAACCAGAGATGTGCACAGTTTTTACACTGCAAATATGCAATTAATTAAATCAAGAGACACTGAAGCTCTCTTAAGAACATTTAATTGGTTAAACTAAAGTTTTAGGGGTAATACTGGTTTGTACCTACAAATAATTCTTCAAGCAGTTGAATAAATATGGGTGTATATTTTAAACAGATTATATTCAAAGACCAGAGTCGTTGCAGAAATTCATAAGTTGGGTTTGAACAGATAGAGACTGAGCCAGAGATAATAATCTCCTCAGGCAACGTTCCTGTTAGCGTGGCGATGCAGTAGGACATCAAGCAGCAAAGCAGGTGCTGTGATCGAGACGGATGATGGATTGTTCCCAGCTGCTAATGCTGTCTGTAAACGGATTCTGTAGGATGATAAGGCAACAGCTGAAGTGGGTCCCGGTACCAATTTAATCAACTATTGTGAGTATGAGGATAAGAAGCATTTTGAGATTACAATGAGGAATAATAAAAAAAAAAAAAAAAAGACCCCCCTCCCTCCAATCCCCCCCCCCCCAAAACCCCAAAACAAACAAAAAAAAACATCATGTCACAAAACTGCTTTGCATGTTGTAACACTTTAATGTCATAGGTAGTGCTGCTAAAACCCATTTGTTGTTGAGTGAAGGGGATTAAACCCCTGTACCTGCTGCTACACCCAAATCCTTTCCAGCTACAACAAATGAAGTGCAGTTCTAGGAAAAACTTTTTGGAGCCTTTGAGATTGTCTATATTTCTCTGTAAATATAACTTAAAACATCATTAGATTTTTCTATTACAGCTCTAAAAGTAGATATAAAATATCTGATTAATGAAACATATTTGGTGTATGTTTAGAGTTTACATGCAATAAATCTATATTTAGGCAGATTAAGAACAAATGGTGGATATTAAAGAACATTGTTACACTTCGAATGAGAGGTCAACCAACAAAAATCACTCCAAGAGTAAGAGTGAAATACTCTGGGAGGTCAAAAAGCAACCTAGAGTGACTTTTAAGCAGCTAAAAACACTGTTTGTCATGGTCACAGACAAACCTGCTCTTCTAGCTTCCTTTCACTCTTTCACTCTATTTAGCTTATATTTGACCTTATTTAGTTTATGAGAAAATCTGATGTTTTGTATCATATTTATGTAGAAATTTTGAAAATTCTAAACTCTTCCACACAGCTTTAGCATAAAACAATAAAAAACGAGAGCTGATTTTTCATCTGTTTCTCAGCCAGTGTAATAAAGTCAATGACACTGTCTGCATGTGGCATGGGATCTGAGTAAATGTGTGAATAAGACTAAGATAATCTTACAGTCTGCAGGTAAATCTAGGAGAAGGAGGTATTACACAAAGCAGGGTTCTGAGGTCTATAATACTGTCGACATCTTCTCAGTGATTCCAGTTAAAGCACAGTTAGTCTCCAATCTGATAGTGTCTGTCCACCAGGACAATGTTCAAGATAAGTATGTCCTAATAGTCTTATGTCCAGTTTGGTCCAAGCTGTATGCGTGAATGAAAAGGGATTTGATAGGATTAAAGTTTAAAAAGAAGAAAAAAAGAAGGAGAAATAAGTATAATAATGTATAAAAACTGTTTACCGCAGCAATTCAGTAAAATGTGCTCAGAGAAATAAAGCAGACAAAATTCTACCCGACACAGAAGTCGTTTTAGTGGCACTGAAGTATAAAAGGGTTAAAGGGTTTTGTGGGATGTGAACATTACCGGGTGAACAGATGCAGAGCCTGACCCAGAGTGTGATCCCATAGTAACAGGATTACACTGAAGGTTAAATGAGGACACTGCCAACAGAGGAGCCAAAGTTCGTGCCCTGGGGATGATGATGTACTAACTATGAACTATTTATTATATAAAAGAAGCTCTGTAAAAACAAACAAAGAACCGAGCTGCTGCATATAAAGAATACTGATATTATTATGGCTTAATGATTTAAAAAAGAGTTACATTTGTTAAGATTATCAGTGTTCTTTACATGATGCAGATTCAGAAATCTGTTTGCATTTTTAAAAGAACCTGTTCAGGGATTTGAAACGTCTAAAAGAAGACAATTCACCATCGGTGTCTTTGTGCACTGGAAGGATGTCATTCAGTTACTCATATCTGTGTGACATATTCATGTGTAATGAATATGATTTATTTTCTTCTAAATGAATGTGCAACTATGTGCATGTTTATATTTGCAGTAACGGCGACTGTGCTGCAAGAATCTCTCACAAAGAATTGTCAGGGTTGGTGTCCTTGGTTTAGAAGAAGCATTTAAAGCGTCTGCAGCTTGAGCAGAAAAAAATCCATAAGGCAGCAAGCAAATGACAATCACACAAGGCCAAATCATGAGATGAGTATGTTTGAAATTTATTACACTACAATCCAGAGCTTCAAACATAAATTAAAATCAGGGTCACTGGTTTTAAATTCACATCCTATCCCCTTAGGTATTTTCCACAGCCTATATGGTGCAATTAAAAACATTAATTGGTTTTTCTGTGCACTTAAATGCTGCAAGTTTTCATTAAGCTCCTTTTTGGTCTCCTTCAACTGTGAAAATGTTTAACTCTGAGCGCTCTACTGTATTCGCCACAGGTTTATCCATCTGTGGCTTGTTGCTGTATGTAGGGTGGACAATCTTCTACTGATCCTCAATTTTACCTGTATAAATTCACTTGTTAAGTGATGATTTAAAAAACAAAAAAACAAAAACACTTCTGGTCCAAGCATCTTCATGTGTTTTTACCACACTGTACTGCTTTATCTCTTATCTTTTCAGCTGTCATTCTAGACCTCTAATCCTATTCATTTGCACCACTCGTGTCTTTGCCTGCTTTTAAGTTAAGTCTTTAAAAACTGCACGCCAGATATTTTAACACTTCAGAAAAGAATGACAAAGATTTGAGTTTGTCCCTGAAGCTTAGGATCACAGCTGTTTCATAAATGATATTGAAATCTGCACAG
Source organism: Perissodus microlepis (assembly GCF_051167445.1). NCBI lineage: Eukaryota > Metazoa > Chordata > Actinopteri > Cichliformes > Cichlidae > Perissodus > Perissodus microlepis. Next base: position 28,734,220 of record NC_140470.1, on the reverse strand, counting down.
CAACATATTAATAATTAACCTCTGGTCACAGATGGGATCATCTCAGATACTTTCATTACTGAAACTGAATCCTTTTCACTTTAAAATATACCCATTAATCATGATACTAAGGTATATTTAACAAGGTGTTATAGATGGATGGATACAACAAACAATTAACAATTTTCTGTTCAGTATGCTAATAAATAACTGCAATTTGGGTTCTTAATCAAGAAATAATAATGTGCTTTATCCAGTATATGTTAAAACTCCTGGACAACAACAAAAAATTTATTTTTAGCAATAAAATATTATTTTGATTAAAGACTTTGCTGTCAGCTTAGCATAAAACTTACACTGGGTAACTGATGTGTTGTCAAGCACGGTACATCAAAGGCTGTGCTTATATCTCAAATCATGCGAGTTTATTTACACGTCACATTTCCACATGATAGAAACCAAAATGATAGTCAGCACGTAAAGCTACCAAGCAACAACTAAAGTAACACAAATACAATAAAAATGGTTTAATAATTTAAAAAATGCAGTAACAATACAAAATAAAACAATAACACGATGCACTTGGGGAAATAGGACAGCAAGTTCAAACTAGATCAAAGACGCTGTTTTCAGCTGGGATTTGAATGCTGTTAGTGAGGCAGATGACCTAATTGGAAGAGGGAGAATGTTCCCTTTGTTGGGTGAAAATTGGGAATTTAGAAAAACTTAAAGCTGCTGATCAGCTGACCTGAGTGAGCAGCGTGAGACACAGGAGTGTTAAAGATAGATAAGCCGTCTAGTTTTCAGTAAAGCTGCAAATTAAGTACTTCAAACTTTTATAGAGTTAAAAAAAACTCTTAGGAAAAAAAAGGACTAAATTAATTCATTTAAATCTATTCATTAATCTGTGATTTTTATTGATTGAATAAATTAATTTAAAAAAAAAAATCATATTTATACAGTAGTTTTACATAAATGTGTTTTATTTAGAGGTTATCATTATTTATTCCAAACAGGACATTGTGTTTCTGGCATTAAAGTTACATACATACAGTACTGTGCAAAAGTTTTAGGCAGGTGTGAAAAAATGCTGTGAAAAAAAATGCTTTCAGAAATATAAATGATTGTTTATTGGCCCTAAATGTATTCTGCAGCAGGACAACGAGCCCAAACACACAGCCAAAGTCATTAAGAACTATCTTCAGCATAACAAAAGAAGAAGTAGTGCTGGAAGTGATGGTATGGCCCCTACAGAGCCCTGATCTCATCGAGTGTGTCTGGGATTACATGAAGAGACAGAAGGATGTGAGGAAGCCGGCAGACACAGAAGATCTGTGGTTAGATGTTTGGAATAACCCACCAGCTTAGTTCTTTCAAAAACTGTGTGCAAGTCTACCTAGAAGAACTGATGCTATTTTGAAGGCAAAGGGTAGATTTCTCTTTTGTTCGTTCACTGCGTTTTGTTGATTGATGAAAATAGATTAACACTTCTCTTTTTGAAATCACTCTTTGTTTACAGCATTTTCTCCTCACCTGCCTGAAACCTTTGCACAGTGCTGTGAATGTAACTTCAGTCTTTTCTTCTTTATATTAGCCCAACTGTTGCTCAGTAACTACTAGCTCACCTTCACTATCTGCCCAAAACACTCGTATTTAGATTTCTATTTTTGTATTTGTATTTTTAGAGCAGTGCTATAAGAAACACCAAACAATGCTAGTGGGGTTTTTTTTTCTTCAAAGAAATGCTTTAATCAACTCATGCTGTATCATCTTTAGTAAAGTCTTATTTTCTTGGATTCCTTTATTGTAACATTTTACTGACATTGAAAGAGTCTGGACAGTTTGGGCTCTGTGCTTGTTTGCTTTAGGGAACTGAAACTGAAACCTCACCAAAATGGCTAATGATGTCAGACTTAACAAGACGTTTAGAAAACATGGGTTGCCAGTGAGCAGCATCCGAGTTTGTTTATGTGTAAACCAGTGCACTGGTTAAAAGCACAGTGCAAAGAAAATAAGCTCTTTTGCCTGATTAACAACTTTTACTGCTATGAATGCTGCATCGCTTGCTCTCGCTCTATCCCTGCAAAGAAGAGGAGCAAGCTCGAATTCTGGTTTCGCTTTAGGCAGCAACATTATCTCTCCATGCAGATGGAAGGCATCTGTAAAAAAATACCTTTGAAGATTCAACTTGCTACCGGATGCTGTGTAAAAGATATGTGGCTTTTTATGTGGCTTAATCACAGAGCAAGGTAGTGTTGAGGTCACAAACGGGTCAAGGTCGAGGCACAAGTAGGTGTAGTCGCTGTGGTGATGGTGGGAAATCTTACCTTTAAAAACTTGATAAAAGGAGACGCCTTGTTTTCTTCACTGCTTACTTCACTGAGCAATGTAAGCCTCCTAATATTGCTCATTTCTCTTCGCTTGCACTAAATTGCCTTTGCAAAATTGGAGACAGCTTTTTGATTTTTGCCCTCGCTTGCGCCCTAAAATTGCCATCGTGTGCATCAGCATCCTGTAATGTGGATAAAATCACAAGTTTTTCATTTTGTTCCTCTGAGTGACCAAACATCGGATTCACCTCTTGATAAGTGGCCTTTAATAAAGTTCTTCAGTTATTGCCAGTCACTGCAGTAAGATTAAAACCATATTTTCCAGCAGCCCGAAATGAAACATTAAATTGTCACTAATTCCTTCGTGCGTAAATGAAAAACAAGTTTACAGCTCCTTCGTTTATGTTGCGCTTTACACGATCTTCTTTAATAGCACAAATCTGCTCAGTGGACCACAGACAGCTGTTGATATTATATTTTTTTGTAGCTGGATTAAAAAGCTGTAATACCATCTAGTGCTGTCAAGAAATTGTGTTAAATCATAAGAAATAGGCAATTAAAAACCAAATTAGTGGCGACTGAGATGTTTACTGCAAAACTAGTAAGTAGGCCTGCACATCAAATGTTGAAAGTTACAGCAAAGAAAAAGACTGAAGAAAAAAAACAAGTAAAAACTATGGACCATTATCTGTTTTTAGTATTGCTGGTCTCATATGTGCAGCAGATATAGATTTGGCCCTCTAAGAGCTGCTGTGGCTGTGTAAAGGCTCTCTCATCTTAAAATAATAAGAAATTTAATCTACATTCACCTCACGATAGAAACTCAGTTCTCATACGTTGCTATGATGACACAAGGAGCTCTGGGTGTGAAAGCACCTGCTTCACACAAACTTCACACTGTGTTACAGGTCAGTTGGTGGCTGCACACTCTGTCTTGCACTACACTGCATGCTGAGCTTGTGCTCTGCACTTTGAAACGCCAGCGTCCCCCCTGTGAACAGTCTCCAGTAGTTTTGCCTTTTAACTCTCTGGAATTACAAATCTCCTTCCTTTCATGAGACCTCGTAGAGAGAGCCTTACAGTATGGTCGCAGTTCTCAAACTGTGTCACGGCACAGCCCTGTCTTTTTAAAATAAAGTGAATTCTTGATTACGGAGGCAAACGTTCCATGTCTCAGATCACATTTGTTTAAAGAGACTACCAGTGAGAATACACGAAACAGTAGACTGACAGGCAGCAGGAGCCTGGAATGTCTTCTAGTGGCCAACCATCACCTTAAAAGCAACGTCCAACAAGCGATTTGCTCCTTGTGTGGACACAGCTTTAGAAAGAGACGCTTTATAACAGTTGTCAGATATGTAATAGAGGCTGCGATGATGCTTAAAATGTTTTATGGAGCTGAATCATCCCATTAAACTACTCAGATTTTTGCTTGGAATGAACACAGACAATAAAATGTAGTTACTTAGTTTTTATTCTAATCTCAGCTAACAGAGGAATGGTAGTCTATCACTTTTTGCACCCAACCTTCCCAAATGTCAGCTGCAGCGGGTAGGAGACCTTCAATTCACCAGATAGGACTTTTTCTCAGATGGCGTCTGTCTAACTGTATGATGAGGTTTGCATCTCAGGAAAAACAAGCACGCTGTGGAGAGGGAAAACTCATTCACAGACCTTGTACCATATCTTATGTTTGCTAGATCGAGTTTTCAGCTGTTTCTGCTGAACTAAGAACAGAAAAATCAATTCAAATCAGTTTTGTTTACAAAGCACTAAATTGCAATAGCAGTCGTCTCAAGGCTCTTTACAATTTATAAGGTAAGTAAGTTAAATGCCCTACAATAATACAGAGAAAACCCCAACGATCAAACCCCTCATGACCAAGCAGTTGGCGGCAGTGGGAAGACAAAACTCCTTTTTAACAGGAAGAAATGTCCAGCACACCAGGCTCAGGGAGGGACAGCCATCTGCCGTAATGGCTCAGTATTAAATAGGACCCAGAACGTCAGTATTGAGTCTGTGAGCCTGTTTTGAAATGGCATGAGGTCTGAAAGCGGCGCCATGATGACAAGGACTGATGTTCTGGGAGTGATTGTGCTTTCATCTGACTTGCAAAGTCATCACCCGAGTTGTTCCTGTTTGTATCGCTTGTTTATGTCCCTGGTGACTCCAACTCATCTTACAAATCTTTGTGTATTCACATTTTTTCTTTTCTTAGACGTCTTCAAAAACCATCTAGACGTATGCAGTGACAACAGGAAAAAGTGCTGAAACGTGTTGATTGCATATCCTTTTCTGCACAACAGAAACTGATTTAGGAAGAAAGAAAACATGCACCTCATGCTCTTGAGATTATCCTTTAGGTAAAAATGTACACGCTCGACTCATTCAGCCTCGATTTTCCTGAAAAATACTAAAAAACCAAAACAAAACCTTGAGTGTATCTTTCCTCTGTGTGCTACACTTTAGAGCTGAAATGTTTCAGTTGTTGCAATCAGTAAAAAAAGGATTTCCAGCACTAACTTCTACTCATTATCTCTCAGACTGATGTGATTGGCATTTTATAAGTCATATGTGCAATTTCTAGTAAAGTCTGACAAGCCTATGTAATGATGCCACAGACTTTCTATGCAATACTTTGTGTTTGGTGATCTGCCAGATTAGAGCTGTGCCTCCCTCAGGCCCATGCAAGAGTTGGTTTTACTGTACACATCTTTGTTTTGTTCTCAAGCGTCTCAGAATGTGTGCAACAGATTTCCGTTGGCGATCTTCCTGAAGCTGCGTACGAACAGCTCTGTCCTCCCACAGGAGGATGAACCTGCTGAGACAGTTAGTTTCAGCACTAGTCCAACACTGATCCCCTGGTGACTCTGGTTCTGTTTAAACTGTCTGTAGAAATTCCTGCAGTGAACTTACGTGTCTATTCATTCCCCCTCTGCAGCAGGTCTCTGAAGAGGTCCGTGCAGTACAGTATGTGAGGAGGAACTTACACACACAGTAAGACACATTTGAGGGAAATTGTTGGCTGTTTTTCCACCAAAATAGTCAAACCTGCAGTAAAATATCAACTTTCGAGGGCTACAGCATTACTAACCAACCTTTTTTTATGGATGATGTCTGACTCTTAAAGGATAGTTGAGGTTTAAAGTCCAGAATGACTGAGACTTGTTAACTAAAACCCAAATGTAACCACTAAAGTACACGTGCATATCACGCCATTCATTCTTCAACATAACCTGAGCTCTCGTCGACAAGCCTTCATGTCATTTCTTTAAGTAGTCTTCAGGAATCGTTCTCCAGGCTTCTTGAATGACATTCAAAGCTCCTCTTTGGATGTTGGCTGCCTTTTGCTCTGTTCTTTGTAAAAATGATCCTATACTGCGTCAATCATTTTAAGGTCTGGGCTCTGTGAGGCCAGTTCATGACTGATAGTATTTCATTTTGTGTTTTTCTATCCAGGTATGCTTTTACTGAATTGGCAGTGTGTTTGGATCACTGTCATGCTGAAATGTGAAGCTGCTGCCAATCAGACACTTTCCAGATGGTATTGTATGGTAGATCAAAACCTTTCGACATTTGACAAGATCCTCAACACTACTGGTTGAAGTGCAACCCCAAACCATGTCACAGCCTCTTCTGTATTTTAAAGATGGCTGAGGAGACCACTACAAATTTCAAATTTGGATCCATGACTCCATCAGACCTGCTGGCACTGATTTTCACTACAGTTCTTATGTAATTTGGCATACCTCAGTTTTTCTCCCCATTTCCTTTCCTTACTACTACTATTTTTACTATTTTCCTTACTTATTAATGAGACTTGTATTGGGTCTTTGCTGGATTTTCCCTATTTTTTTAAGGATATGACTTGTTCCTGTCATGTAAATAGTTGTTTTTCTTTTGGTCTCCCACTTCTTGTCCATGTCACAGTCTGCAGAATGAGCACACTGAGTGCTGATGTAGAGAAGCCAAATGCAGATCCTCCTAGGCAAGATAATCTTAACAAAAAGCAGGCTGTTTATTAGGCTGATGCTTGAAAAACAGAAAGAACTGGAAACTTTAGATTAGAAGAACTAAACTGGGAAAGATACAAGGAGGCATAAGGATCTGGGAACACTATGGAAAAAAATAAGCCGACTTTCCAACGAAGGACAAAAGGAAACTGACTCAATATAAACATAGAGGGGTGATAAGGGGAATGCAGCTGGGAAACACAACAGGAACGAATTAGACACAACGAGACGGAGCAAACAAAACCCAAACGTAAAACGCAAGATGAGGGACTATCAAAATAAAACAGGAAGCACGATCACTGTGAGGCTAAGGCACGTGGGCCAGACACAGACAAAAGGTAAACAAACATGAAGACATGACAGCTGTAACATGGAAGCTAATAAAAGACAAAATACAGAGATGAGAGTAAGAGAACAGGAGGGGGACGCTAAAGGAAACTAATAAACCTGAGGACATTTAAACAAAACTAGAGATAATACATAATACACAGGGAAAACAATATGGAATGAGAATAACTCATAAGCACAGGGAAACCAAAGTAGATACACAGACTCTATGAACATAAATCATTTCTCAAAACAATGAATAAATAACAAAATTCAAAAGACTACAAGACAGTGTGGCTCAATGGAAGCATAAACTAAATAAATACATTTAAAACATTTACAGAAATGAGGTGTGGCTCAAGACTTTTGCACAGCACTGTATCTGTTAATTTCTAGTGTGCATATTGAGAGTTACTTGCTTCCACACTGAAGTGGCAGAGATGGTTTGAATAGTAGGATTTTCCTTCTGGTCTGTTTCATATTCATCAGGCTGGGCGAGTATTGACAAAACTAAATCACACTGACAAGGAGCAAAGTAAATCTACAGAACAAAATGTGCCTCCTGCCTCTTCCCTGACTTTGTGCCTAATGAGAGTCCACACATTGACTCAGGCCACTCAGCCCTATAGGAAATTAATGGACCTGGTGATGACATCATTTTAATTTGGGTCCTTGGCCTCACTTGGTCACGTCAGTGTAGTTTAGGTGACTATAGGGTCTAATTGGTTTTGACAAAAGCGCAGACTGGAATGGCGGCGGTGGTGAATTAAATACAAGCCCGTTTGCAGTTTTCACACGCCCATGTGTGATCACATTTCTGCATTAGCACTAAAGTAGTTAAAAGGACAGATGTAATTTTCCCAGGCAGCAATGAACGAACACATGATGACATTTCCAATGAATACAAGCAGGTTTGTCCTGCTGAGATGGAACAATTCGCAGAAGAGTTTAGCTCTCGTGTCACTAAAATTGAACTTATAAAACTTTATGCACCTAAAAGCCCGTAGTCACTGCATTAATAACAAAGGTGCATTTGCACTGTGGCTGTGGCTCACATAATGTTTCTGATTAACAGTGATTAACTGCCAAAATATTAAATGAATTGAGCAGTATTTTTAAAGTTAATAAATTAAAAAAAAAAACTAGTGATGCATGCTAGCATGTTCACTAATTATTTAATCTAAGTAAGTATTTCCCCAGAACAGAGTGCAGGTGATGCTAAAACAGGAATTTTGAACTAATGATAATGGTGATGATGTGGAGAGTAAAGGGTCCTCAAAAGAGAATCTCTCCATTAAATATCACAGAGATCCACCCAGGATGTGGCATTTCACTCAAAAACAAATTTCAACCTTTTGGTGGCACTGAAGGATTTTTGAGCATATTGGAGATTCGTACCAGATGTGATGGCAAACCATCCAACAGTTTTTAATATTTGAGACAGAAAGGAAAAGAAAAGCATTCGTATACAGCAGGGTTTTTAGATCTCACCCTGGGTCAACACACCTGAATCCAATGATTAGTTCATTACCAGGCCTCTGGAGAACTTCAAGACATGTCGAGGAGGTAATTTGGCCATTTAAATCAGCTGTGTTGGATCAAGGACACATGTAAAACCTGCAGGACTCTGGCCCTTGAGGCCTGGAGTTCCGACACCCCTGATGTACATAATAGATCTCTTAACCCTGTAGTGCAGGGGTTTCAAACTCCAGTCCACCAGGGCCATTGTCCTGAAACTTTTCCATGGGTCCCTGTCGCAACACACCTGAATACAATTAGTAGGTCATTAGCAGGAGTATAGAGCTTCACTGCATGCTGAAGTGGCAACCCCTAATCCTACTCAAGAAAATTTAAGTGTTTGGAAAAATGTACTCTTAAAAGTACTTTTATTGCACCATGTTCATTCACTCGTGAGCTGCTCTAACATGAATCAAATAGCTGAATTGCCACCTCAGCATGCAGTCAAGTTCTATAGTCTTGCTAATGACCTACTAATTGTATTCAGGTGTGTTGCAACAGGGACACATGGAAAGGTTGCAGGACACCGGGCCTCATGGACTGGAGTTTGAGACCCCTGCTGTAGTGCCACGATCCCCCCATGTCCTCTCAGATTCTTTCAGCTCTCCTCTACCTGTTTTATCTCTGTTCTGACAATCATGTGCATGTGTGCACACGTGTGTGCGTGTTTGAGAGGGTGTAACTATTAACTCTGCTTACCCCTCCCAGAAGTGGGTGTGGCTGCCCCAGTATTCACCTGAGTCCTATTTAACAGGAGTATATAACCCCGGTTCTTCCTCTTCATTCCTTGCAGGATTGTTAAGTGGCTCAGTGTGTGAGGTGTGAAGTAATTCCGGCCTTTTTGTTTGATACCTTGTGTTCTTGTGAATGCCAAAACCTTTTGGACCTGCTCTCCTCTGTCCTGGTGTGCCTGCCTGCCTGCGCTGCTTCCGGAGACACCTGCCTGACCCACTGTCACTCACATAGACATATTTACCTGCATCCCTCCCAGTAAAAACATCAGCGGGAAAAAAACAATTCCACCTGTGAAAGTGACTCAAACCAACCTGAGAAAACATTTGACCCTTACTTATTACACCACCGTGTGGTAACTGATCTTGAACCTACAAAAAGAAAGAGTTTGAAAATCAGCTTTCTGAAAAGATGTGATTTGTTACCAGTTGTGAATTAAAAAGTCCCAAAGACTCTCAACATTTTCCAGCACATCCAGCATTTGGATCTTTTGCTCTGCTCGTGACATGTGAGTTATAAACCATTGTCAGTGATGGCCCTCAACCTAACCTAACCCTGTTCCATTAGAATATGTAAATGCTTTTTCTTTTAATTGCTCTTCCAAGTCTTTGAAATCAAAGGAAAAACATTATTATTCATATACTCTATAAGACCAACTTGCCATGACTCACAGTTTCAAAGGATGGTTTATCTTATACAATGCCTTAATCAGCCCAGTAGTATATCTTCTATCTGAATCTGTTTTAGAGCTTAATCCTCCTTGTAAGCCAGCTTTCTTCTGATTGGCTTCCTGTCACAAACCAGAGATGACCATATTAGGGATATCTGCTTTCTTTGACATCATACAGAGGCAAGAGTACAAAAACCTGTCTGAAATGGAGCATTCACAGAAGTCTGAAGCTTTTTTTCTTGACAGATTTGTTGACAGCCTTACAACTCATTGAAACGATGCTTAATTTCGAATGAGCAGTTGTCTCATGTAGACCTGAATGCCTTTATTATGTGACAGAGCAAACCAATGGTGTAAAATAGTATGGAAATGAAGATTTGTTGGCATCCCCAAAGAGACTATGAATCTTTACATTACCACCATGTTTCAAGCTAAATGTTTAACCTCACAGGTGCCTTCAAGCTTTTCATGAGCCATTCGGCCTGTTTAAAAGGGATAAACAAATGCTACTGTGTAGCATCACTCTGTGCACCACACCAAACATGGACCAGTGAAGGCAAAGGGCAGAGCTGTCTGAGGAGCTCAGGAAGAAGATTATAGGCATCAGTGTTAAAGGTCAAGGCTATAGGACCATTTTCAAGCAGCTTCATGTTCCTATGGCCACAGTTGCTGTTATTATTAAAAAGTATAATGTTCATTGAACTGTAGTCAGCCTCACAGGACATGGATGCAAGAGGAAATCCCAGGTTCATCACAAGGATAGTTCAGATGGTAGAAAAAGATCCAAAGAAACCAAGCTGAGCTCCAAAGTCAAGGTACATCACTGTCTGTGCACAATGTATTATGATATAATATATATATTTTAATGATGATCTTCATGGAAGAAGATGCAGGAAGAACACAAAAAGCCAAGCTGGAAATCGCCAGAACACATGTTGACAAGCCCCAATGTTTTTGGCAGAATGTCGAAACAAAACTGGAGCTTTTTAGTCCACCCACATCCGCTCACTTTTTACAGAAGGAAAAATGAAGCTTTAAAAGAAAACCTTGAACCTGTTCAGGGCACAAGTCTCAAGACTACCCAAGCATCCTGGAGTGAAACATATTGCAGAGTGTCAGAAAGCTCAGCCTGAGTCAGAGGTCACGGGCTCAAAAACACAGAAATACAAGAATGGCTGAGGAAAAAAAACGGACTATTCTTAAATGGCTCTCCATGAGCTCAGAGCTTAAGCCAACCTAAAGATCTACGGGAAAATCTGAAGATTGCTGTGTTGAGACGCCACCCTGAGACAGCTTGAGCAGCTCGCTGAGGAAAAGTGGGCCAAACTACATGTTGGCAAATGCAGACGTCTCATTGTGAATTACAGAGATCACTTATTGGCAATGATATTAAATTAAGAGTACCATCTTTTTTGTCCATTCTAATTCTATAAAACACTCAAGCGAATCAGTAACCAAAAGCAAAGTCTGATTTGTGTTAAATGGATTAAACAATAAGGAATGTCATTAAACTTGAATCTGTTTACATTTTTTTCAGAGATAGTCATTGCGTGTCATGTTTGAATGATTATGTTTGGATTTGTGGGTCCAAAATGAAAAATTTGGGCTTTTTAGCTTTTCTAGACTCCATGCAAAAATTCACATGTCAGTGAGATCATAACACCTAACACACAAAGCATTCATTTATATCTGATTTTAAGTTTTAGAAAAAGTACACAGACACACACGCTTTAGGACAGCAGCCCGTTTGGCACAGTCAGACCGTGAAACAGAGAAACCACTGTTGTTGACAGTGGAAACAAAAAGCTGTGTCAAACAGCTGCTTGAGCTTAAAGCATGTTGTGAAAATGACAGTGTATTAGCCAGCACACTAGCATCAATGCCGCACAGCAGTGCCCAGTAATACAAAGTAGTATTTAGGACAACAAGCTGTGATATTAATCCATTATGCTGCGTCAAATCTGATGTACAAACCTGCGAACACTGACTGTTCACAGATGGAAACATGTTAGCTACACTCTAACAGGAGGATTTGTTAGCACTTTAGATGAAATTCATCTATTAGAGAAGTAGCATTAAGAAGGAACAATAGAGAGACGGAGGCTTTGATTTTGATGGTGTTTCTTTTACTACAAAATCACTTCAGTTTTCTGGTTTAATAGCAGAAGTTATTCAATCCCTGGTGGGAATGCACTTATCACAAATTTCTGCAAAGTGTAAGAGTTTGAAGGAGGGGAGAAAAAACTTTGACAATTAGTCTTTTTTTATAAAAAAAAAATCTCAAAGGGTGCAGTGACAGATTGCAGAGTCAAAGACGCTATTAACAGTCATGTCATACCTGCACCGAGCCTGCAGAAACCTTTTTCTTCTTCTGCTTTCCTGCTGGTGCGGTGGGGAAACACAGTCTGCTCTCTCACCTGGCTGCCTCCTGCTACGCTGTGGCTCAGGTGTTCTAACTGGAAAATTACAAGTGACTTGATTTGTGTAAGTGACTGTGATAAATTAGCTGTGTTAAGCTTTTGGGCACAGTGGTACTTGTTAGCCTCTTCCAACAAATAGCTATTAAAAAAAAGAAAAAAAAAAAGACACTGCTCTGCATTTTACCGAATTACAAACAAGCAGCAGGACAGAAATTAAATATGATTGGTTTGTCCACTGATTTAAATTTTTCCTTGCTTGCTAGATCATTAATTACCCCATCACATAAACAGTGTCTGAAGACCTCAGTAAATACAGCGCTTTATTAGGAAACCGCAAACTGAACCTATGTATTACTACAATTATCCAATCAGCCAATAATTTAGCAGCTGTGCACAAAATCCTGCAGATACAAATCGAGAGCTTTGTGTAATGTTCACATCAAACATCGGAGAAAATGTGATCTCTGCGGCTTTGACTGCGACATGATTGTTGGTGCCAGGCAGGCTTCTCTGAGTCTTCCTGAAACTGCTGATCTCCTGGGGTTCAGTTTAATCTGAACGGTGCTAAAAACAAAATCAAAACAGCCAGTGAGCGGTTCCTCTGCAGAAGGAAACATCTTGTTGATGAGCGAGATCAGAGGAGAGTAGCTAAGCTGGTACGATCTAAAAGAAAGACTACAGCACCTCTGATAACAACAGTGTGAGCCAAATAAATCACCAAAGAACCAATCAGCTCCTTCATGAACAACAACATTAGAGCGTAAAAGTGTGCTCTGTACAATGAACGTTATATAAAAGATGATTGAAGCCACTGTGACCTCACTAACCATCATCATTACAACCTTTTTTGCCAGACAGCAGGTAGGAGATGAGTTTGACTGCAAAACCAAGGGACACTGAAAGAACCTGTCAGTCATTGAAGGGCCATAGTTTAGAAAATGAATGTCACGCAGCATTCAGCATTCAGTAACCTTGAAACTAGTGATAGAGGTCATGGACTTATCAGACATGTGTTTACAGAGGTTGTAAATCATGCTAGTGGACCACTTTTTGCAGCCAGTGAAGTTAGCCCCTGCTGGCCATTAAAGAGAATACAGGCTCTTCCTCTGACACAATGTCAAACTTTTGTGTACAGTTTGTTTTGTATGGAAAATATTATTTATGCATGTGAAAAACTCTGTGTGGAAATGAATCATGTTTCCTCCTTATTAAGAGTCTGTGGGACTGAGATAGTCATGATGTCGATTTTATAAAAGACAAAGATACTTAGCCTCTGCAAATACTCCAAGTGTCCGCACCTAATTCAAATCTGAAAATAAAAACAAAAATACTCCTCATAGTTTTGCACTATTGCCCCAAAATAAAACAGAAAAAGCTCTTTTGCCACCATATACTCTACTACACATGTGCACAGTTTGACAACATCACAGCTACAATAGCTGCTCACACCAGCGTCTCATCAGAGCACTTAATGAATGCCATGCTACACATATGGTGTGCATATGGTCAGCCAAGAAAGATGAAACAATCCAACAGTAGCCTCTGACTGGAACGATAACAATTAAACATGCCTGCCTCCACGCGGTTGAAACATTTTGCGAACTGCTACTGTGAGCATGCGCCAGTGCAGGATTGGCTAACGAGTCCCACAGTTTGGCTCGTGATTGCTTCTTTTTGTGCTGGACAACAACCAGCAACATCTTTAATGCTTCAGAATTCAGCAGCAGATTTCTTTTCAGGATTTGTCGAGCACTGTTTCCGTAAGAGCGGAAGGGAAGGTTTAAAAGACTGTAGCGAGACCTGCCATGATGTATGGTTTGGAGATGGTGTCATCAATTAAAAGAAAAGGGCAGCAGGCAGAGCTGGAGGTGGTATTGTTGAAGATTTTCACTGGGAGTGACCGGGATGGTTAGAAATGAGTATGCCAGAGAGAAAGCTGAGGTTGAGAAGTTTGGAGACAACGTTAGAGAGGAAAGGCTGAGATGGTTTAGTAGATATATTGGATAAAGGATGTTGAATATGGAGCTGCCGGCCAGGTGGAAATAAAAAGACCTCAGAGAAGATTCATGGATGTAGTGAAGGAGGACATGCAGAGGGTTGGTGTGACGGAAGATAGGATGGGAAGAAGGTAAATGATCTGGTGCGGTAACCTGTAATGTACAATGCTACTGGTGTTACCTGAAGAGAGGGAGTATGTGATTGGCTCTGTCTCTTTGTCTCAGCAGTGGAGCCTTCACAGTTTTCAAGATATCATTTCCAAATTTTGCGTGATGGTCGATACCAATAACAGCTCAGGCTGATTTAATTCTGGTGAAAATCAGGTCAATGGATCTCTTATGGACCGTCTTCAAACTACAATAATATTCTAGGCCTCGGAGGACATGAGTACTTGGGTTGGCTAAGCATTTGACCTTGACCTCCATTGTTGATCTTGAAAAAAAAAATGTCAAGAAACCATATTGAGTAATATATCATATGAAAGGGCCTGGAGAGAACTGCACAACACATTTTATTTTTTCCAATATGACGCCCTATGACTATAGCCTTTGCCCTTCGGGGGAAGTTGCACTCTGAATGGTCTTGTTATATACGTGTGATTGTCATTAGATTCAGGGAAAAAAGAGCATCAGATTTCTAAATAATTGGCCCTAATTAACTTTCTGATGAAAGCGCTGTACTGAAACATGGAACCATACTGTGATGCAAACAAGTCAAATATGAACAGTTTGTGCTGGCTCACTTGGACGTTGGTGATGTGTTTTACATTCCTTGGAGTGCATTATTTGAGATGCACAACATGCTCTGCCTTTGCGGCTTATGGGCACTAACAGAAGACCACATTGTGTTGCAGTCCTGTCAGCCAAGAGCAACAATCAGAGGCACAGACTCACCAGATCGGGTTGGTGAATGGAAAAAACATAGCCTGGTCTGGTGAATCTGATTTTTGACTCCTATTTTTTGTATCGGCTGAGGCATGCAGATGGTAGGTCAGAATTCAGTGTCAACAGCATGAAACCCAGCAAGACATGATGTCTGGGATAGATTTTTTGGCACATTTGGGTCCCTTTTCCTGATCAGCATGAATCCTGATCAATCGTGGCTTGAATACCACAGTCTATCTAAGTATTGTTGCTGGCCATGTGCATCTCTTCGTGGCCACATTTTACCCTCTCCTAATGGCTTCTTACAACATGATAATGCAGCATGTCACAAAGCATAAGCCAGCGCAATCTGGTTTCATATGCATGACAGTGAGTTCAGCGTACTTTAGTGGCCTCCCCAGTCACCCGATCTAAATCCAGTTGAAATCCTTTGGGATGTGGTAGAACGAAAGATTGGCAGCATGAATGTGCAGCTGACAAATCTGCAGAAATTATTTAATGCATTCATGTCAGGATGGAGCAGAAACTCAAAGAGTTTGCTACAACGTCTTGTGAAGTCAACGCCATGAAAATCTGAGGCTATTTTAAAAGCAAAGTTGGACCCTAGAAAAAAGTGCTTCATTGAGCTCTTTGTGCCCAGCATCAAACACAAAGCCAGCACAATAGAAACATCTTCCAAAAGCTTGAACATTACCAACATCACATGTTACTAGTTTCAGGGCCTAACGCTGTGTGTGCTCAGTTTCCTGGCTTTGTTCTTCCTCCCAAACAAACAGCAATCTAATATTTACAAAAAAAGACAAAGAGGAGGCGAAAGACTTGCATTCATTTTGTTTTTTTTTATATTAAAGTGGAGCAGTACAGAGATTAAAGCACACAAAAAAAGAGATTGATGGAACAAAAGGTCCCAAAAAGGGGAAATGGCACATGTGTTGATGATGAACTAACCACTTGTAACATTTCCAAACAAATCAGTCAAATACTATATAATATTGTTGTAAATAGCATAACTGGAAATAGAGCTTTCCTGTCTCTTTTATAGGAAGGTATCATGTGAGCAAATAGGAAATGTGAGTCCTGGCTTATTGTCTTGTGTAGCGACATGTCATAAAATTGGCAGTAAAACCAATAATCTATTTTAAAATCTACTGAGAGTAGTCTTCCTCCCTCACACACTTTAAATAATCTCCCTGTCGTGTTTGAGTCAAGCTGCTGCGGGACACTTACGTGTCTCAGAACGTAACATTATGTATGATTATCCTTGTGGCGTAACCTCTAATTTTTTTTTACATTTTTATCCAACTAAATTGTTTTCCCTCTTGCATGCAAGAGGTGATGTGCTCTCTGAGTAGATTACATTCAGGTGAACAAAGTGCACAGCTCTCATATCAGAGAGAGAAAGAGACCAGGGTTCACTACTGCAGCCCTTCATGTGTGACGGTGGTGAACTTTAAGCAGCAAAAGTAGGTTAGCTGAAGAAGGGAAACAAAGTGTTATAGTTGTCCATTTAAAATCAAACCTTGTTTTATTTTAGAATGAATCTTAAAGTGTTATTGTGTGCTTTTAAAGTTTGAAGGTCTCTCAGATCGGCGGAGCAATCGCTCCTTGTTGTCCCCATGTTGAGACTCGTATTAGGCTGAACCAAGAGCTGAGGTTTTATAATCAGGTTTAAAAACACACCAGAGCTTTTAATCAGTTTTAGTCATTTTTTAAATTTTTTAATTGACTTGTCATTTCTTTTTGCCTGTTTAATTTCTGTTTTTCCACATTTTACTATTATTTATGTAGTATGCCTTTAATTTGTTAACACATTTAATGTATTTTTTTTATTTTATTGCTGTCTTTAAACAGGAAAGCAATTTAGTCAACTAATTATGTTATTTCTTTTAAAGTGCTCTATAAATAAAGGGGATTGGATTGTTTAGCAACTGGCTAATGCCTAAATTGAAACTATCAAACCACATCCTACTGAATTCGATCTGAAGTAGCACAGATATTGTATAACACCCAATAAAAATAGCCTCCATAATTGAATTGAGTACAAGTACAGCATGAAACACATGATGGTCAGCCTGAGACTTTACAGTGTGGAATTGCAGACGTGGTTTGTGTCTTTTTTTTAATCTTTCTTATTGTCTTTGTTAGTAAGACGCCTGTAAAACTGATAAAGATTGAGATTTGTGCGGCACTTAAATGAACTATTTTGACAGCCACTCGGGGCAATGCAGCAGTTACGGCCTTTCTATGTGGCCATCTTCCTGTGCTTGTGTGAGTTTCCTCCAGTTACTCTGGCTTCCTCCCACATTCCAAAGACAAACATGCTCGGTTAACTGCTGGCTTTAAATTGGCTGTAGGTGCTGATGGGAGAGCTTGTAGTTGTCTGAGCCTTAAGAAAATGGATGGACGGTGGGAGAGCTGCTCCTATTATCCATTCTGATGGAAAATACAGCAAAAACAAAAGTCCAACATCTGAAGTGATTCCCTGATTATCTTCAAGTTTTTTAACACTTTGCATAACCATCCAAAGGGCCGGACTGCAGCCTTTAGCAGACTGGTTCTGACCAATTTGTTTGACACCTCCTGCCTAGACATAAGTTTTAAAGTGTTTTAGCCTCTGTTAGAGGAGATTCTGTTATATTCTCTCAGATTTTGGAGTAAAGACAATCGGTCAGTATTAATGTGTTTGCAGCTTGCCATATATGCAAATGAACAATCTCATGAAGTTGAAATAAATCCAGTCTGTTTTCTGCAAAAGTGTGATTCAGTTGCATAGTAGCAGAATTTCTAATTGATGCAACAGAACCTTCCACTGCAAACCACGCACTGTGACAAGGGTCATAGGTGGGAGTCCCACTTAAAGATACTGTGTGTACCTGATAAATTTAACTGTGAATGAGTTCATTGTTATTGGGTGCACCTGTGTGTCTGGTGTCAGCGTTTTAGCTGTGAGAAGGCTCCAAAAATATGACATTAAAATCAAATAAAAGGTCACACAGTCCTTAGCACAGAAATCTACCGTGATGTAAACCTGCAAGGGGTGAAGCAGAATCCACGCAGAAACAAAAGCACAAAGTGAGGCCATGACTAGGCAGGAGTGAGGACGGCTCTTTCTTCGGGAGGATACTTTCCCCTTCGGATGAAGAGGAGGAGTGTGGAGACACTCACGTGATTAATTTTCGTCTGTGATACCAGATTTGAACAAAGTCAAGTTCACTACGTCTAACGTGGCCCACACCGGAAGTGTTCGGTGTGGCGTTTTAAGATAAAAGCCAAGAGGATAACGTTTAGGAGCGACTAACTGAACGCTGAGACTAAACTAAAGCCCACGGGTCGACCTGGAAAACACGCGTGTATCCATTAAATTCCGTTTGAAACTGGGTTTAATTGTGACACATTTAGCTGCTCTTAGGTCAGGTGAGGAGTGGCAGGGATGACACTCAAGTTAACAGCTTCTGCCCTGTCACCGGTTTCATTTCGGTATGAACTCTTTCATTCCAGATATTCGTTCAGCGTCATTAAAAAAGGGGTGTGACGTTTTTAAGGGTTAAATGATGTCATCACTGTATTGTCAAAGCTGGTCATATTCGGTGCGGTTTTTTTATTAAGCCACTGGAAATGAGTAATAAGACTCAATTTAGCAGATCGCTTAAAATAAGAATTAAACGTAGGCTAATTTATTTTATTTTGAAAGGAACTTCCGGACACGTCTACTACCCCACAGCGGGCTTGATGACCGGGAGCTGCGACTCTGGACATTTTAAGGTGAGCACGTTTAGTTTGGAGCGGACTTAAAATCCCAGAACGGGGCTGCTGAGGGGAGGACAGCGGGCACAGCAGCTGCTTCTGCCGGAGGAACACCTGAGAAAGGTGCGCTCAAGCCGGGTGACAAATTACACACCAAACTGGAGACTTCTTCGGACTTGGCTCTGTTTCAGACTCCCGGTAAGCGGCACTGACGATGCTCCGCTCAGGCTCTCGGTCTTAACATCACAAAGTAACTCGATTTTTAAAAAGTGTCAGCTTTCTGGATATTTGTGCCCTTCTTTGTTTTCTTTTTTTAAATCAGCGGACGCGTGATGATTCCCGTCGCATCGCGCTGCGGTAGGTGAACTACTGGAAACGTGAGGGAGCTGGAGCGGGAGGGGAGGGTGGAAAGCGGGTCTTTGCGGCCAACTCGGACCTTTTCGGCTTGATTAGAGCTGTAATTTCACCTTCCACGGCTCAGAATGCATTCCCACCTTTTTCTCTCGGCTGTGGACGTTGAATAAAAGCAGAAGAAGTCAGTGTCAGCTGAGCCAGAACGGTGCGGATCCGTCGGATGCCTCTTTTTTGTTGTTTTCCTCCCCTCTCTACACTGTTTCCATGATTTGCGCAAGGAATTTCATGTTTGAATTTTTAATTGGAGAATGACTAACCTCACAGGGACACTCTGCTGCTCTTTCCCTGCTGTTTGTTGCTCAGACAAGTCTGATCCTTTTTGGAGAACGCGTGCAGCATCCCCGTGGTTCCAGCCAGGGCGCGCGTAACCTCTCCACTGATGTCCATTGATTTATAATATTTTTTTGTGAGGGGCCATTTATCGAGTGTCGCGCAAGGACTCGTGTCCGTTTGTGGAACACTGTTTTTTTTTCCCTCCCTGCTGCCCGGGTTGGATCAGGATAGTTGGAACTTTTTGCTCTCTGATGTGGGGGAAACGCTCTGCGTTGCCTGGAGAAGACGCCGTTTTGCCGTGCCCTAGGTTCGCTGCTCGCAAAGACTCTGAGAAGACTGGCCAGTAACATTTCTGCTTCTGAAGACCTCCAATTTACATCGGACTCACTGCCGCTCAGACACTCGTGCAGTTGCATTTCTGTCTATTGCGCATTATCCAACTTAAGACCCTCGAAGAACTGCAACAGCGTCGTGTGGAGGCTAACACCTGCAGAGAGGTTTATTTACCCTCAATCGGCTACTGCAACAGCTGGGATTTAACATCCTCCTGCAGGGATTTCTACCATGTCAGGTGTACGGGATTTCAGATGGACTCTCTTCATCTGTGTGGCGGCGCTTTCATGTGGTGAGTACCCCTTCTACCTCCTCCCCTCCTCCCCCTCCCCTCCTCTCCTGCCCCCCCTTCAAAACACACACCCGCCAACAAGGTTCCAGGATCATAATCATGTTGCATAGAAAGCAATGGCCCTAAATTTCTGAAACATGCCACCGCAGAGGCAGTTGCTCTTGTAAATTATAATTATTATTTTTTTTTTTAAATGACTGACCCTCCCCAAACACACTCACACTCACACTCACCACTAAACACAAACAATCATACTCCTGTTACACATTTCTGAAGAAATTCAACAGTGGCTTCACTCCTGGTCTGTTTTCCCCTCTTAGGTAACTCTTTTTCTTTTTATTTTTCCAGAGGAGAATGGCAGGCACACCATCAAACCAGATACTTTAATTGGAATAAAAAAGCACTGCGGATGTAATTAACTCTCATGATCATCACAGTCACAAAAGCATGAAAAAAGCCACACTTCAAACGCTATAGAGAGCTGAGAAAAAGGCCAAAATACCCACTCCACATCAGGTTAGAGTTGCTTATGTTCGAGGACTCGCAACATATTGGAGAACTGATTTCATCTGCTGCTTGTGAACAAAGTCACGGTGTGTTACACAGCAGATACACAGTTACACAGATACAGTGTGTTCTACATGTGCTGATGAAATCTAAATCAAGCATCCTCAAAGATGATTTCCTGACATGTCCCAGTGATCTAGTTGGACTCCAAAACACTAATCCTCCTTTAATATCCAACTCTTTATTTTTTTTTTTTACTGATGCAGCAGCAGCAGGGGTGCAGGACTGTTTCCAGCAGTAAGCAAAGTGTGACATTGCAATGCGTGGATTAAGTGTGTTGCTGGGAGGCAACCCCAGGACGAGCAACTTGCAGTGCAGTTTCTGTTTATTCATTTGCAGGCACATTTAAAAGGTGCTTATATTTAGACCCAGATTAGGACTCTTCTGTGCTTCACCCCAGTAAGCCGAATGGAGACGGAGTGCAGTTTTCCTTCCATGTTCAGTGCGTAACCACCTCTTGCTTCCTTTCAGACATCTTGCACAGTATCTCCCCTCTCCTACTCATTTTCACCAAGTCTTGCCTCAGTTTCATTACCACACAAAAGAAACGCCTACGTGTGCACTAAAGCATATATTCTCTATGATGGCTTCACCAAGGCTGTAAAGCCAGCGTGCTCTATGCTGCAATAGCGTGCCTACACAAATCCCACTAACGCCTGTGGTCAGCGTTGCTTAGTGCAGGGGTGGGGAGGGTGCCCACCTTCCTGAACAATAAAGGCGCTGCTGTTGAAAGCAAGTGCAGGGACAGATTTGGCGCGTGGACGGCTGCCCCCTAAGGATGGTTTCAGAGTCTCTTGGCCTCGGAGACATCAAGTCGCTCTCACACTTGTACACGGAAGCTTTCCTCCTGCGCTCATCCCGGCACTTTAAACCTCTCCCTCCTTGTCACTCTCATGCTAAATAAACAATTTTGTAAGAATACCTCAAGAGAAATGCAATAGACCTGCTGGATGAAGAGCTAAGCAGGCAAATCCCCAGGTGTGAAAAAGCAATATCATGGACTTTAAGACCGTTCTGGGGAAAATCCAGTGCTGTAATGAATCTATTATTTCTCATTCTTCTCACCTTGAATTTGTATTTTCATATATATTGGCTGGCACACAATGTTGTAAACACGCTAAAGATTATTTCCCCCCTTTGCAGTTGATGGAATAAAGCCCTCACTAGGATATTTTTTTCCTTCTTTCGTTTTGAGATGCCGTTGTGATTGTTCAGTTGTTTTCCTTCACCGTACCCCCTCCTCAGGAAGGTCAGAGGTCATGTGCCGAGCAGCATTCCCAGAGCTGATGGGGATTAAGGTTTTTCAAGGACACTTGAGCTAGGCATGTTCACTGATAAGAGCTGTTCAAAAAAAGTTTTCTGGCTACTTCTTGTGAAATGGTATGCTCCGGTGAAATAATAGGGCATCAGAATCGAGGTCTAATCTAGGGCAGGGTGGTGTTTGAAGTGCTTTTGTGGGCATTGTTTCTCCAAGATTGACTTCTTTTTTTTATTAGTGGGTGGGCTATGGGGATGTGAGGATGACAATGTCAGTGCTTTTAGCTGTCAGCTTCTGTCTTTCTTTTAAGTCTGATCTGAAAGAGTCGTTATCCTCTGTCATTTTAGACAGATTAGCTATTGTGAAGCTCTTATTGCACTTCCAGTAAAGTCAGGAGGCTTCTTTCGGTAAATTGCAAAAAGTAAAATTATCTTTTATGGAAGAAAGTAAAATTTGGTTTGGTGTGCAGGGAGAGGCTTTGCACATGGAGAAGAGAGGAAACTAACGCAACCATAACACAACTAAGCAAAAGTACTACAATAACACATACTGAGATAAAACCCAACAATCATATTACTCCGTATGAGCAAGCACTGTGGTGACAGTGGGAAGGAAAAACTCCCTTTTAACAGGAATAAACTTGTTAGGTTTAAAAAAACAAAACAAAAAAAAAAACAAAAAAAAAAAAGTTTGATACTTAACACATTTTAACTGATATAATATGGAACTCCGCCCACATACATATGAAAAAACATATTTCTAACATAGCAGTAAATCAGGGGAAACATTTATACAGTTTCTTTGGAGGCAACTTCTGATTATTTTCTTAACTGTTTAATTTTTGAAATCTAAAAAGCAATGTTGAGCAAATGTTTCTATTGATCCTCAAATTGACTTCTTCCTTCACTGAAACACAGCTGTGGCAGTGTGTTATACATTTAGCTGGTGTTTAGGCAGTTATCTACTATGTTAATTGATCGTGAGACCTGGATGTCTTACCACCTGGGCTGAACAGCTTTCTGGATGAAATCCAAAAAGACTGGTGAACTCTGATAAGTGGGTAGAATAGATGGTGACTAGCTGTTACATTAAATGTGCCACTGATTACTCGGGGCTACGTCTGCAGTCAGCAGCATAGCGTGGATGTGGGAGCACTGTTTGCCCAGTCATAGTTTGGATGTAGCTGGCAGCATTCCCAGCCTATCTCTGAGAGTAGACACTGGACAGAGAGCAGACAAAGCGGCAGTGTGACACACCAGCTCTCATGTTCCAGCCTAATTGATTTACATGTGTTGAAATGAAGCCTTTTTTTTGCCCTGTTGCTGTGTTTGAAGAGGTTTCCTGTTTTCCATCCTTTTGTGTGGAAAAACACAGGCATACATGCAGGAGGTGCATATCCATAGCCATTAACACTCTGTGACTGCAAATGAGTCAGCGGCGCTGTTTAGTTATTCTGCTTTTGCTCCCATCAAGGTGATGTTGAATTGTTTGTGTACCTGTCACTTTTTACACCATAAAGCATATGGTTTATATATTTTTATTATTATTATTATTTTTTTAATGGCGTTTGCCGTCAGCATTAGATGATGGTAATGGTAAATCCATGTGGAGCATGGCACAGTTTAATACTTTTTTTTCATTTCAGTGACAGTTGGGCTCGAGGCTAAAACCAATCTGTGCACTCGGAACAGCAGGGCAACGAACAGTAAGAGAAACTGTTACTGGAAAGACGGCTCCTTGGTTTACTTGCAGTCTCGTTCCACAATTACTGTCGCAGGTTTTTGCAGGTGGGCATGTCATTCAGTTAAAATTGATTTTTCTGCATTTAATTGTTGGAACAAGCCAAAACTGAATTTCTCTGAATCGTAAATGGATTAAAAAACAAAAAGCAAACAAAATCTTCGAAACCCAGCTATGCTTGAATCCCTTCGATTTTCTGAGCTGTGTTTTCCAAGCTCTTGTTTCTGAGGCGTTGTGGAGTGTGCAGTGGCTGTTGTGAATTCTAAGGACGTTGTCCTCTATCAGCAGTGAAATGGACCTTTTTATGAAGGACTGACTCTCCCAGATGTAGTGGGATGTGCAAGACCTTTACCAAGGGCTTCAGGGTTTGTGGGCACTTCCTGCAGGGGAAAAAAGTAGAGTATTTGTATGCTATACAGTAACCCATTTTGTCAGACCTTCTTTGAACTTTTAAATGGTTGAATCTGGTGAATGTACTTGTTTCTTTTGCTAAGGGTAAATTCCTCAATTTTTATTTTTATTTTTTATTTTTTTTTTTGTGTTCAGGTTTCCCTCGAGTCCATTTTCTATCTGCAAAAAGCCAAGTTTTCTGACAGTGAATAGCATACATGCATCATATACACACTGCACATATAAAACATGGTTTATGATAACATATTTGTGTCCAGGTAATTGCTCATGTAAAGGGGGTATGCAACCAGCACAAATATGCTAGCATGCAGCTTTCCAACAGCACATAGAGAGAGAGAGAGAGTGTGTGTGTGTGTGTGTGTGTGTGACGTTAATGAACAAAGAAATACAGCTTTAGAAGCCCACACAGTCACTCCAGTGGACACTATATATAATATTTGGCTTTTTAGCCTTTATTGAGACAGGATTGTATGAAGAAGACAGGAAAACACTGCAAACATACTCGACATGGATTCAAACCAAGACCTCTACAACAGTTTTATCTATATAGGTCACCTACTCAACCCAGTGAGCTAAACCAGCCCCCCGTTTTTGTTTTCATAACTCTTTCACTTAAGCTCTGTGTGCATCATGCCTAGGGATGGGTACCCGTATCCGGTGCCATGATGGCACCGGTTCTGACATAAACGGTAGTAACCAGACCGAAAAGCAGCGCACATTTCAGTGCTTTTTTTTTTTTTTTTTTTTTTTTTTTTTCCTGAGATGTCATACACTTTGGATTCCAGACAATCATTTTACCTTTGCAAGCGTAGTAGGCGGGCCCAGGTACGTACGTTCTTTTAGAGCAGAGCTACAGATTAAAAATTCCCAAAGCGAAGCGGTCAAAGTCTTGCTGTACTTCACAGCAAAAGATGCTAACTCAGCAGCCCGCAACAAGTGCTTTAAGGTGATACTGTGCAAAGGAGGTAACTCCTCGAATCCGATGAAACACCCGGCGATGCATAGCGTTTTTTTAAAAGCAGAGAAATGCACCGTATTTGATAGCTTGCTGCAAGGCCGAGCACATCTACTGCGGGTGGGTTGCCTGTTATCGGTCCCGGAGTTAGCAACATCCCCCAAAAACCCGAAGAGTAGAGTCCTGGCTCCTAGCCCTGCTAGTGTAGCAAAAATGATGACGGATGATGATGGCAGCAGCAGCCGTTCTTCTCTGGGTGAGTAGCTTAATGTTGTTCGTGTGTAATTTACGTTGAGTAGGCTAACCACGTTATTACATTAATGCACGTAAGGTGAACTAGCAAACACCGTCGTAGTTACATGCGGCTGTCTTCTTGTTTGATGGCAGATACTCCCTTCACCCTGGCCAAAAAGGCTAAAATGACCAAAGAAAAAGTGGAAAACAGCTAAACATGAGAGGTTTTTGGACAAAGTTTGTGTTCTTCATTCTTTAAGCACCAGTTCGAGCACCGTTTAAGCACCGGCACTGTTTCAAAAGTACCGGTTTGGTACTGGTATTGGATAAAACCTAAACGATACCCATTCCTAATCATGACCTCTCTCCACAATTGGTTGATGGACCAACAGCGGCACAAGCAAGAGTAGCCTAGACTGATTGTTTGGGACACTGCCCCCCGGTGACGGTAAACAGCTGCAACACTGGAGAGCTGCGCGTAGGACCACTGACGGACCATGTCGGAGCCTTGAGAAAGCGACCCTACTGCTCACTTGATCTCTAACCTCAGTAAACACTTTCCTAATGAGTTTATGGCCTCAGTTGTTAGGTTCAAGTCTTAGTTATTACAGCCTGACCTCTGTTTTGTAACATCTGGGTATGCTTTAGGGTGCGACTACTTTGCGATTACCAAGGCACTGTTGGATGAGCACCCAGTGTCCTAAGTTTCTTTGTCAAATCCGCCTCTCATGCTTGAGAACAATGATTGATGACGTGCTAAGTACATCCAGCCTTTATAAACAGTCTGTACCAATGGTCGTTTGTCCTTGAACATTTTATAGTTTTTAGATTTTTTTTTTTTTTTTTTTTTTTTTTTTTTTGCATGTCTTTGCAGACATTTGGATACAAAACTTTCCCCCGCTTACTTAAATCTCACAGCATCCAGAGTCCAAAAAAAATCCTTCTGTCTGAAATAGTTTGTGTATCGTGAGACAACGTTAACTGTTTTCCAGTCCATAAATGCAGCCCATCTGTTTTTTCTTTATTAAGCATTGCTGTGTGAAAGATGTTTATTCTTTTTGATTCAATTTGAAAAAAATAAAAAATAATTAAAGGGAAATTTCTGTCAGAAATCATCCACCACCTGCTTGGCTTGATGTATGATTCGAGTCCAACGAGGACGTATAGAATAATTGGACCGCACGAGGCAGTTATTCATTCATCAGTGTCAGGTGATCACTGTCGTATTGTGTGCACGTGTAGATACAGATCAGGTAGCACTCCAGTGCTTTTATTTTTCCAGAAATTCTAAACTTTGCACCAGACAAAGGCCGCGTAAAATTTACCCATGTCATTTACTCAGTGTCTTTGTAACCGCAAGCAATTTAATATTTCCCTGCAGGACAGCTGGGGATACGAGCACTTGCATGAACATCTTCCAGCTCTCTTTTTATACTCAGCAGGGAAGCAATCAGTCTTCTGCATTAGGCGATCACATATGTTTGGTCTAAAACGAGTTCTCGTGCACGGCGCCTCGTGCGCATCTCCACGATTCTGCAGCGCCTTTGATTTAAAATGGCTTGCTTTGCTTCCCGTGGTATTGTGAGTCACGCTTGGCAAAATGTTACCACCTAGATTTTTACATTTCCTTGCAGAAATGGATTGAGATGCACAGCGATAGATCTTGTCACCGCTAAGGAGGAATGGCCACTTCTTGGACACCCTCTGGGAAAGACGTTAGCCCTGCCACCAGCTGGGCTTTACTTAACACCTTTATCCGGTTTTATTGTCTAGATATGATGGCACCCACTGTGACATGCTCCTTCTGTGGTGTTACAGGGGTATAATCATTTTCCTCTAATTCTGGTCGTCTTGACACGGCAATATAGCTCACATTTAATAAGTTGTGTCCCCTGACACGGTGAAAGAGAATGAGCTTTCTGAATGAAGAAAAGGTTACACTGAAAGTGGCCCCTTTAATTTCTCTAAGAGGACTACATGGAATGCAGAAATGGTAAGTCGCATCATGTCCACATGTGGCACATGACATATGTTCACAAGAGAGGGTCAGACCTCCCCCTGTTGTACAGAGTGTTTGATGCCTTGCAGCCAGGATTGTACAACCTCACACTCCTAACACTCCTTATAGCTCTCCGTATGAGGCTGTCAGCTTTTGTTTACTGGGAAACTGATGATCAGTCACACTTATAAGGCAGCAGTCATCAAATTAGCTTGCCCTAGATTACCTTATCAAGCAGAAACCCTGAGTTTTTTTTTGTTGTTGTTGTTTTTCTTACTTTGTTTTAGGTTTAGTTAATGGTGCTGTATTGGTGAGCGTTAAATGAATGGAGATGCACAACCGACACAAAAGTATTACACTGTATTATCACAGTTTACGAGCTGAATTTTGACCGCTTTTGCGTCTGCGTTTTCCCAAACAGGCGATTATTGTTATCGACCAACTCGGTTCTATTTCGAGGTAAACTAGTCTAAATAATTGCACTAAAGTATCATTTTGATGGTCTGATCGCCTGACTGCTGGTGTATCTTAGCCTGTAGGAGACCGTTGTAGTGATTCAGTTTTCTCAGATCCCAGCAGCGCTCCCCTAGAAACCAAAGGGAAAAAATGTAATCAGAAAAAAGGTCCTTCCTCCCTTGTGCAGCTGAACCAAACAGAAGAGAGACGGGTGAAGATATTTGAGTTGAACTCACTGGCTGACTCGAAGTGTGACGAAAGTATTTTTCATCCACCTGAAATTAGAGGGGAGACTGACTCTGCTCTGTTGTTTCTTTGAGTACTCAAACAGATATGTAGATATATGCAGTGTGTCATTTTTTTTTTTCAGTGTGCTGGTCCACGTTTGTGAAAATGTAACAACTCTTGGGTAGTTTGCAGGTAGGGTTGAATGTAAAAGGGTAAATATGAACAGGTAATAATGGCAATTGATATAACGGGTAATATTCTACGAGCGTTGTTGGACATAAATGTGTATCTTGTGCCACATTAGAATGGCAGATAGTTAAACAAAGTCAAAAAACATCCGGTGTAGGAGTATTGGTGGCCTGCTTTGCATATCAGCAGTTTGTCTCCGTGGACTCGGTGTGAACCATTTGTGTGCAGTCAGTGCAGCGGGAGAAATATGACCAGATTTTCAGCTTTCAGCACATCTTGCACTATCTGCTCTCTTCCCCACACTGATTTCCCAGTGCTACAAATCTGCTAAAGGACTCAGAGATGAACGCTCCAGTCTGGCAACCAACCTCAGCTTCCTCCTCTACAACCAGCCAACACTTAATTCTTTCTCTGCACTATATTGTTTTCAGCTGTGGGATTGCTTTTCCTGCTGCAGTTGATCCACACTGACTTGACTAAGTTAAATTAAGTTCACCCTGGTTTCTCGTTGTCATTAAGGCAGAAGGGAAAAGCGTGTTTAAATATGTTCCTGTAGATTGGTCTCGTTGTTTGACTTTGACAATTATTTCTCTGGAGAAAGTTGGTAAAATTGTCAATGTCTTGTTAGATGATGTCCTATAAGACAGAGCAAATACAAGCCACAGACAGCTTCTCTTGTCTCTTACTGGTAATTATACATGGGACGTGTAGCGGCAGCGTTGCCCTTTAGAAGCAGACGTTGTCAAAGTGACATCATGTTCTGCAAACAGTACAGTGAATCCTTAAACTGTCACTTTTATTAGCAAAAAGCGAAATTTTGCTGTGATGCATTTTTTTTTTTTAAAATTTTAGGTTGACTGAACTAATTTCAAGTTTGAATATGACCATACCAACTTTTATTGGAGTTAGCCTACTTTTCCTTTTTAAAAATAACATCACTGCGGTATTAGTTATGCTTAAAATTAGACTGTTGTGACAGTGATTAGGCAATTAATATACTGCACCCTTGGGTCCATAATTATATGGACAGCGACACTTGTGTAGTTTTGCTTCTGTGTTCCATCACAGTGGATTTCAAACCAAACAACCGAATTGTGATTGAAGTGCAAACTCTAATGTTTAATTCAAAGGGTTTAAATAAAATATTGCATTAACTGTTTGGTAATTAAACTGTTTTTCAAATTATACATAGTCTGCCATTTTTTTTCCCTGAGGTTGAAGTAATTGAACAAAGTAGCATAATTTAAAATAAAAGGATTGCTTTTTAATATTTAGGTGAAAATTCTTTGCAGTCAGTGACCGCCTGAATCCTTGATCATCATTAAAATGCTGTTTCTGCCCTTCAAAAGCACTGCTAGGCCTTTCCTGCAGCCGCCTTCAGTTGCTTATTGTTTTGGGGTCTTTCTGTATTCAGTAACTGAAAAATGCACTCTACTGACTGACTTGAATTCCTTTTCTTTGCCATGAGAGACTCCTGGATTGTTGTTGTGATGCGCTTTGGGTTATTGTCCATTTCCACGTTCTGCCTGGTCAGTTTTGCAGCATTTGGCTCATTCATAAAACTGAATATATTTCCTAAATGGTTAAATCAATGCTTAGTCTGAACTAAAAAGGTATGTTATGTAAAAATGTCTTGGGCTTGAACATGTTTTAATGTATTTATAATCTGATATTATGCACCGCAGCTTTATCAGCACTGATTTCATCTGTCAGTAGTAGCAGCTACACCCCGACCAGGCTGGATGTGAAGCGTCCTCTCTTAAAAAGACAGAAAAATATCACCATGACGGGATTCATCAAGTTTATTGCTCAGGACGTGAGGGCAGTTACTCTTATTTCTGCACAGTTCTGGCACCACAAGCTGATCTAGTATTGTTTTCTGCAATTGCATGAATAGATTAGCTGCACGCTGGTCGTCTCGCATCATTTCAGAATAGCATAACAAGGTTAAGATGATGTAATGTGTTGCAAATACTATACTTTCCCTATTTATAATTGAGGTGGCGTGCTCGGTTCACTTCACGCACGTCATTGTCAGAGATATGTATCCATGTGTGTGGACAGTGAAAGTTGTACTAAATCAAAATTGATGTTTCTGTTATTTTTTTGTGATGCATGTATTACCTGCCTCAGGATGTCAGCTGTAGCTGTCAGATCCTGTTGTTCATCTCCTGAACATGACAGGGAGCCATCATTTCCCCCCCTCTGTCTCCTTTGTCTGATGAACTGGTTCCTTTTCTTTCTGTTTTGTTGCAGTTTACTTGTGTAAAGACGATTTCTCTGAATTAACTTCCAAAGACAGTCTGGGGTTGAGTTTGGCCATGATTTCTAATTTTGCTAAAGTGCTGCCATTCCTTTGCTTCAGCCCCGGGATAAACAAGCTGCTTTATTCAGAGTTCATATAGCTGTTGCATTTACATCAATTAAAATTGGAGAATTTTTCTGCTTTTAAACTCTTGGTATTATTTAGGAACGAAGTAATGTAAATGAGTCAAAAGTCATGAATATGATTAAAAGATTACGCCTCTGTGTTGCCTTTTGTGCATGTAGTTGTGTTCAATATGTAAGTCAGAGAAAAATCAATTTGCTGTCAAGGACTTTTGTGGTTAGTGTGTGGTGATATGTTGACAATGTAGTTCAAATCATAGTCATATTGATCTAACAGAGGAAAATAAATGCTTTACAAAATAGGCCACCATAACACTGACAGCACTGGATTTGCCTGACTTCAGTGATCACGCTGTGTACGAGTCTCCAGACAAAAAGTGGCCTCTGTTTGTTTGTTTGTTTGCTTTTTTTTTTTTTTTTTTTTTTTTTTATTGTGTGTGACAGTTGGATATTCGCAAAGCATTCAAATCCAGAAAAAAAAAACAACACTAAACAATGACAAAGTGCATTCTTTTTATTTGTGTGTATCTGCCTCTTATCAACAAGACACATCCACAGTTAGAGGAATTCGTTAGTAATTAACCTTCCAGTTCCAAGTATATCATTCACCTAAGTTTCATGCACATTACACACTCGCTCTCAATAATAGTTTTTTTTTTTTTTTTTTCCCTTCACGTCGATGAAATGGGACGTCTACTTTGAGCCGCGAACCCCATGAAATCCCATTCAGCTCTATCTAAATATGGCAGGACTCATAAAGACTGAAGCACTCGCAGAGAAACCCTTCTCGGCGTCTTCCACTCCCGAAGACAATCTCGCCCAAGGGTAGGAAGTCTTTGCTCAGTCACTGTTGATATTTTTGGAAGCGATACCGATTCCATATTTCACGAAAACAGACTGAATCCCATCTATGCTCGTATAGATCTGTCTTAAATAAGTTCTAAGCTGATTGATTTATTTATTTATACTTTTTTTTTCTTCTCTTCCAGAACAGAATTGGGTGCTGGAAAGATTGCAAAATGACATTGGTACAGTTATTCTGCTCTAACTGAATTAAAGATTTTGGCCTGACTTGACGTTGGACCATACTTTTTTTTTTTTTTACCGTGTTTGCTGTGGTATATGAAAACATCTTTTTTTTTTTTTTATCCTGCCTTGGAGCTACCGCCGTATTGAGCCATGTCCAGAGCAATCAATTCTTTTATTAGGTTACATAGGCTCTGTGAGAGAAAAGGAATCCCTGGCTGTTATAATAGCCTCTGTATGCTATATTAGGTCCAAAAGACATTTTAGTAATTTCACTATAAGCCTATAAAATGGGATTTAATCCACACAAAGAATAGAGGCTGCAAGCTCTTTCATGCTTTTGCTTTTTGCC
This sequence comes from Perissodus microlepis, assembly GCF_051167445.1. Taxonomy (NCBI): domain Eukaryota; kingdom Metazoa; phylum Chordata; class Actinopteri; order Cichliformes; family Cichlidae; genus Perissodus; species Perissodus microlepis. Next base: position 28,702,490 of record NC_140470.1, on the reverse strand, counting down.
GGACTCCTGTTAGGTTAACTTCTCCCCACAAAGGCTCGAATTTTGATCAGACATTTTTAGTAAACATTTCTCACTTGCTGTCTTTGATGAATAAAAAATAACTTGTAGCACTTAAACCTGTCCTTAAGCAGATATGTTAAATTACTAATGCCGTTCTCCCCACTGCCTGTCAACTTTTCACATCTTCCATGCTTACAAATTCTGCTTCAGGAACCACTTTGGTGAATTTGAATCATATATATCCACTTGGCTTTTGACCTGATGAAAATGAAGTTGACAATGTCAATGCAAAATGCATATGTTTCTCCTGACTGATTGCTCAATGTGAATCAGGAGCACATGCATCAGAACAAGCTGTGCAGCCCTCATAGCATTATCCCGTTCTTCTTCTCATGATGTGCATTAAGAACCTGTCCAATTAGCTCAAGTTTAATCTTTTATTTCTCAAAGCGAGGTATTAGAGAGAGGTCTCGGGGGGGCACTTAGCAAAAATGAGAAATTGATTGATTTTTGCTTTCAGTTAATTTGCTAGCAGAGATAGCAATTAAGGAATATGCGAAAATATTGTGCCAATCTACAGAATATTGTAATGGAAGGGAGCCATGCGAGCACCATGTGTGCAATTGTGTGTAGAGTCTTCAAAACAGCTGTGCGCCTCTTAACAAAACGTTGCGATGTTACATTTTATCCTTAGTGTTTGTGTTGTGTTGCATCACAAATGCACAGTAATTTCTATGGTGGCATCGATGCGTTTGTTTAAGATTCATCTTCTTGCAGATTGTTTTTTTTAAAGTCTAACATTTATCTGCATGAAAGCCTGTGCTACAACGGTTAGCTGAGAAGAGAAGCTGAAATCTGAGCGAGGCCTTTCTCTTTCATGTATCTGCAAGTGATGCAGCTTTTTTATTGAGGGAAATAAATAACCCATTGTGGCATCACACAAACGTTTTTCCTGACAACAGTGATTAAGATGATATAATAAGCCAAATGACTGTACTTACAATTTTCTGTGTGACTGCTATACAAATGTTGTGTATCATGTTCACAGCTTGAAAGAAATGAAACACAAGGCTGGTTCATCCAATGTTAAGGCTCACAGTTTAATGCAAGACTAAAGTGCAAGCCTTGTATTAATGTATGCGTGCATGTGGCTCTAGTCTAAAGTGCTTTGAGTGTTTCATAACATATATAAAGCTATATAAAATGGCAATCTATAGATCGTCTCCCCCTCTTCCTCCCACTCATGACTGCAAAGTCTGTCCAAAAAGAAAAGGTTAATACATTTTTAAAGACAGAGCAGCAGTTTTTGGTTTTAAGGAATTTTAAACATCAGTTCAAACTCTAAACACAAGAACAAGTGAGTCATTCGACGTCAGCACCGTGCCAAACCAGTTTAAGCTGGTAAGCCGGAGATGGATGAGTAGGCTCAGTTATTTCATGGTGGTCTGTGTCATTCATGTTTATTTTGATGTTCTCTTAGTGTGGCTCAATCATCCTTTTTATATAGCACCAGTTCACAACAAAGGCCATCTAAAAGTACTTTCTATTGAATCACGAGGAGCCTACAATATTAGACAGAACCACAATCCCCCGAGGAGCAAGCACTTTGCATGGGTGAGGGAGAAGATCCTTCTTACAGGAAGAGAATTCCTGAAAAACCAGGCTCAGTGAGGCGCAGCCATCTATCATGGGGAAAAGAGATGATGGCAAAGAATAGCATGGAGGGACCAGGGATAACAAACGGGACAAATCGGAATGTTTAAAGAGAGAGAATAGACATAGGTTAATAATGTGCGCAGGGAGTGAGAAGAGAAGTCCTCAGTGCATCATGGGAAGTCCCTCTGCTGTCTGAGGGTATGGCTGCATAACTAAGGGTTGGTTCAGGGTCACCTGATCCTGTCCTAACTTTATAAAAAAAAAAAAAGTTTTAAGCCTAATCTCAAAAGTAGAGGCATCTGTCTCTTGAACCCAAACTGGGAGCTGGTTGCACAGAGATCCATCTTCTGTTGTACTTTTAGAAACTCTGGGAAGCCTGCAGTCTGAGGGTGACGTGCTCTATTGTTGGAGTATGGTACTATGAGGTATTTGCAATATGGTCAGACCTGATGTCGGGAAACAACGTTGTCTTATTATTCTTCCTTACATTTAGGGAGGGAACTACTAGAATCATCACCGTGATAAATTTAATTCAGTCATTGGATCTTTGGGGATCCTCTCTGATGTTGTATGGACTCAGAGTAAACACATCATGGCCTGAGGTAAACATTGTTGTGAGTTTCTGCGATATAAATAAAAGGATTGAATTAGCCTTGAACTCTGCCAATTTATTCATCTTGTTGACGGACTTTATTGAGCGGTTAACAGTCCTTTGGGTGAACTCGTGGATGAAGAACACTTATACCACCAGGTGAAGTCGGAAGTGTCTTTGGGGAAAAAAAGAAACTCCAGTGGGTGAGGTGTTTTGTTTTGTTTTTTGTTTTTTCCTTCCAAAAATAGGAAGCTTAAAATCTCAGCTGCTGGCCAAATAATCACCGAGTCATTGGCATTGATTAAAGCCCCACCAAGCTCACAGATAATACTTGTTTTGCGCCTCTGGGGCAGGGAAATGATATATCCCCTTTGAATATCAGAACACAGAGGTCTGTTTGGTTTGTAATTAATTAGAAAAAGACAAGTGGGGGGGAAAAACACACAAATATATAATGTGATGAGGGTAAATTACTCTGGCAAACTAAAAAGAAAAAAAATCTCATCATTTTCTAAAAAGGATTGGAATGAGGATGAGGTTGAGTCAGCTCACTACACTCCCAACCCAGTGTGTGCTTGGCTTTGGATAAGGTGGAGGCTGAAAAGGTTCAATTTAGCACTGCATTAGCTGTAAGCGTTTAAGAGTGCCAGTGTTTGTTTTTCATATTAAATTACTCAGTGAGGCACGTGTAATTTTCTCACAGTGGGGGAAAACTGATTGGTAAATCCAGAGAAAATTGGAGTAAGAATAATAAAGTTCCAAATTCTTTGTATCTGCTGTCAGTGATCACACAGCTTTTGAGTGCCAACCTTAAAGAGGCTTAGAATAATGAATTAGTCATAGAGATCTCTGAGGACGTGAGGGAGGAGAGTTTGGCCTAAATGCACAAGTCTATCAGTGGCAGATAACAGTGCACACAATTAAAAGTTTTACATAGACTTCATTACTCTAATTTTCAAATACTTGAAATCCATTTTATTGCATAGCGAGGCTTTGCTTTGCATCACACTGATGTGGAGGAAAAAACCATTATAAAAAAAACATTATAGGCATGTAGAGCAGTTTTTAATGGCCTAAGTTAAAGCCGTGTAATGATTTTATCTACTTGTGCCTGTGTTTATTTGCATATTTATTTCTTCATTTGTGACGAAAAACAGGCAATTGCTTACTATCCTGTAATTAGTTGGAAAGTTAAGGTTCATCTGCATTCCCTGGGCAGGTGGTACAAAGACTGACTACATTAGCTGAGCAGAGAGGCAAAGATGAGCCAGTACTGGCTGGTTGAGAAGTCTGTGCTGTTTCACTTATATAGCCAACCATTATCATGTTGGGCCAACACTGGCCTCCTGCCTGTGAACACAGAATATGTTGGCCCAGTATATAAATGGTTGGGTGGCTCTGAATAGTCTTTTAATTAAAAGTTTGTCTTGGTTACTGTTTACCTATAAAAGTACTGAATGAATCCAAGCACCCAACAGGCTTAGTGAAGTAAATGCTACCACGCCCTGGATACTACCTTTTCCTGTGACTCTTATAGACAACCTTTTTGTGCCACAGACCGGTTTATGTTCGACAATATTTTCACGGACTGGCCTTTAAGGTGTCGAGGATAAATACAACAAAATAAAACCAGTACCAGTACCAAAAAAGAGATTGTTTTCATAATACACAGGAAAAGACCCAGGGAAACAGTTAACGATAAAAACTGATTTAAAACCATAAATTTCACACCGGAGGCTCAACTCTCATGGACCGATACCAAACTACTCCCGGGAGTTGGGGATCGCTGGAATAGGATGTGCTTTCTTTGTGGTCTCCCCCCACAAGCCAGGATGGGTCTATGCTTTAGTGCTGTCACAGTACTAGACTAAAATATTCCAATAACATTTTCAGTACCATGGAGTGGGAGCAACACTAACATTCAAAGTCTCTAAGTCACCACCTCAGTTTGAACTTCGGATGCCTTGAGCATGTTTAAATGCAGTGAATTTCTTTCTTTTGATTAGATATTTGCATCATGATCAGCTGAACAGGTCGGGGTCTTAATGAAGTGGCTGGTGGATATGGAGCTTTTATAGGTAGAACATAAAAGCTTTTTAAGGAACAGATATATTTACAGGTCCTCAAGTCCTGTGCTTGCCAACTTTGTTCATTAATAGCACGTCTAAGTGCAGCAGGATGAACATTTCACTTTCTTGTGCAATTATTTAAACTGTGTGTTTGACTAGAAAAAAGAGCCACACGGACATGAGGGTTTATTTTAATTCCAACCACGTTCTGGCATTTTCCACTTTCTGAAAGTGTTTGTGTCATGCTACGGCTTTTCTCATATTAATTTAGAATTAAATTTCAACACCATCTTTGCTAGAGAAGCCGTGTAATTTACGACCTTAACTTGTAAAATGCCTTGTAATCGGATAAGCCAGTTATGGACTATAGGATAACCTATACAGAGATCATATGGTTATTATGTTTAACAGATTTTCTGGTAATTAGACTCCCTCTTAATTTCACTAATCATGTTCTTATCATAGTACAGAGTTAAAGTAGAGCTTCATGAAATCAAACACTTCTGCATTACCATGATCTGTGGTTGCTTCAATTCTTTCCATTTCATCCATAAAATCCCTCCAAGGTGGCTTATTTTATTTTTCTAAGCAGTCCAGTAAACCATCACTCCTCCTCTGGTTCACAGACACGACCCATTCATTATAATCAGTGTGTTTCTTATTAACCCAATCAGCTGTCCCTGCAGCTGCCTCCAGATGCTGAAATCAATCCACCTCCAGAATCGCTGTGATGATTGCCAAACTGCTGGGCTATGTTGCTGACCGATTAGGGGGTTCATTCCACTAATTAGACATTAAACCCAGCTGTCCAGAGCAAAAACCTTATCTTCTGTTTTTATTTATTTCTTCTTTAATGCAGATGGAACACAAATTCCTGCGCTTTTCACAAGGACACTGCACCGTGGGTCAGTCACCATCCAGTGATGGTTTAGAAAGTTTAGCCAAAGCTGGATTTCGTTGTGATTATGTGTTGCATTTTGATGATCATCACTGGTGATAACTTCACTCAAATAATGTCAAATCTGAGTTGAGGGGGCCTTCCACAAAGAATTTCAGACCGACCTCCGACTTATTCGGGAATATGGCATCACATCTAGAAGCGGCATTTATTTAGTTTTTTTTCTCCTGGCCAGCAAATTCCTGAGGAGGAGAAAAAAACAAGTCTATGAAGATGGTCCATTTCCTCAAACTCCACTGAACTTATGGTTTCCAGTGCTAGTTTCAGGCATTGCAGAGTAATGGTTTTTTGTTCCTGTCTAGAAAGACAATTTAAAAACTTGCTTTGCTTTGGGACTGAGAAGGAGTTGGTGTGTGAGAGTACCATGTGTCCCTGGGTGGCGCGGTCAGGTCCGCATACAGCTTGCGATCAACAATCCCAATCAAAGAACTAAGACGCTGTCTGTCAAAAAGTCTCTTGATGCATGCTCAACCATCCAGGTAAGTAAATCCCAAAAGGTTGACTCACACAGGGGTCATGACAATTTGCATATTAATGATCAAGGAACTGACCTCATTGTTCTGTCAGTGGTGCTGGTTTCAGTCATTGTGCAAATATACCGTTTATAAGTTTGGGGAAACCTGCATTCAGCTGAGACCGAAGACGTCACTGGGATGAGTGACGAAACGTTTCTCCCACTTAAAACCCTCCATCCAGATGAACAGAATCAACCTTTTGGGATGTCTGTCAAATATGTGGCATCGTCATTTTACGTAGTCTGTGGGTAATTGGATGAATGCATTGGCCAAGATTATTTTATTTTTCTAATTTAATTAAGAGTTCCACTCTATAAATAGTTGACCTTTGCCTCCTTCCTTCCTTTTGGGCAAAGATGGTGAGAAAGATTAAGCATCCAAGTCTGTTAAGTACTGAAGAATGAAGCGTGGAAGTCACAATTTCTGTTTTTGAGCTACACAAGGTATATTAGCCACACTAGCTAGTTGTTCAGAACGGTAACCACTTGTTACATTGTTGCGCACTGTGATCATTAGATTTGAATTACCAGTGTCCTTCATCTGACTTTCATCAAATATCTCAATCACATTTCAGAGGTGACCCTTTTATTTAGAAAATATCAAATTAAACCACTTAAATGTGAAATGTTAGTTATTATGAGCCTAATTTGTGACAGAGCTTCCTCTCTCCATAGACATTCATTGGGGGTCAGGCCCCCTTTTAGTGACGCCCCTGATTATCACTTTGCAAAGAGTGAGAGGAAGCATTCCTGGAAATCCATTATGTGGTGATTTAAAAAGGGTTGTGTTTATCAGCATTATATTTTAAATTGTTGTATGACAGAAAAGCCTGGCTTGTGATTCCAATTGATTTTTAAATGATTTATTTCAGATGTTATACTTAATTGATTTTTCAGTGTCAGTATTATTATTATTATTATTATTATTATTATTATTATTATTATTATTATTATTATTATTATTATTATTATTATTATTGGGTTTTTTTGGTGTGTAGTTTGGTTACTACAGACTGATGGTAGTAATATAAGCCATGTCCTCTGAATATGAAGTTTATAAGTGCGGCTCAGCTCTGAAACAGAAGAAACTGTTGCACTTTTGATCCCCAGAGAAACTGGGCCGGGTATGAACTGAACCCTATCTGCCCCGCTGTCGTCTGTCCGTTCGTTCATCTGGCTTTCTGTCTGTTGCACACGAATGCCTTTCCGAGACGTGCTGATTGGCCCAAGGGGACCGCCACGGCATACGTTTCTACGCCATGCTTCTTTGACACCACCATTCGCAATTCAAGCAAATGACATGTCCAGATCTATGCTTCATCTTTGCAAGGAGGAGGCCACAGTCCTCCTCCACCATTTTTTTTCTTCTTCTTCTTCTTCTTTTTCTGCCATTTGGGATAACATTTTCTACTCTCTCTACACTAAAGACATTGATTATTTTGGAGGACAAACTGTGCGTTTTGTGTTTTGAGGTTACAAGTAGTGCGATTATTGATTTTTAGGAGACTGTTCTGGTACCTTGTGTGGTTTCAGCCTTGTACCAGCGTTTAGTTGAAATCGCTTATTTACTGGACAAGCAGTGAAATAAGAGTGGATAACATATCCAGCTAGATTGGAGCTTAAAGTTACTCATGATGTTACTGTGGGTTTCCGTGAATCTATGTAGACCTTCAGCATATACCTACACTGTTGCTCGCTGTTTCAAACTGGGTTTTCAGTCTCAATTTGGCAGAGAAGAGGTGGAGAGGAGATATCATGAATGACCCCCACTGACTGTTAAAGCCTGATGGGTATGGTGTATTCACACCCTGAATCCTGTATGAGGTAACGTCCCACTGTGCTTTCTTGGGCTTGGTAATTAATTACTGCCAAAGCGCCGCTGTCAGCTGTCTATTCATCCCTGACCTCTCGCTGTTGGAGATGTTGTAAGTTGTCAGTGGTGTGTATAGATTTATTCTTACTGGCTGAAACGGTTAAGAAATATAAATGAAAATGTGTATCGACATACAGTAATCACAAGGTCTGGTTAAACTACGTATCACCACCTAATCACATTTTGTGTTGGGAGGTGCATGTCCATCCATCCGTTGTCTTCCCCTTATCCAATTTAGGGTCATGGTTGGGCTGGAGCCTATCCCAGCTGTCATTTGGGTGAAAGGCAGAGTACACCCAGTCAGTCAAAGGGGTAACGCGGAGTGACAGATGACCTACGGCCAATTTAGAATCACCAGTTAAGCCAACAAGGATGCCTTTGGACTGTGGGACGAAACCAGACCACCTGGGGCAAACAGTCAGTCATTGTAGGGTCTTTACCTTACAATATAAAGCCCCTTTAGGCAGCTGTTATTGTGATTCGGCATTATATAAATAAAAATGAATTGACTTGAATCCAGGTCATTGTGAACTTAAGAGCTTTAAAAAAATAAGTTTGAAGATGTTTTACCTCTAATCTTTAGTTAAAAACAAAAGGTGCAGAGTTAGTGGGGTCTGTTCTCTTTGGAGGTGGTTTTTAGCTCACTTTTGATCATGTGAGTCATCGCATGAGCCAAGGTGTGAAAAAAGGTGTGTGTCATTCAACTCACTGCAGGTTAAGGGGGTTAACGCCATCCTGTTGAGGTAATCTCGGGCATGGTCTAAATTGGGGTTGAAGTACCCAAGACTGCAATGGGATTTATAGCTGGTTTAAGTCACCACCTCTGTTCACCAATGGGTTGGTCACAGACTCACATGACCAATAGAGGGCCAATGACCATCTCCAAATGGTTAAATTTGGAGGTTAAATACTTGGGACTCTCTAACATTTGTTTTTAGAGCTGAAGAAGCTTCTTCTCGGATGATTTCCTTCAATTTTTTTGCCTTTCAAGCTCTCAGGACTACAGAGAACATGCAAACTCCAACCCCCAGCTGACAGGCAGATTGTAACCAAGGGCTGTGAGGTGACTGTGCTAACTGCCGCGCCACCCTGCCGACCTGATAAAATATGCTCACAGATTTTTGTCTTTTAATCACTTAATCTAGTTGAGAACTGTGGGGAAAAGCTTCTTTACTGCAGGAGTTTCTGAAGACTTGAACTAAAAATCTATTCTATGTCTAAAAGGTGAAGTTTTCAGTGTTCAGACCAAAAAGTCAAACAAAACCTGCCACATTTAAATAAAGATGTTGCACGTAATCAAATAAAAATGCATTTTCTCTTTGACAGAATAAAATATTTACTCATACATCGCACTTCTTCCTCCACAAGAAAAATACTATACTTTCACTTTGCTGTTGTGCAAAGGCAAGGGATGAAAATACTTACAACCATATAAGTCCACCATATTGTTGTGTTTAGATGTGTAGATATCTGACAGCATGATCCCGAATGAATGATGGGAGCCCCAGCTTCCCGAAACAAGCACTCAGCCCCCCTGGGAAATCAAACAAGGTGCAAACTGTGAGAGCAAAACTGCCGGAGAATTGCAGCATGACGTTCAGTGCTGCTTGAGGAAGTCATTTTTCATAGTCCTACAATAGTCCCCATTTTGTTAAAAAAATATCAGACACGCGCCTGTTATTCAAGCATAATGTGCATTCTGGGTGAAATGACCAAGTGAACTCATCACGGCTGCCACGCTTTTAATGAGGATTAAAGGGAAGTGTTGCTCCATTTATGAATTCCCAGATGACGCTCGCATGTTTGACAACAGTCGCACCAACATTCAGTTCGTGGACTGAGCCAGACGCAGAGAGAACAAACAGTTTGAAGCCAGCTGTGTGCCATCGCGCGCAATCACCACTGAGTGAATTTGTTTAATTATTTGCTAAATGCTAATAGCCAAATAATTTGAAAGTGTATATGCCTCCGCTGGAAATCTCTTCGGGAGTTCTGACTGTTTGATTAACCATCTGCCCCGACATACTCCTTTTAGAGACGCTCCAGATTTTAAATCTTCATGGTATCAATTTTCTGATTTAGGAGCTTTGATTTCAAACGGCAGCTTAGCAATATCATCCACAGGTCTTCTTTAGCTTTCATCTTTCACCCGGCTTGGCCGTGCGGTGTGCGTAGGGTATCGAAAGGAATTTAAAAAAATGTTTGTTTACTGACACAATAATTGTAATGCAGCTGCTGGGGGATGGAAAAACCGTGCAGAATTTCATTAACATGAGACGACTGACATTAAACCAGGATTAGCTAAGCGTGTGCTTTAAGAGAAGATTTGAGCGATTTTACCGTATTGACGCATTGAACCTGATTTCCTTGGGCAGGTCGTTTCACAGCCTCGGGGCTTTGAATGCAAACGCATCCCCGAGCACATGCGTCCCATTTAATGAAATATATGTCAATTCAGTGAATTTATAGAGCACTATAGATAGTTTTTAAAATGTGCTCTATTTTTAGTGGATTAAAGGCATATCATTAACCCAGAGGTTTGCTGGCAATTTTAGGGAAAGGCTTCGAGGTATTTTCTCTCTATTGTGTGGGTCCCTCCTGGTACTGTGGCTTCCTCCCACAGTCCAGAGATGTCCACGTTCGGTTAACTGGTGAACCTAAATGGGTTGTCGGTGTGAGTGTGGCCCTGTAACTTTGCAGTAGGCTGATCTGTCCAAGGTATATATAGTCTACCTCTCACCCAGTGATAGCTGGAATAGACTGCAAGCACTTTGGTAGGGATCATTTGCACTGCTTAGTTGTGATTTGCTCCACACTAGATAGCGATTTAGTTTTCCCCTCGTCTCGCTGTCAGTCAGGGCCTTAGATGTGTCATGGTCTTATATAGTAATCCCACCTCCTGGCAACTGCTCAAATGAACTGAGCCCCCTTCTTTCCTTTATGACAAATGTATGCGAGCATACAGAATAAAATAGTGCTGTAAATGAACAATTGATCGTTTTTGTGCAGGTAAATAAAACAAATAAATGCCATAAAATTCCATGTGGTCATCAGTGCACCTTGATGGGAATCTTCAGGAAGTAGAAAAGAGCTTTTTGGGAGTTTTACTGTGACGTGGGAAAAATGTCAGGACTCATCTGAGCCCAGCAAGAAAAATAAATGATCCCGTTAAGTAAATGTTAACCACTGGCGTGATTATACATTAAAAAAACAAGGGTAAGCACAGATCTGCGTCTCATGTCTGTGGATGTTTGTCTCATGGATTCAGTCTTGGCTTCAGACGTGAAGTTTCAGTTAAAGGTCAGGTTTAACCATGTCTGGCAGCCAGTTTCCTTGAGGAAATCCTGTATAGCGCACATCTTGTGGCCTGCCGAATTGTTTACGTGACCTTGTACTGTCTCGCATATTCCTTCCATAATCCTCTTTCTTGGTGATCTCTCACGGACTTCCCACCCACAGATGCCGTACATTTCTCATGACCTTAATTCACAACCTCTTCTCCTTATGTAACCTGGAAACCACTCCGGTCTGCCATCGTGAAGGACGACTCGGTCCGCTTACTGCTGTTCAGAGAGGAGAGAGGGTCAAGGACACGTTCAAGTCTCCTTCAGGCAACCTCCCAGCTTGAATGACACTTTAACAAGGATACACATGGCCATCCTTGGTAGCAATCATTAATCTCTCTCTTCTGCTGTCATCAGAAAGTTAAGTCTCATAGTGTGAAACTTCTTTAACCTCCTAAGACCCGAACTCTTCCACGGCATGCATTTTTAATTTCTCTTTATATTTGGGCATATTGGGGCCTGATGAATGTAAAAACAAAGAATTACCAGATTTTTTATTTTTTTTTTAACCTTATTTTTCTTAAAAACAAAAATAAGAGCCACATATGAGGATATTCGTTTCAAATTTTGATAGAACAGTGGCAGTATAATGTCCTCGTAAGTAGATATCAGGCCCATGTAGAGCAAAATTGAGTATTTTAGTCTAAATAACCCAAAATGTGATGTCCACATATGTGGACGCCAGGTCCTAGGAGGTTAATTCTCCTCATCACATCATCTGTCCTTCCTGTCCTGCATAGAGAAAACGGATAAGATGCAAGTGAGGAAACATGCAGACACTTATTACACGCGGGCAAATCCTGGACATTTCACAGCCAACTGTCTGGATGAGCATGTTCATCTGCGACACTCCCTTTGAGTTGTCTGCTGCATACATATTTTTTTCCACACACATATGGATGGTGAGGATGATAACCAATATGTGGTCTGAAAATCAAAATCCCATCTTCGCAGCTGGCCACTAATCAGTTGGCCCATTTGGCCAGCGCAGGAATAACAAACCCCGCTGACGCTGTTTAGACATGAAAGTGGTCTCCTGACCAAAAGCCAGGCTCGACTGCTGTTTGGCAAGGACTTTTGCAGAAGTATTTTTTATTTTTTTTTTATTAAATGTTTATTCAAGTATTCACATTTTGGTTGGGTTGTCGATGTTTCCAGATGGGACCGCGTGCCAGAAGCATTCATAGCACTGGGACTTGACTTTGCTGGGAACCTTTTTTCCTCTAGGTTTTGTGTTCTGTGTCAACAGCAGAGATGCACAGCTCCCACAGGGGGAATGATGGCAGGTTGTCACATCATTTCTGTGCATTGTTCACATTTTAGAGGGGAAAAATGATGTTTCAGATCTCGGACTGCCACAAATTCTGATAAAAATGCTAGCTCAAAGTGATTACAGAAGCTACGCTTTTAAATTACGTGTATTTATTAATGCAGTTTAAACCCATTTATGCAGTTACAGGGGTGCTAAGTAGATTAGAAAATGAATACAAATGTACAGATGAAACTTAAACAGCAAAAAAAGGAAAATGGATCAATAATCACTGCATTTGGTTCGAGATATCTCCTGCGTACACACACTTGGATATTGATGATCTTTTTGTGTTTATTAGCTACTAATTGGTGCTCCATGATTTGTGGCTGTCAGTTTTAATTACCTCCCACAGGTCTGTAATTCTCTGCGAAACGCATGATGGGATTCATCAAGTTCAAGCTTTAAGGATTTCTCATGTTGCCTTTAATATTTCAAAATCACATCCAAGGTTTAAAATGTTGTTGTTTGTTTGTTTGTTTGTTTGTTTGTTTGTTTGTTTGTTTGTTTGTTTGTTTGTTTGTTTGTTTGTTTGTTTTTACTGCTCCATGTAGTCTTTAGACTTATAAGACAAAGACTCTGACTGTATGCATCATAGGCTCAAATATTTGGAGACAAATCCAACTGGTGATTTTCTTTTTCTTTAATAAAAAAGTAATAATGAAGGTCTCAAATGCACCACTGAAAAATAAAGGAAATCATAATTTAGGAAACTCTGTTGTTGTTGTTGTTGTTGTTTGTTTTGTTTTTTTAAATGTAGTTATTTATTTTTTTATTATAGATCTCCAGATAATTTTCTAGGAACTTTCCTCACAATTTCCTTAATTAGAAAGAAGTGGTTGTGTGATTTGTGACTAATTGTAGAGCTTATTTAAGTTCCTACAGCTATGGGAATTAAAAACAAATAACAAAAATTGAAAAATTGTGTTTAATGACCGTGCCTGTTAGAGTTTGTGCTTCTGTATATTGAGATTACAGATTGAAACTGTAGCAATAGAGATGTTATCCACTGGTTTCTGGACTCTTTTTGACAGTACAGGGATCAGCAACAACTGCTAGAATTGGCACACTCGTCAAAGTGGCCATGCCCGTATCTTTAAGCCTTACCAGTATATAAATGGATGATTTATGAAAAAATTCACAGGCCTTGGAGTTATTATCAAGCTGGAAGATGTCTATAGAGACTAGAACCCTTTTTTTCTGTTGTCGTCATCGTCTTCTTTTGCTCGCTTTAGGGGGTCGTCACAGTGGATCACCTGCCTCCGTCTCACCCTTGCATCCTCTTCTGATACACTAACTCTCCTTTATTATATTCATAAACTTCCTCTGTGGTCTCCCTCCTGCCTTCCAGCTCCATGTCTCTCCCACATGCCTTCCCCCTCTCCTCTTCTTTTGTCTTTGCCCAGCAGAAGTGTAGTTTCCACTGACACCTTGCAACTGCAACAGCAATGTGATCTTGTATGGAAATCTCATGCTTTTTGATTGACATGTTTGTTTTAGCGAAGCCCTTTCTTACACATTCATCTATTTATCTTTTGGCTGTTAACATGTTTGGTTTGTTTTTTGCAAAAGATTTAGGACTTTTTGACCCTGACAAGGATAAATTCCTTATTTTAAAAGGCATTGACCAGCTTTGCTTCTGAACTGTGATGATGGTTTCCTTTTGGTTCCTACCTGTGAAACAGAGTCAGTCAGTGCCACATATTTCTTGTGCAACTAAGAATCAAGACGGATCGTTTTTTAAAGAAATTTTGACTTGTGTTGGTTGTTTGCAGCTTACCAATAAAGCTGCGTTGTCCTTCCATTTTCTTAACTGCTTATCCAACTTGGGGTTGGGGAGGAGGGGGCTGAACCCTGCTGACATTCAGGTGAGAGGTGGTGCATCTTGAACAGGTTTGCCAGTCCATAACGGTGCTAACACAGAAAGCCGGACAGCCATGCACTCTTACATCTGCATCTATGGCAAATCAAGAATCAAAAATTAACCTAACATGCATGTCAGGAAGCTGCATTACAAGAGGGAAACCCACACAGCCATAAGGAAAACATGCAAACTCCCCAAAATCAAACCAGATGTGCTTCTTGGAAATATTATTGTTGTTTACAGCTGAGTATCAGCTTATCAGAAACTATTATGAAAGTTTCAGAATAAATACTGTATAGGATCTCTAAAATAAAGTAAAGAAGGCAAATTTATCTTTTAAAATAACATTGTGTTATGAGAAATTGAAGGCAAAAGGATTTAATATACTTTACCTAAAGGGGCAAACTCAATTTATTCTTTTAAATTTTACCACCAGGCATTCAGAGAGCGTATAGTTGGTCGTTTATCATGAAGTCCAGATTGTCTTTTATTCTTGCACACCATCATCTTTGTAATCCTGTCTGTACATTCATTAAGTCAAGACTGCAGGGAATAACCACGACTTTAGTTAAAAGTTGAAACATTTCCAGTGCAGGAGGACTTATCTTTGCCTTTTGCCTCTGGAGAATGTTAGTTGAACAAAGTTTAGACACTGCTTCTTTATTCTTGCTGAACAGTCATGGTGTCTGTTTTTTTTCCTCTCTTTATTCTACACTGTAGTTTTATGGACCCAAGAATTCACTTAATTAATAAATAATCATATTTTTTGAAGCCTTTGAAATAACTACAGGGAACATCTTTATAAACAAGTTAAAACAAATTTTGTTCCAGAAAATGTAAAAAGAATAGGAAAGAAAATTGAAGAAAATATGTTATTGTTTACTTTTTGTGCAACTGTGTTCAAAGTATTATGAGTGCTTAGTACAGTGAGATGTGAATGGCTAATCGAGCTGAATTGTGTGCTTTCTTTATCATTGCAGGCCTCTATGAGCTTTTGAGTGGTTTATTTTTAAAGAGCATATTGGAGGATTTTGCTTTCTTGTTGAAAACGCTGAATGTTGAAGGATTGTTAATTTCTTCCATTCACAACTATATATGAAAGTATTTCCCTCAAGGACTCCCAGTAAGCTGATTTGAGTTGTCTGAGATCCAGCTAAAGATACACAGATCAGTAGAAAAATAGGAGTCTGGAGATCAACACTGTGGGGGAGACGGTGGAAATACAAAGGCGGGAGCGTGTTCATCCTTGGAGATTGTGTATACTTCATTGATTTTTATTTTTCCCAACTTGTTTCTGTGCTCAGGTGTGCTGTGTGTACTTGCAGAGTGGAGAAAGGCTGAGAAACTGAAGTCATAATCTAACACTGAGCAGTGCTGATTTTCTAACACTGGAATATTTCTAACATTTTGAGTTATTTTCCAGTGTTAGAAAATCAGCACTGCTCAGTGTTAGTCTTTGTTAATCTTCAAAACTGACTAGGTTACTTTTAAACATATAACACTGTCAAAAGTGTTAATTTAACACTCAACAGTGTTGTATTTAACACTCAGAGGTGTGGACCCATATAGACACTCTCTAGTGTTAATTTAACACTGGAGATTTTGCTGTGCACTTACTTAGTACCTCTTATATGTTACTTTTAATTCAAAGATCACATATAGCTCTTTTACACTATATATGGCCATGTAACATTTGTACATGTAGATCTTCATCTTTTCTTTCTCTTTCGCTCTCTCCTCCCTCATTTCCAGCTCGCCTTCTTCCTCTCACCTCAAGCCAGAAATGCAGCTGGCCGTGGTCATTATGGAGTACAGTGTTTATTTATTCAATTCATTAATTCATAACTCAATCTGTACAATGGCAGCACAATCTTGAATGCAACACTTGGATGTTTTTTTTTCTTTAAACAATGGTGCTGTCAAAATGATGCTAACTATCAAATTAGAAGATTAAATATCAATGGAACAATTGTAATTTTCTTGCTTGATTCTCATTTGTGAGGAATATAACTTGCAGCACATAATAAGCTTAAACAGTGAGTTAAAGGATCTTTTTTTCACTGAAACAACTGAAGATAAAGCACTCTGCTACTCAAATGAGCTACAGCTTAACTGAAAAACACTAAACAAAATCACATTTAACAGATTTATATTACAAAGTGAATGCCAGTTACTTGCATCATTTTCCAGTATTTTTACAAATGCGCTAAATAATAGGACCTTTTGCTCTTTCACTCATCATTTCTACTTTTTTTTTTTTTTTTTTTAAAAGATCTTTTGCTCATACCGAAGCTGCTAGCTTGTTGCTAGCTCTGAGCTGTGGCCATCGGCGTAACTTTGTGCTGAACATTGAGGGATGGGTCAAGATCTAAATAAATAAATAAATCTGGGTAAATTCCCAGATGATTCATAATTTTTATAATAATTTTATTGGAGGGGTTATATTGGTTGGGTCTGATTATTTGGGGGGGGGGTCATAACCCCCCTAACCCCACTGGAAATTACGCCCCTGGCTCTGGCTAACTTTAGCTTTAGCTATTTTTTTTGTTGTTGGTAAGAGTTTGATCAGGTTTGTTGTCGTGAACGATTTGGTGGTAGTCCCCCCAGTTTACTTTCAACTTTGTCTTCAATAACAGTGAAGAGATTGCACAAATATTTACTTACGCTGCTGTGCATGTATTAGCATTTTAGTCTCCCAAGCCTCTCAGATATTGGAAATTATGATTAATAAAAAAACAGATGAATCAATAGTGTAAACTAGTGCTTATAGTGACTAAAACAGAATTAAGCTTTCTTTTAATGTTGTTTAGGTACCTGCTGGACTATGTTTCTTAAGTGTTAAGCTCTTACTCTAAATTCACACCCAAACATACGGTGATTAATAACTCTGTTTAATGTAAGGCTGAAATGAACATCCTTCAGTTCTGTAGAGATGTTTCAGAGAATTGCTGAATGTATTAACTTTGTCCTATTGCAGAAATCTCTGGAGCAAAAATTAGTGCCAAAACTCTTACAGGCTGTTTGCTGTTTACTATAGCCTTAGCTTACTCAAGGCATTGAACTAGAACTCTTTAACCTTGTTTTGGAGCACTTTTAATGCCATTATTCAACAAATAATTATGACTTTCTGTGTGATTAATTATACTAAGAGCCTGTCCAAGAAATCTGCGTGCCAATTTTGGGGATAGAAATTCTAATATAATATTAGTTTGTTATTTAGCACTACTTAGCATTCGTGTCAGCACAGAGCAGTCTACAGTAAAGGATGCCATTTGCTCACCGAGCCAGCTAGTGTGAGCTGATAACATTCTCCTTGTCTTTTGGCTCTAAGAAACGCAAAGATGGTGAAAGCCAAAATACTAATGTTGAGGTTGCATGATTTGAAACAAACCAGTGGTCGATATCACGATAGCTACATGTCCAACTCTTATATAGAGCTTGTCCCCATCACCAGGCCCAAGTGAGATTTAACTAAAATGCTTAATCAAATCTGTAAATCAGATCAAATAATGACAAATGTAACAAGAAATAAGTAAAGTTTTGATGCTCACCTGCACTGATATCGAATTTTCTACAACAACAATGCACAATGTACAACAAAGTTGCATCCACTGTAGTCTTAGTATTCAACAGCATGTTCACCTGGCAGAGGATGTATACCATGTCTTCAGCTTCCTTCTGCACACAGAAACACACACACCTCAAGCTCTCTGGTACCAGTCCCCGACTCTTTTGTCCATATGGTTCGTCTTAGAAGACAAATTAGCCTCGGCAGTTCTGGCTGCATTTCCACAAACCTTTAACCCATCTCAGCGGTCTATCAAACCTGCAGGCTACACCAGCTCTGCGTTTGCCATTTCACAAAGCTCATTCTTCTGACTGCCTCGGGATCTGTGGGCTTTTCAACAAAGCTGTAACTTTACAGTCCAAAAACCCATAAATAACAAGAACTTTTAAAATTTATTTATCTGGGCAGCACTGTTTGAGGTCTAATCACCAAACGACTGACATCAGCACATTTTGAGTCTGTGCAGAACAATGCAGAGCTCTACATTTCTCCCCTGATTTTTTTGTGAGGGAGCGGACGCGGCGACATGTGATCCACATTCTGTCAGACTGACTGTTGATCCACTGTTGTGCCATCTGGTTGTTAATCCATTATTAGTAGGTATTAGAGCACTCAGTTTATATACAACTGTTACACATATTGGATTGAGGTTTCTTTCAGCCCAGATTTAAATCTACACAACATAAAATAAATCTTCAGTTTCCTGAAGACCGGAGCACGTTACATTTTGGCCCAGAGGGACGCTTGTATCCAATGCGCTTCAAGTTCTCACCAATCGAACTTCTTGGCTCCACTCTGCTTCTTTTTCAAATCAGCTAATGCAGGAATGTGAGGAAGCCCAGAAGGCTTTTGTGGCATGATCGCACGAGTTTCACAGCAATTCATCAAGCGGCCGATCAAAACAATAGATCCTGAAATGATAAATCATAAGGACCACCTCATTGCACAGTGGGTTTTTGGGTGGAAAATAAAGTCACAGAAACTCTCCTATCAATCATTTTTTTGGTTGAATTTATATTTGACACAATTTAAAATAAAGCTTTAAGGAAGTAAGAGACGAGATCTGAAACTCAACACAGGAATAAACCTTAATATACTCGCATTTAACCCACTAACAAAAAACTTCACCGCTTGTTAGTTTATACCATCATTTATATTTTACATTTCTTGAGAAGCTCAATATTTTCCTCAGTGTGAATTTCACTGTGGGGGATTGTTTAGCTCTTTACAAGGCAGGCGGTTTTCAACAAATCATTCAATCCTTTCTCTCGCTCATTTTTAAGCATTTCAGTTGAGCAGTACCTGTTCTGGCTCTTAATTTGACTATTAAAAGACACAGGATTCGTCTTTCCTGAAGCATTATTACACTTAAAACATTTTCTTTCTGATCATTTCTTGTCACTGGTTTGGATTTCACTGTTGATTTAATTAAAGCTCAGACGTAGTGCGAACTGAGATAAGTAAGTCATTGAGTTTAATGTAATGAGCACAAATTCTAGACTAATAAAAAAAGGATGTGGCCTCTGGGTTTGAAAAGAAGTGAGTGTAAAGGTACATCCTTTCAAATAGACAGCAGTGCTTTGCTCCTGTGGAAGCAGAAAGATTTAGTTTATTGGCTCAAAAGAAAAATTAAGGTGGCGATAGCCCGAATGCTAAAGTCGACACTCCGAAATGGGATTCCCATTTGAGTCTGACGTATGTGATGTCGTGTTGGCTGTGTGCTTTATTTATTTTAACATACCATTTATGGAACAAAGCCATGTCATTCTGTCATAGTGGCAACATTTTCGCCATCTTAAACGAGTTTAAATAGATGCATCTTAAATTAAGTTGTTGGCAAATGAGTGCAGGTAGAGACACAAGATGAAGAATGTAAGAAATGCAGAAATCACAAGCGATTTTGCCACATTTTAAGTTTTATTTTGGCTTCTTAGTTTTTCCTTTTGTGTCATTATTGTAGTTGTTTTGCATCTGTTTGTTGTTATATTGCACCTCTTTGTATTCATTGGCTGATACCTTGAGGCCAATTCGTGTCATTGCAATCACTTTCCTTCTATTTTTATTCTTTTCTAGTTGTTTAGAATCTCTTTGTGCCATCTCATTTTAGATATTTATGTAGGCCTCTTTAGACATTCACATTCACATTTCACGTCCTTTTTTAAATATAAGTCCATGGGGTGCCTTATGTTTATTGCAGAGTAATCTCAATAGGGTTAAGATTGTGATCATTTTTAATCGGAAAAATCTATGTCAAACTAAGTGATTACACATACTTGGCTCGAATTGAACTTAATGAGCTTGTAATCAAACTCTTCCCCTGCAGTTAATTCGGTGCTTATCCTGTTAGCCAGCCATTTGGAAAGAAACGGCCAGCTAATTTCTTTCCAAAGCTAACACCACCATCTTTACAGCACTGTTTTTTAATTAACCTAAAAAAAACCCAAAATTTTTTTTGGAGCACTTTTTCTTTGAGTTTAAGAAAAAACAAATGCCCCTCTTCATGCACAGTATGTGGTTTACTTTTGGACTTATCATGTAACCAGGGGAGCATCTGGTAATTAACAGTTGGGTAAGCTGTGTTCTACATGGCTTCAGTTCAAAAAGCAAAGTGCCTTAACAGTTGTTTTGCTTCAGCCTCTTCACTCTGAGCTCTAGCACTTTATTTAATATAATGATTTGACTGCTGTGTTTACTGTCATAATAGTTTTTCTAACTAAATTTGGCTATAACCATAAACTTTTTAATGGAAAAACCTCAATAACAGAACAATGTCATTACCTTAAATATTACTAATGCCTTTTCCCCCCTTTGTACCTGTCATTGTTCCTTCTAGTGTGACAATCATTGATGATTTTATTATCTTAACTACTGGAGAAAAAAAGATTACACTGATTAATTGCAGTAATAGGGAGCAAAAATAAAAATTGTAATAGCATGTAAATTCAATTACAGTATCCCTCAAGACAACTTCTCAATTAAAATTGAAATCACCTGTGCGGCCTCAATTCAATCAGGTGTTTTAATTAGAAAAGTATCGTTTGACGTCCCCGATGTACACGTCGCCTTCACTGTTCATAACTCATCGTGTCTGCTGTTATGTTAAAAGAAACCTGGGTAGGGGAAACATGTACTTTCTTGGTGTTTTGTAATAGGCCTACAGAAACATTTTGACAGTTGCTCTACCGCCTGCCCAGCACCACTCCCCGGTTGATGTAAGAATCCACTAAATTTACTCTCCTCCTCATCCCGTTTTGTCGATTTAGCTTATTCATGACACTTTGTTAATTCAACGTGACGTCATATCGGATAAATCACCGTCAGTCTCTGCAGCCCTTTTACTCCTTTGTATGTTTTTCATTTTTCTCCCTACTCTCACTGCACAGATCAGCTGTTTTACTACTTAGTCACACACAGCTTTCCTCTAAGATTATGGGCTGTTTGTTATTCTTTTCACTCCCTCTCAACTCCAACCCCTTCCCAATTAGTTTTTCTTTCCTTTTTTCTGCTTCTGCACCCTCGATCTTCACACAAAGATTATTTCATCTGCATGGCACGCTCGAGCACTCGGCGTCAGCACATCCAATACGGCCTCACAGCGCACACAGACATATGCGACTCACGCACACACACTCGCTCATATAAGTTAATGTTCACTCGTATAATCAGAGATATAATCAAGCACCACTCGGGTCTACTCGTGCTGTGCGTGGCGCTTGCTCCAGAGAGAAGAGGCTACAGGCAGATGTTGTCTTACTACAAGATGCTGTTTCCTAATGTGTTCTGAGGCTAGAGGAGGAGCAACTTTAATACATGAAAATGTTAATTTCACAGAGATTTCTAATAATTATTTATGCATAACAAAAAGTTATGTATTCTCAGTGTATATGGCCCAAATGTTGTTGACCCCAAATTTTTATTTCCAACTTTATGCAATTTAGGTTTTGGAAACTCTTTAATAAACTGGTGACAAATACAGTTTCCCAACAGGACAAAGACCAAACATCTTTCAGCTTCTGTCTCCAGAGGGGCACCCGGCAGGGATGCCCACTCTCCCACTCACTCTATGCAACTTTTATTAAACCACTAGTACCAGAAATTAGACAGACTGTAGTGATTAATCATATGAAGTGCAAGAATGTAAAACATAAAATCTGTCTTTATGCTGATGATGTGTTACTTTTTCTCCAGCATTCACAAACCGCTCTTGCTGAGGTAATTACACTGGTTACATACATTACATACATTTTGACAGTTGCTTAGTGTATTTGGCTTGGTGTTTATCAAGGTCACTGTCAATTAGAGCTGGATCATACTGATACTTATATTTGTTGATTTTATTTTTTTTTTTTAAAGCGTGTGTTGACTATTTTCTTTCAAACTAAACATGTGATGCCAACAGGGAAGTTGCACAGCACTTTCTAATGGATAACGTATGCAACAATAACACCCATAATATAAAAAAGCGTGTTGAAGGTTTTTTTTTCTTTTTCTTCATCCTGTCAGCACTGACGCTTTGCATGTGGCCATTACCGTTAGGTGATAGATAATTTGGCTTTTTTCCATTTGGTCTGCAAGTTTAAGACAAGCTTGGGACCATCAATACAGCTTCTGAGGTTTAGTCAGCTTTGGGCTGTGCCCACAAACTCTGATTTCTTTGAAAGGACTGAAAGACGGCGACCAATGACCAAAGATCCCATCAAATTATAGGTCTTGAACTGGTTCTTAGAGCATTTGTGCCATCCAGCAAACAAGCCATTTCCACCAATTTTAGCCCAGCCATTGGAATCTGGGAGGCTCATCAATAGAGTCCAAGACACTTTGGAAATAAATGGCAGTAATAAGGTGGTGGTGAATTATATTGAGGTCTTAGCTGTTTGATGTTGTTGCAGATATTCTAACAATGTTTTTGTTTCCAGAAACATGCAAAATGCAGTTGAGCACAACCTCTTTAGTTATGAGTACACGACGTTGAAAAGATCAGGCTGTTAAGATCATAAGCGAGGCAGATGCTAGATTGCAGCAGTGAAGGACACTGAAGGGAATCATTGGTTAGGAAATTTCTGATGCATCCGACATCTTGAATAACATATTTTCTTTACATTAAAATAGATGATCGCTGGCTGTGACTCAGGGGATTGAGTGGATTGTCCACTAATCATGAGGGTGGCAGTTTAATACATACCCTCTAAATGTCCTTAAGCTATACACTGAACTACAAAATGCTCCCTGTGGACAGGCCAGCAACTTGCATTAAAGCTCGCTGCCACCCTTTGTCGTAAATGTGAGTTTTTTGGGATAAAGGCCCTGTGTATATACATATGTATGCATACAGCCATTTATCATTTAAGAGATTGATTACTTTCACCCCAGGACAACTTGGTCTACACCAATATCCCGTGGTTAAAGGAGCATAGCATAGCACATTACATTTCAGCACCGAGGCAGAGTTGTTGGTCTTAGGAGACATTGTGCTGAATTTATTTTATAGATACAAATTAGAACATACACAAACTTTCAGCAATTTTTAAGCTGCAGTTTATCATCTAAGACACTTTCAAGAAGCTTTGTGGGGATGAAAAGTATTTAAAGCACAGCAACAACAACAAAGATTTGTTAATACCTTAATACCCAGAGGCAGCTGAAAAGCCGAGAAGCTCAAAGTCAATACAGTCAGAAGTGGTCGAGTGGCTGCTGGAGCTGTCTCTGAGAGCAGTTTTCCTGCCCAGAGTCTGGCCGCTCTCTCGACAGACAGCCCACAATGTCTCCAGCCAGAGTTGGACCATTAATTAGGCATCCACATAGCCTCAGCTGCTGCAGTTAAATTAACTGGAAAGGCATTAAGACAAGGAAACAAACTGTGCCTATGCCAAGCCTGCCAAGCACTGGACACCTTGAAAGAGGGAGTTTTCCTTTTATTCATTACAGGATGTAGGAAAGGAACAAAATCAGTTGCTGGTACCATTTTTTTTTCTTCTTTTCTTCTTTTTAATTGCTTGCCGTGGAGTCTAATCAAATAGTTCTATGTTGCAGTGACTGTGTTTACATTCAGATGTTGCTTGTTGCATTTCAGCTAAAACCGCAGCTGAATCTCAGTTTCTGGTTTAATCACCAGAATAAAAGTTTTAGTAATAAAGGTGCTCCGAGTGCAGTGAGTTGATCATCTTGCTGATCAAAACACACATGACCATCCTCAAATGGCAGTGAATATTTGGATGAATATGTGTGTGTAGCTTTATGAGGAATACATTTAGGTCTCTGCGCCTTATGTCAGCCTCGCTCCACCTTATATGGGCCAGATGTTAGGTTGTGTCACAATTAGGTTACATTCTCCTGTACACATGCCATAATTGGAGACAATTTGTAACTTCATGCAGCAAGTTGTTAAGGGAGTGCTTTTAAGCAGCCTATAATTGTAAATGTCTAGAAAGCAGCTGCAAACTTTTGGGCTACTCATAGGTCTTTTAGCAAGTTTGAATTGGTGTGGTTGATAAATCAGGTGGTCTCATTCAAAAATTGCCCCCCCCCCCGGTTATATTAAGATCAGGAGCCACCTCGTACAAGAACAAGTCGATAAGATTTTCTATCATGTATTATCCGACATTTTAATGGCAGCTTTATTGGTTATAGCTGTGGTTGGTTTAAAATAGCATCAAGGTTTTATAAGTAGAGATACAGAATAAAATTGTGTGCTGTAAAAGCTTTCCAATAGGCTTTTGCTTTACTAAAAATGGGTCATTATGGGTTTGTGAAAGCCACTGCTAATGTTTTCGGACCAAAAAGCAGCCAGTATCGAGTCACTTTTCATTTTCTGAACGAAACTACCTCACACTTGAGTTTCTGCGAGGGTGGAAAGACTTCAGAGGAAGACATCTATACTATCATGGGACAGTGAAACAATCATCTATTCATTGGAAAGAATAGGTTTCTGGTTTTACGGCCTCCTACTGCTTGAAGAGGAAAGTTTTACAGACAGAGGAAAATACTCTAGCAGCAGATTGATTCCTCTGGTCAGAGGAAGAGCGGAAAAAAAATCGAAATCAGCACAGTAGTAAAGACACAGACTCTTATGGATCAGTGGGCATACTCGGGCAGACATTTTTAGGAGTTTGAGGAAAACTCGCTGCATGCCATGTAATCTTACAACATTGGTCTAAAGTCTGAGCTCCTCCTGTCCCTCTGAAGGATTAATATACATCAAATCTGCCACCTCACAATGAAACTATGCATCTGAGGCTCTCTTCCTTTTCCTGACTGCTTTTATATCCCTCCCTCTTCTTTTCTCTGAAATCCTCTCTACCTCACTATCCCTCCCACCCCTCACCCTGCAGTCAGTGCCTGTCCTAGATTTATTGCACTCCCCCCCCTCCCAAGAAAAAAAAAAAAAAAATCTCTCTCTCTCTCTCTCTGTAATGTACACACTTGCTCTCTCAGTCATTCACCCACTTAAGCTACTTCTCATTTTCTCCCACACTCTTCACATATGATTTGCTGGAGCAATGTCTGCTGTTAATCCCTGCACAATTAGAAAACAAGAAGACTCTCATGACAATATGGTACTGGTGGCACGATAATGTTTTTTTGCACAAGTTTCTCCCCTTCTGAAGCATCGCTCACTGTGGCAAATGGCATGCCTAGAACTTAATTGTTTCCTAAAAAGCACAAAGCTTCCTTTAAATAACCAATACTGTAAAACAATCCTGGGAGCAGTACTTTCGATTTGAGGGCAAAACTGAGAGAGATCTCTCTTCAGGCTCGGGTCGTTTCTTTGAATTTTTGTGGGAAGGAGGGAAAAAAGAGCTGCTGATTAAATGCAGAGCATTAAAACACATATGCTCATCTGAGCCTGAAATAAAATGAAACCTGCTGCCAAAACCAAACCAGGAGGCAGTCGTCTTAGTTTGTGATCTAAATCTGCTCAGAAATGATTGGTGATAACTTGTGTTCTCTGTTGGGAAATATCTAAATATTTTGGGGCTTCTTATATTAATGCCAAAATCTTTTTAAAAACTGCATTCATAGATTTCTGGCCACATGGGGGGGATAGCAAACAATCCTTTATTTATTAGTTCCAGTAAACTATAGTCTCATCTTATTGGCTAAATGTTTCACTAGCTAGTGACTAATGGTTGTTGCTGGGAAGTGTACACTGGGTTCATCAAAGCTATTTTATTTAAAGCCTGTGTACTGTTGCTGGAACTGCGCTGAGTTTGTACGCACTGTGCCTGAAACAGTGATCCAATAAAGGCTGAAAAGATTACTAGGGCTGAGGTTACAGAGTTTGATATGTCTTTGCAATATTGTGACTGCATGCAAACCCTTTCATGCTGCACACAATCCAAAGAATAATTGTTGATTTAAAGTCGTTGTACGGTTAAGCTTTGTAAGGGCTCCTGTGGAGCTTTTGACGGGGCTCATGTGGTGCTTTTGCCCAATAGAACCTTTTGTGAACCAGTGTTTCCTTTGTGCTTGTGCCTACGCAGAGATATACAAGCATGCACTAATGCAACACATACAATACAGTATATAGTCTTGATAGTTTAAAGCCAAAGCAGAAGTACTGGAGCTGCAGATGCAACTTAAAGACCAAGGGAAAAAAATGATCTTATCTAAACTGATGACAGAGCAGTGTAAACCAAATGTGCGTGCCTTATTAAGAATACAGTTTAGAGCCAAAATGTGCAAATAAACCAAACAAATAAGTGTCTTAAAATGTTGTAATGATGCAGCAGAGTGTGAGAAACTGTATTTGACTTGTGTGTTTAGTGCAGTGGATGAATATTACCCAGTTGTTGAAACGATGCAGCTGTGCATATGTCCAGTTTTCTTCAATAATTTGTTAATGTTCTAGCTGACCTGCAGGGGAAAAACAGGGAGAAGAGATGTTTATTAAAGTATGAAATGCACTTGGGTGTTACATCTTTGGAGTATTATCACACAACTAATTAAATAATTATTTGCTTTCACTTTCTATGAAGTTAAGGTGATGTCTTGAAATATCTTGTTTTGTCTTATGAGCAGTCATATTTTACCTGTTTCACATAAGGTGAATTCTACGCTGGCCCTTAAGTTCAAATGCACTGCAACGTAAGAAAACACTAGCAAGCAGGAAAATGCTGCAAAAGCATGCAAAAGCCAACGGAAGTCAAATAAAACACAACAGAAAAACCCAAAACGTGCAATAATTGCACTCAGGCACGGTTAAAGGAAACAGGGAATTCACCTGTGTTATGAGGGAGGAAAAGGTTCAGGTGATGTGCATAGTTATGGTCCCGATTAGCTGTTTACTGTTAGCTTGACACTTCTGCAGCTGTTCCGTCACATTATTGTGTCCCCAAAATCGCTTCTCCTGTGCTTTGTGTGCTTTTGCAGTATTTCAGTTTGCTGGTGTCTTTTTAAGTTGCAGTTCATTTGAACTCTCGGGACCTGTAAAATTCTCATAATTGAAGTGTTATAAGAAGGGAACTTTTAACTTTCTTAAGATTGATTCTGATCATTAATCTTTTATCAAAACTCGTACAGCTCAAAAAACCAGTTTGCGTACAATGCATCTGGAAGAAAAAAGGTACTTTTAAGCACAAACTTTATCTGGATTAAACAGAGTTCCTTTTAACCTCCTAGGACCTGGCGTCCACATATGTGGACATCACATTTTGGGTTATTTAGACCAAAATACTCAAGTTTGCTCTACAAGGGCCTGATATCCACTTACGAGGATTGTTTTTACATTCATCGGGCCCCAATCAGCCCAAATATCAAAGAGAAATTAAAAATGCATGCTGTGGAAGAGTTCGGGTCTTAGGAGGTTAAAGTAAGAAAACAATCCCGAGTTGCTCTTTTTGATTAAATCTGAAAGAATAAGCACAACTCAATTGCAGTCCAGGACTTAAGCAAAATTGCAACTAAATTCATGGAAAAGTATTAAACAAGTAAAAGCTTCTTTATGTGCATGCTGTAAATCACGAAAACAGATTTTTAAAAAACATCTTCCACTCTTCACTGACAGCGGCTGTAAGCCTCACGACAACCTCCTCTCACAGCTGGCTTTGAGCTGTGTTTAGTGGTGACAGTCATAACTTAAAATGTGTCGTGGCTGTCTTGATTTGACTTGTTTCTTGCAGTCAGTTATTTGCAGTTCTGGCAGCACAGCTGTATTTCACTGCCGCTCTCTTTGCAAATCGCTCTGGATTTTGCTGGCCAGATGCCAAAATACATGTCCAAACTCTGGAGCTTCATCATTTGTAGCCCTGCCCTCTTCTGTGATTTTGGGGTATTAAGGCCAGCTGTCTGGAGAATGACATTTCTGATACAAATCTCGCCTGTAATCTTAAGACAAATCAGCTCATTGTTTTTCAACAATTCACTTGTTTTTATGTGTTGAGCTAAAGGCAAAATTCATTCTGTTTTTTTTCTCCTCAATCACACTTTAATTTTACATGTCAGAGGAAAAGTAGTGACTGGAATACACAGCTGACAGTGCAGTCTGTTTTCTAATATTTCTTAAAGATATAAGACCCAGGAGTTGACTGAGTACGTGGAGTGTGATTTCTTTTTCTTTTTTAAAGTTTCTTACAACTTGTAATAAACCCTCAGAGGCTAGATTTAGAATAAATACTGTGGAGGTTACTTAAAAATTGCACAAAAAACTGACACTGTCAGTAGAATCAAGCGAACAAATGGGACAGTTTATTAATAACAATAATTTAGTTTTTGTAACTGCAATAATATTTGACATATTTGAACATGTACTGT
Source organism: Perissodus microlepis (assembly GCF_051167445.1). Lineage (NCBI taxonomy): Eukaryota > Metazoa > Chordata > Actinopteri > Cichliformes > Cichlidae > Perissodus > Perissodus microlepis. The sequence continues at coordinate 28,673,994 of NC_140470.1, read as the reverse complement.
GATGTTATATAATCTGTCTGTAATGTCAAATTGAGAATTCATTTGCATCTCATTTGATTCTCTTTGTTATGCCTCACAATCAAAGAAAAACTTGACTATGGAAACATGATCAAACAACAAAGTAGACACATGCTGCACAAAGCAGCTGACAGTATGCACTCTTTCAAAAATAAATTCCTTTGATTAAAAATGGGTAAAGATCATTTTAGGCCCGTAAAGTCGAGCGTATCGTATTACATATTATATATGATGCATGAGGTTTTTAGAGTTTTTGAAACTTCGACATCATCATTGTGATTCCCCTCCCCTGGTCCATGCACGATACGTTTTTAAATGCAATGTAAATTGCACAAAATGTAAGATGTAGCAAATCAAAACAAATAGATGCAAATAAATATTTTTAATATTAATAATGTTATTATATTAAAAGAGACGTTGCCATCCTGGAACACAATCTTCTCGTCAGAAGATTCAAGAAACACTCAATTTCCCAGAAAAAACAAACAAAATAATGGCAATTATTTCATATAATAGCCCTTTATTGTCATTGTACATGTGCAGCAAAATTGTATTTAAAGGTTTAAACCTTTATAAAATGTCAGTGATTGATTCTGAACCATCACAATGTTTCTTTTTCTTTTTAAATTCCCTGAATTTGTAGCGGCCTGATGTATGGTTTAGGAGCACAGTTGCCCACTCTACACTGGGATAGCCTAGCTGCTTGTTTATAATGCAGAAACATACTATATTTATATAAAGCAGTATGTAAAACTCTGTGAGACATGAACCATACATGTATATATTTTAAAGTATTTGTTTGTATCTCCCAAACAGTTTCTCTTTGCTATTTCTCAGTCTGCTCACCTAAAATAGCTAATTACTTATTTTTATTCACTGGAAATTGCAGATGTGAGAAACGCATTAAGTCGCACAGCAAAAAAAAAGTTTCAGTCATTAACTTGTGTTGCTGAAGCAATGAGGAGCTATAATTTGCTTGGTTGTAATCCATATTTCCCATATGATACTCTCCAAAGGCTGATTTAAGAGCTCATGAGTCCCATGAGTGAAATGCTCAGCAATAGCTTCAATTTCATGAATAAGAAGCTTAGGTGCAACAATGTAACATTTTGACATGATGCATTTAAGTCAATGAGATGACCACCAGGCTTGCAGCCTTTGTAGGTCATTAAAGAGCGGAATAAATGGCGTGAGCCATCTGTGGCGGCGATAAATCCATATTAATATGCTCTCAGCGATGTCTGTCAAAAGAAATGCATGTCTGGTTTGGGTGTCACTCATTTTTCCTATAATCCGTTTTTGATATTACTGAATATTAAAGGAAATTACATCAGTGTGTCTGACACATGACTTTTTTTCATTGCTTTGCATTGGTCTAAAATAAAAAAGGCACAGTCTTTTTCTTTATTTGTGTGCTCTTTGGATGGGATTCATTCAAAGAATGAAAAATAGTCATACTTGAATATTTTTCAATTTATTGCTTGGTCTACTTCACAGCTGTGTATTTTTCTCCACAGAAGCTATCCTGCTCCCCACAGGTATTAAGTAACCCCCGATCCTAGTATGCGATTTAAAGAAAAAAAAAAGAAACAAAGGGAAAAATGTCCCAATAGGTTTCAAGCTGAGTGTGCCTTTACCTGAAGCAATGTAACATGATTGTGATGGTATGGTGGATGTAAATAGAAAGAGGAAATGGGTTAATTACTGAAATGTCAAAACACCCAAGGATGGAGCGGGATTTTTAGCGTGGTTTAAACGGGCAGGGCGGAAGCATGTTTGCGGCCTTACTGCAGGACTGTGACATAGTATCCAATGAGTTGTAAAACAGTAACCTCAAGAGGCCAGACTGTTCAGCACTTTGAAGCTGGGCTGGGATTTAGAGACTGCAGCTCCCTTCTGAACAGTGAATGAGGAGTGGAAAAAAAAAAACAAGAATCTGAGATTATACATTAAAGTCACGTCTGAACTGATGAGCCGGGCTGCTTTGCTTTAGTGGAATACATTATCTGGGCCATAAGTGGAACTGTTTGAAAGTATGCAACTCTTATGGTGCCCTTCAAAGTGTTTATGCGAGGCTAAGTTCTTTCCGAGTCGGTGTATTTTTAGAGGTGCTTGTCACTCACTTTTAGAGCTTAGTGCGCAGTGTATCGTTTGCCATTTGCAAAACACGAGTAAACAAGAGGGCAGGGGTTGATGAGGTGCCAGTTAAGTGGAAAAACCACTCTGGGTGCTGACTTTGTGCCCTCAGAATTAAGCCTGTCATAGGATGTTTAGCTGTATTTGCTTGATGTGCTTGTACGAGCCCAAAATACTCCACATTTCATAGAAATAAAGATGTGCTCGTTTTATTTGAAAGCATAAAGATGAGATGTATAGAATACAATATACAGTATGATAGCTTACAGGAGAAGATCATCATCGCGTCTCATCGTTATATGCAACGTGTCTTTTGACTTTGGAGATTGGCAAAAGTAGCAGCTTTGGGAGCTATGAGACCATAGTTGAGGTCCCATTTGGACCTTTAGTACATTTTTACACTTTTTCAGTCATTTCTTTTTCACTCCTTGGTTAGGTTCAGGCACTAAAAACTACTTGGCTTTGGTTTAAGGAAAAAGTTGTGATTTAAATGAAAATAAAACCCTTCACAAGAGCAACTCTTCACGTCTCAAAAGTGCCATAACGGACACCTTAGACATAACTGAGTGCAAGAGCGGAACTACTTTATTTTACATCCTAGGAATGGAGTCCCCCACACCATCTGATGCTATGTGTCGTTGCACTACAGTCACTAGTTATGCATGATTGGTTTATTCATAGGGGTCTGTTTGCACAAGACACACTTCACACAATAAAAAAAGGAGGCACAGAATAAAAACATAAATGCGACTCCCTACCCTCACCAACTGTGTTGCCAATGCAGAAGCAGGTTTAGTCCACCGCTCATGTATCTAAAGCAGATGTTTAGTGGTCACAGTCCAGTATAAAGTCTGTTCTGTTCAATTGTGCCCTCAGGTGTGTAAAGTGAAATGAAAGTTAATGAAAACAATTTAATTCAATTTTATTTTATATAGCACCAAATCGCAACAACAGTCACCTCAAGGTGTTTAATAATGTAAGATAGAAACTACAATAATACAGAGAAAGCCCAGCAATCAGACGATCTCCTATGAGCAAGCACTTTAGCGACAGTGGGAATAAAAAAAACTCCTTTTACCAATATGTCTGTGAAGGTTCTCAGTCATCGTAGTCTAAGGAGCTTGGAAAGAAAAGTGTCTGGACTTCTTTAAGTTTCCTGAAGACGTTTCACCTCTCATCTGAGAAGCTTCTTCAGTTCTAAGAGCAACTGGTGGAAAGTCCCAGATTTAAGCCCTATGGGAGTGTCCCCAAGAGCACAGGTGTCGAACTCCAGGCCTCGAGGGCCGGTGTCCTGCAGGTTTTAGATGTGTCCTTTATCCAACACACCTGATTTAAATGGCTAAATTACCTCCTCAACGTGTCTTGCAGTTCTCCAGAGGCCTGAGAATGAACTAATCATTTGATTCAGGTGTGTTGACCCAGGGTGTTATCTAAAACCTGCAGGACACCGGCACTCGAGGCCTGGAGTTCGACACCCCTGCCCAAGAGAGTCATGGACCCCTGTGATTAGGCAGAGGATCAATAGGGGGTGAACTGAAGAAGCTCCTCGGATGAGAGGTGAAACGTCTTCTAGAAACTTAAAGTCCAGAGCCTTTTCTTTCCAAGCTCCTTAGACTCCCTTTTACCAAGATTAACTAATCTCTATCAACTTGTTTGTGGATAAAGATTACCTTTGCTCTTAAAAATGGCAACAAGTTGGTTACTGACACCTGAAAAAGCAAAGATTTATTGGCCCTTTAAAGATTATTCATTTAGAGACAGAATTAATAAAAAAAATTAATTGGCTACAGTAGACCTGGTGTGCAGTCTTGGACATTACGTTAAATCTTATCTTGTTTTAACTGGCTACAGTACCTGACATCATTTGCCAAAAATAAGAAGTGCGTGTGTGACACAAACTTTGCTAATTAAGTAATTAAAGAGACATGTTGTATAAGAGGCGTTGCCGTCCTGGAACATGAGCCGTGATCCTTTAGATGTGCTGAAAGATTTGTGCTCTCTGCTCCTACATCAAAAAGCAAACCCCACATATTCATCTACTTCCTGACGATCAACAGCAAGAGGGGTGTGCTGCAGAAAGGGCACATTTAAAAGTTTAAAATGTAGAAGTTTGAAATGCGACAGTCTGCTCCGAGTGTCATTTGAGGTATCAAAGCAGCATGAGGCGTCAGCTCTAAGCTCGATTGCCTGTTGGAGCGCCGAAACATCAGCGTGAGGAGTTTTTCTGGAGGTGTCGGGAGCTGCAGTGGCCTACTTTGAGGACATGATCCATGTTTAATGTCCCGCCGCTATGCTAGGTGGCAGGCGGGACGACGTGTTTTGTCACAGTGTCATCTGCATGTAGACATATTCTTGTGAACATAATAACTGCAAAATAAAACATGAGAGAAACGTCACGCTGACAGTACTAGTTAGAGCACAGCTTCTCATTCAGAGTGGATGAACCGCTGAGATGTTTTTTTGGCATATTGTTGCATTTATTTACATCTTAAATCTGCTGAATTTGTCGTTATGCTTGCAACTGCAGATCACATGGAATCTGCTGAAGTGCATACAAGTTTGTATGAAGCTGAAACATTTTATAATGAATGAATGAATTTGCTTAATTAATGACCTCATCAGGATAAATGGTTTTGTTGTCTGTACCATGCTGATTATGGGGGGACATCAGGCAGCTGAAATGCTTCTTGTTAATCAGCGTGTTTGAAGAAGGTTACCACAAGGAGGACAGAGGAAATCAACCAATGTCCAATCAACCAATAGTGACAGATCTGTGTTAAAGTGACTCGGAATCATCTTGAATAGAAGATGTTGAGACAAATTTGATGAAATTGTAGCGCGTCGAACGCCTGGTTTAGCAGCTGATTGCCAGGCCAGTAAAACAGAAAATTTCAATTTTATCAAAGAGGATAGTCCATCCCTGCAGTGATTTCAGATGTGCTGAGAAGTGCTTCATATAAAATACTAATGCACTATTACAATAAAATGGATATAAAGGAGTAATATTGTACAAATAACCTTAACTAACCTTTACTGTAAGTAAAGCTGTATTTCTAATCGGTTATCTGGTAAATTTCCCAAGTGCAGGCAAAAGCAAAAGGGTGGGAAAAAAACCCACTCTTCCTCTTTTAAAGTGCACTCTTTAAATCGGCTCCTGCTTTCAGAAAATGATTGCATAACACATTAAAAGAGGAAGAAAATTGTCTTTCATTTTTATATTTAGACAACCGATGTATCTCAAACTGTATCTAAACAACGCAGTATCTCTCTCTGGTGATTACACATTCTAAAGTGTAATGATATTTATCATGGGGTTACCGATGAGCACTTATATTATGTATTGTGTGTGAAGTCAGTCCACACGATGCATCTAATTAGTCATTAGAAGCATGCTTGGTGTCATACTTCCTGCAGCACTGGTAGATGATAGAAGTGTAGATTTAGCAGCATGCAGATGAGCTTTCATTACTGGTGCTGTTGGTGATGACTGACGCTTGGCCTTTGTTAATTTCCTTTTTCATCTCCTTTCTCCAGCTATCATAAGAATGTTTTCTTTGGGGGGATATGACTTGTTGTCTAGTCTACAGAAAGGACTAAAAAAAGATGGCCCTGCAGTTATCTCAGGCCGGGGTATATTTCCTTTTTTTTTCTTTTTTTTTAAGCATGAGGGAAAATAAAATAAAATACGAACTGCGATGAACAACTCAGGCATTTGGTCTTGTCATTGCAGTTGCTACAACACTGGATGATATTGATTGGGATTTACTAGTGCAATGCCCGTTCTAGTAGAGGGCAGTCGATGTTTATATAGACGCAATTTTCCCATCATGAGAAGGGAATCAAAGTTCCTGTTTTGAACAGTGGACCGCTAACAGGATGCTGTCCCTGAATACGTGTGCCTGTTCAAAAGATGGCTTTGTGGAACAGGCAGTTTGTGGGTTGCATCAGAAGAAACCAAAGAAACAAGTGACTTAAGTTAAATAAAATAAAAACTTAAATTTAGTTGTGGTGAGTTTACATACACATAAATGTCATGGCAGGGTAGATTGATTGTATGTACATTATGGATTTTCTCTAATTCACACAGTACTTACAGACTCAAATATATGCATGCACCCTGGCTAATACTTGGGTGAATGTCATTTAGCAAGTTCCATTTAAATTAGTTGGTTTCCTGGTGTGAACCCAGGATTAAAGCATAGTCCCCAAATTTTCATGGGCTGAGGTCGGAGCTTTGGGAAGGCCATTGCAAAAACCAACTTCCAGCTTTTGTAAACTCATGTTTCTCCTCTTTAGATCTTCACTGAGTTCCTTGGACTTTCCTATTGTTCTGAGCTTTGGTCAATCCAGCGAGTGCTTTCAAACAATTTCTTTTTTATGATTTTTAAAGAGAAACTACTCGTTGTATGATGACTAATGAGAAGTTAATAGGCGCTGGCCTTGTCAAGTTAAGACCTTGAGCAACACTTCTTACAGCTGCGAAGCACTTTGGTCAACTATATTTGTTTTATATGTGCTAGAAAAGTAAAGTTAAAATTGAACACTTAGTTTATGTAAACGTAGCATTTTCCCTAATGAGCCAGGCCTGTGTTTGTCTTAGTTGTGCGATACTTGGTTTGAATTTCAGCACGTTATCATTGACCATATCAACATGCCTGAATGTGCTGAGTTGCTTCCATCGATTGAATCTGTGTATTAAAGTGTAATGAAATGGCCGGTTCATATATTTGTTTTCATTTAATTTTGTAAATTTGTTTTAAATACATGCTTAAGTCTTAGAAAGCAAGAAGACAGCTTAACGAGGTTGAGACAATGAAATTATTTAATTACAGTTAAGGTGCAAAGGACAAGATTGGTATCCAATTACAGTGTTTGTCCTGTTAAATGTCGTTATCCCAAAGACTAAAAAAGCAGTGTCTCCTTCTTTTTTAAATGTTAGTTTGATAAACATTTTTCTTTATGTGGTTAGCAGGAAAAGTTTAGTCATGATTTAAAAAGTTACAATACATTAATTGACTAGAACTGTCACCATATGATAATCTTTGCTACTGAACTCTTGTAATTAGCATGTTGTTGCTTCAGGGTCATTGATTGAAGATGGTCTGCGAAATCTATGTTTGATTCTGTAACTATGTTGATAATCAGTTTTGTGCTCTGTGCTGTAGCTTAATGGCAAGAAGAGCAAACAAACGCCCAAGGTTCACTTTTGTTGAATAGGTTTTGCTTGGCCTTTGTGTCTTGTAGGAACAGCTGTGCTTCTGGCTGAATGTCAAAGAGAGAGGTCAGAAAGTCTTGACAGACTAATGCATGGTTTGTTTTAGCTCGTCTTAAGGGATTTGGTGACAATAATAAAATGATAGCTTAAGGATAAGGATAGCTATGGTCTTTCCTAACTCCAGGGTTTAGACAGAGAATGGCAGGAGAGCCCTAATAACCTTTGTAACCTTCAGCTGTAAACTGCATGACACAAATGTCTGTGCAAAGGTCTCCCTGACATATCTTTCAAAGACAATACATGAGCGGGATATATTAAGGCCTTTTTGCCACTAAAATAATTGGATACATTTTACATCTGTGGTTATAAACTGATCACTGCTAAATCACAGAATTACACAAAATAAATTCCAAAGCTTAATTTCCCTAAACATACATACTGTTTGCCTCTCATTTGTTTAGATAAAATAATTAATGAAGGAAATTTCAGTGTCAGCAACATGAAATGAACTCCTCCACTGGTGGGTAAACAAACATTTCGTCAGCAAATGTGATCTCTGTAGATGCTCTGCCAATTAAAAAATTTTGTGCATAAAAGATCTTTTCACAAACTACTTTTGTGTATGTAACATATGCACAATTTTATTGTTAAATCTACCTAAAGCCAACAATGTCAAGTGTTTTGAGTCTCTTAATTGAAAAATACTTAACTTCCTATGTGGGAAAGCAGTGAGCAATGATTGACAGAAGACCGTAGTTTAAACTTAACTTCTCTATAGCTTCAACTGTGACACTTGCTAATTCCCTAATCCACTGCATTTGTGTCACAGCTCCGCTAACCTAACGTAAAGGCAAATAAAAAGCATCCTAAACTGCAAAGCAATTAGCTAACGTCCATATGCTCCGCTTCTCCGAAGGTAACCCCCACCACCTCCACCACATTGGGAAGCAACAGTTTTAACAGGCAACAGCAGTTTCTGTTATCAATCCATTAAGATGCCAAAGAGAGTAAAATAAACAAGAATAATAAAACAACTTTATATACTATAGTTGCCTAATTTATGTGCCCTCATTTCATTTCACTGCATTGTCAGTCTCCTTTTGCAGTCAGTTTTGGTGTCTCATAATTTCTCTCGGTCACCAGACTCCAGTCTGTGGCTGTCACTGTTTGTGTGTGTGTGAGGTAGGGAGGGGGGGAGTAGAGTGGTGTGCATTACAGAAGATAACTAGTGGATGGCGGCGTATTATCCTGCATCAAAACGGTTAATTTGTCTAAAACCACAGATGCCGACAAATCCGAAATGTCAAAGCCAGATGATGTGGGAGCTAGTCCTGGCTAGAGTAAAATTACCCTCGTGTGGGGTATTGGGAGGTGGTCCAGGGAGAAAACACCTGCTTCTTGAAAGCGCTCAACCAAGGAGAAACACTGATTAGGTCTTTGTATTGTTTGTTTATCCAGAGGCCTGCCATGTTTGTGATCACTTACGCTGTGGCTGTTGCTAGAAGTAAAATTCCAACTGGAGGATTTACTCTGCAGCTCCAGCCTCTTGAAAGGCTGTTGGAACAGAACAAATGGAAAAAGATATTGTCTGTTGTGTGGGGGTGTACCTGAAAAGATTAGGAGGGATTACATGAAGACAAGGGGGGGGATGTGTTTTGGGTTTTTTTTGTTTTTGTTTTTTTGAACAAATAAAAGTCTTAAGTTCTAAATGAACCATGTACGCATATAAAGATATGGTCATTATTACTGATTTGCTCTTATTCAAATGACACCTGCTCATCCCCCCCCCCCTCCCAGTGCACCTCTTACCATTCATTATTAAATATTTTATTCATAATGCATCACTTTAAAACAAAACTGGTGTGCATTTCTCCAGTTTTGTGGATGAAACACACGAAGAAACCCACGTACACATGATTTCTAACTGGATGTGCATTAAAACAGACACTTTAACCATATGTGACATAAACCATCTGTCCTTTAATCCTCCTGTATCTTTTTTCCCATATGTATGGAGTAGTATTTTTTTTAACAGCAGTTTTTGTCCACAGTTCACTAACACGCACCCTGTGAAATTAGAGGTGAAGAGTGAATCTGTTTTTCTGCCCAGGAGTCAATCACAATATGTAACCTCTCTATATTTTGCTCACACAAGAGTTTTCTGTATGAGATACAGTCACTACCTTTGCCTTCATATCTGGCAAATAAGATGTCTTGGAATATAGACCCCTGTGAGCCACCAACTAACGCAGCTAAGTATCAATGACTGGATTTGTATAATGTTTTTTATTTTATGTCAGTTAAATCTTCGCTCTGTGGCGTCTTGTCATTGTAAAATCTGCTTGTTTGGCCGTGTTGTTCATGCTCTGCAACTCACTTTGTCAAATTACTGTATAACAGTCGACAAGGAAAGGAAGAGGGGAAAAAGAGGATGGCGGAGACAGTGATTTGCTACTGTTAAAATTTCAATTTTCCACCCCAGAGGAGGGTTGTTCCACATGAAAGAGAATGAAAATGCTGTTCTCGGAGAAAACCATCTTGAAAGCTATTTCAGGTTCTTGGGTTTTAAGTAAATTTTGCACAATGTAAATCTCTCCTCTTAAATTTAGGCAGAAAACTGATGGAATGCAACATAGAAAGGACATTTTTCTATGAATTCATTTTATCTTATATAATTATGCTTAATGGATTGGACTGATGTAGATGAACAGTACAGTCTTTCTGAACATTACTCACTGTGAACAGGATGCAGTAAACTAGAATAAAAGCTCTCTTGCTGTTGCATGCCAAAATGTTGCCAATTATCAAAACTGTTGGAAATTAGTCATACCACACCACAAAAAAAGTACACATGGGGCAGTAAGTGGTGTGGCGTTTGTTTTTTCTGTCTCAATCAGTAGATTTAAGACTATTCTTTTGCTCTGCTTTTGTTTCTGTTGCCATTTTGTTGGGTTCGGTAAACTATAATATGCCCTTTTGCAATGTTAATGAACTATTAGAGATCAAACTTATTCCTTGCTACCTCTGTGATGACACTTGTGACTGTCAGTACTCCATCAGAAGTTTTGGCAACCATTACATGGCATTCATTTTGAGACTTAGATTACAGAAAAAACAATTAAGGCTGTGTGACATGACCAAAATCTCATATCCTGATATAAGACATTTATCGTCCCGACAACGATATATATCATAAAAATTTTACATTTTCTGTCAATTTTGAGAATCTCGAGCAACTCGACTTGCGTGAAGTGTTTTCAGCTGGGTGTCGAGTACCTGGAGTCGAGTGCTACATAAGTTGAAACAGCTGCAATTTTCTTTGAGTATTTATTACACGGCATGCTGCGGGGAAAAAGCTTGTTCTAAGGTTTATTTGTTAGCACCTGACTGCTCTTTTTAGCTTCTCGTCCGTAAACACTCTGCATACTATTTCACGTGATTCGGTTTATTTTGATAAATCTGAACAGGATCTTCAGCTTTATTGTGAAAGATTTATGTGGAAAATAAACAAGTGGACGGCGGAGGCATGTCACTACCTGATCCATACCGGAAACCCGATCGGTACCACGCATGTGCGAAAGGCCACTACTTCCGCTCAAAGCATTTTTTACGATAGTTAAGGGTCAGAGTATCTGTTAAGATGTTAACAATAATAAGTATCTCTTAAAATGTTTGCAGTAATGAAACATTTCAATATAATGTAGGAGGATACCGTCACTTGCTGGCCGAGCGAATGAGCCCTATTGTAAACTGAACTAGCATCATTACGTAGGATTTGCGCATGCGTGGTACCGATTGGGTTTCCGGTACGGATTGGGTAGCGACAAGGCACATGATGGTTTTACCGCATAAAAACAGTCGTTTGTCCATCCGTAGTGTAGTTATATTAAATATAAGAGAAAGGGAGAACTTTAAGAAATTCTACAGTGACCATCAAAACGATGAAAAAGTATTGACGTAAACTGTTTATCTTGCAACACCATGAAACAAATGATAGCGTAATATGAAACGATAGACGTTGTTATATCGGCATCCGATATATATCGTTATATCAAACAGCCCTAAAAATGATCCTGCTAAGTTTTAATTTGTTGCTGAGGTGTCTGCACCAAGGGCCAGATTGAGAAGCGTTTAAAGTAAGAACGTCTCTGCATACAGAGAGAATGCCATTATTTGCGACGTCCTCACATACTCGTTGTCATCCTGCTTTCTTCCAGCTTACACTATTACTTCACTGCTTCCACAGCTGTCGTGCTGAAATGTTATCAAATTCAAAAGCTGAATGTCAGCGAACGCGACTTCAAAAGGATCCATAGCTCCAGGCCGTGGTCTGCCCTACTCGCTGGGCAATATTCTTGATTCTGCCAACACTCTGATCATCAATGTACCTACTCTCAACTCTCCTCTTTCATGACCCATCAGTCATGAAAGGAGCTTCTCAATTCAGTAGAAACACTAGATTCGACTCTCATTTTTGAGTGAGTGCTGAAATCTCGCCTTACAAGAAATGTCATCCTTCAAGTCATTTTCTCCCCACGGTTGCTCTTAACTTTTATAATTGACCTTAAGCCACAGGAAAATTATTACAGCACTATATGTCTGACTTTTACCTTCTGATGCTTACGTGGCTCGCACCGAGTCTAACACAACTGGTTAGTAACTGGATTGTAAGTAGAGGGCGTATGGCCCTACATTGTTACGGCATGTGATTATATCATACCATCTATGCTCAGCATTTCTAAAAATGTTTTCAGTTTCAGAACTAAGTCTAATAAAAGCTTTAAGATTCTAATTAATTACGGCTAAATGAATAAAACCGGATCTCTTGTCCTGATCTTACTGAATTTGGTTTATCACATCGTGCTAGTATTGCAGACGGTAATCATTTATGAAGCGTTGGGTTTGTCAGTGAATCTATGTCATAAACTGTGCGTTGGGTTTGATGGGTTGTACAAACTTTTTGAATGGTCTGTGCACAGCGAGCCAAGAAGCACTGATGCCACACCAGTTAGTTACTAATTACTGATTACTTGTCCAAGAAAGTAATTAGTTACTTTATTACTTAGTTACTTTTTAAAAACATGATACACAACCTGAATACATTATAAAGCAATAGACCTTTCAGCCCAATTCAATTTTTTTTTGCAAAATCCATCATATAAAATCGAATCAAATAAAAAGTCTCTTTTTAAAACTTGTTTTATTAGTTTAAATTCTTTAAATGTATGTGCATTGCATCAAGCAAAAATGAAATTGTATGCAACAGTAATTTACTTGAAGAAATTTGTTTAACATTTAAACCTATTTTCTGCATATTCCAGCATATAAAATAAAATCATGTTTTGTGTTTAGACTCACTCTTTCAAATAGATGAAGTAAAACACAGCAGAAAATAAATAAAAGCAAAGATTCAGCTGCACTAAGTCCTGTTGCTCTTGTTTAGCAGGAGTTGGGTCGGTGCAGGTTTGCCCTGGTGCAGGTTTGCCCGGTGGTCATGTCAGAGGGGGGATCCGTGGGTTTCTCTGTGAATTTCACATTCCCGCGGCAGCATGTTCAGTGCTTGCTCAGATTTTTATTTTTTTTTCGCTGTAGAAAGAAGTTTTCTTCCCACGCAGAGTGGACAGCGGACACAAATGCTTTTGCTTTTTACGGAATCAAACTCAAAGTAATGTAAGTACGTCCACGCTTTAAAAGCTACATGGTCGTCCTCTCTCCCGCACTCTGTATTATCCATTGTTGATCTGCACACGTGTGTTGCTGTCACGGACGTCGCACGCTCGTACGTCATGAGACACTCTCACAAACAATCATGGTTTAGTAATGCAGTAACGCAGCGTGCTTACGGGAAAGTAACGGTAATCTAATTACTCTTTTGCAATAGTAATCCCTTACATTACTCATTACTTCAAAAACAATCAGATTACAGTAACTGCCCATCTCTGCACAACACACTTGTTCCTGTTGCTTAAAACTCTTGTTTGTAGGAACTGGATTTAGGTTTTCTGCTGTGCCCAGTGTTCACTCACTTTATGAGAATAGTTTGCAACAAAGCAACAAAGAGAAAGGTCCAACAGCAGTTCTTTAACTTTGTGTAGTTGCTGCTGATTTAATGTATATACTAACTAAATGCGCACACTGTTCAGTACAATCAATGGATCAACTGCACAGCATGTGCAGCAGCTAGCGTTCTTAAAGAATAAATTAATATGTTGCAGTCTTGAGGGAACAGTGTTATTGTCAACTTTATACAACAAAGCTTTGAAGGATCCATATTTTGAATCACACACGAGAACAAAGACTTTTGGGATTTAGAAATTTGCGCTCGTCTTGTTGAGTGAATTTTAGAGACTTTGAAATTCAAACAAGTCTTTAATAATCAATCAAGGCGGGTTTTTTTGTGTTGCATTCAAACCGAGCGTCAAAGTTGAAAGTATTATTTAAATTTTTTTTCCTGCTTCTGTGAGGTCTAGTCATACTGTAGGCACCTATATGTGGATTTTTTCTTCACAACACTTAAAAGAAATATTTATAGACTTGTAAAACCTGGAACAATGCCAGATATACAGTAAGAGTTTTCAGTGTATTTCACTGACCCACAGAGGACTGAAAATCATAGAGTCAGTCTGAGATTACTTAAAAACAACGTGACTGCTGAAATCCACAGAGGAACAGTGGCGAGCTCGCCAACATTCTCGGAACAACTTACCTGAGACGTACATCAAATAAAGCCAAAAAGTAAAGTAACTGGTTATTGGTTACTGGTTAATTATTACTGGTTGTCTCCCTTTTAATGTTGTTGGAATTTCAGTGTGCATAAGCGCTTGCAGGACAGGAAAACAAAGGAAGTGAGTAAATAAGCTACTGTGGTGGTCTGCTTAAAAATATGATTAATGTGATTAAAGCTTAAGCAGGATGTCTGCTTTGATTAACTGATAAATCACTTAAGCACCTCGAGCTCTATTAAATGCTGCATTTGCAGATTAGAGTCAGATATTGCATACCTGTACTATATAAATATAAATGTTTAATATGTATTTTCTTTGGTTTGATAGTTTTTGTCTACTGGTTTGATTTTTTTATATATATATATATATATATATATATATATATATTTATTATCGCAATGTCAGATATGAAATATCATGACATAATGGGAAAATACAGGCAATGTCATCGCTAAGAACACTCATTGCATATTTATGAACATTGTCTGTTTCATATTCCCATTTCCCATGTCAGGGAAAGTTTTACAAGAGCTGCTCATGCCTTGACAAATTACAGTGCGCCCATACTATAGGGTATTAGAAGACAGTGGCATAGCCGTGTGCAGAAGAACATGAGTGAGTGTGCAGCAGACATCCCTACTCAGTTTTGCCAGGTTTGACACTTGGTTGAAATTGTTCTTACAGAGTGAAAGAACCGGGGGCGAAAAAAAAAAAAAAGCCTGTGACATGTGTAACTGTCAGGATAAAATTACATGCCATCAAAACAGCTGCACCCTTCACTCTCCTTTGTTGCAATGTATTGATGGCACAAAGAGAACGTGTTTTAGAATGAAGTATTGTGATTTATCTTGCCCTCAACCATAATTGGGTGTGCCAGCTTCCAGAGTAAATAGTCTTGTGGAATGAATGTTGGATAAAATAGCTCCAGAGCTCTGTTTACTCGAAGTGGAGGAGAAGAAAGACTGTTGTCTTATCTCTTGGCAAATGATGCAAGTTTGCCAGCACGCCCCGAGTAATAAAACGGGTCCATCGCTGCACTTGCCGTCGTTTGTTTCGAGAAGCTTTTTAATCTGCCTGCTTTTTCAGTCTGTTAAGTGTTTGATATGAAAACAGATATCTCTGTTCTTGTTTGTTTCTTTTTGGGGAAAGATGTAGGGCTG
This sequence comes from Perissodus microlepis, assembly GCF_051167445.1. Lineage (NCBI taxonomy): Eukaryota > Metazoa > Chordata > Actinopteri > Cichliformes > Cichlidae > Perissodus > Perissodus microlepis. Next base: position 28,658,740 of record NC_140470.1, on the reverse strand, counting down.
GAGCTTCATTGATGGCTGTCGTTTGCTTTTGCTTGCAACCTGATGAAAAGCTTCCTCATGGCTCTCTGCAGCTCGTCGCACAGCAGGTGTTTCCTATTTGTTTTATTGTGCTGTTGGCCAGCTTGAAGACGGGCAGCCATGTTGTTGACTTCAATGAGATTTCCTCTCCCCGTGATTCCACAAAGGAAATGTGAATATGCCTGGAGAAACTTCCACCTACCTACATGGCTCGAGCTCAGGATTGAACAATACGAGGCTAATGGGCCTCATCGCTGTAATGCAGCAATGCAAGCATAAAGTAGTAGGTGCATACCTCCATGTGGCTTCTTTACTGCGTACAACTTGTCTGCCATATACAGCAAAGTCATCAGCTAGTGTCTTTGATCTGTCATAGCTAGTAGCGTTCCGGGAAGCTTGAGCTGCAGGTCAGCCCACTGGGACTCTGCAGGAAGTCTTTCCCCAAGACATGAGGAATTACACTTATCTTTCATTCGCAGCTATATTGGCTAATCTTATCTTAGCGACTAAGAACAGACTTGCGTATTATTCGCTCACCCTTAGCAAAGGCTTGCAGGTAGGAAGTATTTGGGAGTGTGCTCCGTTTGGGTGAGAAAAGGATTAAGGATTGAACAGTCTCTCTTTGGTATTGTTCTTCCACATGAATATCTTTTTTTAAGCTTTTGACTTTTCTTTCTCTTTGCCTGGATATAGCTGGGTTATAGCATAGAGAAGGTGCCAAAGCACTCATTTTAACCACTGTCTGAACTTCCCGGCACTGAAGTACAAAGTCTTTTGAAATTGTTGTGTAGAAAGTGGCTGTAGGACACTTGATTTTTTACAGTAAGATATATTTTGAGTTCTGCCTTTACGCCAGGATGCAGTAGACCTTCAGAAACGCTTGCTGTAAGATATAAAACAATACACTTTAATTGGGCTAGACTAGTTGGTCTGAGGCTGTTTTCCAAAGATTGGGGTACACAGTACCAATTTAGGAAAAAAATATTATGCTACAGCATACAGAGACTTTGAAAAACGGCTGTTTTGTGATAAAAGTCGCTCATGTGGATGTAGGTATGTGAAAGCGGAACCATAGATAATTATAACCTGATATCAGAAAACTGAAGATAACAGTTTACCTGTGCAGCATGATGGTACAAGCACCATAAAGCACTAAAGTTTTTTAAATATGCCAAAGTTTTTAAAACAAAAAAATTGTGTTTTTACATACGAATTTGATCCAGCAGACTGGACAGGTCAGATATTAATCACCACTAAAACTAACTGAAGTAAATACCTATGGGAAGAAATGGCATTGTAATCCAAAAAATGTTAATGTGCTTTACTATTTTTGTTCTTTTTTTTGTTTTGTTTTGTTTTAGGTAAAACTGAACATTTGAAAAGTTGATTAACCTGAATAACAAAAATAACTATCTTGTAGGAATAAAAATATTTTAGTCAGAGAGCTGCTGGATTAACTAATTACCAATGCTGTTAATTTAAACCAGATTTGGCCCTTACCTCGGGTGGTGGTCTCATAGACTGTGTGTGTGTGTGTGTGTGTGTGTGTGTGTGTGTGTGTGTGTGTGTGTGTGTGTGTGTATATATACTGTATTTTTGAATTACCACACATGTAATTAACACTGATTTGGTGAAAGCACACACACTGACCTTTGATTGAATCATAATGCTGACCTTCTGCATCTACAGTGATCGGCCACAACATTAAAACCACTTCCTTTTTGATACTTTTGGACCCTGTGCTTGGGGCTTCTGGGTTTTCAGTGCCAGGTCTGCACTCTTAAAGTCTTTGTTTTTCTTTAGTCTTTCCTGAGGATAATGGTAGGGTAAGTTGTCCTGATGGAGGATATTTTCACACACTTCAAGCATGCCGAACAACAATGTGTGCTTATATTCATCCATACATGAAGGGGTACAACACATAAACCAGCGGTACCAGGCCGCAAGAGTTGAGGCTCGGGTGTGAAATTTATGGTTTTCAGGGTTTTTATTTTTTTTAGCGTTTTTATCGTTAACTCTGTTTCCCTAGGTGTTTTCTCATGTGTCATGAATACAAGCTCTTTTTTTGGTACTGGTAATGGTTTCATTTTTTTTGTATTTCTCCGCGACACCTTAAAGGCCGGTCCGTGAAAATATTGTCGGACATAAACCATAAAAAAGGTTGGGGACGGCTGACATAAAGTACTCTGAGAGCAATGACAGGCTTCCAAAAGCAACACAGGGTGCCTAAAGATGATCAACCTAACAGTTTTTACCTTTTATTAACCGTACCTTATATTCTATTAAGATGTTATTTTTTCACATAGCTCGATAAGTAATTAACGAAATGAATAAACCTCTCTCACTTCTAACATTTTAATTTGTTTTCGGACTGGATGCACTTTTATCATACTCTACAATAAACACAATTAGCATTTTAATAAAAAACTGTTTAAAGAAAAAGAGATATTTAATGCAGATATTTAATGCCACTATTGAAAAATAAGAAGGCATAGGCTCCTGTCTGGTATTCAAGGGTTTGGCGAATACATGAATGACTTTGAAGTCCAAGTGTTGATATCATGCAAGTGTAGTGTCTTGCCAGTCTCGTTGGCACCCACACAAGCTTCGGATTATGAGCTTGCAGCTACAGATGTAAAGACAAAAATCAGTGTTGCACTTTTATTTTCATATTGCTGGAGATTTGAATGGTGCAGTGGAGCTCCACCATGCACGCCCTCTCTGATGCACTATACACTTCCCCCTGATGATATCAGTCAGGTTGTTTGCATCTCTCCTGCCGGTGATTTGGTGCTGTGTTCATCCACTCTGGCACCTCATAGATAAACTGTAGAGAAGCAGCAAACTGTAAAGATGACATTTCTTTCAGCCATTTATTAGACACGGAGAACATCAGATGCCAGGGTGCAGGAGGGTGACAAAGGTTTCTCTTGCGCTGGTCTGTCATTGAGTAGAAAAGCATGCCATGTTCCACTTAAGTATTTATCATTCATCCTCTCTGTGAATTCGGTTAGTGACATCCTCAGGCTTACTCTGCGTGGAGACTTGATCTTTTGTTTATCCCCCACAATGCGGCCTGTAACGGCAAGCGCCTGGCTCAGTAAATATTTGTCTCACTTGACAGAGATGAAGTGGCAAATGTACTCGTGCGACGACTGCACTAAATGCAGCTGTCTCAGGTTTTGATGAGGACGCAATTAACTTTGTGTTTTTATTCGAGTTCAGCAGAGAAAGTGCAAGTTCGAAACAGAATAGACGGTGACACATCCACTCCACCCCCCACACCCCACCGCACATGTCCCCCTTTCCTGCCTGCCATACATGTGATTGAGAGTCACTAAGAGCTTGTCAGTGAGGGGAAATTAAATTATTATCCCATTTCATCGTGGGAGTTCTTCTCCGTGCTTTCATTTGTTCCTCATTTGTATTCTAGAAACAGGTGGAAATCATTAAAAACAACATCAGCATCTCACAAGTGGTAACTTCAGAATGCTTTTCTTGAAACTCTAAAAATGAGAAAAGATGTTGAAAAAATATTCTGTGTATTGACATTGCAAAGAGAGTTGATTTGACAACACATATATGGCTGCACGTGCTGCCGATGCGTTCGACCTTGTGTAGGATGTAGCAGTTGCTCTACGTTAACCTTTTCCCTTACCGCTTTGTTTTAGTGATTGTGATTTTCATGCCTGCTTTAAATGATTGCCGTTCACGCACAAAACAGCTGAATTTACCTAATTGTGGGACCGAAGGGTGAAAAACATGCCAAACCAAGCTGACAGATAAAGAAACAACATATGCTGCATTAGCATCTTAACCTGATAACGCAAATATTCACTGCAGCAATTAGGGATGAGATTACTGGCTTCTGAGGTTGCCATGGTAATCTTCCCAACAGTTTAGTGTTACCATTTCCACCTTAATATGGAAATTGTGTGTTACTGCATAAGTGTCCAGGGTGTACCCCGCGCCTATGACTGCTGGGGAATGGAGGATTTATAGAACGGTGTTTTTGTATGAATTTCCGATGCAGAGTGAAAAATTAAACACAGGCTTGCATGCTGTCCTGATTGTGACACTGCCCCCTGGTGATAATGAACAGCTGTTACAGTTATCCTTTAGCTCAGTGCAGATGTAAATAGGATGTTTTGTCTCTTTAACTTGCTAACAGCTCATCAATTATGTAAGCAGAAGCTTTCAGTGTTACCTACTCTCATAATAAATAAAGACTACACGTTCTGCTGCTGTGTTGCGTTGTGAGACTACAAGCTGCAGACCCACTGCACACCACAACACATGTACCTTAGTCACCCAGACAAAATAATTTGTTCATTAAAATTGGTTACAAAAGAGAAACGCTGTAGAGAGCCATACATGACTGCTTTGTGTGTTAATTCCTGGGCTCCCAGCACCGCTGTCTTCATGCTCATTTTGTAAATACTCAAAAGCAGCTTATATGGAAAAGAAATGGCAATAAAACTTTACTAAATGTTTAAAATATATTATATCCCTCAAAAGACTATCTACTCAAACTGGCTGCTTTGGTGTTATTTAAGTCAACATATTGCTTTAAGGAGAAACTTTATGATGAAGAATTTCAGCAATTTCAGCAAATTTTCCACATGGTTATGTTTATAACTATAATAATTGTAATCACTGTAATTGTGATATGATTTTGTGTGGCTGTCATCTTTCTCCTAATTAGAACATTAATTACACTAAGAACACTATATTCCCATTTCCTGTGTTGTAAAGCACTTTGTGATTTTTATCTGTGAAAAGCGCTATATAAATAAATTTTACTTACTTACTTACTTACCTAAATTGGTTGGCACATGCAAAACCAAAACAATCAGCTAAAAAAAAGGCTTAGATGCTTTGAACACTAAGCTCTGCTGTTTTTCTATCTCAATACACTTTGAACTTGGAGGATATTTTTGTGCTTTTTACATCCATTTCCTGTCTTTGGTGTTTAGTGTAGTTATAATCCATGAAAGCTGATCTGAATGTAGGAATGTTCATTCCATAACTCATACTCATCAGCCATCAGACTTTTAGGGTTTAATATAACTATGTTTTAGTTGTTTGAAAATAAAAACACCACAGCTTTTGTTCTCAGGTTGTCTTACTTTTGAGCTCAAAGGTGTTTTTACCTAAAAACAAGCCTTTCATGTGAAGAAAGGTTCTAGTAAAAGATGGTATTTTTAATGTATTCGACTGACTGTATTCTGGTCCATTCTTAGTAATACCCAGCTCCAGATTTTTATTCTAGAAGGTGTCTGTGAAGGTTCTCAGTGATCGACTAGACTTGGGTGTCCATCTGCATCTAAAGGACAAAGGTCCCTCTTTCGAGGATGTCAATGTTCACATTTTGGACAGAGAAGACAGATGGTTTGAAAGAGGAGTGAAAGAAGCCATCTTTGAATAGAGGTGGTGGCTTACAACACCAACTGTCTGCCATCTTTTATCCAGTTTTGAGATCCCTTCCCAGACACCTTAACTCCCACTCACATCCTGGGCCATTTGACCTCAAGAAATCACGTGATAGGGTGGGGCTAGGTTTCACAATGGTTTCACCTGAAACCTTGGCTGATTGTGGTCCACATCCATTTTCACACCTTGGCTCGTGTGATTAGGTAGGGGGTCCATGACCCTCTTGGGGGGACACTCCCACAGGGCTTAAATCTGGGACTCTCCACCAGTTACTCTTAGAAGTTTCTTGGATGAGAGGTGAAACGTCTTCAAACTTAAAGAAGTCCAGACGCTTTTCTTTCCAAGCGCCTTAGACTATTCTAGAGGATCTTTGCATGTTTTCCTGGTAGTGCTATCTTATGCTGAGCTTTGATGCGAATCCTCAGTTCATCCTCTGTCTGAAACGCATGACCTTACTTATCTTAAAGTCATGCTTGTGACTGTCTGCCCCTTTAGCAGGGTTTGACCAGCTGGTGGGTGGGGCTTCAGTAGCCTCATCACCATATTAGAGTCATCCCTCCACTCTGACATCATGCAAATGTCAGAGTAGAAAAACAATGTGAAACAGTGTCACGGCGAGTGAGATGAGCCGTGTGGAAAATAAAGGAGGATCCAAACGCAGGCACTTGTACAGGTGTGAGGGTGGTTTATTAAACACAAAAAGGAAATGGACAAACAGCGAACGGAGCAAAGACTAAACTAAACTGGGAACAAACTAACTACAGAACACAAACCTGAAGATGAATGAGAGCGGGCGGAAACAGATGATGGTTGACTGCAGGGAAACGCACAGATGAAGCAGGGTGGAAACACAGACGGACCAGCAACTACAATAACCGAGGACACGACTTAAATACACACAGAGAAACACAGGGGAATTACACACAGGTGGTGGACACAGCTGGGAATAATCAACAAGACGAGACAGAGGTAAAACTGAACACACTCACATGAGACGCAGACCTTCACAATAAAACAGGAACAAGAAACCATCACACTAAGACGCAGACTCGACATAGAGAGACAGACAGAAAATGACACATGAAACTAAACCCACACAAAACATGAGAACACAAATCTTAAACCCAAATAAACAGAAACATAGAACTCTAATAATAATCATCATCATCGCACCCAAAACCACAACAATCATTCAAAAAATAAACTAACAATCAAAACTCAAAATACTGGTTCGAAACTGACCCAGAACCGTGACAAACAGAGTGTTTAAAGCAATAAAACAGCCAAGGTTCTGGCTGACGGGGATTAATTATGCATACACAATTAATTCTTATTGTGTGAAACTTTGGCCATGCTTAACATGAGCATTCTCCATTTTAACATCATGATGCAAATTAAGGAAAAGCCTGATAGGACCACTTTAAATTTAGGTAAAAGATCATGACGATAGGATTGATCTTGCATGTGACATTGTTGCCTACCTATTAATTACATTTGGCCATACAGTTTGCTGAATAATAAATGCGTTGTGTATTCTTCTGTGACATATTTATGAGCCTTACACGCTAACATAAAATGCTGTTTAGCTTGTACAACATGTTCTCGTGCGGTTTACAGAAGGTTATTTTATTTATGACTGTGTTACTAATTGATTTTTGTGTTTTAGCTCATCTTTTACAGCTTCTTCATTTGCCATTTAAAGAAATTAAGCCCTGAATAATTACCCTTATGAAAGCTGTCTCTTTTTTTTTTCTTCTTTTTCTTGCAGCTACTGGGTCATAGTCTGAAATGTAATGAACAGTTTGAGCCAGATCATTAGTCGACAGCTTTAGCCAAATAAGCACAAAGAAAGCATATGAAGAAAAGCATTAATTATTAATTCATTTCACTTAGACTTTGGAAACTATTCAAAGTACTGGAATGGCACCAGATGTCACCAAATGGGATTTAAAAGAGTGTTTAATTCCTTTACTCCCCCTCCTGACTGACTCTCTTTTTCCATTCATTTGACATTATGTGCCCATAGAGCAAATCTACATGCTTGCGTGCTTACTAAGTGCACCAGAAGAAAACAAATCGGATACCTTTTATTCACTTATGTTCTTATGCTCATTAAAAAAAAACTTGTACTTTGAACACTCCAGGCCACGAAAAATCTTTTCACTCAGTGCTTCTTTTCACAGAAAACAGTTAAGATTTGAAGACTTGTCTAAACCTATTGCTTGCCCCTGCACTGCTCCATAATGGACTGGCCAGATTGGATATTGTCACTTTTTTTTCTGTCCGTGTCTTTATTCCGAGCAAGCCCAGTGAATCTAGAAGACTCTTGTCTGTGGTCAAATTGAGGTCCATGTGCCATCAGCAATCACATCAACCTATTAAAGTCCAGCTATAAGTAAAGTATTCTGGCTTTCCTGTCAAAGACTGATATGAAATTTGCCTTATTACTTTTCAACTGTCGTGGTGGTTGACACGGTGATTGATATCAGTCAACAATTTATCAGCAAATATCAAAATATTATAAAAGAAATGCTCATAACAGTTTCCTGCAGCTGCTGACCTTCAACTTGCATGTTTTGTGCAAACAAAAATGTGTTTGTCTTAAGATATTTGAGTGAGGCAGAGGTGATGAGGAGATGGACTCCCACAGTTGGTGCCACCCACACAGCTAAGAACAGGAAACAGTTTGCACAGGGTCACCAAAACTGGACAACAGAAGATTGAAAAATGTTTCCTATTCTGATACGTCTTGATTTCTGCTGCAACATTCAGATGGTAGGGTTGGAATTTGGCATAAACAAAATAAAATAGTGATTCATCCTGCTTCGTTTCAACAGGTCAGGCTGATGGCGGTGCAATAATGGTGTCTGGCACACTATTGGGCACTCTTAGTACCAACAGAGCATCGTTTAAACACCACAGCCTACCTGAGTATTGTTGTTGACCATGCCCATCCACACCACAGTGTACAAATATTTTCAAGCCTGCTGGCTTCATGGTTTTAGCATGTCTCAAAGCTGATATCATCACCAACTGTTGTCTAATTGAGGACCACATCCCGTCGGCAAGCGAATGAACCCACAAAGTCCAGCTATAAGACCCAGAAGTACAGTATTTTGGCTTTCCTGTTATGACATTAAATGTGGCTTTATTTTGGCTCATTATTCAAACAATAGTTGACACGGGTCCAAGTATAAAGAAAATAAAAACATTAAATCCTGCCTTTCCCCCTACCTGTATATAATCTTTAAAAGTCTAATTGGAAGTTCTGTACCATTTCAGTTAAAACAGCACTTATTCTGATTAGTCTTTTATCGAGTTAGACGCGGGCGTGCTGCAGCATTTGCAAACAATGACACAGTTTGCTAAATAATAGCTGCATTTAAGAAAAACAGAGACGTTAATTCAGAGAATATCAGCTCTACACAGAAAAAACTAATGGAGAAAACCAGGGAAATACATTTATTGTTTTTGTTTTTTTCCCCCTCGGACTGTACTCATTAAAGAGGGGTTTCTGCTTTGCACAAAACTATTGATTATCTCATCCCTAATGGTTGCAGCCACTTTCATAAAATACTTCTTTACAGTCCTTAAAATTGTTATTACCCAGAAACCATTAACTACAGAAGCTCCATCTTCTTATGTTCAAAGTTTATTTCCTTTCTTTGTTCACATTACATTGATTTCCTTTTTCCCCCTTTCCCAGCACACAGTAGTGCTCTGTAGTCTGACACATGCAAACATGTACAGCCTAAATGATATCTCACCAATGTGAGCTTAATTGAATGGCTTTCATACTGTAGTAACACATATATATACAAACAGCTTTGACTTACCAGTGTTTTCTACAGTTATTGCCTGTTTTACATTTAACTGGTTTGCCACATTTCCTTATTAATATAGCACAATATATGCTACTGCTGGGTTCATGTTAATGCGAGAAGGACTATAAAAAATGTTGCTTGTTTTGAAATGGAAGCATTTCTGATAGTGTTTTACTTACTGGAAACTTCCTTTAATGTTAATTGGATATTTTTCTATTAATTTCAATAAACTATACAGTATATATAAGCACAGCAGATATTTCTAATGAAATTACAATGGGAAACCATTATCTGTCTTTATCGGGTGTAATAGAGGATTTGTAAAGGTTAAAATGAAAAGCAAGTGTTGTTTTGACCATTTTTATCTATATGATTTGTGTGAGTGTTTAGTTTTGTTACAGCATGAAAAATAATTTAACTTCACTGCAAATGCGACCAAAACAAATCTATGTATTCGCTTGTCCTTTGTGATAAACTATCTCTTAAAACAGAGCGGAGAATGGCAAAGACGGTGTTGCGCGTCTGGATAATAGAATGACAAATCAAAGCAGATGTAATGACAAAGAGAGGATGATAAACCAAGAAAAGCATCAATGTGCAGTAACAGCCTCAGAGCTTAAAGCTGCCTCAAGTAAACAAACCGGTGTTTGTTCTAAATAGTACGGTGTCCTATTGCAGCGTTCACTCACATTCAGATAGCATCGTAAAGGATTTCCAGTTCCAGATGTAAACATTAACTGAAACCTCAACCCTAAAATCAAGTTCCAGCACTTAAAAAGCCCTTCTGAAGAGATTAGGAGTTGTAATAAAATGCCACAAATCTGTTTTCACATGCCTGTGTCATACTCCTAAAACCTCTTTCACACTCAAAATCTTTGTGTCAGACAACAATGTGTTTTGTGCAAAAGGGTCACGGTAAAAATGCACATCAAATAAATGTCAGAACAAAGATCAATGTCAGTTGAGCATATCATAACTGCATCATGTGTAAACATTTTTTTTTTTTTTTTTGCTTTGATGTTACGTGTGCTGGGAAGCTTTTTTTTCCCCACTTTGGTAGATTTTTAGCCGTAGTAGTCAACAACATTTTTGTCCAATGTCCCTGAGAGCAAATGTTCTGTCCCATTAAGTATTCAGACAGAGCCTTGGAACAGACAGAAGACCTCTGCCTACCTGTGACAGCGTGGCAGAGATGTAGCTTGGAAAGGGGCCATGGAGGATATGATCAAGCTTTAGTTCTGAATAAAAGCCTAGTGTCTCAGTTTTGTACAGTCTGAACCTGATCAATAGTTTCCTGATTCAGGCGAGTTAAAAAGGCTGTTACATTAATCCAGGGATGATGAGATGAAAGTCTGTCTTCACAAAGCTTGCGAAATTGCTTAAAAAAAAAAGTGGTATCCATCTTAACTTTTGATGTGCTGCTTAATACTTAGATTAATGCCAAACCAGAGGTCAAGAGTACTGGGTACAGGCTCTGTATGATCCTAAAGGGAGACTGCTGACGGAAGATTTGTTTATGCTACATGCTAGGCCCCAGTATCAAGTATCTTTAGAAATTATTTTTTTTACATCCAGGTTTTGACATTAAAAGATGGGCAAAGAGAACTCTGCTTAACAGGATTTGATCAGTGGGTCAGGCATAGGGCTGGGTATCGTCACTGATTTCTAGAATCGATTCGATTCCGATTCACAAGGTCCCGAATTGATTCGATATTCGATTCGATTCAAATCAGGGAAATTTTGCCTCAGACAGTCAGAAATATTGTAATTCAGATCATGCATCAGTACTTTTCCATATTTTTATATCAATAAAAAAGAAAACTGACCCTTGCCAGACTTTATCAAAGGTGTAAGCATCACAGCAGATGCCTTTGTGTCAAAGTAGCTGAGGCTAAAACACAGAAAAACATGAAGGTGATTTTCCTGGCCTGGGATTTTATACAAATATTCTGCAGTAGATCAAAAATGAAAGAAAACCATTAATCAACATATGAACATTACCTGATGCTGCTGAAGTGAGCAGAGCAAAGTTACAGAGGTTTGATTAGAGACACAGCTAAGCGTTTTGCAATTTTGCATAATTTAAAGGTTAAATTTGTTCTGTATTGAACAGCAGAAATGACGCTTTCTTTTCGGAAGTAAAAGGAAAAAAACAGCCGACAGCGCTGTAAACAACGGTAGAATTCATGACGACGTTTATGTGAAGCGTAGTTTGGATCTTCTTTTGCTGCTGGTTCAGTCAATATTGTTTGGAAAGTGATAAAACCTGGAGCTTCAGAATCTGCACAAAAAGGATGTTAACACAAAGCGCGGACCCGCCAAAACATCAGAATCAGTGAGCTGTCGGCTTTCAGCCCCGACCGTGTCCGTGCCGTCGGGTGAGAAAGGCGACATCTCGCTGATTCTGATCCGTCGGCGGGTTCGCGCTTTGTGTTTACATCTTTGTGCAGAATCCTTGTACCTGCTCTCATTTACTGTTTTAGCTGTTTGGTGGTTGTTGAAAATTTGTGAGGTTTAACCTGAGATTCTGGCGTTTCGGGCAAAATAAATTTATATTAAAAAATCAATTCAGGATTTTAATGAACCGATATCACGTTATCCAAGCTAGAATCGCTTTTAATCGATAATCAAAACCCACCCCTAGTCAGGCAGAGAAATCGTGTATAAAGAAAATAATACCGGTCCTAAAACTGAACCCTGTGGGACACCAAATTAAACAAATGAACATTACAGAATGTCATATTCTGCTAGGATAAGGAAAACTGTTCAACACCTATAGTGAATGCCACCACTCAATGCTTTAAGGTCTGCCTTTATGCTGTCTTGCTCAATGCTGGTGCAAAGGCATTTGAAAAGAAACAGTTAAGACAAATTAGGGCTTTGTATCAAAATGTTTTTTAAGAATAATTTTGCATATGTCGGTTTTTGTATAGAATTTAAATGCCCGTTCTTTTGCACTTTGAACTCTTTGTCATACTTGGTCAATATCAACAAAAAATTATATTTAACAAGAGTCTTTTCTTCCTCCCCAGCCTAGTTTTACTGTTGTTGAATGTAGCAGTAGAGCCTTCCCAACCACAAACTTGTATAAAACATGGATTAAGTCGTGGTGGCTCCATAAATTGGTAGTTCTGTTATGAAGCCTCAGGCTGAGGATATTAGCCTTCACCGTCTTTAACCAATGTTTTGAAACCTGGGTCTGACTTTGAAAAAGGACATTGTATTTTCACTGGCTAACGATTAAGTTAGCTAGTGCACGTATTTCAAATAATCTAGCTTTCTGATCATCAACCAATGATCATAATTTATAAAATAAATGCTGGCCATGGGGCACTTGCACATTGCATTCGCTTTTCAGACCCGGGAGCTATGTCTATGACAGATTTAGCATTTATGCTAAACAGCTAACTAGCATTGCCTAGCATGCATTTGGTGGGGTCATTTTATAAACGTGCATATGTTAATGTTAGAAATACACTCTGTTTGAAAGTTACTGTGTGCCATAATATTTACTTTAAAGATGCAAGTGTGGATTATTTATTACTGCACATTCATTTTGGGGTTGTCAATGCATCTCCCTTTAACATTTAAATTACTTTTTTGATTTTGTTTTATTTGAAAAATCTAAATAATTTGCGCAATTGCTATTGGCATGGCACTGCCCAGCACAAAAACGAACACGGACCGACGGCATCCTGAAAGCTTTATTGGTATAGCATCAAAAGAGCTTTCATAAGTGTCCTGTTTTTAAAAGTTCAGTCGAGGTAATGGAGAAAAAAAAAAGTTCAGACTGTGCTTTTTTTTTTTTTTATATGTGAAGGACACCAGAGGAAGTGGCACTAGGGCTTTGATTGCTTTCATTTATCAGTTAAATAAGATTTAAAAAAAAAAAAAAAAACTTGCCTAAACCTAAAGTGCAAGCTTGGTTCAGAAGTGAATTGATAGTGGTTAAAGTGGTTTACATACACACATTTTAGCCAATCTGTGTCCAGTGCCATAGCACATGCTCTCATCCTCAAAAATGTAATGCATGACATGGCCTACGGTACTCTGTGGAGACTGCAAGCCTTATACTTGATACGAGCGACCTAAGTTGACCATGTTTTATATTAAGGTAAAAACTGTCTAGAGTGAAGAAAACATCAAGCAAGTCCAAATTGTTTTGTCATAATGCACATCTAGCAGAGCACAATGTCACTTTTTACCATATACAACACATCAGTTCAGCGCTACACTTGTGATCTCAGGTAAAAACCAATGTTAAGCTATATATAGCAAGAGAGCAATTAACAACTTCTGTCCCGAGGACCTAAAAAGAACACAGAAGGAGACAAGTGCTGGTCCTCGAGCACAATGTTAAACCTATCTCACAGACACACACCATTATGCTGATCAATCCAAGAAAAAGCCGGCAGTGTTTGGCCAGCACCGTCTCATTGTGTGAGTTGGTGTCCGATTATGGATTACAGACTCTACCTCGGGGACAGCGCAAAGCCCATCCTGAGTTTGAGTTACAGGTTATTTCGCAGTTCTTCTGTAGTAAGCCCCTTGCATCGATCTCCCGGGGTTGCTGAAACGAGCTCTCTTTTTGCATTCACTTCCCTGAAGGCTGGACCTAAATTACCTTCTACCCCCACAAGTTATCATTCTGGTGTTGCCCTTAAAACCCTACGTCCCTTAGTGGGCTTGACAAAATCACAAGGCTTTCAACAGTTTTCTACCCCCCCATTATGTACGTTTTGACAGGAGTTTTTTGCAGTCTATAAATGGTACTCTTTTCTGGTGTAGAAAGTGTCTGAGCATAAAATAGCAAGAAGTCTGTCTGGTCTCGAAACCAGTTCTATTATGGAAATGGTTCAGGGCTCCCAAATCTAATCTTGGCTGATGTCATGTCAAACTTCAATGCATCTGTCTCACTTCATCTTCCTCACTCACATTCTTTTTTTTCTTTCCAAACAACTTATCTCTCACTGGTGTTTCTCTTTTGATTTTCATTCCACTTCCTTTTATCTCTTCCCTCTCTGTGACTCTGTTTATTTCCTCCCTTTTTCCACCCTCTTCATCTCTTCTGAATGATTCCTCTTTTGTTATTCTAATTGTGACAGCTACATCAAAAGTGATAGCTTGCATTTCTGGCAGAGATATGAGAGAAATGGTATTCATTAGCAATAATTCATTCATAGAATGACTTGGTAATACAATCTTTGTAAACAGTTGTTTCTTCCACATTTCAGAGTTTGGATAAAGTTTGACTCCGTTAAACACTATTTTTACAAGGTGCATAAGTATCAGCCTGCAGGCTGTAAAAATTGCAAACCTCAAGTCCCAGCTTCCTGCTACGATATTCTAGTTTTGTTCCCTCCACTTCTACGCAATCAAGCAGACACTGATACTGAGGCCCGCCATCTGAAAATCTTGTAACCAGCATGTGGTCTCCTTCATGCTGCTCTCTCAGCTGTTGGATGGCACTTCCAGGGTCAAGCAGTGAGTGCCTCCCCCATCAGCTAAAACCAAATGCTGAACAGATGCTGTGCTGCCAGGTCCGTCTGTCTGCTTCAGGGTGTGATGGACTGGTGTTTTGTCAGTTGGTCCACCTTAGCCTTTAATGGGCTACCATTTAGTCAGTAGGTCTCAATATTTAATGTGCTAGTGCTTTGTTCATCTGTTTGAGGCAGTAAGCGCTCAGCAACTAAATGCTGACATCTGGGTTTTTTTTTGTTTTTGTTTTGGAAACTGCTTGACCAGTGTATAAGACGATGCACTGTTTGAAAGTAATCGCACTGCCATTTTGTTGTCATGTTACTTTGAGGCAGTGTCAGTAGTAGTTCAAACTGTGAAGGATATGAGAAAATTAATACAGTATGGCATACTTCATTTATGCTAAAAGTGCAATTTCTCCAATGGTTATTTGTGGCTATCGCAAAAGGCAAGTCGGCCCATTTTAAAATCAAAAGCCACCAGATATGAAATTAGTTGGGGTTCCCATATGGAAAAGATATATATAAATCTTATAAAGTTTGTATCTGTCTTGTGTGAAACTTGTATGAAAAGCCTACAAGAGTGAAAACAGATATAAGATCCCTTGAAAAATTATATAAATGAAACTTGTATGTTTTGGATACTTCCTAAAACAATATATGAAAGTAATGAGAAAGTGGCCACTTTCATGAGTAAATCATAGAAGCCTTATATGATTCACTATATGAAGTAAGCCAAATCTGATGCAAGTCTTTTATACGTTTTTTCTATTTCTTTTCCATATGTGTTAGTTCAGCAACAGCATAAAGACTGAAAGATTAAATGAGACTAAGTGGTGGCAGAGTTGTTCTTGGTTTAAAAACAAAGTAAACAAAACCCAACTCTTTACATCTGGCAAAATCAGGTCTTTGCTAGAGACTCCTTCACGGTTGTAAATAGAGGATTTCACAATATGGGACAAACCACTGGTTACTCAAGAACAGGAAGGCCAGATTAGGCTTTGTCAGAAAAATGTAAACATGCCTGTGTAGTTCTTTGACCAGATAACACCAAGACTAAGAATTTACTAGAATGATAGGAAGAGATAAGTGTGGAGAAGGAAAGAGCATTCCACTTCATCTGTCAAACATGGTGGAAGTGGGCATGTTTGGCTGCCATTGGAACCTAGTCACTGGTGTTTATTGCTGGTGTGACTGCAGATAAAAGTGGCAGGATGAATTCTGAAGTGTTGAGGGCTATACTATCTGCTCAGATTCAGCCAAATACTGTAAAAGTGATCAGATGGCGCTTCGCAGTGCAGGTGGATTATGACACAGAGCATGCTGCAGCAGCAGCCCAAGAGTTATTTAAGACTATCCCTTTTCTTTGCCTGATCTCAGTCCAGGGGAGAATGCCTTTGAGTTACTGAAGACAACATTGATTGCAGAGAAACCAACGGGCTGGGTGTCTGACTCAGCGGTTTTGAGTTATTCAGCATCTTTGTTTCTCTTTTGTTTGAAATTTAGGTCTGTCAAGCTTTTGTTGTCGTTTCTACATTTTCATGTTTTCCTGTTTTATTTTGAAAGAGTCTTGTGTCCTGTCTCATTGTATTTAGTTTCATTTCCCAGTAGCTTCATTAGGGTCATGTGTTTCAGCTGTTTCCCCATGTTTCCCCCATCCACTTCTCCTGATCACCTCCTGTGTATTTAAGTCCTTTATTTTCTGTGTTTCATTGTGAGGTTGTCTGTTGTCCCCACCTTAGTGTGTCATAGTGTTTCATAGTGTTTCACAGTCTGCTTAGTTTTCATGTTTATCTCTTGCCACCAGCCAGTAAAGGCTCGCTTTTTGTTCAAACTGCAACTTCTCTCTCCGCATCTGCTTCTGGTCCTGTTCGCAACACATTGGTGCACCCCACCATGACATGATGTCTATAATAGTTAGAGTTTTTTTTTTTTTCTTTTTTGCCTGTCCCATTTGGTTCTTTAGCCGTCAGAATTGTTGTCTGAAGACCAACAAGGATACCCAATGGATTTATTTTGCCAAATGGATCATCATGGCATTGCCGTATTGGTCCATTTGATCGACCTTTGTTTTTATTATTTATTTTATTTTATTTTATTTTATTTTCAGTTGTTACAGACGGGACAGACATGAGTGAGGGATAGGAAAGGGAGAAAGAAAGAGGAAGGAAAAGAAAAACAGAAGGGGAGAGGGACAGTGAGAAAGGGGGAAAAAAAATATCTCCTGGATCACCTGTTGAGAGAGAAAGAATAGAAAACAAGCAAAAAAAAAACCCAAAGCAACATACTAAACACAACACCATCGCATTAATCTAGCTAAGTGTAAACAGCAGTAAATACTAAATATTCAATGTTGTTGTGCAGCACGCAGGACAGACAGCGCACAATGTGCTTTGAAGTAGCAGCCAAGAAAGGTGTAATTTAAGTCTACGAACAGTGAACACCCGTGTGCACACCTGTGTGGATCAGCGCGCTTGTATTCAAATGGTTTCCACATGTAATGGTCTGCAAGAGACTAATAGTTAGAGTTTAAGTTTAATAAATCCCTTGAATTCTTATTTATTTAGAACTTCAATCACATGTCGATTGTTTGGTTTAAAATCTGCTGTGTCTGTGTACAAAGGCAGAAGGTCAAAAGAATGGACACATGGACCAAACTGTATATTTACCATTTTTACAATGTTACAGTACTCTGTTGTATTTCTATTAGCAGATCCCAGACCCCATCAACGACTCCAGGAAGTCACTGGTCCCACTCTAAACGGTTGAACTGATCTAAAGATTCAATGGCAGCTTGTGAAACTTGACAGTTTTCTGAACTCATGCATGCATTTCTCAGTTACAGAAGAGGTTTTGGATCCTGTCTGAAACTTTCCCATTAAATGATTTTTTTTTTTCCAGACTTCAAATTCTGTCTTTCTCTTTTTTTATCCTTCTCAGAATTTAAAGCCAGAGTTTTATTTACTTGGCCTCGATCACTATGTGTTGGAGCAAATTGTATTAAAACAGCTTAATGAGCCAGTCTTCAATCATAGTCTCAAATATAAATTGGGCAAGTCTTAATTTGTCTCTCTATCTTGGCACCTAATGGGCCAGTCTGTTGGTAGTAAATGGGGCAATATTCATGCGATTAGTGTTTATTTTTTAATGGGGAAGTGTTCAGTTGGTTGAGCGCCCATTTATTTGTTTGGTAGTGTGTGTGTGTTCTGTTTTGTTTTGTTTTTCTGATAGTATAAACCTGCCAAGCTGATAAAAATGTTCTGTCATTACTTAATGTCACACTAGGCCGTGGATTCACTGTGCTAATGATTTCAGTAAAGACAATAAGTATGCAAATTGGAGACTCTTAGAGTCATTCAATATAACAATTTTTTTTTGACTTGCTTGGTGTGGTTATATCAGATGTTAATGGATCGGAAAGCCAAAGCAATGATCTTCAGGCGTTTTTCCTACACTGTGTGGCATTGTTGTGATGAAAGTGTCTGTTGGTGTCTAGGTGTTCATGTGAGTAATTGAGCCAGTGATGTGTGTAGGCGTGAGTGTTTTCATGAGAATGTATTGACTCTTTCTTTCTGTCTCTCTGCCTGACTGCTTGTCTAAAGTGGGGTTTTGGTTTTGTGGACTGTAAATAGATGAGAGGTTGGAGTGTGAAGTTGTCTTGTCCTACACGGTCCTCTGGGACACGAGACCTAACAAACCAGCTTAAATGCATCTTTTTAAACATTTTCATTTTGTAAGTGTTTATCCGTTTGTAACACTTAAAGACAATAGCTTTACTCTCATGAATAAGAAAGCCGGGATGTTTTTTTTTTTGTTGTTTTTTTTTAGAAAAATGTGAGTCAAAAGCTATCTATTATTACAAAAGCTGCTACAAAACATTTATTCAGGCACTACTAATGAGCCATTTGGTCTGTTTGTGACTCTTCTTGCAGGTTCAAAATGCTATCTGTGACATTTCAAAGTGAATCATTCCTAAAGTCTCACAAAAGCCTGAGCTGTCAGCCACCTCCTATAAGTTCAGCTGATTTATGTGCAAATTGGATGGATTGTTTGTATCCAACATGTCAAATCACTTCATATCCATATGTGTTATTTCTCACACTAATAGATCCATGGTTAGTCATTTTGGGTTCACAGTCTTGCCCAAGGACACTTTCACATATATACTGGAGGAGCTGGGGATTTAACCACCAATCTTCTGGGTACCTTCTGCTATCTTCCACAGTCCTAGTACATGCATGTTGGGCCATTTTAAATTGCCCATAAGTGTGAATGGTTGTCTGTGTCTGTGTCAGCCCTGTGAAGGACTGGTGACCCATCCAGGGTATACCCCTCCTCTTGCTGTGACAGCTGGGACAGGCTCCATCCACATCATGTTACCGGATTGGATAAGTGGAAGCTGGATGGATGGATGTTATTTCTGTCCAGGCTTTGATCAGATACACGCCAGTCATTGCAGCAGAGCTGTACTCTTCATAAAATAATTGCTTGAGCAGCTTTTTGGCTGTTTTTAATTGAGTTTCTGGTTATTCTTTTTAAAACAGTTGGATAAAGAACCACTGACATCTTTTCTTTTTCACTCATTAAATACAAATTCACATATGTTCAGAATTGTAATTTTGAAGGCAAGCGACATGCTAGCAGAAGGTCATATTTATGGTGTAGGAGAGTTAATAATATTTTTGGTGAATAAAATCATCTTGTTCAAAAATGGATTGATTAGAAGAGTTTGTAAAGTTTGCCTTCACAATTGTAAATTTGTAGCCACTTTCATACAAGCAGCTTATATGTCATTAATTTGCTCTTTGCAGGGTTTATCAGCATCTCGTCCCTCAGTTTCATTTGCTGTTGCATTTGTATGGAAAAAGTTGACGATACTAGAGCCTGTAGATGGCTGTGAGTTAAACAGATTCAGAGCTCAGCCGAACATCTCCCAAGTGCTTCCACTGATTGCTTCCCTTCTTGTAACTGTTAATCAGTGAAATCGTGTAGTGGAGTCCTTGACCTTTAATGAAAACCTGGATTGTCGGGAGCCTTTGTTCTTATGTTTGAGAGCCCTGTGTTAAAAGTGACAGTCATTTGAGGGCAGGAGAGGAAAAACGGAAACAAAAGCAGATCTGCAGTCTAAGCAGCCTAAATGACCTGGAGGACAGAACTGGAGCCTGGAGTAAAGTGCAACAAATTTTTTTGATGCAGCTGATAAAAATGAGACCAAACTGCCACAAGTTGCTCGTCCATTGTTTAAGTGGCCTCTTTGTTTGCTGTGGTATCATCATAACATTTATGTTTTCCTGTAAGCATTGCTGGATATTGTGTAATCTTATAATCTGGATTAATGTCAGTGTAGCATGCATTACATTGTGTTCAACGGTAAAAAGCTGGAGCGTGCACTTGACGCAATACACAAAGAACCAGGTTATGAATTCCTGCCTTAGTTTAAAGTTATAGTTTTAGCTTCAGATGAAATAAATAGATTACATCCCGCAGAATCACCATTGCAAAATTTGTGTGAGCAAAAATCTTATATTTTGAAATGGCTTCAGTAAATCTTGTGTCAACTAATTTAGTGTCAGCAGCATTTTTAGGAACCTTCATTTTCACCAATAAACTGGTCTGCACTGACCGGGTTAAAAATGTCATTGCCTCTATAATAGTGCGCTCCAGTAGCCTATCCAGCTGTCAGGGTGGACTTTGATTTATGGACCTGTGCTGATTGGGCAAATATAAACCTTCACTCTGCTCTAGCAACTTCACAGTAAGCAAACACACCAGAACTGTGCCTGGATCTTTAAATTTACTGAAGTTAGTCTGAACTTCCACGGGCTAAAAAACAAGTGCTTTCATTGACATATCAAAGTTCAGATGTAGAAGAAATGGACTCTCCTTTGTTTTAGTCTGCTTTTAAAATCAGGAGGCAGTAAATGTAGTTTCGGCAGGAACACACCCGCTTTGCATCCAGCTGTGGATCCAGGAAATCCTCTGATACGCGCTCACACGTCGTGTGTCACGTTCCTCATTAATCAGTATTCCTCATTAGATTGAGTTCAATTCCCAGGTGAAGCAGACAGACAGAGATAGCAGTCAAAGAAGCAGCCAAGGTTAAGTATGCTGCCTGTGTTTTTTTTTTTGTGGGGCTTATTTTGGCCAAAGTCATTACATGCAGCAAATTCAATTCAGCAAGCTAAGGCCTCCTCCTGCCGCATTTCAAATCACAATTATGCTTTGTCTGAAACTCTGTTAATAATGAAAAATGTTATCTCCGACATTGTGTTTTATTGAGCAAACCCAAAATAAATGGAAGATTGTTTTTGCTATTCGTGTGTAGTATTATATTTGGTCCCCGGCTTTATCTTAAAACTGAACAGAAGTCCATAACAATAACATTTATTTAGCAGAAATAAAAAAATGGGCAGTCAGAGCAGACTTGCAGGTTTTTGTCATTTTTATGTTAGCATTCAGAATGACAGAAAAACTACCCACCTCAGAACTACTTCAATTTTCCTGTTCTCTGCTGTCATTACATCTGTCTTGAAATGTCCTACCTCCTGCAGCAGATGCTGTATTTCAGTGTTCTTCCTGAGAATAGATTTTATAAAGCAGTTTCTCCTGCTGTTCGGCGTAACGTCGACCTCCATTGTTAACACAAGCAGGGAAATGCTGGTGCGGGCAGTTTAGGAAACTGCTTTCCTAAATGGAGTAGAAGTGGGGCACACTGCATTCTTGTGTCTCTCCATTAATGAACAGACAATAATAACAGAAGTATAAATTAATAACAATTCAGAGCTGCAATTATCTGTTACTTTAGCTCGCTTGGTGGGACATAAAAATGAAAAGATGCAAGAATTGAAGAAAAGGGGAGTAAGGGGGACTAATCTTTCTTTGAAATGACGTAGGATCTATGGCTTTTTAATTTATAGCGGATTAGCACTCCTGTTTTTGATGTTCCAGACATCTGTTGCAACATGGAGAACTAGAATTATGCTTGGGGCTCAAATATTTATGTATTCCATTATTGGGTCATTGGTTAGATATGTTCAGATTTATTTTAATCTGGACACAATGTAAGTGATATAAATTTCCAGTGAAATGCGTATCATAATCCTGTAGAGGATTTCCCTGTTTTTCTTGTTTAGTTTCACTGTTAGCACCATTATTGTAGGTTTTACACATTTTATAGAGAGTAAATGTTCATCACAGGTACCTCACAGCCTATTCTTACTTGGACTGCATTTAGGCCTCGCTGCTTACCGCCTTATTTACAAAACCGGTGAATTGATTTGCCAGCCAGTATTCCTCGATTGTGTCTGTAGACTAAAGCAATAAGGGTGGGCATTGCAGAGAGGTGAGTTTATTCGGCATTCATTGATCAAGCAGTCAGAGCAAGATAAGGAGTGGATGCTGAGTGGTGCAGAGCTTCCCACCGAGAGGAGACACTGACCCGGTTATAAGCACAGCAGCCCCGCTGACCACTGGGTAGCCTGCTTTGAAACTATTATGCAAAACATGACAGAAGAAACACAATATTAAGGCGTATTCAGTCCATGTTATGCACACAGCACATAGCAAGGCACAGCAAAGCTCTTCTAAAGGAGGTACGGCAAGTGCAGCAGCTGTCCAAAACAGCAACACTGCAATATGAAGATGCGTCGTAATGATACCTTTTGTTTTCTTTTTAGTTTAACCGGGATCCTCATTACCATGATGAACATGATTTGTGTTGGCATTTTAAACAGGTGGTAAATGTACCATAGGAAGAATACTAAAGTGAAAAAGCACATTGGATTGAGTTCTCAGGGTCACGTTTGCCACAGTATGCTTTTCTATCTGAACAGTTTTATCTCTACATATGAGTGAATGAGAATTAATGTGGTTTTAATGAAAGAAACTTGTAACTCATTTAGGGTGAACAGCCAGATCGTCTTACAGTTACTAGAGATTAGTGGTTTAGATTTCTTGAAAAGGCAGAACTCCAATTTAATCTCGACCTTGCCCCGTTTTGATTGTACTCTTCAAATAAGAGTGAAATTATGGCTTTTTTGGACTGTGCTGCAGGTCAGCTTCGTGCCCTTTCTTCTTCGTTCTTGGCTCATCTTCTCCCTTTGTCATATCTTTTTTATGTCTCATGGTGATCAGAGAGCCAAATTTCTCAAAGTATGAGATAAATATTTCCCAAAATTGGTGGCAGAGAAATTTGTTCAGTTTAAATTTTTTTTTGTTCATTTCTTCTGTGGGAATCGAGAGTAACTGAGGTCATATTTGGGGAAAACTGTGTAAGATTTCATCCCCAATTTGAGTAAGTTTTTGATCATAACCCAGTCCCGTCACTGAAGCTTCTCTGGATTTGCAAAAAGGAGCAGTGCTGTGTGTTTAGTAACTCTGAGCACCAAACAGAATATGCCCATCCATGATCAGATATGCTCATGTATGATATATGAAGGTAAATGTTTAGCTGACAGATTAAGCAGAAATAAAAAATTATGTGGTGGTTTACAGGTGGAAACTTAAAGCATTCGTCGTCCCTGCAAAGTGTAGGTCCACATAATTACAACAGGAAGTGATGCTCATTTTCCATCTAAGCTATTCGCTTGATGTTTTGTGAGCTTTCCCGAGGCAGTGACAGGAAATGACACAGACTGATCCGACAGCACTAACTGACGCTGAGAAGCAACAGCAGTGCCAGTTCATGGTCCATCAATAATGCCATTCTCAGTGCCTATTTACTTTGGCCTGAAGAAAGTGGGAGATGCCCGGGTTGCCTTTTTTATTTAGTTTTCTTTCAGGAGCTTTGAGAAGCTCCAGTCTGACAGATCTATTTGACAGAGGTGAACGCAACGTCAGATAAGTGATGTGTCTGCACACCCTCTGCCTTCCTGCACTCTTTATCATCTCATTCACACCAAGTCCTTTATTCTTTGCTTGCTTGTTTTTCTAATCTGCGTGGGACTTTGGGAAGCTTTTCAACTGTTTTGCTGTTTGGACTACATGACTGTGCAAGTCCCTCGCTTCTGCCTAGTTTCTGTATTCTGATGTAGGTACAGCTGTCTGATTAGCATGGGTGGTTTGAGATTGGTGAAAAGGTCAGCGCTCATTGACTTCATTGACTCGAGAGTTCATGGATTTTGTTTCTCGCCTCCCTGTTGGATAATTGATTGAATTGCCAATGCTTATGATTAATGGCTGCATTCAGGTGTGGACCTCTAAACAAGCACTCTCTCACTGTGAACCTCACTCAGTTCTGAGCCACAGTTTCTCCCTGTTTGCCTAACTCGGTAAGAGGGTAGAGAAGCACTCAGAAAGCTTGCAGATGTAGATACAATCTAGATTATGGTTTGTTATAGAGTCAGAGTCTAGATTACTTTTCTCATCGACGAGCAGATACATAACCTCATAGGCAGTGATGGGAATAACGGCGTTACAAGTAACGACGTTACTAACGGCATTACTTTTTTCAGTAACGAGTAATCTAACTAATTACTATTCCTATCGTTACGATGCCGTTACCGTTACTAACAAGAAAATGCGGTGCAGTCGCGTTACTATTTTTCAACAAACAGACGGTTGAAGCTGTCTTCAGCGTACTGCACCTTATATCAGTTGTAGCTGAAGTAGCTGTCTATGTAAGTAATCTCGGCGCTACAGCTCCAGCGGACAGCAGTCACTTTCTGGCAGACGAGCACTTTTTGGCACAACACCTGGTGCTAAACAATAAACAAACAAACAATATGTACGCACTGTTTTTTCCTGAATAGTTTCATCACGTTTACTGTGTAAGGACAGCGCTAGCAAGCACTCTCTGCTTATGACCAAAAAATAAAAAACAAAACAAAAAACAGCCCTTTCGTTTTGGTGTAAAAACGCACCATGTCGACCGATCAAAAACTGATATGGCAACACGACATTTGGTTGTTTAAGAAGAGGGGGAAGATTTAGGAGTGACGGCGACAGAGAGAGAGCGAGAGCGAGTTTTGAGAGATTTGTGAGAGATTTGTGACGTTTAGCGTGTTTGGAGTGTGTAGCTAATGTGTTGTCTTGTGTAGTTATGGTGTAGTGTTGTGGATAGGTTTTTTTTTTTTTTTTAAAGTAACGTAATAGTTACTTTTCAAGTAATTAATTACTTTTAGAATCTTGTAACTCAGTTACTAACTCAGTTACTTTTTTGAAGAAGTAACTAGTAACTATAATTAATTACTTTTTCAAAGTAACTTGCCCAACACTGCTCACAGGTCACCACTGTTCTGAATAAGTCCAAAAGCACCAATATTGTTTATTTTTTAGTAGCATAAACCTTCGTAGCAAACATTTCAACATTCATTTATGCAAATCAGCAGCCAAACCTTCCTACGTTTTCATGTCGCTTGGGCTGTTGAGGTTTCGGTGCAACTTTAAATGTAACCTTAAATACTATTAAGTGATCATGTCTTTATATGCCTTTATAAAGTACCCATATGAGTACTGTTTGAATGGGTTCTTCAGGGAGGCGTTGAATACACTCTACTTACACCTTAATATTTAAAAAATGAGGAAATAATACAGCAAAGTTGAAAGAAACCATCAGACTGTAAAGGTAAGTGGCTGTCATTTTGACAGAAGTGGTCTCAGTCTGATTTTACATACCCAGTGTCTGACATTCCTGTTCGCAGCAGCTAAATTGCTTCTTAGTGCTTTTCAAACAGGTTACCCATATCTGACTCAGCTGCACTGACATAACTTTGACTCGTGTTAGTTTTAGGCTCATGTAATTTTGCTGGAATCATATTCATTGTTTAAAGTGAGGAGTGATGGTTGTCGGAAGGAGACTGCATGTCGGCAGCAGGTTTTGTTGATCAGTCAATCCATCCCGGGCCTCTAATATCAAGTTCACCTTAGCCTGTCTTTCTGTCGTCTGACTTCACTTTACCCTAACGTTGTCAGTCAGGCTAACTGGTCACATGAAGTTGGTTATCGCCTCAATAAGTTAACTCAGGACGATCAATGTAGCTACAAGTGTCTTCACATGACTCAGGTGGCATTGTTACCATCTGACAGCTATGAACAGGTCTACAGGCATTTTACAAAGGAAGATTTTACTATAATATTAATAGGAAACGTTAAACACAACGCAAAACAGCTGCTGCTGACAAATGAGCAGCGTTAGAGTATGTGAGAAGAATATCAATGTACAGTAGTTTAGCATCAAAAGCGCTGCATGAAGGCGTGCAGGCTTCAAGCACTTTGGTCAGTAAGACTGAGAAAAAAGAGAGCTGCTATGTAAGAGTTCAGCCTGTTTGAAGCCAGGAAAGAACGTCGACTCTGCGATGTAACAGACTTATCAATATCACAACTCTATCACTGAGACGTGGAAGATTCTCAAGAATTTCATTAAATTAGTGTTTGAGTTCTAGTTTTTATTCTTTCAGCTGCAACTCTGGTGGCGTTTTATGATCTGAGAGAAAACATTTAGTACGAAAACACCAGAGGTGGAAAGAGTACTAAAATATTTTACTCAAGTAAAAGTACTATTACTTTGCTGAAATTTTACTCAAGTACAAGTAAAAATTACCTGTCTAAAAATGTACTCAAGTAAAAGTAAAAAGTAGCTCATTTAAAATGTACTCAGAGTAAAAGTTACATAGTTACTTTTCTGTCAGCAGGAGGACAGCCGCTTCTGAGTAGTGCAAAAAAAGACAGTGGGATATAAATCTCAAAGTAGTTCTTTTTTAGTGAAAAGAAAAACTTTACAAATTAAAGTGCAGTGGCAGTTAAACTGCAAGTCTATACATGAAAATGGATAATGGTCACCAAACCAATCAACCAAACTGTCAGGTATCACAGTGTTTTCAATACAAAACCATATCATTCTTTCACATGAGAATGTGTTCTAAACTGTCAAATAAGAGAACAAGTACTGAACTGAACGGCAGCTGCTTTAAAAATGTTTTTTAATTTTTTAAACTTGGTCCTGCCCTACTGTACCTCTAGATTAAAGTTCCTTTGTATCCATCCTAGAGTGTTACTCTCTGAACTTCCTGTTAATTTTGAGGAGCAGTTGATTTTCAAAGTTAGTAGAGTTCATCCTTGCTCACTTTGCAGTGAACAGTAGTCCAGCACAGCTAAAGAGACGCTCGAAGGCAGCTGAGGCAGGCAGGCCAGTGTTAAGTTTGAGAGAAAGTTTTTTGACGTCCCTAATAAGACATCAATGCATTACATAGCTACCGCTGGTAAATTATACCAATATACCTCTTTTTTTTTTTTTTTTTATTGAAGAGTAACAGGCTAGTTAACGGGAGGTTGCAAGTGCTAATTAACAAGTAACAGAAGTCAGCTGTCTTTGACTAATCTAAGGTAAGTGAGCGCTCTGTTATTCTTTTGCCTGCAGTGTGAACATATGTGGGTTAAGTAAGAAAGTAGCTGCTTCTGTCTTTAATTTAACTATTTTTTAAAATAAATTATTATTATTAACAAACAGGAAAAACGTAGGTAAACACATTTTCTTTTGGCAATTTACCAACCCAGTAAAAAAAATGTAAGTTGCGTGGACAGCAACGTGCCCGATTACAGCAAGTTGCTAGTACCAACCAACGTTATCTGTGTTCTTCACAGATGTCTTAACTTAATGTGATTAATTTGAACACAGCCTTTTTGCTACCATAACGGTACGAGTTGTATTTAACTTACCTCTACATGCTTGAGCAGGTTTGATGTGGAATTTTTAAAAGCTGCTAATTTGGTCTCTCTGGGCAAACACAGCTTACACTGCATAATAAAGCTGTTGCCTTTCTTGCACTTGAAGCCGAAATGGTCCCTTAAATACGGCCAGGGGTTCACATCCGTTTCTTCGAATTCAGGGTCAGCAGAATTCGACGGGGCTTCTTTTTTCGCTGGATCCGTAACACCGACGTCAGACTCCATCTTTAACGTGACCTTAGCGCCAATTTGTTCTACTACCCATCATTCCCTGCAGTATTTCCGAAGCGCCATGTTTTTTTTTAAAATTTTAATTTACTCAGTAACGGGTGTGATTGAAAGCGTAGCGAACTACAATACTTTTTAAAAAAATATACTTAAGTAAAAGTAAAATTACAGACTTGAAAAATGACTTTTAAAAAGTACAAATACACAAAAAAACTACTCAATTACAGTAACGCAAGTAAATGTAATTCGTTACTTTCCACCTCTGGAAAACACAAGTTAAATGTAGGCTTAGTCTATATCCACTTAATGTGGGGGGATCAGGTATAAATAGGTGTGCTGTTTAGGATTATGTTTACAGAAAATTAAAATGATAGAACTGTTTTTAACCAGCAGGGAAAAAATGAAGGAGTAATATATTATCTAAGAATCTATATTTATTACTGGTACTAATAAATGAAAGGAAAATGTGTTATTGAAAAGCTTGACCTTCTATCTGCACACAGATTCTCCGAGGAACAGCGGTGCTATGGTCCAGATAGTTAACTGATTGGTTTCCTCATCTTCCACATAATGGTGCAAACGTAACCTTCCTAGTAGAGAAAACCGAGTGTTTACTTCAGGCCTCAGGACTCCATTTCAAAGACTAATGTAACTGAAATTAAAATGTTTTTGGTGTCTAGATGTGCATTCATATCTGGACTACCAACTGATTTCGTTCCAACAGTGAAACAAAATTATCTTTTAAATTAAAGTGCTGGAACCTGAGCTTGCCACCGTGAAGCTGTTATTTCACAGCACATCTATTGTTACTTACACAAATTAGTAGTGTACATTTTTGGGTTTTTGGGTCTTGACTCAAACATTTATTCCCATAAATCACTTATGTCTGCTCTGAGTCTCCCGCCTCCTATTTTATAATTGTCTCTTTTTCCTATTAAATGAAGTAGTAGGATCTAATGCAACTGAGTGATCCTTAAATCAGACTCGTGTATTATTCTCCAGCCTACATCCTTTACAGTGGTCAACTTTAATTATCCATCACAGAACTATGTGCAACATTTCTGTTACTCTTACAGGAAATTGTTACAGTTTTCATTACAACTGAAATCTCATATGTTTCCTTTAAGCTTCTGAACTATTTTGTTTTTAATGAAACAAATATGGATTGACTGTGTTACTATATTGCACTCTGGCCGTATTTTACACTGAAACTAGACCAAATTAATACTTCTATCTTTCCGTCTAGGTTACGACATTCAATTTTAGGCTGTTCTATGAAGTCACCATGTTTGGATAAATCTGGTTTGGACATCATATATTTAGTCAAACGCATAGGGGAGCTTTTAAATAAAAGTGCACAGATCACCAGTGAAAGGACTGAAATAGTTTGGAGGAAATGTAGCTTAAAACTTGATTAATGGCATAAAGAATAATGGGTTTTGCTATGAGCAAGTTTTCTTACCCTGTTTATGGTAATGTAATATATGTAAATAACTGCAACGAGATACATTGAAATCTCAGCATAAGCATATTCCAAGCTTGTGCTTTTTACAGGACTTTTTTATAGCTAACATAAAAAAAGGTTTTGAGCGTATGAGGCTTCTGTAGTCTGTATACACACGACTCTGAACCCTGTCTTGTTCTTTCATTTCTTCAGTTTCTGTTGATGTGTTTCTGCCGGATTAGTCTGCATAAAGCATCATCTCTTTTGCATTACCGATCCCGCGATATGAATGAAAAGCAGTGGCCATATATCTCAACTGCATTACTATTACTGCAGCCTTTCATTTGACTTTTTTGCAATAAGTCTCCAGTGCCAAAGGATCTGGAAGTATAAATTTTGAATCAACCTGTATGAAGAATAAAGCAGTAGCCAGGAGTGTGCGAATGTGATCATGCATACACATGAATGTGTGCGCACGCATGCACACAGAGAGAAACAAACTTCCTCCAGGCACCGAAGAAATTAATAATTCACATACGTTTCTGGCACATTTCATGTGTTCTCTTTTATGACATCTCCAAAAGCCTAAGAAACTCAGCCTATGGGAGGGAGATCTGTGGAATCATTATAGCTCAGCAATAACACTGCTGGACCCTTAATGAAGTAAAAGATGGATTGATGCTGGGCTGGGTTATTGCTATTCGGAGAGCCCCCTCCCCTCCAATCATCACTCTGTAGAGGGTGAGGTATACGCTCAGAGAGGCACGAAGAAAGAAACAGAGGACACAGAACCTAATGAAGGGACCTTGCCGGACAGTATGGCTGCAGTAGCAGGGCTCCTTCTCTGTGGTTCAGACTCTACCTTCAGTCAGTGGAAAACACCCCTCCTCCTACTCAGTGCCAGCAGCTCTTATTATCTGCCATGCAACAGTGCCTGATTTAGGCCTGCTCAATGCTGCAAGGCCTTCTCCAGATAGGCCTTATTTATTACCAAGATTTTTTTTTTAAAGGTCTCGACAGATGCACACACTTCCATGAAAAAAAGATTAGAGCCGTGTCCTTGTACTCTCATTAAAAACTGGATCCTCGTGTACATACAGTGAAGCCGCCATGCATACCGACTACACTCAGATAACAATAGCAAGTCTTATCTTAAGAGCTCATTGTACAGATAGTGAAGCAATACATTCGCCTGATGGCTTTTCAGAGTTTGAGATTCTTACTTGATTTAAGTTTTTCCCTTCAGCTATGATCAAAAACACCACGTCTGTTTCCAGATAAGGTCGTTCCGAATCCAAACTCCTCTGTTCTTTGCACTTTTATAGACATGATTGCATTACTATGTGCTCCCTTTGTTCACTTCCAAAGTGCTCTTCTATTGAGTGATTACCCACTTCAGACAAGGCAACAAATTTGACTTTGTCTGAGGATGGTGCTTTCCATTTTCCGTAATAGGATTGACCCAGGGTACGCATTAGAGAAGGTGGAAACAGAAACACATTGTTTACTTAGCTGAGACGCTCACTCTAATTTTCATATTTGTTCCGATATCGCATTAATCATACATTATTGCTATCGCAAAATTCCAAGTTGTACAACCTTACAACAACTGGGTTTTTTTGTGTGTGTTTAAAGGCAAACAGGTTTGATATGTAAAACCATGACGACTGCTACACAATGCATGCAAATGTAGAGCTAAAGCTGATTTTTAAAAAGCTTGAAAATCCACTCACGTTGAGCTTTTGCGTGGTTCTGTCTCATAGGTCGGTAGAGGTTGCTTTAGGCCATCTTGTTGCATGTCATTTTAACAGACAGGAAAAAAAAGTCATTGTGATATTTTACCTGTTATTTTCACTTTTGGAAGACAAGACTTATTTATTAGAATTACATTTTTAAGAAGAACTATAATATGATATAAAATAAACATGATCAAAGATTATTCCAGTCATTTCTCGTGTCAACAGTACAAGAAGTAGATGGATTATTTTTTATCTGCAGTTACAGCAGAGGCAGTAAAACACTACAGGACTTAATCCAAGTCCTCGCTTGAGTTAAACCAGATGCATTACCTAAAGTTGATGCAGGGGTGATGTGTCTTTCCTGGAGACGGACAATTTCTTTGTATCTGGTTTGATTTTTATTCTGAAGTCTGAACCCTCCTTCTACTGCCACACTGGATGCTGAAATTACCAACAAAGTTTCAGCCATAGTTTTATAGTCTGGCAAACATTTCTTTCTCAGAGGTTAAAAGCCTCTGACTATGCAGCTTTGTAATCATGTAAACATTGCAGTCCCGCAGCATGTGCTCCTGCATGAGGGAGCAGCTGCACCTGGGAGCCTGTAGTGGTCATTGACCACCCAATATCTTGATGAGATTTCTCTGACACTTTGTAAAGCCCGTGCAGAGTACAAGAACATCAAAAGACTATTGAACTGTACAGGAGTTATTGGAAGAACCAGACTGCCACTAACAGAAGGCAAAGGGGAATAAATGCTAAATTTTAATTTTCTGAGTTGTTCCTTTCCTTATCTGAGAAAACTGGAAGGACTGTATGAGCCAGACCACAGACTGATGTCATCCATGCCCAAAATGACTGAATCTTTCAAAAAATAAAAACCTATATGGAAAATGTTAATTTATAAAAGAGTATAATGGAGTCTCTAAAACGTAACGTGTAGCTCTCAGGCACAATTGTGTTCAAACCGCCAATGTGCACACTGTCAATTAGGTAGCTTTAATATTTCAGTCTCTCTAACATGACATGCATAATAGAGGACTTCGCAAAGTACTTTACATGATCAATCTTCACTGCCTAAAAGCCCAGACCACCGAATTACCACTAAGTTCAAATTTGAATAACAGACTTTGATTGTTGCCTATTCATTGCATGCCAACCATTTGCTTGACATAGGCTGAGAGGTTCATTGGAAAATGGTTGGCACAGGATAAACTATATAGAAGCATGCAATTAAGGGAATCAAATGTGCAAATTCATTGCAGGCATTGTCCCTATAGTAAAGCTTTTGAAAAGTCTGATTATGTTTAATTACTATTTTATGCAGTACTTCAATTTCATATTGTACTTTGGGGCAGTTGGATGGATATAGCGCCTATCAATCATTAGCAGACTTTGTAGTGGGCTGTTTCTCTTTACTGTTAATTTCTTTAAATGTATTTCGGCATATGAAAAGGCAGAGTTTGTTTGCAAGTTGCAATATTGTTGGTTTCCGTTTCTCCTCACTGTTCTATTAAGCAGATTTTAGCTGCAAGGAAGTAAACACCTCATGTGATGCGTAAAAGAGGGTTTGCATTTTCCAAAACAATGGGCTTTTGTCTGATGACATTTTAGTTTTTCATTAGAGCAAATTATAACGAATCTGGATTTGTAAAACAAGAAGTCTGACCTCATATCCTTTGTCCCCATAAGTTAAGTCTGCAGATTAACCAATGGGTAACCAATGGTAACCAATGGGGTTATTGGAGTAATTGTAAAGCAAAGACCTGTTTGGTGCCTCCTTCATTTTTCTTTTGTAATGTGAAATAGTTTACTGTGTGTTGTTGTACTATATAAGAGTACTATGTTGTGTAAGACAGCGGTCCCCAACCTTTCTTGCGCCACGGACCGGTTTATGCCCGACAATATTTTCACGGACCGGCCTTTAAGGTTTCGCGGATAAATACAACAAAATAAAACTAGTACCGGTACCGAAAAAAAGAAGATTTATTCATAAAAACGATAACAAAATAACGCTGAAAACCGATAAAAACCCTGAAAACCATACATTTCACACCTGAGCCTCAACTCTTGCGGCCCGGTACCAAACGACTCACGGACCGGTACCGGTCCGAGGCCCGGGGGTTGGGGACCGCTGGTGTAAGAAGCAGGAAAGTAGATGTAGCAGTAGAACAACAGTCACTGTAAAACACACTACTAATACCTTCTCTTTACAGCCCAGCCCAGCATGACTTTTTTTCCGTCCGTTCAAAAAGCCACCTTCTCCTTTCGCAAAGGAACCACAAAAATATAATACATGCATGTAGGTAAATCTTAGAAAAAGATATATAAAAATAGCCATATTGCTCTCATTCTATCACAAAAGACAGCGCAATCCTTGTGAATGTTTAGTCTTTGAATGCATAATTTGATTTATGCCCACACAATCATGTTTATATTCATAAAAAATAAAACCATTATCTTCCACAAGCCAAGCAAATAAAATGTCTCCTCTTCATTTAGCTGGGGGAAAAATGTGGGGAAACATTCAGCGACAAATCCAAGGGGAGAGGGTTTCAAGCTGAATACCTCTAGGTCT
This sequence comes from Perissodus microlepis, assembly GCF_051167445.1. Classification (NCBI taxonomy): domain Eukaryota; kingdom Metazoa; phylum Chordata; class Actinopteri; order Cichliformes; family Cichlidae; genus Perissodus; species Perissodus microlepis. The sequence goes on along the minus strand of NC_140470.1, from coordinate 28,625,339 downwards.
ATTTATGTGGGAGATGAAAAGCTTGTGTAAAAGTGGCATGATCCTCACTTTCCCGAGAAGAGATGACTCTTGAATAGCAGCATTCAGTCGTGAACTTGACTGAATATTCTCAAGTCATGCCAATTGAGGATATTCAGAGCCTGCACCTGAAGCATTAAAAAGGCTTCACTCCCATCCGTGTGCTCTAAAGAGATGGATGACGTAGCTTATACTGTCAACACGGCATGGCCTAAGCCTCCAAAGCCTGATTTCTCCATTGGCTCCATCTTACCCACACATACGTGCAGCCTTCTTCATTGCAAACACTGGTTTCAAAGCTTTGCTAAGGCATTAATTCTTAAAGTTAAATCTGACCACAGGCAACAATTATTAATTCATTCTGCAGCAGAAACATCAGATATCTTGCATAGTTAATATGAAGCTGAGAAAAAGATGCAGCTGCTGTTAACTAAATAAAATGCAAAGACTGTTTTTGGAAAATTTGGGTAGCTTAGTGAGATTTGAAATTTGCTGACAATTCTCAACCTTCTCATTGAGATTGTTTATATCACATTAAACATGCATATGTGGTGAGTAATGTGCATCCTGGCCTATAATGGTCAGTTGTTATGCATAATGGCAAGGCTATGTAAATGGCATGAGGAGGCTTCGATAGACTTGGGTGACCTTTTCCCACAGATCGTTAGTTACCTTGACCTTTTGTCAATAAGGGCATAAAATTTGGAGTCCAGGTGAAGCTGAACTTTTGCCGGCTCACTCCATCACCACTCTGATGCCTCTGTTTCCCACCGCTGACCTTTTTAGGCTGATACCAACTAGCTGCCTACACGGGAATTGAGATAATGTATGCCAACAGATGTCTGACATTCTTACAACCTGAGCTTGCTCACTTGATTAGAGAGATCTCTTTCCACACTGTGTTGCATAGAGAATGTTTTATTTCCAGAGTCCCTTGTGCATGACAGCACGATCATATTCTGTAACTCAGCAGAACATGTTCACAAAAAGAATACATTAAATCTCACTAACTTTTTTGAATAGATATATTCAATCTCTCTTGTTCACAGAACCAATTGCTGGTTTTACAGATTTAAGATTTTTACCTTTTTTTATTTAGTTGATCTGTTGTTTTGGACATCTTTTTTTTGTTTTGTTTCATATCAATTTTGGCTAAATAAATAATATTAAATGCGAAATTTTGGTCTTGAGCCCACTTTGACGATAAAGCCCTGATGGTTGCAAATTTGCTGGATTTAATTTTAGCCATGATTCAAATCTAGGTTGTCAAATTAAGATGAAGAGGAATCGAGAAAACCAACTGAGCTTATTACTCTTAGCATAACTTACAATACTGGGTGACACTTTATTATAATCTTCATTGTTCCATTGTTATGCATATGATTTGGGGATGGCACAGGAGCGTGACTCCTGTGAGGGACTTAGCTGGAGGATGTTAAAACATGGATCGCTCTACATTTTCTTAACTTAAACAAACAGAAAGTAGAAATCCTTCTGTTTTGGAACCTCCGACCTCGAAAACCTCAGACTTTTAAAGATTTATAAAAATGTTTGCGAGGTAACTGGGAGTGATCTTTGACAGCACTCTAACCTTTGATAAACAGATAAATGCTGCTGTTAAGACTAGCTTCTTTCAATGTCAGGGACTTGCAAGGGTGAAGCAATTTCTCTGCTTCAGACACAGAGAGGGTTATCCTTTTTTTTTTTTTCTTTCATGTAATCTGGACTTGACTATTGTAACACCCTTTATTCAGGTGTCGGCCTGTCATTGCTTGGATGACTGCAGCTGGTCCAAAAAGGCTGCAGCTTGGTTGTTACGTGGCACATGCAAGCGAGACCACATATCCCCCATACAGGCTTCCATACACTGGTCGACCTGTCAGTTTTAGAATCGATTTTGAGATTTTATTGTTTGTTTTTGTTTGTTTGTTTTGTTTTTTTGAGGCATTGCATGGGTTGGCACCTCCTTACCTCTCTGGTCTTTTAACTTTGCACACTCCCACTACATCTCTGAGGTCTGCTGAACGAACGCTTCCAGCTGTCCTGAGGTCCAGATCCTTCACGGTGGCTGCTCCTAAATTGAGGAGTAAACTGGGCTTTAACAGGACCTCCACAAACCTGCACACTTTCAAAACCTGCTTTAAAATCTTTTTTTATTGACTGGATTTTAAACCAGAGTTGTAAATACTTTTATTCTTTTTCGTTTTTACTTGTGTTTTGTCATTTTGTTTCAATTTTTTTTTAAGAAATGTTATTTTTATTTTTATTTTATTCTTTTAGCTGTGCAAGTTTGCATTGACCTAATGAATGGTAAACCGGGTCAATTAAACTTCAAGTTTTCATAATTATATACTTAAAAAACAAATTATAATTAGTTTTAATAAGTTGGACTATTTAGTTTGTTTTTAAAGAGGCTATATAGTTTTATACATAATAGAGTTTATATATAGCATATTGGCTAACAGTGCCATAAATTAGAAACTCTAATTGTTAAAGCTGTGGTCTGTTTTGTGGGTTCAGACATTATAAGTATTTGGTTTTGTGTAGGAGAAGCAACAGGTGCATGCTGGACTTAAAATATAAGAATAAGCTAAAAATTATAAGAGCAGTTTGGTAATAACTGCCATCAGTATGTAATTGTTATTCTTTCCTCTCAGTTTATATGATGCACTGCAGTATACAGTTCATAACATGGTTATGTTTTGTTCCACTAATTACTAAAAGGCAGAAATTATAATATTCTGAGTGATTGACAATATTATCATTCTACCATTAATTCATTGCCTAACAATAAAATACCTAATAAAGTTGAATTACTTACTAATTTAATTTAAAGTGTATGTTTTTTTATGAAGTACATGCAGTAGTAGTAGTAGTAGTAGTAGTAGTAGTAGTAGTACTAGTAGTATTTGTAATAAATCATCACCTCCTGTAATAATGAAATCAATATAAAGTCTGACCCGACTTATGTATCATCATTTAAATTGAACACTAATAACTAATAAAACCATTTAGCAGCTGTTAGAAGATCAGTTGGTAACTCATTCTTCATTGTGGTTGTTCGATATCACATTCTTTACAACCACCAAACATATTTCAACATATCCTGATTTCATTTTCTACAACATCTTGTTGCGAACCTGGATTCCATCACTTATGTGAAAATAACCAGAATGGTCTTAATATAAACTCATTTATCCTCAAAGACTTCTTTAAACATACTGCTGACATTGTTGAATGCGATGTTTCGTTTTAGATTAATACAATATAAATCGCGTAGACTTACCTGCACGCACTCCCGATTATTTATCAAGTGCTGAAGTGTTTTCCTTTGCATTGTCATACAAACCATGCAGTTATTGCTATTTAAAAAGGAGTTTGGAGGAGATTATTTTGTTTGAGGTTAAAGTGTTTGAACACTTTACTAATTGTCTTCATTTTCCCTTTTCCTTTTCTGCTCCTGCTGTCGTGGATGTACATATGGATTAGGTGAGTACAATTTATTGCAATCTTATGGTAACTGCTTTTCTGTGCGTAGTAACCAACAGCAAAGCTTGTTGCAGTTGTATACCTCAGGCCCGAGCCAATCCACATTCTAAAATGTATTTGTGGGTTTGGTTTGCCAAATTAGACTCAGCAATATCGCACAAAATATAGATGATTAAATGAAATCTTTAATGAAAATGAATTTATTTTATTATTTATTTTGTACAAGGGCTGTGTTATAAATGTCACATCGAAGAATATCTAGCGCTATTGCTAGATTTTCTCTAGAGGTTCTCTGACTGAATTTTGGGATTGCCAAAATTAAATGTGATGAAGTCACAGGTGCTGAAAATCAGATTTGTGTGGTATATTTTTATTATTGTGAACTTGCTCTGCAGGTTTGCTTGTACTGCATTAATATGACATCATCACAGTGGTCATTGTTGGTGCTACAGAGTCAGCACTGCTTTGCATACCATGGGAATGAGATATGCAACTGTTACAGGCACCTTAAAGTCACATCTGGAAGCCTTTAAGAGGGTGATGGGCCATCTGTTGGATGGTATTATTCTGCTGGCAGCATGAATTTGTACAAAGTGAAGATTTATGAATCTGAATCGATAAGAGTGAAAAACAGGAGAATTATATCATTGCGTATATACTGTTTTGAGCCCATTAGACATGTGGAATGACCGTGTTAAATGCATCAGATAAACCAAAAGCACAGCTTGATTTTTGTCTTCCTCACCAGAGTATTCACTGTTTCTGCTATGTACAGGGTATCATTGACACTGACAGTAACTTCTGCCTTCTGAAAGCACTAAGGAGCGTGCAGTGCATTGGGTCATCTGACAATCTAATTTCAAGATCCCCAAGAAATGTATACTGGCTGTCTCTCTATCCTTGTCTAACACGTCTCTCTGGAAGTGTTGAGCCTCAGGTCCCCTCGGCAGGAGGAGGGCTGAGAGAAAGAGGTCAGAGAGATTGACTAAATCAAGATTAAGCTGCCATAGCAGCACTCAGGCTTAAATGTGCAGATGAGAGCACAAAGCCCAGAAGAAATTTTACAGATTGCTCAATGTGATGTAGATGTAGCCACTCTGTGCTTACCACCCCCCTCGGGCTGGGAGGGTAATCAAAACTCTCCTACGACTACATAGAACCAGCTGGATGTCAATTGTAAACTGGTTAAAACTTTTCAAGGTTGCTTTAATTATTTTTTTTTCTCTGAGATTCTGTCTTGTGAGTTTTTGGCATATGTGAATGTTTAAGTGTGTGACCTCTCACCCTCTGAACTATAGTGTTATAGGGACCAAAAATTGTCTAACAACTTGGATCTGAGATCTGCTTACAATATGTGATCACAAAGTTCTACAACTCTGCCCTCAAAAGTCAAAAATGATTTAAATTTTACTGACCTTCCCTTCAAGTTTTTTTTTCCAGTGCGCAGTTCGTGTCATAGAATTCCCGTTTTGACCCGGTGGGATCACGGGTGCCAATGAGAGCTGAGTCCTTGGATAAAACCCAGAGATCAGTTTTCCAAAGTAGGTGGTGCTGAATGAAATCAAGAGAATTACATAAGCATACTATTTTTTTTCCTGATATTTTTTGAGCATTGTGCTCTCATCCGCAGCACACAGGACTTTGTGCCATCTCCAAACAGACTTGAAAGTTTGAGGTTTTGTAGGAGATCGATCGGTCACGCATTCACATGTTCAAACGAACCCTTTCAGCTCTACCCAAAGAGATGACTTCAAAGCAGGATTTGGCCAGTTATAAATTAGATAACCTTAGATTATTTGTTAAGTTGATGTTATACATTCTTCACTGTATAAGTGGTTAAAGACAAATAAGAGCTTGGAAAACTGTATATATATTGTTTATACTTGCTCTAATTAAAACAGAATCCGTGCCTATACTAAAGTAATCATCAGTCAGACCTGCAGAGTTTTTAAACCAATTATTTATAGTCTTTGGTCAAATTCTTAAAACTGACAGGGGTATTTTTTCTCTTATTAACCCAAAAAGGTTGACATTGAAGCAGTTCAACACAACCTTGGTAAATCATGTTCCCTAGTGGCTTAATGATCTATTGGCCAGTTATCTCTTTGGAATAAACAGGTATGAGGGGAAATGCACATAACACATCATGCTGGGTTGCAGTTGTCAGTGTTCCCCGTCTGTAGCTTTTACAGTCCTATAGTTTTTATTCATTAAAGACTATCCTGTTTTGCAGGAGAGCTCCTGCAGCGCTCAGTTGCCAAGCTCCCTTTATTAGCTACCTTTCCAAGGATTTCAGTCTGAGTATGAGCTCATTAGCGTCCTGAGACAGTTAGGTGCAGAAAAAAACGTAGCTGTTGAAATACAATTTAAAAACTGAACATTTCTCAAACAGTTATTCCCAACTCAACTTCAATAATTATCATTCAGAGGAAATTGTTAAATGTAAGCTTAAGCGTAAACAGTGAGGAAACTACTAACTTATTACATTTTTGTTCTTACTTTAAGATTTTACGCAACTTTTTCAATATTCTTTTTAAGACTCCTTTCTTTCCACAGTTTCTCCAGAAAACTTCAAAACCTGTAAACGCATCATATATTTGTTTAAATGTACGATTCAACGATTAGTTAAAGTCTTTTGCATCACTAACAGGTAACTGAAGACAAAAACAGATGATTTTTTTTGTCTTTATGCATCTCGGTAGCGCTAACACAACAACATATGACCATAATAATAATATGAATATGCAAGAGAACATTTAGAAATGGATTAAATTTAAATTCCATTAAATGTGTCTTTCATTTCTGATGGGAAACACAAAATACTACCTTATACAGCACATTCACTATAGAAAGGGCTTCGCTTTACATTATGAGTGAAATTTTAAAGAGTGTAGACTCCTGTAATTCGACTGCTCTTAGTTTACTAGACCCGATTATAGCAGTTGATACAGTACACCATATTGTTCCCTTAGCAGAGTTAGAAATGAGTTAGGCCGAGGTAGAAGGGCACTCAAATGGTTGGGCCTCATTGGGCCTATTCTGTTTAGTAGCAATATATTATAGTATATATCTATTAGTTATAGTAGTACTATACTTATGTCACTCCCCAACATGAACAATTACTGAAAACCAAAAACAATCTGCCAGAAACCTGGGCATGATTTTCCATCAACATCTCAGTGTCAGTGAGTAACGTCCAGTCCACTGCTGCTTTGTACAGATTAGAAATATTGCAAAGATGAAACCAGTACTTTACTGAACATAATATCCATCCACTCATTTCTCCCCACTAGATTATTGCAACTCATCATATACATGCTTGAATGACACAGCAGTTTCCTTTTAACAGTTGGCACCAAATACGGAAGCAAGACTGCTCGCAAACATTTGGCACAGTGGCCACATCACTCCAGTCTTTGCAGAATTACACTGGCATCCCATTCGTCACAGAATTCAATTTAAAATTTTATTGATTACTTTTAAATCACTCTATAGTTTGGCTCTACTTGATATCTCAGAACTCTTGGCACCTTATACCACCTGCAGACCACTAATGATAAGAGAAAAATTACTTTCACATGCTTAAAGTAAAGTGAGTCTGTGGAGTCACTGTTTTAGCCACAGCGCTATCAGACATACTTCCTTTTACCTTTAGATCAGCACAATCAGGCCCAATTTAGAAAAAAAAAACACCTAGCATTTGTATAATGTTATAAAATATTTTGATTTTTACATTTTTACTTTTGCCTTCTCTTTCTTTTGCTGGCACTGTATGTATTTTTAATATATATTTTTAACAGCTTAAATATATTTTTTTGTACATTCTCTGAAGCATCCTGTAGCTTTGGTTTAGAAAGAAGCTGTGGAAATAAAGTTTGTTATTACTATTTATTATAGAGCAAAAGCCCTTTTTATTGTCAGGGAATGGATAAAGCGTGGGCATATTATTAATATTTATTCAGGTAGGATTTTGCTGAGGACGCATGCCTCTTTTATTTGTTTGTCTGTGTTGTCCATGTTATTGCAGCAATATATTGTAAAAATACAGTTGTGTATGCCGGGAATTGCTCACCTATTTAAAATTCTCCAATACACTACAGAACAGATGTGTGACTTAGGTTTTTTTCAGTGATTTACATACTGTTTGGAAAACACTACGTAGGTACACATCATATGAGAAAAATATCTTTCTATATTATTGCAATTTTATAAACCAATAAAAAAATAATATACCTCACAGGTGGGAGCACAGGCCTGAATTGTAGACTGCGAGAAATTTTACTGTGAAGTTACAGTCAAGTACTGGCTGCTAGATTTGCACTGTATGCTTCCAATTTATAGTAATAGTCTCTTACTACAATAGTTGTAAACATGGTACAAAAGCTCCTTAACTGTTGTGTTGTGAATGTGAGGACAATGGAAACATAGGGGAAGGTGTGTAGATACTGAGACACGAACTCAAGGTGATGAAACACAGACATATAGCCAGAGAGCGTAATCAGGGGAAGTGGAAACAGGAAGGTAACTAAAGACAGCTAAACACAATCAAGACACATCAGTTACCGTTAAGGTCTTAAAACAAAAGAAAGGAAATGACCATCATAAAGGAAATTACTTGCCACAAAAAATAGTGTATTCTATAGTATACCACGATATTTCAAGAAAATTTGGGATAATCATATTTACTACCTAATTCAAAACCGACTCTGTTGCCACGAGGAACCGACACCATCAAAACTGTCTTTCTGCACAAAGTGAACCCTTTTATGCAGCACGTCCTGTTTTTGGATGTCCGATTTTTGTCCACTGAAGGGGTTGTTTTGTAATGCCAGGTGATGTCTCTTTTTTTTCTTTTTTCTTTTTTTAAACGTTTAGGTTGTCTAGTGTTGACGTCCGTTGGACCTCCAAGTTACGGTTTATTTATAGTCCAAATGGGGTTGTTGTGGACATCTTTTTAACATCAAAGTAATTTTAGACGTCGTTTTTATACTGCTTGTATAGGCTCTGTAGTGCCATGTCTCCAGAGGGTTGAGGACATGTTTTCCAGGACATGTCCATGTCCTGTCACAGAGCCTGTGATGACAGCAGTTATATATAAATCAGTGACAGAATTAGGGAAGATTATTAACTTGATGATGTGTTCGAGATTTTTGCTCTTCTATGAATATCCATCAGGTTTTCTCAGTGTGGCTCTTTCTTTTCCATTTCTCGCTCTAATAATAATCCTGTTCAGGGCAAGTTTGTGGGATTCGCTGTGAAGACTATGCTGAATTTAGAAAGAGTTAATATGTTAACATGCTTCAAAAGCACGAACACTTTATTGATTAAATAATAGTTAGAAAGGTAGCTGCAGACCAATTTGTGAGGATGCGTTTGAAAAATGTGTTAAATGGGTATTGGGAGTTGATTGTTTTTAGCACCCTCCATTTATCATCTAATTAATGTCTAAACTTGTTATTGTCTCAGTTATTATAATTAACCTTTTGAATTTGATCAGCCAATTGTGGAATAATGGCAGGTGGGGGAATAACAAGAAGAGCAGTACTGCCTTAATGGTATTAATTTGGCTACAATTTGGTGTCATTTAGTTTTGCTGTGCTTTGAAAATTACGTTTTTAAAATTGTTTTTGAACTTTTTTTTTATTGAATTTTAAATGTGTTTCTCACATACATACAAACAAACAGTAACAATAATGGCAATAAAAATAAAAATGTCAGGCTTTACAGTCATCAAAGAGAAATAGAGCAGTTTATGTAGTTCTCATGTTGAACAAAAATAAAGACAGCAAGACAAACTCTTAAGAGTTTGTGCACCTCGGCATTTAACAAACTACTATAAAGATTTTCACACCTTTTCATTTGGTGAAATTGAAGAAGGATAGACGGTGTAAAGGAAGATGTCACTTCCTTAAAATAAAAACATTAAAGTTGCACTCACTGGCCACTTCATTATTTACATAGAAGTGCATATTACCATAATAGCTTCACACAGTATCTGCAGATTGTCAGCTACACATCCATGATGTGAATCTTCCATTCCATAAAAAGATGAACAGGGTGAGCAACAATACTCGGGTAGGTTGTGGTGTTTAAACATTGCTCAGTTGGTATTAAGGAGCCCAGTGTGTCCCCCACACCATGGTTGTTACAAGGGAGGATGGACCCATTCTTTAATGCTGTTTATGCCAAATTATGACCCAACAATCTGAACTTTGATGTGCACCATCTGAACCAATTTTGATTAGCACATTTGAATTGTATGTTCTTAGCTGGTACTCGGTGTGGTCTTCTGCTGCTGTACCTCATCTGCTGCTTCAAGATTGAGAGTGTTGGATGATGCTCTTCTGCGTACCTTGGTTATAACAAACGGACATTTGCGTTACTGTTGCCTGTCTATCACCTTGAAGCAGTCAGGCCAGTTTCCTCTGATTGCAGGCTTCAACAAGGCATTTTTGCCCAGAGAACTGCTGCTCATTGGATACTTTTTTTTTTTTTTTATACCTTATTTTTGTTTTTAAGAAAAATAAGAGCCACATGAGGCTATTTGTTTAAAATTTTGATAGAACAGTAGCAGTATAATGTCCTCGTAAGTGGATATCAGGCCCTGAAAAAATACCGAAAAAGCAAATATTTTACATTTTGTAACACATTAACCATCAATCACTTCAGCTACTTGGGTTTAAATGTCTTTCTTCTGTATATTTGGAGACTGGTAAAAATGACAGTCCTGGAATATGTTTCCATATTTTATACAGAATGGATTTGTTTTAATCACAGCCATCTCGCCGCCATGTTTGGTTTGATTTTGTTTAAACACAACCTGGGAATAGCTGGATGAAGGGTATCATGTTGTGTTTCCAGATTGTGGATGAAATCCGAGCCTTAATGATGGTTCCCCTCACATAACCACATTTTGATGTGAGGCCTCTCTGTGGAGCCCTGTGAACCTTTCTTTCAGAGTAATAAGCTTTATACCCCCACAAGCGCTTGTTTTATTATTATTTTTTAAACTATCCTCTTATGTATGTGTTAATCCAAATCACTGAAAAACGACTGAATGACAAAGTTTTACTGATTCTCAAGCTATTTCAAAAAAGGAGTTCAAGATTTATTTCATTTAAAATGAAATAAAATACTCTTTGTAAATTTTTTTTTTAAATCCACAGAAAAATGATAATGATTACTTTTATATCCAGTTTAACTTTAAATGTATCCTTATATCACTATCCTATAAATGAAATGGTTGTTCAGTGCTGTAGCTTTGATGAATCATAAATACATTAGTCATCATTAAGAGGCTGCATTATGTGGTTTTTAAAGATTTATCGTTCTGACTAATGGCAGAGAGACTTTTCCCCTAATGAGATATTTGATGGTCATTGTAGTAGTTTGGCTTTCAGTGTGCATTCTTGAATTACCTCAGAAATCCACAAAAGAATACCGAATGGAGGTCATAATGTGAAAACAGAAAATAGGCCTGTAATTGGCTCAGCATAGGCTTTGCTGTTTATTTGAGTGATGGTAATGGCTGTGAAATGTTCTCTCCTCCCTAAATAACCAATAACAAAAGCTCTGAGGTGGCTAAAAAAACCACCCTATTGTATTATAGCTTTCAATGAAGATGATTGAAAGTTGTTTGGCTAAATAACCAGTCAAAACTATGTTTCCCTGATGAGATGGCATATTTTCCTCTGTCAGTTATCGAGCGTCCTAAAACTTTGCAGCAAGGGGCGCTATCCTGAGGCACATTTTGCTTTTCTTTCAAAACCCGTTCATGAGAGCAAAATTAAGTATTTTTTCTGACTATTCAGGGGGGGAAAAAACAGGATTGGTGAGACGCTCAACATTAGCATTCACTTTTACTTGATTCCTCATTATTTAATACACTCAGTTTTATGTAAATTTCCTTTTCAGCCTTTTGTTTATATCACCACCAACTCTTAAGCTTGTCACCAACTTTGATAACCCGACTGTACTCTGTCTTGCTGAGCATCACACGGCATATACGCAGGGAATTTATACTGAAAACACCAGGCTGCAGCTGCTGGTGGGAGTTTTGGAAATTGGGTTCACAAGTGCAGGTTAGAAAGTCAAAAGAGTGAATGAGCTGAAAACAACTGTAGCGCAAAGAGGAACTGATTCACTTGATATTTCCTGCACATGTACTTGCTGGTGTAATTTGTTGTATTAATGATGGAAAAATATCGATGACCAGCTTTAACAATATTAAACAAGCACTTGACCCTTTTGCTTTCTTTTCAGAGTAAATGACTACTTAACATCCTGTCTGAATAATTTTCATCAAAACAAACGGTTTGTTGAACAATTCTGAGCTTTTTTTTTGTTCGTTTTTTGTTTACCCATTCACCTGCCCCGGAGAGGTGTAAAACCTTTGTTTGAGGTCGTGCAGGTTGAAACCAAAGAGCTTTGTGCACTCTGCTCATGCAGTATTCTCTTATAAAACAAACCTACTGTATTTGAACTGCTGCAGTTTGTACTTTTTTCACCATTCTTCATGAGATGCAAAGCAGAGACAAGGACTTTTAAATTTGAGCGAGAGATGATAGATGCTGGTAGGTGAAGCATTAGACATCCTGATCATGTTGTGAAACAAGGCCATGTTCCAAATGAATTAAATGCTTCTAGCTGAACTAATTGATATGTTTCCTGTCATTAATGGATCACATTATCAAGTGCATTGTGCATGAGGTCAACGATGGTAACCCACAGAGGATAATTACCCAAGTCTGCACTCTTCCTTAGTTGTTTTTATGTATCAGCTGAAATATAACACATGAATGTCTGTGTGACTTTACGCCTGCTGGGGTTTTAAAATGTAATGGTCTTTTTTTGCGCCTCAGCTTTTGTCCAGTTTTAGTCAGAAGACCTAATGAATCCAGATTTAAACCTGAATGCAGTTCAATCAATCTACTGACTGTACAGCATTATCCTCTGAACAGTCACCAAGGACTGCAAATAAGTTGCAAAACAATATTTTGCCAAATAGAAGCTGTAAATGGATCAAAGGTCTTTGCTTATTTGGGTCATCTATTATCTATAAAACATTCAAAGCTCAGAAAAGCAGACCTTTGACAAACAAAATGATACTTTTCCTGCCTTGAAGAATTCTATCTGGATCACTGCTTTCAATGCGGATTGTGGAAAGAGCTCCTTTTTTTTTTCTTTCTTTTTTTTTTGTGAGACCTACTTTGCTGTAACATTCGTCATTGTTTCAGTTGGCTCTCTTTTGCCATTTCAGCCTTGTGATTATAGAGATTTAGCCAAACCAAACAGCGTTATGCTAAAGACTTGTAGTGAAGCATGAACTATTCACACATTCAAGGAGCGCAGTGTTTATTAACCTGCTGTAAATGTATTTATATGTTTAGCAATGTAATAAATAATAGGGGTGAATATTTTATGCTACTGTGTTCAACTGAATGTTTTGCTAAAGGTCAAATTTATTAGAGATTAATGTTTTGTTTTAGTGCTTGCTTTTTAAAGAGGTGAGTGTTTAAGTATCAAAACTTTACCTAAGGTGTAGGATTCATGATTCTCTGCCTGGTTGATTTAGACATTTGTGACAAGGACTTGAGTCCTTGCCAAACTGAGGCTTTTCTCACCGTCCAGAGTTTATTTATACATCTTTTTTTTTTTTTCTTACATTTTTCCTGCTTGCAATTTGCAACAATGTCAGACAGTATTTTGAGTAGAAGAAAACTTGCAAGACCTCAGTTCTGGTATGAGTTTTCATCGCTTATCAGTTGAAGATGAAGAAGACGACCTGCGTACTTGATGCCAAACTTGCTACACCTCTTGTTGGATATCCAACTGCGCTGTGAGGCTTGCTCTTGAACTGTATACTCCAGGCTGGTGCTCACGGTGCATGCTGCCTGCCAGCCGTTTCGCATGATGATCATCAAACATGTGTGAGTATATGCACCCTGATTTCCCATCCACTACCTGAGGGCTTGGATATGTGCTTCTCTTTCTGAGAAGTATAGCACCAATACGACTATTATCCTTTAGTTAATTTTGGGCCCTATGAACTCGAGCGAAGTGTGTGGAAACAGTAGTTGACTCATTATTTTGGAAAACTATCGAGTAGCTGTTTTACCTCGACAACCTGAACTCTGCCGCCATGAGAACAAAGCTGTCCACTACCCAGGCTGGAAATGTTAAACTCTGTGCTGTCATGCCCCCACTTGAGGGAGAGCGCTGCTTATGATGTCTGCAAGTCAGATGGTTCACCTGCCTATGCGTCAATCGTCTTGCAGTATTATGGCATGCGTGGCTGCCATTGAAAGCAAGCTACTAGTGTTTATTAATGATATGACTACTGATATAGAAGTAGCAGGATGAATTGTGAAGTTTACTCTGCTCAAAACATTTCGAAATGAGAATTTTTTTCAGTTGCCAGATTGGGTCATCTAATCTCAACCCAATGGAGCAACTTTTCAGTTACTGAACAAAACTGGTGGAGTTTATTTTCGTTGTGCTGACTTTTTACAGTCAGTTGCAATAACTCGTACTGCGTACAAGCTAGCATGACGGAGTTTCTATACAGCTGGGCGGGTGCTATGATGTTACTGATAGTGAACTTTATTTTATTTATAAGGTTAGGCAGTTTGTCCCATACTTCAGCTACAATGGAAAAAGACACAAAGCTGGATTTATTCTGTGTTTACGCTGCACAGCTTCTTCTCTCATTCTCTCCCCTCTCTCTCCTGTTGCTGCTTCAATCATGAAACTGATCAATGATCAGCTGATCGGCTTTTCTCTCTTGTTTGTTTATCTCCCACTTTGTGCCAGAAAGAGGAAACCAGCGGATGTCGCGCTAAACAACTGCAGCACGTTTAAGCTTTATCAGCTGTTGTTAGAATTTATTTAATATTAATTTCTAGTATCAGCTGATGTTTGCTGGAGCCACAGCTGTAAAGCTGCTGGTCATGATATCGGTTTGGTTACCTGGTGAGAGGGAAACATGAAGATGAAACCAGGAGATGTCCTTACTGAATCATTAGAGCTGAACAGGTGATGGAGAAACAGGTTTATCTTTTAGGTGACATGAATGAGATGAAGGGAAGTTATAAACTGTTTCTGAGAAATAACGCCAGGATCCTTTTCTATGTAGCTGACAGCTGGTAACTGTGCAGGGGCGGGTCTAGCAAAGTTTAACAGGCATTAACAGGGAGAGGGGGGCACAAAGAAATACTTTTCTTTCTTATTCTCATTTAAAATGTCTCGCTTTTAATAAGTAATTATCTGAATCTTACAACCAAAGTTTTTATCTGATGTAAAATGTATTGAAATAATACATATACCAACAAGACAGTGTACATCACTGTCACAACAGCGTCTGTTTTCATTCAAAGGCTTTATGGCTTTTCCTGTAATACCTGGTGGGCCGGTCTCTAGTCAAAATGCCGGGGCTGATTTTTTGTCCCAGTCCAGCCCTGATGAAAACCCACAAAAATGGCCTGTACCTGTATCACAAATGAGCAGAAACTCTGTGGTGGCAATAAAAGCCTGGCAGCGCATCTCAAAAGGAAATGCAGCAAATGGTAAAAAAAACAACAACAACAAAAACCAACCGTGTTTACCAAATTCTTGTGAACCTAGCTGTTATAATAGAGGTATCCATTGTGTATTAGCAAGCTGCAGTTCTTTTTTATATGTCCTGTATATGGCTCTTTTTTTATGTCCTTAATATAAAATGTCTGGAGCTGTCCTTGGTCCTGAAAGTGTTCACGCACAGGCTCGCCTGATCCCTTGCCTCTTCAAAAGGAGAATCAGTCATTCTGGTCAACTAGTCCTCTATGCTTTTTCTACTGGCTCCACTTGTGTCAGCTGAACAATAGTGGCTTATTATGAGCATTCATTTGTTGCATACAGGAACAGCTGCATGCTTACAGCAATAGGAGACCTGCTGAGAGACACAAACCTGTGTTCATAGGACTGGTACAATGTGTTCTTTGCCTCCAGATTCCCTCCATTAAAGTCGATTGTTTACCCAAAGAGAACATTTTTATTGAACAATTTACAAATATACAGTATCTGGTTTATATTTGACTGTTTTCTGAAACCATTTTAGAATTTGTGCAATTTAGAGACTAACTGAGGTGGTAATGCCGTTTTTCTCACACATGCTGGAGCTGCTCTGCAGATACTGAATAATGAATTTAGTGTTTGACAACAGTCACTGTTATTTGCCAGATTACTGGCACATTTTGGAAGTCTCAGCTGGGAGCCCAAACTTACTTGGATGAAACATCTTAAACAAGAGCGCTGTAAAAACATTATCAGTAACTGATTATTAATGGCATGCTTGGCAGTAAAGTTTTTCAGGTTGGATCAAACTGCTGACAAACAGGCAGGCAGACGGTAAAACAAAATGAACTTTAATTAAGACGGTGCAGAGCTGGCATGAAATAAAAACAAAAAATCAAAATGAAATAGTCAACAATAAGGAAGCGAAGGCAGGGAGCCAGCAAGAGAACAAGGAACGTGGGAGGAACAGGACAGATACGATGTGACAAATTCAAAGGACAACAAGGACTAAATTCACATCGAGTCGGGGATGATTATCAAACACAGGTGAACTCGATAACAAGTGTGGGCGAAAGAACAAAGGCAGGGAGTAAAAATGCAATAAGACACTCTGGAAAACAGTTCTGAGTACTAAAATGATAAAGACAGTTACCACAATAACTTTTCCTTGATAGAAAAATGACACATGGTCAATAGAACAGAAGTCAACAGAAGTCGTTCAGTCTTTGCTTTGATAGACGGAACAAAAGTCCACTAATGGTGAAAATGGAAACGTACCGAACAAATCATGTGACTGGAATAGAGTTCTAGCCACCTCAGGTTGGTTTAGGAGCTTAGAAGGAGCAGCTCAATGTGTAATGTTTGGGCAATGGCAGGTGCAAATACCTGAAAGTTAGGAGTGTGAGAAAAAAGACGAAATAACAACAGAAGATGTTACCAAGTACTCCAGCAACAGCGTTAACAAAGAACATACCCAAACAGAACAACCCAAAGCTGCAAAGATGACGGCATTGTTGAAAAGAAGGGTTGTGTGGAGACATTCTGGCTATTTTAAGTCCTAAAAAAAGGAAGTGCGTGTCAGAAGAACCTGAAGCGGTGCGATCCTTTGGAGTACACACAATAAAAGACCTTACAGTACCAGAGCCGTTCGCCTGTTCCACGACTTTCAACAAGAAACTTCAAAAGACAAAGAGACAAAATGATATAACCCAATCAACAGCCTGCTTTATTATAAAAGACAAGATATCAGTTGAAAATATTGTAACTGACCTTTGTTACTAACTCCCTGGCCATAAACATTGCTCTCAGATGGCACTTCTCAGCTATACGCTGAGTGCAGGGAGACGGTTAAATGGCTGTGTCAGACTTTGCTACCACATTGGATTTGTGGTCAAGTTGCACATCTGATCCAGAGGTCGGCCTCATTGCACACTTCATTGAGATGATACTGCACTCGTGCATTTTTGTCCCTTCCGCATTGACTGAAGTGGAATACCATTGAGCGACTGTCAGTTTAAAGTTCTCCCTCGTCTACATTTTAGAGTTTCTTGAATTTGTACAGCGGGTATATGCAGCAGTATTCATTATTTTATTTTTCTTGGTGTATTTATTGGTGGGTTTTTCGTTAACACTTTAAAATGGCTTTAATCTATACAAAACAAAGAGGATATAATGTAACTTTTTCTTTAAGTAACATTTTCTTTACGTTCTCCTTTGATACTTGAAACTTTTTAAATGTCATAATAAGGATTTTCGTTTCCTTCTTGTTTTTTATGTTTATGTATTAGATATAATATTCTACTGCATATTTATTCTGTTCATTTTCTGTCAGAAAAAAACTAATATTTAAATCAAAATGAACCCTAAATCTCAATTAGGAGTAAAGACAAACCTTTAAGCATAACATAAATAGTTGGTTGGTTGATATTTAATTTGTTGTTGTTTTTTTATTCTTTTTTCCATATCTTGCAGCCCTACATGGAAACTGAACTTCAAATAAAAATGGGACTTGAAAGTCTGTCAAACAAAGTTGCCAGGAAAAACTAAAACAGAAACCAAAGATCATTATGAAGGCCATAAAAGTTAATAGAGCATGTCTACAAGGTGTCATTTTCCCACATGAAAGTCTTTATTTTTCAGGGTTTTTTTCTTCTTTCTTCAACCATCATTTAGAAACGTTGACTTTTATTGTCCAAAAGAACGGCAAAAATAAAATGTGTTCTTTAGGTTGGGTTTCTTTTCACTTGATTTACCACATGTACTTGGTGTGTGTGTGTGTGTGTGTGTAGATCTACATGGTGCTAAAAGAATCTTCCTGAAACCTGAGATTTAGTTTCTGAAAAACCTCGTAAAGTTCAGTTTTGTAAAACGTACCATCTTCATACAGAACATCCAAGGGTTCAGACAAAGAAGATTTCATGGATTGTTTCCACATTGAGTCCTTGTTGTGTTTTGACTGGCAGTGAATGAGAACAGCATGACAGATTTGTTTAGCTGAAAATGTCAAAATAAAGAACGGATGAGATGCAGGAAATTTTTGAAATGTACCCAAGCAGAAACAGACCATTAAAAATGTGAAAATGAACGACAGTTCAAGAATAAAATTTACACAAACTGCCACGTACACGTGCTTCCTTACGTGTTAGCACGCGCGTTAGTGTGCACAGCTGCAGGCATGCAGGCCTCTGAGAGCGTGAGTGTACTTTCATATTTGTTTTGTGCGTGTTGCTGCCCCTCAAGCGTAATGGCGGAATACAGAATGAGCGACCATTGTATTACCTCCTCCCTGGAACTCTTTAAAGAGCACACGGCTCCCCAGCTGCATGTTAATGCAATCATTATTTTAGTCTTTCTTTTGCTGATACTACTTTGACCTTCAATGCATTCCTCAGCCCATTTTTCTCCAGGGAGAAAAAATTGGCTACATAACTGCAGAGCTTCTCCTTTAGCAGTTCTCTCTGAGCTGAGGTTGAGCAGTAGAGTGGCTGCACATTCCAAATGAATGAATTTAAGTGGAAATCTGAGAGAATTTCTTCATTCTGGCAACGAGGTGAGCAGACAGCCGAGTTACACATGCTAACAAGAACGGCGACGGTGAGTGTGTTGGATGCCGCTGTGCTGTGACTTGATTTATCGACCGCTTCTCCACCTGAATTCCCAAAGTTATCAACTGAGAGTGCACGCTACGACTGTACTCAGTGGAGCCGCTGCAGCATCAAGAGCTCTACACGTCGAAATTGGTTCACTTTTAGCTATTAAGATGCACGGTAACGTTCATTCAACCGCGCTGTCCTTGACGAGCAGCAGAAAGAACCTATCACTCAGCGGGTCAGAACAATGAGATGAGCGTTTTACATCTGACGAGGCAGAATTATTAAAGATCAAAAAGAAGCCATCGACCTGCGGATTAACAGAAGGTTGTAATCTTTAAACTGGAACCAGCTTGTCTTTCATTTTTAAAATGCTGTCTATATAATATCTACAGTAAATTCAGATTAATCCTGAAACAGGAACAGTCCCTGTGCTTCTGACCTTGTTTACTTTAATCGCTTTTCCAGTGGCACGGCCTCAGAGAGAAAATCCTTCAAGGACAGCCCAAGATTATTTGCTGCCATAATCTTTTTTTGAAATTTGCTCTGAAATGAAATATTTTCCACCATTCAGCCACTGATGTATATGCGACCTGATAACAGAAACTGAACATAATGAAAGTTTCTAACCTCCGCCCTCTTTTGTTCTGCAACATAATGGTCCTTTTAATTCCTCTTTTACGGTCTGCCAAGATAATTTTGTATTTAGATCCCATGGCTTTTCCATTGGTTAGAACCCTCTGGTCTTTTGAAAGCGGGGGAGTTCTTGGAGAAAGTTTTTGCCTTTGGTCACTGAGAAGAAAATGATGGTAATGTTCTCCTTTCACTTGATAAGCTACTCAAGTTGTGTGGATCTGTGCAACATAGTGAGTCATCCCCAGTGTTTTGAGCCTCCAGCGGTGACCTGGAAGGCCCTCTTCCTACGTCAGTTTACTGACTGCCATTTGAGGGAAGTTCCAAATCCAGTCTTTGCTCCAAACATGCTTGAAATGTCATGCATGAGCCCTCAATCTTTCCCAGTCACCCTCAGGCATGTTCCAAAGTTACAGATTACTGTAACATGCTACTATGTAATCACATGACATTTATCATTTTCTTTTCATTTTCTTCCTGCACACACACTCTTATCGGCTGAAGTCGGTTAATGTGGAAAGAGGATGAAAACAGTGGAGCAGTGTACAACATCCAGGACAGGCATGACTGCATAACACAACTTAGGCTCTTTGCAAACATCTGCACAGGCATCAGCTACCAGAGTGACATTAAAGCTGAGTGCATGCAGGCCTAATACTATTAGAGGTATTGTAACCAATTATATTCTCCAACAACTAAGACATTGCATTACTTTTGAGAAAAGTAATGTGCAATTTGTTATACATAATGTTTCTGAATAATGACCTCAACATTGAACATGAGAAGTAATATCCTGGAGGTGGGAGGCAGAAAGATAATTGAAGTGTAGTTATTACATGCAGATGAAAGTGATCTCTTTTCAGCCAGAGAATAAAGCCACAGTTTGATATTGTTGTCACATCACTGCAAATAAGCAGCATTTTAAACCTAATTGCTGTTTGTTTGAGGACAATAACTTCCATTCTTGAGGAAAGTTCAGTGTTGTTCCTGAAATTGGGGGAACGAGGGGCAGGGGGTGGGAGTCACTTTCAGAGTGGAGACCTAACCCTTGCTGCTTAATTGGATTCCTCAGATAGTTTTATAAAAATCTTATCTATAAGGATGTTCAAATGTGATATGGATTTATTAAAAGGAAAACATGTGAGACTGTCTTATCTGAACCACAGTGATGAAAAAGCTATTATGCAATATCTAAATATATTTATTTTTAATTGGATACGGCAGCTGATGAAGATCTAAATTAAATAAAACCACTGTGGACAACAAAGGTGTATAGATGTACGGCAGGAACGACAGCTAAAACAAACTATATGTGGCATAAAGATGAAACATTAAAACATAACAGATCATTTCAAAGTATAAAAATAAGTTACCAGTATTTATTCCAACCCTTCATAGGTGTCATTTAAACATGTTGAGTGAACGTCTTCTGGAGTGAATAGACAAGCTGTACAGATTTGATGGCCAGTGCCATCATATCACATGTATTTTTATTTTCAGGCTTTTGTCATAGACATTGTGTGTGGTTCACTGTTGTCAGTGATTTTGCAGTTATATAACAAAGAACAGTAGCTACAGTATAAAATGTCATTGTTGTTTAAATCTAATGAAAGCTGTGCTTCAAACGGTTTGGGCTATTCTAAATCTAACCTTAAGTACGTGTATTTTTAAAAGTGTATGTATTTTGTGTGTGTATTTTACACATTTTTAAAAGAACAAAACATGAATCATATTTTTTTGAAAAATGAATAAACAACCTGTCTGTGTTAAATCTTGAATATTGTGAATGCTGAACACTGCTGAAGGTTACTCCTTTGATATACTGGGCATGCTCACTTAAAGCCAATAAGAGAAACACTAACAAAAACAGACATTTGTTCCCTTTAACAATCATTTATTTTAGCTTTTCAAAATTCCAGTAGCAGAACACCATCCGTAAACTTTCCATTGAAAGTTGTTTATTTTACCCTTTGGTTGTTTCTTTCCTCGATACATTTGCTTTTTTACCCGTGCTTTGTGCAGATGTTGTGCATATGTGTGCACAGATTGTATTTTTTGTTAGATATTCAAGATCATCATGAATATGACAACAGCCAAGGCGTTTGGAGACACCAGAGACGACTATATAGTGAATGCACAATATAAGTATAATGTATAATGAATATATAACTCCAGTGATGGTTAGGATTGTTATACAGCCAGAACATCTTGCGCTTCAATCCAGGTGGGAGTCTTTCTGTTTGGAGTTTGCTCCCTGTGCTTGTCCTAATCCATGGGTGGAAAAAGTTAATTGGTGATTCTAAATTAATCGTAGATGCCAGTTGACTACAAAGCCTGGTGACATGTCCAGTGTGTACTCTGCTGCTTGTCCATGGAAGAATGAACAGATTGATAAGTAGAATGAAATGACTCACTCCTTTATTTGACAGGCAGTTTTTTGTTTTTTTTTAATAATCGCTGAACAGAGATTGTCTGCAAATTGTTTTTTTTTTTTTGTTGCATACCGCATAAAGTGTCATGCAATAAGTGTTGCGACCTTCAGCTGTTCATAAGAACTGCTTGAAACTCCCATCAAATTTCCTGCTGACCATAATCCTCGTCAATCTAAAGCTGATAATACATCATTGTGTGTCGGCCTTCCTCTGTGTTGGTAAAAAAAACCACACGTTCTTTTTTTTTCAGTAAGTATTTGTGGTGTAAATGTATCCACTACAATGTCTGACAATCTGTAAGGACAGACTTATTTGGTTTATATGAAGTGGGTTCTACATCAAATCACTCTTCTTTATAATGCTGGTCCAATTCGTGGGATTCAAAATAAAACTGCACATCAGTTAAATGCGCATTATTCATCCAAAGACCTTTGTCACACTCTATTGACTACTAAAGTGTTTCGTATAAATGCGCTTTTTCTTGTACATTCATGTATTACGAATTGCATTTGAATAACCCTGAGAAAACACAAGTGGGATTTTAGGTCCCAGTGTCCCAGAACTCAGTATTAGGAAATGCTAATGCTATACCTTGAGTGTGTTGCACAACTATGTCCTTATGAATGAAACTCCGTAAGCTTTCATGGAGATTAAATGTGGAGGCCTGTGAAGTAATTAATTAATTTAGATGCTCATCAGTCTTTATTTCCATGGTTCATTTACCTACAGATTGATTAATATAAGAATTCATTAATGGGCCTAAGCAGGGCAGCACATATACTGTGTCCTTTCTATGAAGCTTACTCTGCAGATAAAGCTCGACTTTAGCAAATTAGCAGTTTTCCAGGGTTACTGTAGAGGTAATGCACCACTATGTTGTACAAACAAAAGCACCAATTCATTGCTCGGTATCACTTCCAGGCCATATAGATTAGAAAAATATGAATTGTAGCCTAATGGAGAAAAAGTCGATTTGGCTGCTGCTTTGTTGATTCATTCAGATACGTTGAACAATAAAAAGCACCATTAAAGTGATTGCAAGTGCTGAATTTGAGCTTTCTTTAAGGTGAAGTCAGCATTTGTGTTTGAAACTTCTTTTTTTTGCCCCTTGGGTTGAATTTAACACAATGATCACCATTTGCTTGAGAAAGCAATTTCAAGATGAGATGCTTTGAATCGGTGTTTGTGATTGATTGCACTCAGGACTTCTCAATGGTGACCTTACATTGACAGAATTGTGGGTTGTCAAATAATTACATAATGATCATGAATTTCAGGCTGATCATTTGCTACTCTGTTTCAGGGTTCAATACTCGTTGGTTGTGTGTGGTTAACAGACTAAGTTTGCCAAGAAATAGCAAGAAGCTATTGATCAATACCAATCTACAGCCAGGAGCGGTGGATCGATATAACTCTACTGCCCAGCAGTTGGCTAACTTTGCTTAGGAAAAAGGAAAGTCAAACAGATGTGAGACGGAGTGTGTCAAAGAGTTTTAGAAGTGCAGATTGGTGAATTTTGATACATTTTTTGAAGCCAAACTGAACTTGCTACCTGCTGACATCAGTTTTATATTTATCGTAACAGTGTGTTCTCAACTAATAATCATAGTACCGAAATGTCAGCTCTCTCTGTAAAGCTCAACTTTGAACGTTCACTGGTGACCTTTGGAAACAGCACTTGAGAATAGAATCTCAACAGAAGGCCCATTTAGTAGCAGTTGTAGGGATTGTGTGTTCCCACACATCTCCACTGCAGTTCTTTGCAGAGGAGAGCTCATTCCCTTTGTATTTCCACGTTTTTATTTATTTATTTTTATTATTTACCTGTGAAGCATTTATTCTAAAAGGTTTTCAGTAGTTTTGTTGCATACCTCCTCCCAAGAGCCATTTGGCAAAAACCTTGTGTTTCTTTGGAATTTAGTAAACTAGGATTCAACGAGGTCCTTTTCTGCATCAGGTGGTGAATGTAAATTATTAAATAATAAATAATCCACAAGAACCTGTTAATATTTCCGGGTACCTCTACGATGAAGCTGCGTCAAACTTTGTTTGAGTTGAAATTGTCTCTATGAACTACAAAGTAGTTCAGACTATTTAGGTGCAGTCTTGTTTTTGTGAAAAAGTACTTGCAAAATCATCAACCTGGAAAATGCAGCTAATAAGCCTTTGCATTATTCATATTTCAATCAATAAAAGTGTATGCAATCCATCTTATGCTAGCGCTTTATGCACTCCTTTGTTTTATCCACTCTCACTTTAGGTCTAAAATTAATTTACTCCCTAAAATCTTTCTCATAATTGCATGCTTGAGGCACACTTTTACTGGTTAGCTCATTATTTGAAGCCGTAACATTAACACTGGTATCGTATTCATAATGTAGCCAATCATTGTAAATCTAAAAATGGGAAAAGCATAATATTTCCAATTTAATGTTGTGTTTAAAGGCTTTATTATTTTTAATTTTGATGCCTAAACTTAACAAAATAGCTCAAAAATGATACAAAAAAGGGTCAAAGTGAAGTCTTCAGGGTGGAAGTTGTCTATTGTGTGCCATATACACACTTAATGAAAGGTGGAAGCACTCCTTGTATATGTGGTTTCAGCTATGTTGACCAAATGAGAAATTAAATGAGGTATTTAGAGCCGAGCGAGTCTAATAGTTGGGGGAGGAAGATGACTACGGACAGGCTGTCTACCTATGGGAGTGATAACCCCTGATAACAGCTATTTAATGGACTCATAACATTCATTTAAAGGGAATACATGCAGTTAAATGACAGAGATTTTGTGAATTAATGACTCGGTTACCAGTATATCTTCTCTAGCTACATGTTCCTCAATAAAATGTTAATGTTGAAATCTTAATGTTTTTACACATTAAGCATCTTTTACGTCTCCTTGGGAAACTTAATTAAAAACAACATGTTCTTTCTTTCTTTCATCTATACTAAATAATGCACTGCTTTCACCTTTTTTTGTTTCTCTTTTAACCTTTACTGGATGTATTTCTCAGTTAAATGGAACTTTTTGAGACTTTACTACTTGACATTTCATCACCGTTTTATATTGTTAAAGGTTAGTAAGTAAACATAATCAGCAAATGAATGCAAAGCCCATACAGGTCCCAATATTCCCAAAATAATGCAACAAAGTGCAGTACACTCAGTCTAGGAATAAGTTAATAAAAAAAATGTATATAGAAATACAGTACACTGTGTCACCCTGCATTGCTTTTTCTTTTGCTTGGAAACAGGTGTAGCAAAGGGGAAAAATTAGTGTTTTGTTTTTTAACTCTAGCTCTCTGAGATAAACCTTCTTCTAATTCCTTTAAGGAGAGTTCAGGAGTAGCTCTCCAGGGTTCTTGAAGGACTTCCCAAAGCTCTTCTATGGAGCTTCCACACATATAGAACTTTCCTGTCTCATTAACAACTATGGTTGAATAGTATAGAATCAAATAAAGTAGACTAGACTAGCCCTTTATTGTCATTGTATACGTACAACAAATTTGTGGAATCAGTTATTTTAAATAAAGAATCGTTCAATCAAAACTACAAATCAATTCAAGTAAAAATGTATTGGACTGGCTTGGAGTTTTGGCTTTTACTGACAAAATGTGAAATCGATGGTTAGAGCAACTACCTTACATATCTAGTCATTAACTTTGTTGTTAGCTGTAGCCCTACAGATGTCACTGTTTCTGTCCAGCCAAACTATAGGACACCTAAAATCTTTGAGCACGAGCGCAAAAAATCACTTTGTATGATCTTTGATGGAGCCTGTAGCTTTTCACGAAGCACAAATTCCTTTGGGTTTTTGGCCTGTCAGCACTATCACCTGCGCCTGCACCTCATCTAGGAAATTACACTTGTCAGCACTTTGACTAGAGATGACTGCATTTAGAGAGGAGGGATCAAAGCCACTCAGGGCACCAGCACATGGCCGCTGGGCCCCATTAAAGCTTCGTCTAACTTGAATTTCTTCTGCCCTTCTCATCTTCAAAAGACCTGTCTACTCTGATTCTTCTGCACTGTGCATGGCAACAGATGTGTTGTGACACAATAGCATCAAGATACAACAAATATAAAGGGTATGGGTGGTGGCCCTTGGCATTTGAGAGCAGTTAGGACTATGCATGCAAAATGTAAGATATCAAATCTTTTGCATATCTTCCCACATTTCTGTTTTCTTTATAGTTTTGAGTGACTTCATAGTTTTTATTGACAGATGTAAAAGCTTTAAGAGATAATACTGGTAGCAGGTCAAGTTGAGCACTCAAAGCACTTCCTACAGCAAGTCTTATTCACACATACAATTTGGCAGCACTTTTAGTCATACCTAAGTGATTTTCTAACTCTAAATCCAATAGATGAAGCATGGGCAGGTGAGAGTTCAGGGTTTTCCCTAAGAGTATTTTAGGTGGAAGACTGGGTTGTCTACCAGTCACAAGGTTGCCAGCTCCTCCAGTCTGCATGTTAAACCACAGCTGTCCTGTGTGGCCATTTAAGTTAGACTCCTTTCCTTTCTACCCCCATCAATTTAAGAAAAAGTACTATTCAACAAGCACTGGAAGACTGGTATTGGAGAGATAAAAGTACAAGAATCTGTTCTTTTCAGGAGTGGACTTTGCAGTTTGAAACGCATAACCTGACAAGCATCATCTATCACGGTTTTTTATCTTGCAGTGCTGTCAACAGGCTACTTTAAAACATGATGAAACAGCCTTCAGATCCAGGTGCTATCAATGTCTGGAAAAGCCTCTCAAAGAAGAAAACAGTACTATTAATAAGACATCCTGGTCTTCTTGTGAAAAGAGAGAAGTACCACGATGGTCAGACACTTCTTCCCGGTGGGGATGTGATGTGGCCTTTTGTTTTATTAGATTGTTCGATGGATCTCTGTTGTTAATACCAGAATGCTGCTCGTGGTTTGATCTGATGCTTGTGTGTTTTACAAGTTATCCTTCCTCCTATGGACATCTTGCTGTTACATCCTGAAACCCTGTGTAGACTTTAACTCCAGTAATTATGACAGAAAAAGCAAGAGTGATGTTTAAAGCCAGAATTGAATGTAGAGCTACACCATAAGGCTGAAGCACAAGGCATGCTTGCATGGGTAGAGGATTGATATCTCTGTTAAAAGGATTTCATAAGACAAAACTTGACAGTAACGTGCAGAGTAAGCACACATTACAGCTATATTATGTTTCAAACTACCGTTCCAAATCATCATCTAAATCAACAAGTTAAAATATAAAATGTATTTACTATTTGAAAATCTAACTTGGTTTGGGGTACCGGGTCAATGCAATCGCAAGCAATTATGTAGCTGTACGTATAAAGTGCTGGATTTTATATAGGGAAAAACAATGCACCACACTATTCCATTTTGAAAATGAATCTTTCTTTTTCTAAAAAAATAAAAATTGCAGTAGAAAATGTACCTGTTTTTTACCTGGATATATAAAAAAAAGATAAGGCCTGTATGTAGTACGGTGTCTTAAGTGACTCTTACAGATTAGTAAATCAACAAGCTTCAAGAGTGAGCTCATTTATTTAATCATACACTAGAACTTAATCATCAGTGGGGCTTAAAATATAAAGGTTGTCAAGCTAGTGGCATTACACAAAAGACCGTGGTGTCATTAACATTAAAAGGATTGGCCCTCATTAATGCGTGGATGTGCTCCGTAAACTCTGTGGTAATCTGCTTATTAGGAATGCTCATCAAATGTCCAAAGTAAATAAAAAAGGTTTAGATTATTTCATATTTTCTTTGTGGACGTAAAAATTATGATGTTATGGCAACACGATTTGATGTTAATGTTAGCAGTACTATGAGTGGATGCCTGGTGATGTAGTGGTTAGCGCTGTTGCTTCATAGCAAGCAACAGTACCTCATAGCAAGAGGGTTTCTGGTTCGACTGGCTTACTGGGTTCCTTTAAATGGAGGGGTGGATGAATGCAGTACAATGACTGTGCTCAACAAAAAGTAAAAAAAAAAAAGACATTTGTTGGGAATGAAGCAGGAAAATTATTACAAAGCCAAAAAGTAAATATGAGGTGGGGGTGGATGACTGGGGCAGCGGAGCATTGGAATCAAATACCATATGGCTATTGGCCAGTTTTACCTTTCATGAACATAATCATTCACTAACCCCAACAAGGTGGTTATTAACAAATTAGACATTTCTACTCCGACTATCGTGTTTGGGATTTCCTTACATGGATCTCTGAACATCATCAAGACAGACAAAAGGATATGTCATGTTTCTGATAAAGACATAACATCAGAAAATCCTTGAATGTGTTGTTATGAAGTTGTTTTCAAACTAGGAACTTTCTCATTCAATTTGAAGGACTTCTTCCCTCTTCAGTACATTTGTCTTCATTAAAATCATTCAAGTGGATCCTATTGACAAAATCTGGGTCAACTGCAGCAATTATATACCTTTCTTATTATTTTCTCCACTGTACTTCACAGATTTCAAGCTTTTTAAGAGCATGCACTAAGAATCACAGTTGTAACACCGTGCATCATGAATCTTTCAAACGCTGAGTGTTGAAGTGGTGTACATTTTTCACATGGTCCTTTAAGTAAAAGAAGTTTCCAACAAGTAATCCTATCATAAAAAGGAGGAGGAGCAAATGTGAATGGGACATCGCTCTGTTTGCAGGGAATGCAGAAGAGCTTATTATCATGGAGGAGCAGAGCTACATTGCAGCGCTTATTAAATTACTCTGTACCATGCTTTTACGTCAGATTTGGGGATGATAAAAGATGTGGGTCCTGTGGGCTGAAGACTAATCATTTCAAGTAAAGTGAGGTGAAGGTCATGTTGGCTTCAGCGTAAGCTCCAGACGAAATGTTTTTTAAAGGGGGGAAAAAACATCTGTGGATTTTTGAACGGCCCAATATATTACATGCTGTCAAGTCCTTACTCTGAAAATAAGGCAGTATTGAAAAGGGGGGAAAATGAGCACAATGACAAATGACCGTTATTAATATATATTAACCTAACGAATAAAAATGATCACATCTCTTATACTCATCTTGGGTCCTCAATCAATAACAATAAAAAAGAAAAAAAAAAATCAAATGTTCTTTAAACATTCTTCTTTTAAAAATATAGCTCCTCTGGCTGTTATGATATCAACTGAAAAATACCTGTACAGCCGTAAGGGAAAGAGAAATCTGTGTTCGGTTCATTCGATGGAAAAATAAAAATGTACATCCTCTGTCAATTCTGAGGTTGTACATATTACGACCTAATAAAACACACAGTCATTTTCTCCTCCCTTTTTTTAACAATAATTCAGCCAAAATGCAGAGGCAGTATGTGAAAAACCAATTACATCTCATGATTTAATAGCTTCTAGAACAACTTTTAGCAGCAATAAAAATGCTTCTTTACAACATCGCTTCACTTCTTTGAAGTTTGCAGGCATTTGCTTGTGCATTTGCTCTCTTAAGGTTCCTCCGCAGCATGTTAATCAAACTGAGGTCTGGATTTTGACTGGGCCATTGCAGCAGTTTGCATCTTTTCTTTTTCAGAGAGTCTTTTATAGATTTGATGCTGTGGTTGGGATCATTGTTCCTTTGCATTGTCCAGTTTTGGCAAAGCTTTAGCTGTCGGCCAGATGGACACAGTTGGCTCTGGAACATTTTGCATTCCTTAAATTGACCATGAATTTCTACATATCAAAGTGCCCAAAACATGCCCAAATTATCACCCTCACCCACCATCGTGCTTGATAATTGGTATGAGATATTTGTGCTGATATGCTGTTTTGTTTTCTTTTAATATCTAAAAGCCATTGTTCTACAATTCTTGTGATTTGTTCAGCTTTTATAGAGGTCCTCACACTTTCTGGTGATTGTTACGGCCAACACATTTCCACTCCAGGCACGGGGATTCTCCTAAGTGAAAAGAGATCCCGGAGGAGCCCCCACTTATGTTAGACCCAGCTCGGCTAGGGGTCTGGGGAGGTAACATAAAAGAGCCCACCTCGGGAAAGGTTAAGTTAAGAAAAAGGGTTTATTTAAAAAAAATGAACTGAAAACCGTTAGTGTAGCTTACAGCAAACCACTAGGCAATTTAAACAACACAAAACAACTCTCACAAAGACAAACACAAATGAAAACTAGCCACACGGGCAGAAACACGTTTCAAGGCTATTCAGGCAAAACTCCCACGCTGATCCCGAGTCAGACAAGTGGGGCTCAAAGACATAGGTGTGAGGGACAACCTGCACATTCAGTCCAAAAACATAGTGTCCCATAAGTGAAGAGTCTTCAGCCTTTTGTAGTCACAGGTGAACGTGACGCGTCATTGGTCCCCTGAGCGCCGCGGATCCCCAGGCAGCCAATGATTGGTAAGGACTGGCAAATTCAGAGCTACATGCTGTTGGGCGGGCACGGGTCCCCAGTCAGGCAATCATCTGAGTCCTGAGTGAGGCCAGCCCACTTCCTTCAAGGCCAGGGGCCGTAACAATGATCATTTAATTGCGTCCATTTGATTAGCAGCACCTGGCTAAAAACAGCCAGTGCGTATTTAGTTTTTCACGCAGTGCTTTTGCATTTTGTCCTGATTAGTAAAACCTCAGACTTTAAAGTGGGTATTCTTTCTTTTTTTCATGACCGTACATTAAGAGTTATTCATCAATTATTCACTGATGACTTGATCAGGTAGTGGAAGTTTGGTTTTTGAAAACATGGTACTTAAATAAAAACACTCAAACTGAGTCACCGTCGCAAGCCCATAGCTAACCCACTCTATCCAATATTCACATTTTCTCAAAAAAACAAAACCAAATTGGGTGACAGAAATGAATTATGAATATACTGAATGCAAACCTTGTTTTAAATGTTTAATCCTAATTGCTGATGATCATCTCTAACTTTTACTGGCTGTGTATATTGGAGGACAAGTAAGTCAAGTGGATGCCGAGGTATAAGAGAGAATAATTATTGATGTTGTTGCTGTTCCTTCATATCACCAATAAATGTTGAGAGATGCCACTGAATACATTATGCATGGCTCAATATGCAGTGGATTCAATAGAGCTGCTTTTTTATATAATGCTCCTCTTCGATCCGTCTTTCTTTTGTCCTTCATTGCTCCCTCTGCTATCTCCTTTTTTCTATCTTTTCATGACGTTCTCTATAATCCAGTCATTCATCAGCTGAATAAAATGGGGCCAGAAACACATTTAATGAGGGAACTTGGGAAGTGGGCCTTAATATGAACTATAAGCTCAATGATGCGGACGTCTGTTTCCTAATCCTACAATGTGTTAGTTATTAGAATATTAATATAATCAGAATGAGCTCATAAAATTGGTTACATTTGTAGACATATTGTATATTACCTTAAATTAAGAAGCTATTTAAAATACTTTTAGGGCCTACACATTTTAATTAGAACTGAGTTATAAAACAGATGGCGTATATATTTAATCTAAGACAAGACTGTGCAGTGTGGAAAATTATCAGAGTAAGAATGAACACATTTTCTTTTTGACTAAGATTAAAGCGACTTGGTGCCGCTCTGTACTTCTTGTACTACTCATTGCTGATACCCTGTTTGAAAGCAAGTTGGTAAGACTACCTTGGCCCTATCTAAGTTAAGTCTTAAAGTGTTGTATATGTTAAATCTGTTGTTCTTCAGTTTGTGATGCCACAGTCTGCTACGCCGATGGTCTGACGGATGCTGGGAACCCTCACATTATGATACTCAGGGCCAACTACAGGACAAATAGCTGACTGATGGATAAACTCCACTCTAACCCATTCTACTCTACTGTCGACTCCACTGCTGTCAACTCGGTTCTGTTGGCTTTCGGCATTAAGTCAGCTGTGATTAAAGCTTTTGTCTGATGCAGATGGCTTCAAAATAAATCTTTTCAAAAAGCCAAATAGATTAAATGCATCAGTAAGGTGTTGGGAATTGCTATCAGAACAACTTTAATTTCATATGACATTGATTCTCTGGACCTTTGACAGCCAGGTGACCACCAGTCTTCCAAAAAATATTCACTCATGTAGTGTTTTGATGTTTGCGATAGAGAGCACTTTCTAACCCATTTTCGTAAGCTCTAGTACACGATGAATTGGGTTGAGATAGTGTCTGAGAAAGCAATCGTATCTGACTCGCATCATTTTCATATTCATCAAACTGTTCAGTGAACCTTTTTGCCACATGGATGGGGAGATTGCATTCTAAAAGGGGTCGACCTCATCATAATAGAAATACCCCTGCACAGAGTAAATGTGAACAACTTTGTAATGATTTGCAGAGACATTTCCCTCTAAAGACAGAAATGGACCCAAACCATGCCGATACATTCGAAACCCCAAACTCTGAGGTTCAGAGGTTCACGTTTTTCTTTTAAGTACCACCACCCCACATGTATCAGATCTGTTGCAAAATCAAAACTGCCTTTATACAATAAAGTGCTGCAACATAATTTGGAATGGATAGACTACGTCTAAAACCAATGCATTAAAAAATAATGAATGTATTCTCCACAGAGCCAAGTTTTTAAAATGTTCCATCGATCCTCATTATGTAGGCTGCTTTTTCTGGAACATTTTAATCTCTTTAGCATTTTAGGGTTTAACTATAACAGGGAAACAGGCCAGGCATTGTTATGTCAGACATACACTGGGGCAAACTCAAAGCTGATAAAGCACTGTTTAAAAAGGTAGACTTATAGAATTTGACTACACGCTATAGACCTTAAAACAAACAGAGCAGCAGCCATAACAAACTGTTCATTCAAAGAATGATGGGGGGAAAAGCTTTACTCTAGATATCCGTGACAGCGCCGTAACAGTATGTTACTGTATTTTCGATATGTTTCCAAATAAAACATGACAATCTCATTGGCTTTTTTCTGGTTGAGAGATTCAAGTCTTCAAGGTTGAGCAAATTAATTTAAGAGTCACTGTATGTGTATAGCTCTAGCTTTTCTCTGCCCCATTTACTATATTGAATGAGCCATCAGTGTGGGTTTGGCAGCTGACATAAGGTGCTGTCTGTGTGTGTGTGTTTGTTGTGAAAGCCCAGGAAGAAAGCACAACACAATTCGCTGCAGTATGGTACCTAGCACAGTGATGGGATTGGTAACTCCTTTCAGAGATCCTAAAGTTTATTACATGCATCTGAAATCCACAAGCTTGTACTAATTTGTCATATCACTCAGTGTAGTAAGATTACCTCGCCTTGCTCGCTGATGTGAATTAATGCCACTGTACCTTCATATTCCTTGCTGAGCACTGACAAATGAATCATAATCCCAAATAAAATCCGGGAAGGTGGAGACGAGAATTAATTCATGCTAAAAATGTGTCCGTGAACTAGTGGAAGATTAATCCCAAATAACTTCTAATTTTACTGAGTAATTCCATTCAGTACGTTCCCCAATAATTCAGTTTTCCTTACAAAAACTTTATTCTTAAGATACTTTGAAAACTTCACCTGTCACCCACAATGAGCTAACAAGAATAGAATAGAAAGGTTGCCATTAAATGCTGTGCGTTGTTGCTGTATCCACTGTAGAGGCCCTCACCCATCCACAGTGCAGTGAAGCTGATGTGAACCCTGATCTAGATGAGATGTTTTTGTCTTAATTTTATCCAAGTTGGTGCTCAGTGCATAACACATCCTAATTTTGTCTCTCATTCAAGTGCAGCCAGAAGCAGAGAGCTAATTGTAGGTTGGTGTAATCTAAATGAAAGGCACGATTATGCTTGTTGTTTTGATAACAATACTGCATTTCTTAAATTTTTAGTTTTAAATAATTTGCAGTCATCTCACTGTCTATTTAGAAAGAAGGTTAATTATAAGCCTAAATACTGTTCCAATGATGAATGCTGATCGGGGCTTTCAGATTTAAAAAGACTCACGCTGCAGATTAACAATGCTTCTAATTAATGGTCAGTTTTAAGCACTTGAAAAGAAGGTAGCTGGACTTCTTTTTGGTTCGTGAAGACATTTCGACTGTCATCCAAAGAGGCTTCTTCAGATCTAAAAGGACTGATGCCCAGGTGTTTAACCCCTACTGGGGTTTGTACTGTTGAAAGTGGTTGTGAGGATAATTGAGAATGTTGAGAACTGGCCCATCTGAGAAATTCAATCCCCTCTCTCACATTGACCTGTGTGACTTCAGTAGATGGTGAGGTGGGGAAATTTATGCATTCCAATTGAAGTTGGAAAATGGAATTTCCAAGTTCCAAGTTCAGTTTTCAACTGGACACCCCACCAACCCTGACGCCACGTTCCAAGATGGTGGCAGTGCACATAAACAGAAGTAACTGTAAAACTTGTAATCTGTACTGCCGCTGTTGTGAACTTGTGACTGGCTTAATAAACCGTAACGACTAATGACTGCACTTGCCAAGCAGGACAAAGCAGGAAGTCCTGCTTAGCACATTTTACTACTGGACCACGCTTAACTTGGGAGTCAATGTCCGACTCCTTACTCGTGACTCTCAGCACCACCTTCAAGGGGAAAAGCTTCTGACTCTCCACTGGTTATTTTAGAACTGAAGAAGCCTTTTGAAGGACAGGTGAAACATTATTATGGCCCAAAAACAAGTCCAGTTGCCTTCTTTTCAAGCACTCAAGGCTACCATGGCCTGTATGGCTGAGTACCAACACAGACATAGTTAAAAAATCTAATTAACTACGCTGACCATTTATATAAATGAAGAGGAAATCAGAAAACAGCCAATACTGAGCGCAGTTACACAGACAATGTTAAACGCTAAATGATTCACTTAGACAATTAATAATAATCTTTAGTCAACTAGTCAAGGTCAAAATATTGTTGAAATATCTGGCATTTTGTCCTGGTACCACTGGTCTCTACCAACTCGCTGCCATGCTGCACTGCTTTTACACACTTTCCAGCTGGTTTATTACATCCTGTCACTACATACTAAAAGAGGTGGCCTTAAGAATGTCCTTGTATTGAAAGCTGTTTCACTGATGAAGAAAAGTGCAGAAAAGTTCCAATAAAAAGCAGGGAGGAAGCCTGCTGAAGGGATATCCCACAAAAATGGCTTTAAGATGGGGCCTGAAACAGAAACTGGCTGCTGTGGATAAAATATTTGAAGAATTGAGAATAATCGACAATAGTCGCTACACACAGCCCCATTTGTGCGCATTTTGACCTGGGGGGGAAATCACACATATCTGATAACATGATTAGCAAAACTGGATAATGGCCACACCACACTGACTAAATATCCCACCTCTTTGATCCTTGGGAAAACCTAACACGCTCTGTTTTCCAATTAGACATCAACTCAACAGCCGTCTCTATTCTGCTTTGCTTTTTTTGCCTCCAGGGCAATCAATACGGCCTGTACCTCATACTGGAATTATAAAAGCTTTTCACAACATAAGCTTGTCTCTGGATTGGCTTTCTCACCTCTGTATCCCTAATCCTCACTCTTGAGACTCCCATCCTCCCCAACCCATCCTGCCTGTCTACTTTGTGCACCGGTGTTTCAGGGAATGGCCATGATATCACTCAAGGATCTATACTGTGCATGGGGAATGATCATTTTGCCTTTAAGGCTGTGGATCACACACAAAGCTCCAGCACAGGTTAGCCGGGGAGGAATTGTATAATCCAACGGGCCTTAGTGTTTGAACACAGAGTCAAGAGAGACTGAATGGGGCTGCTTTCTTTGTCCTTGTTGTCATTAGTTCAAGGGCTTGAAATTACCTCCTCCTCCTTTAACTCTATCGGCTTTAACAGTAAAAAGAAACGCTTATTTGAAAGCATAAGGAGCCTCGTCTGCTTCAGTATCCGTCTGACAGCCTCTGTTGGTGATTTCAGCTGGTATTTGACATGTGTGTTCAATTAAGCACATTCACGCGGCGCTCAGTACCAAACACACATTTCAAGGTTGCTTGTGTGCTCTGTCTAGTTATGGACGGGGTACCCGATGATGAGAGATCACAAAGGTTCTGGTCAAATTAGTCACCTGCTTCAATTTTTGCCACCAGAATGAATTGGTACAAGCAACTGAGTCAAATAAGGTTGCCTCACAAATCTCATACAGACTCACAAATTCTGTATGAGGTTAAGCTTTCTTATGATTTTGTATTCTTTCTCCTCATTTTCATTCATTTCAGCATCATTATTTTCTGAGTTCTTAGTTTTGACCTACAGTGGCTAATTGTCTGGTTCTCAGTCTTATTATGGTTGTGAAACTTTCTAATCTGGCTGGGAAAAAACAAATAGTTTTTTTATTCAGCAGACATTTCAATCAGGGGTTAATACAAAACAAACTGGGTCTGCAAATATAATTTAGAGCAGGACGTGGAGCTCAGCAGCAGTTTTTTTTTCTCTAAACAAAAATGAGTTGTTAGATATTCCAAATTTGTTACTTACAAATACTGTTCCTGTTACAGCTGTGACAGCGCTGTTGTCCATAAAAACCAGGGTGGTTTAAACAGTTGTTTCAGGTTTGGGTGGATTTTTTCCTTGAGTAATGATTCCCTCAGAGAGAAATACGATGGTAGTTATAAATAACAAAGCACTGTAAATAAATTCTGAGTAACTTAAATCCTAAACTGAATCAAAATTTCTGACTCATTCAGCAGCCAAACATAACTCTGGCATTCTCTCTTCAGCCATTGCCAACAGTGTTGCTAAAATTCCCGCATGTTGTACTTGTACGCTGCTGTTCGTTCATCCCAAATCATCTTGTTGGGGTTAAAGTGTGGAGACCATGCTGTTTTTGCAGCATTTGAAGCCTAGTGCCTCTAATGTTTGGGGCCGTTACCTTTCTGTCTAGCCAATTCATATTGGCAATAAACTTTACTTAAAAAGAAAATATAGATATACAGTCAATAATACACACAATGATGGTGTCACTGCTCATTTTGTATACTCTTATGCAGTATAGATGCGGTTGCAGAAGCATGTGCATTTTTTTCAGATGCCACTGTTGTGTTGTTCATTATCGCAGTATTGATTTATTTTAAACTGGTTGCTTTACCTTATATGTTTTTATTGTTGCAAGAAATCTGTAAGTTAACTCGTGTTTTAGCCTCATAAAAAGGCATAAAAAGCTAGAAAATTTGCATTCATTTTTATTTTCAGCATACCTTCAGACTTTTTAAGGTCTAAAGGTAAGTTATTTGACTGGATTGAAAAAAGAAAAATGAAAAACTTTAACTCGCAGCCCCATCAGTCATTGGTGGAATTTTGTGTTTTGAAGTAAAGTGTCTGAAGGTCGGTGTTTTTGTGACCATTCCCAAATGTATTTCGAAACGCAACTTCAAAAGAAGAGAACGGACAACAACGACAAGAGAACAACAACGCGATGCCTCTAATCTGAATATTTTATATTAGTCTAAAATCATCATATACACCTAGTCAAGCTGATTGACAACGTTCTGAGATCTTTATTTTCCTACAAGAAATGTTTGCATTGAAAATGGAGATTTTGCCAACACAAACTGTAACATCTTTGTGTTGCCTGCCAGATGGGTCATCCAGATGATCCGCTTGGAGTGCAACATACATTGTTGTACATCAGCATCAGAGGCTGTAATTTCCTGTGCAAATTAAGAATCCCAACTAGAAAACTAGAAGGGAAAATGTGTCTGAGGCTCTCTCCTCTCAATGATCCGGACAGCATCTTTCTTTCTTCCTTCCCTCCTTTCCTCCTACCTTACGTCCTTCAGGTATTTGAGCAGGCATGATGATGGGGTATGATGTGTATGCGATGTAATATCATAATCTATGTTTAATGCTGCAGGTTTCTTTTCCTTTTTGCCACAGCTTCTAGATCATCATTTTCCTGTGTTTATTTTGGACACTCACTGCTTCACACTCTGATACCAATAACAATATTTAAATGTGAACAGTTCATGTTCATTCTTCTGATATGTTGCAGCCGTTTTCATCCGTGAACTCTGAAATATAATATCTCATCCTTCCATTTCATATATTGCACAAAGTCTTTTCTTGCATGTAGCACAAAGCAGGAAATGTTTTTGCATTAGATGCATGTGCACGACTGAAAACACTCTGTGGTTTTAGTGAGTGAGCTGCTTGGATATACCATGCACTGGCCAAGACATGTGATCTTCCCCTTCCTGACATATGAACCGGAATATTACTCTGACATCTCACAGACCTTTTATTAGGCAGCCAGAAGCCTAAAGACCGACTAATATCCTGTCTGTGTTGGAAATTTGCATTCTCACTAGGACTCTGTTGCACCAGAAAAGGAAAAGGTAGTTGTATTTTAATTGACTGGCTTTATATTTCCAGACAGCTTTTCCAGGCCACACTGGGCGTGGAGACAGCATTAATACACCCGAGTGCAGTGATAAGGCATTACGACTGGATCCACAGACGCTACCAGCTGCAGCTGTGTTGGCGATGAAGAAAGATTGCTGATGCTCTTAAACCTTGAAGAATGAAAGTGAAGATAACTTGATATCCGACCTCCCTAGGCTGATGTGTAATGATCCTGCATGACTGACACTAAAAAAAAGGATTTTCTATGAACTGATAGTCTGACTCTCAATATAGTGGCTTTAATCAGGCCCACTGCGAGTAATATTGCCTATCTTCTTTTCAGACTCAGCTTAGATCTCATATCACCTCACCTTTGGGGGAAAAATAAATTAAAATGTTGGCAATGACTTTTTTTTTCCCTCTGCTGTTGTGTACCGATGGCAGATATCAGAGGCTGCTTTGCTTTTAGCTGGGATGACAAGCACACTCATTCAATGTCAAAGCCTCCAGGGCTGTATTAATCAATGGACATTATCCCAAAATCACATTAATGGTTCTTACTTACAGCTAGCCAGTAGAGTAATCATTCAATATAGCTGCTTGTCACCAAGGCTGTCACTGGAGGACTTATACTCAGCTGTACTGGTGAAGACAAGAGGGTGACAAACCCAGACATTCCCACCCATTGAACTAAATCCAAATAGAAACCTTTTAAAGCATTCAAATTACAAAATATTATTAATTCTATTTGGTAGACTGGTGTCCCATAGGGAATAGGTTATTATTATTATTTATTTCCCACTGTGAAAAATTGCAGGCTACTACTCGGCCACGGTGGAATTCCTGCTCTTGGCCCTGACACAGATGTCTGCTCTCTTTCATGTGCAAATACAAGCAGACATTTGTCAATGCCAACAAGTCAGAGCTCAGAATTACACAAGTTAAGATGAGATGAAGTAAAATTTTAAAAAAATACTGAATTTCAAGATGTCCACTGAATCTGAAGGCTGCAGACTTTCTTTTCTCTAATTCGAATAATTTAGAAAAATGGATTTCGGCTAAATTTTTGCTTTTGGCTTTGTGTAATGCAACATGTGCATACAGCTACACAGTGAAACAGCTTAGGGCCTGCTGTAAGGGCACTGTGTTGGAGTATGTCAGAACTGGCACCCAATGGGATGACTGTAGTATGTAAATACTTGAGTATCCATCAATGTCCATGTAGATCTCAGAAATAGGAAATAGGTGCAGCAGGCTGTTTAAACTTTAGCAAAAATTCGTGGAAATACAGAATATAAGGCACAAACATAGTTTACAGAGTTCTAATGAGCTTGAAATTCAATATTTGGTCTGAACTCTTTTAGGCTAGCATTCTTATTTTCTTTAAGTAGTTTTCAGAAATGGTTCTCCGGGTTTCTTGAAGGACAATCAAAGCTGCTTCTTTGGATGTTGGCCGGCAGTCGGTCTGTTCTTTGACGAGAGGCTCTGGGGAGGCCAGTCCCTTGTTTTTTTTTAATATCCAGGTATGCTTTTACTGCATTGGCAGTGTTTTTAAGATCATTGTAGTGCTGAAAAATATAGCTGTTGCCAATCAGATGGTATGGCATGGTGGGTCAAAATCTCACAGTACTTTTCTGTGTTCATAATTCAGTTTTGACATGATCATTAACAGCACTGGTTGAAACGCAGTCCCGAACCATGACAGTAGCTCCCCTGTTTTTGTTTTATCTCAAATACAGTCAGCCGTAGACACTCAGTCGTCTGTGCTGACCTCCTCCATTCATTTTAACGACAAATCGAAAACCTGCTGTCACTGTTTTTCTTCTGTAATTTGACGTACCATAGCCTTTCCTCCCTGTTGCCCATCGTAACACGTTGATTATACTTCTGCATCAGATCTACATCGTAGCTTATGCCATAACGGGAACCCCGTTTTAGCCCTGCGCTGCAACCTTCTACGTTACCTGACACCCAGCTTCTGAGAAACGTAAACTACACATTTGGTCGACACATACACAATGACTTGAATGGAGTGGAAGGTTGGGGTTAGTGACAAAAGGAGTTTCCGTTACTGCGTAAGTTAGCTTTAAACTTTAAGAATGCCTTTTGACGTCCACCCTTTAGTTGAGAAGATTCCTGATAAATCATAAGGTGAACAGAAGTTGGACCTACTGAAGGGTCAGATAGATGCTTCTCTCAGATTCTGTGTCAGGTGACGCTGGATTTCCCCCCGTGTTGTACTTTTGTTCTCTTGTCCAGTTTCCTCTTGTTGATGGTCGTATTGCATACCATGGTGATTTTCCAAAGTGTCAGCTAACAGTTACGACCTTGTTGATACAAAAATGCTTATCTTTGACGTTTGTTGTAGAATTAACTAAAGAAACTGCTGTTTGTTAAGTCACAAAAAAACTGTCTGAAAATGAATGAAAAGGCAGAAAATGTCCAAAGAAAACCTTTGAAAACCCTTCAAAATGTCTGAAAAACGATTGCTGTGTCCGTCTGCTTGGAAGCAGAAATGTGGAGTTCAAGACTTTTGCACAGTGTGTATGCAAGCATGAACAGATACATGCATTATCTATTAGATATTTGACTATTAGATATTTGTTTACAGTGCATCAAAAATATAGAGAAATATAAGTAAAAACTGAGTAATTCTACATAAACAATTGTGATGTGATATTTTATGCTTCATTCGAAAAGGGCAGATAGTTTAGCACAACTAGATGGGATTAGGGAAGACAAAATAGGAAATGCGGTTGAAAAATCCATAATTTTGTTTTCTGTTAAGCTTAAGTATGTTAATGTTAATACTCACCTTTTCAGCCTTTCTTCTTTTTTCTGTCTTGTTTTTTCTGGCACATTTATGACATTTTTACCGAATTATGTAGAAATTGAAATGCATCAAATTGACAACACATGAAAACAGATTTTACTGGTTTTAATTAACCACTATAGCTGCAGGCTTCTCTTTTGAGTGTCGTTATGAAAGCACTGCTCGGAGGACTGAAAATAAACATGGATGTTGCATAAATGTGAACACTGGCAATTAAGGATATACCAATTATCCAACTGTCTGTGTGCTAATGAAAGTAAAAAAAAACAACAACATTTGTATGATTGAATATGACCAGGTTACAATTTTATAGAAAAAAAAAATCTATTTTTTGTCGCTCTATTAGCTTTATATGAAAATGTCTGGCCTCATTGTGAGAAACACCTATCCTTCCCAAGAGATAAAAACATTTCTATCCTGCACCACTGAAACACTCAAACCAATTAGAGCTGGATGACTCATATACAGTGAGCTGCTGGGTACATGAAATGTGACATAACTTCATCCACAGCAACCCCAATCTGATTGTCTTGGTACAAATTAGATAAACAGCATGTTATGCAGTTTGTCATTCAGTCACAATATTCTAGACTACTGGAAATATCCCGTATCCCATAAGTAGAAATACCAGACTGCAGCAATGACAGTCATTACATTACATGCATGTAGAACATCTTTTATGCATGCAAAGCGTGCGCATACTTCAAAAGCTTCGCAATACTTAATTGTCATGCGGTTATTTATCTTGTGCTGCAATTTTAAACGGAGAAACTGGAAAAAACAGAATGAGTAGCATGTTTTCTAATCCATTACATTATTGTGTGGCATGCAAATATATCTATATATATATGTCTGGCTAAGACACACACACACACACACACACACACACACACACACACACACACACACACACACACACACACACAGGCTAAGAACAAACTTTACAAGCTTTAGCATGGGCAAACATTTCAATAAAAAATACACTATACGTTTTACCAGAGTAGTAAAGTAATGAACTGTAGGCTTGCCCTGTTTAGGCAAATGAAATGTGGTGTCAGGGCAGGCAGTGTGATGAATTGATCTGAATCTGTTCTTGGTGGAGCCTCTCCACCTCTGCCTGACATCTACATGGCCCACATTCAAATGCAACATTATATATCTTTGGCCTCTCAGCCCTGGCTTTCACCAGAGTAAAAATCTAGGACATTGCGGACCTGGCTAGGTAATAAGCATGAACGCTCTGTGTGCAGTTCACTGACATCATGGCGCTGGCTGTACTGAGAGCAAATAACACCATTACTTTCCTCTCAGACCCATTTGCAGCCTCTGTGATCATGACTACTTTGTGCAACATAAAAGAAAAAACACAGCAAAACTTTTTGCCACCTTTTACCTCTCATTTATTTTATTCTTTCAATGTATAGAAATGTAGCTGAACCTTTAAGTAGGTAATGACAACAAAATCATCTTGATAGTCGATGTATGGTTTAAATACGTAGAATTACTTATCATGTTTCGTAACATGATAAATTCTCTTTAAGTTTCTTTTCTGTTTTATTCTTGAGTTTTGACTTCTACTGTGACTGAATTTTAATATTTTATTGATTTAATGTGAAAAGTCTTTCTTCTAAAACCCTAAAATAAATTTCTGTTGATTGAAAATACAAATTCAGAAGTTTTTACTATCGATGACTTAAAACCTTTCCCCAACTCACTGTAGCCGCCACCCGACTCTCCTTCTGCAAAGCTCTAGTTCTCGGTTCTTGTGCTGCTTGAAAGCCGAGATAATGTTGGTCCAGAGCATGTGTGAGAGGACTCTTCAGTGTTTAGTTTCAAAATCTGGTCATTTTGCTTCAAATGCTCAAAGTCAGCCAAATCCAAGCTGCCTGCCATCTGCTTATTGGACAACTACTTGGTACTAACTATTCAAACTAAACAAAGCTGTTGTGCACCGATAGCAGTGTACCAAGCTGTCATCAAGACTCAAATTATTTTAAATTCACCCTGCTCTTGGCTCTTCTGTCTGCTGGACTTTGCACTGTGTGTCTGTTTCACCGCTCAGAGTGGATCAGAGAAGAAAAATATATGTACAGGCTAAACAGAGAGCAGAAGATGGCTACAGAATGAGCAACAAGTGCACATAGATGGCACATAGATGGCACATACTCTTAGCTTGACTACAGTTCAGACAGCTAAGTTATTATTGCCAACACACTTCTTATTCCGTATTTCTTACCTCCAGTTGACCCAAATAAGAGTGACTGGTTCTTTGAGACGATTTTTGAGGTGCTGCAGATCCAAAATGCCAAGCCACAATTAGCCATGCATAATAGGAAACTGATTAAAAAAGAAAACGCTATACGGACATGTTAAAAATGTTAACAACCCTTAGTCAATCAATCGAAAAGAGATTAGTTGAGTAATCTGTCACCATTTTAGAATGAATATGACATCATGTTTGTAGGTTCTAGAGTTGAGCAGGTTTCTATTTAAATGTTGTTTTTTCCACTTTAGTTACAAAATTAAGATTTTCAGCTGTATAAGTTCATGTATGTTCTCTGATGTTGCAAACTAAATCTGGTAAAAGTTGGGGAAATTACTTTAAACATCACGTGGGAGCGGCAGGTTGAGAAAAAGTAAAATTCTGCTACAACCTGTCGTCACAACCGAACACCTACAATAAAATGAACCTCACTGAAGGATCATTCACATTGTAGGACAATCACAGGGTGCCTTTTACTGCTCCCCCCTCGTTCCACCACAGTACCCCTAATGTGACTTCAGCTTTAAAGGAAATTAATACATTCATTTCCATTTCTCAATTCATCACAGGTTCCTTGCATTTTTAAGTAATTGATTTGTATGCTAAGTGATTTTTCTCTCGTCATTCACTATTGGCCTTGAAGTATTTCACCAGGTTAAAGCATCTCAGCCCTTATTACAATATA
This sequence comes from Perissodus microlepis, assembly GCF_051167445.1. Lineage (NCBI taxonomy): Eukaryota > Metazoa > Chordata > Actinopteri > Cichliformes > Cichlidae > Perissodus > Perissodus microlepis. Next base: position 28,581,574 of record NC_140470.1, on the reverse strand, counting down.
ACACAATGTATGCCCGAGGGAGGAAATGACTGAGCAAATATGTCTCTGTCAGCTGCCTTTACAGGAACAGTTAATGCCACATTTTCTTGCCGTTCTTTGACTCTTTGAGTTCCTTTCTTCCATTTTCTTTGTTTTCTCACTGTTTATTTTTACTCCTGCAGACTAAAAGGCATTTGCATGTATTGCGTGGTGCCGGCAAAATTGCTGATGAGCATCATTAGAGCGTTTAACCATCCAGTTCAGTCATATAAATAAATCAGTGAAGGATACGTTGGTGGGGGGCAATCAGCGCAAACATTTTCTTTCCACCGCACACAAACAAAAAGTCTGTTCCACTGTTCAGCAGCACATCTGCGAAAGGGAGAAAATCACTGTCATCACCAACAACTTCCAGGGAAAAGCCCACAACGTAATGTCAGCAGCATAATATCCAACAGCAGAAGGTGATGAAACTCCACACAGATTACTCCAGACAGTTGATTACTGCATCGCCAATGATGATGATTTACAAGATCTCCGACAACGCATTCATCAGTGTTTGTTTTACACACAGTCTTCATATATTCTTTGCAGCTAAACAGGGAAGCTGACATGCTGCATCTTACCTGTTGTGCATCACACATCCATTTGAGAGATGACTTGTGAAGACCGAGCAGTGAACAATACGCTTGCCTGAAATCAATCCTCATCTACTCAACAGTGTCCTGGATATTAAAACATGAAAATGGTTTGCATAATGGATCACTTCAAAACATCATTAACGATGCATGCGTTCACAACTCATTGAATTTGCCATTATTCATGTGACTTATATAATTATCTGATGGGGACCTTGTGTTTTGCGAAGGCCGTGTTTTTGCTGGAAATTTTTTCATGATTCACAGAGTTCTCTAAGATTATACGATATATTCCCTTTTTCGAAGGTGACGCCGACACAAGGTTTTCATTTCATCTATTGTTAATACAAATGTGTATTTCGATTCTATCACAGTCGCAGAAGAACAAAACATAATTACAAGTTGACGTTCCAGACAAGATGAATGCTCTTGATCTGATTTTGAATTTCATCTACTTGACATCTCTGCAGTCACCCACTTACGTGTGATGGCAAATTAAATTAATTTGAGCAGTTTGTTTTGATTGCTTCCAAAGTTAAATGTACTTTCTTTCTTTTTTCGTCTTTAACTTTGTCTTTGTTCCTTCACACTTAATGCACTGGAATTTTTACTTCGTCTTTAAGTCGTTGCCCTTTAAGTCGTCTTTTAATTCAAGACCATGATTACTATTTTCCTGAAAATGTGCAGGAATTGGCACAAGTCGTAAAAGCATCTTAGCCAAGAGAGTCTTATAAAATGACAGTTGATTTATCATTATCCTGTAATTGCAGCTGCACAGAAAACAACAAAAAAAAGTCTTGCTTCAAATCTAGTAGTAATTTTAGACTGTAAGACTGATCATTACTTCACTTTGAGGACTGAATTAATTAAAAAAAAAACACAAAAACGTGTGTTTGTGAAATAAAACCATGAATGGCCGTGCTGCGACCTAAACTTGCATTGTAGATTTTTCACACTAAATCATCAGTGTCATTCACACACGCAAAGATCATAACTTGCAGCTTTTATTCATCCTCTTTTCTCAGTTATTCGTTCTGATTTCGGCGTCGTACTCGTAAGAGCAGACAATATTTCAAACAAATTAGGTACAGAGGATCACGCAGGGATACAGAGTTTGTTCTCTTCATCTGTTCAGAAGTATAGTTTTGGTCTTCAAACAGAGCGTCTTTGTATGTTTCAAAGTCTAGATCAAAGAAAAGATGATCAAGCATTTTTTTTTCTCCCTTTTTTGCAATGTGAGCCCTTAAACTTTAGAACAAGATGCCTGGGGAAATGTGGTGAATAAACTGTAACTTTTTTATTTTTAAGAAAAGATACAATATAAAAGTCATTTAACTAACTTTGTGATGATGATGTATTACCACTGCGCCGGCATGCAGCCAGGATTTCAGCACGGGAGGAAACCTTGAGCGACCAGAGATAATTTTCAGTCTCAGGTTTATAGTCCTGTGTTCATACGTCTGTTTTGTGGTTGGTTTTTTGCAGTTTGAAGGCCTTTTTTTTAGGTTAGATCACTATTACTTTCTTAAAATCAGAGAGGAATGAAGCATGATTAACTCCTACAGTCGACCAGAAATACATTTAAAATGTGAGGGAGTTAAATTCTGGGCCACTTTTTGATTTTCTCCTGCAATCACTCTGGAAAATGCTTTGTCACAAAAACAACCTCTAATGTTCATGCTAAAGTTCATACATACTTCTCATGTGTTAACAGTAAAGCAGAAGTGTGCATTTTCTCCCCATGACTGCTCTGCTCCTCTGTAGCAACACACTCTTTGCTTTAATTTCACTTCAAAGATACACAGCAGAGCTGAAATGAAGTGTCTAAGTTGCCAATTCATGCAGGTATGAATAAGAGTGTGTCTGTCTCTGACAGTATATTAGTTGCAAGTGTGCCGGCAGGACTGTAATAAACATGCTGCAGTCTCAAGAGCGTCAACCCTCAGTGACTTTAATTTGAATCAAAAGAACTTGGCAACACTTGTCAAACCTTTGCCCATGTAAAGTGCATTGCTGTTTTCCAATCCGCACCACAACATGTTATTTTTCTTTTAGATTTAGGCAATCCCATCTGCTGTTTTTTTTAGCTGCAAACATTTGCTGGAGTGCTCGTGCGGTCCTCAGCAGCTACGGGAAAGCAAGTCGGTGTTATAATGTGATGAAAGAAACTGCCATTATCAGTGCGCCCTGTGCGTGACTGCTGTTGTTTGAAAGCTTTACTTCTTTTCTTTCTCTTTGAAAAAGCATAACCGTGGAAAATACGTGTAAATACGGTTGAAGCAATCAGCAGTAGGACAGCAGAGTTCAGCCTCTGGTGCTCTCAGACAGCACACGGTGCTTGTTCACATGTTAATTGGTTAAACCTGCAAGGCTAAGCGCACAGAAACTCCTGCTGACTGTGTCATGTTGCTGCAGAATGCTACCTACCTACCTTAGAACATCGCATTACAAATATACAAGACAAGTGCATGCTGTAGCTTGTCTGCAGCATTAAGTACACTTACTGCCAAAGTCAGAAAATATTACTCATACATTATTTTAAATGTTTGCATCTCTTGTTTGCAGATTAATGAGCATCACCAGTATAGAAGTGACACAAATCCAAAGAGACAGATGCCAGATTCAGCTCCAGCTGGATCTGGAACAATGTCAGTCTCAGACTTGTCAAATTGCTACTTAATATAAACTGTGTAGAAATGAACCTTAAGGTGGTGTCAGATTCCCTTAGAAGTGAACAGTAGATGCTGAATTCTGGATGACATCTAAACCAGCTGTTGCACATATTATGAGCTTACTTATGGTAAACGGTCTGCTTTTGTATAGTGCTTTTACTAGTCCCCACTAGGGACCCCAAAGCGCTTTACACACCCAGTCATCCACCCATTCACACACTGGTGGAGGCAAGCTACAGTTGTAGCCAGTCTGGGGCAGACTGGCAGAAGCGAGGCTGCCATATTGCGCCATCGGCCCTTCTGGCCAGTAGGTGAAGTGTCTTGCCCAAGGACACAACGACCGAGACTGTCCGAGCCGGGGCTCGAACCGGCAACCTTCCGATTACAAGGCGAACTCCCAACTCTTGAGCCACGATCGCCTCACTATAGGTACTATATAAAGAATGTATTTCTACTCCGATACAACTATTCCATCATTCTTTTTATGATATTATTTTATATTCATTTAATATACATATAAATAAATATATGCAGCCATGAGCTTGTTACCAAGCAACAGTTGATCTGTTTGGGAGGACCGGAGCTCACCAGTGCTGATGCTGAGGGAACAAATGTATGAATTTGTTTTAATTTACTTTAAAGACTTGGAGCTCTGAAGAGTAGATGAGGTGCTATTGTGGTGAATGTAGCCTTCTCTAAAAATAGGATTGTCACTTCTGTCTCATACTGAGATGGAAGTGCTGGTTTTTATCTCCTGGTCTTCACGTCTAAATGTGCAGGGGGCTTTTTTTTCTAAAGTAATGTCATAAAATTGCTCTGGTCTGTCCAAGGAACTTTCTTTACAGTATATTAAAGAGGAGGAAATGAAAGCTCACATTTGAGAAGCACATTCTGCAACATGTTCTTTATTTCTTTAACAAAATTCAGATACTCCTGTTCTATTAAATCACTGTTATTTCTATCATGAGTCACTCAGTTTGAAGGTATCAGATTTATTACGTCTGTGCAGCAAATCCACAGTTTTTAATGCACTGATACAAGCTCAGCTTAGTTTCTCTTTTTTGTAAGATTAACAATCCCAGTCTTGATAACAGATTTGGGAACAGCAATAAGATAATATTTTCTCTGGGAGAGATATGGAGCTCCTGCCTGCCTTTTAGGTTGCTGATACAAACAGGCCGTAAAAGAAAAAAATCAGATAACATTACACTGCCTGAATGGTTAATTTAACCCTAATAATCAAATATATTTTTTCTCACTTTTCTTTCCTGGAAACCAATTGTACCTTGCATGCAGCTGTTGTTTGGTTCCTCAAATTTGTATAACCACAGACCCTCAGTAGCTTTTCATTACTTTGGCTGATTACCTAACAGTCTAACAAATGGCTCATGTTTGCGATTGGCTCATTTCACTTATGAACTAGCGAAGGCAAAAGCAATCACACAAACTGGTGGGTGGCTGCCAGGCGGCTCATGGGAATTTCAGACACTTATGAGATATTAGATGGGTCTTCATGGAGTCTAAACTCTGTTAATAATTTGAATAATAGGCCAAGTAGATTAACACTGCCTCTTGCATCTTGCAGCCACTTCTCACACTCTGCTCAGGTTTCATTTTGTACAAATGAGTTACAAAAGGGAAACTGTTTGATCATCTGTTTAAGTAGTTTGCTGCTTAAAGAGAGGTACGCTGTGTCCACCGCAAACTGAAAGCTTGGGGATTTAATCATTAGGTATGCTATGGCATGCTATCGCTGAAGTTTGACTTTATATTTAGTCCCAGGCAGCACAGCAAGAAGGTACAGGGTTTGAATCCAGTGGCTGGCTGAAGACTTCTGCATGGAGTGTGAATCAGGTTGTCCAGGTATTCCTTCCCCAAAGACATGTTGGTGATCCTAAATTGGCTGTAGGTGTGAATGTGAATGGTTGCTTCCATATCTGTGATTGATCAGTGGTGCACCCTGCTGTGTTTAGCTCCAGGCTGATCAAGACACTGAAGTGGAAAATGGATGGATCATAGCCATGATCCACTATCTCCCTTTAACATACAAGAATGAGTTAAGAGACTACCCATGTAGTCTAAGACTTTAAAATAAACTCTGTACAATGTGCTGGGGAATTATTCTGTCTGATTCACAGAGTATGTGCATATGTGATGTGCAGATTGTGGATTCTTTTTCCAGCTATAGACCACCTCCACCCACCTCAATGCATTTCACCTGCCATGTGTGAAGTAAACTATAACCTGTAAGTACTATAATTCTGATAATTACCATTTAGCAGAGAGAGGCTAAAATCATCTCAAAGAGAACTAAACATGCTTCATACTCAGTTCCCTCATCCCACTGTTTCTCTGTTGTCTGTCGTGCAGTGGTAGCGTACTGTGTGTGACAGCATGTTTCTATTCAGGAAATGGATTGATTGGATTGTGTCAACAAGCAGGCAGATGTGAGCAGCTGGTCGTCCATGCTAAATAGGCCCGATCACAGAGCACATCGTGTTGTTTTCAGAGATGAAAAGCACTCGTGAGATCAGACATAATGCAAAGTGACCGCTTGTCAAGTCAGGTGTTGCCAAAATCAAGGAGACTCTAGAATCTTGAGATTTAGCACCTGAATGGATTGTCAGCTGTTTGATGGGACGTGTGCCAAACAGCCTCCCACAATCTGGAAAGAAACACATTAAAGTGAAGCGAAATCAAAAAGGAGATCACAAAGTAATACTTAATTCTGCAACAGTTTTGTGTCTTTTAAAGTGTTTCTTTCATTAAAACTTTGGAGCCTTAGATGAATTTACAGATGAATTGTGAATTTGTACCATAGCTTAATTTCTGAGATCTTTCACTGTTATTGAAGCTGAAGATATCAAATGAAGCTAAATACTGAACTTATTTCTTACATTTAGGCCTTTAAGTTATTGGATAACAACACTGTAGACCACCACAGTGAGGGAACTATTAAAATGTCTGTAATCCTTAAAAAGTTGATGCAATTATTTTGTTAATCACTTTGAATTAAAGCTAAAAATCTACACATCAGTCCTGACCTCTTGATTGTTTCACTTCAAATTCACTGTGGCGATGTACAGAGCACATTACCACAAAAGAAGAATGCCATTGTCCAAATACAAACATTCATATATTCACCAGTCACTACTGATCAGTCAGGACTGACACTGCAGCTGTTCTTAGTAACTTAAGCTGATAGCCTTATAAAAATCTAAAATAATAAGAATACATTGTCAGAAGAGCAATTTAAACTTTTTGCCTGACAGAATCATTGCTGTGTTATAATTTCCAGTGCACAATATTTGCACGTGTGTCAAAAAGAGATCTTGTGATTCTGCACTTGCCTTTGCAAATGCGTCTTGTCCTCGGACATTGACTTTAATCCAATCTGACTCTAGTGCTAATGAGTTCATTACCATGGGAGTCAGATTCTAATGTAGGGTTAGCAGTGCCGAGGCCAGGATGACCTTACCCATCTATTCTGTAGTGGGGAGAGCTCTGGGCTATATTAATAATGATTTATTGGGAAAGAAAGATGTAGTTGCCAAAGAATGAGAGGTGTCTTGAATACCATGGAGCCTGATCATTGCATTAGCAGGCTGACGCACATCCTCCGAAATAAAGATAGCAATAATGAATGCAAAATGACTGAGAATTAGTGGTTTATCAGTGTTCAGTGTTATTATATTTTCGTACTGTATATGTTTTATTTAACAGCTAGAAGCTTTTTCGCGAGGCGGAAATAGACCTAAAAATATATTCACACATTATTATCTTCCAAGTTGATTTAACGTCGACACATTTCGGGTTGTTTATGGCACTCAGATCATTTTAGTTCTGTTTCAGTCTGCAGTTCCTGGCAGAAAATCAGGCTCATTAGCCTCTAAATGTTGCACTATGTTCACCAGCCATTTGATGCTAAGCAAGTGCTGTAACGTAAAAAACAAAATGCATGACTGCTGCGGCTGAGAAATCTGCTGATAGGAGGAGTGAACCACAATCATTAAGGTGTGTACTGCAAAACATTAAAAAACTAAGACTTTAAAGTTCTGTCGAGCTGAAGGTAACGGTAAATAATCCAGCTGCGCCCTCAAAGACAAAACAAATTGATGTTATTAGCTAAAGCTGCAATATTAACTCAATATTGAATTCATATTCAACATTTTAGTCCATCAGTAGGACGTTTCCTGATATGCGATGAGGCAGATATAAATCAGAAACCTGTTCAAACTCCCTGCCACCTTGCTGTAGTCTTGCATGTCTTATCAAGTATATTAAATGCCCCATCCCCCCTGGCACATCCTGCTCTTACTCTTTTCTCTTATCTAATTCTGGAAACACTTACCTGTGTATTGAGCTCTCACTCTCTGGCGTTATCAAATCTAATTTTCATAAATGCCGTCACTCTTCTTTATCAAATCTGCATCTCTCTGCCCACCCTGCTCACATTTATCCTTGTGTTATTTAGTAAATGTGCCTTGTGTGAGTGCTCTCACTCTTGTTTGTCTATAAAAATTTTGTGCCTGCCAGCTTGGTTCCACAAAGCTGTTCCATAAAATACTGTGGAGTCCCAGCGTTGGCTCTGCCAGTGTAAGTAATTTCCTGTTGGATAGCATTTTTCAGAAGAATGGGCTTTATTTTTTAAACACTTTGTCACAAGCTCCAATCCATCACATTTAAGCTGTTAAATGAAAATAATCATTTATTTAAAGGTAAGATATGGACAGAGACTCAATATTTAAGTAAAGAAAATAATGCAGAACTCCAAGAAAGTGACGCAGATGTAGACGTAGATGACACATTATGTGACTCAAATATAGGTTGCCAGTGTAAGTGTGGGAATATGGTTTAGGTCGATGTCACTGCCAGTTTAAGAACACTTGGGTAAGTCTGGAGAAGCAAAACAACCAAATTGGGGCAAGAAGAGCCACAGCACTATCTCATGTGGGGAGAAATTGCCTGGAGCAAGGAGAAAAAGCCAGCAAGCCAAATAGGACCAGGCAGAGGTCTTGTCCCTGCACTCTGAGGTGCTGTTACAGAAGCAATGAGATGAGATGGGCAGAAAATTCCCCACCAGCCAACCAACCAACCATGCTCAACAACACACAAGCAGGCAGAGCCACTCAAGCAACAATTAGGTTATCAAGTGGTGTCTGTTGTCTTTACTTACCCCAGGTAAAGTTGTGTATCACGACCCAATGAGAAGCTACGTTATTTTTTCTTATTCAAATTCTCTTTTTTTATATGTTATAGTCACGTACCGTATTTTTCAGGCCATAAGACGCACCAGAATAGCAGCTGCTCTATTCCCATGTTGTTGCAGTATATTAATGACTAACTTCATATTGTGGATGGATTATCTCAGTTGTTCTCCTGACTGAAGTTTGATCCATTTACAGCATCCTGCTATGCGATTGCATTTGTCCCTAACCATCAGGAAACCTCACATGAACTTTTATTGAGTGGAAAAAGGTTAGCGTTCATCCTCCAGCTTCACTGTGTTTATCTTATGCTAGCATAGCTGTGTTGCTAGCGATCACGTTGCACATCGTTATATACCAGCTAGCCCAACTTCAGTAACCCTTCAAATGTCATTGCTGTTTAGTTTTCTGTGTTTATTTATGTCGGAAGTGATAGCAGAGCTGTACGTTTTAATTTTTTCAGGAATCACTCAGTCAGAACATGTTATATCATGTTTAGGTGTAAGCTAGCGAGCTAACCTCTTGCTAACTTCTAACTCTGTTAAATTTAATAAATTCTTTTTCATGGATGCCTGGATGTTAAACATAATTGTTACACCTGGTAAAGCGCCAACGCTGATCACTTCATTAAAGACTAAAGAATTTTTAACTCTCAGTTATGCTGCAGTGTTTGATTGACTTTGGGACCTGAAGCGGACAGAGTTTTAGACCCAGATTACTCTGCTAGGCTCCTGACTACGTTAGCCGTAATGCTCCAACAATCCATCAAGCGGAGCGGCTTCGTAGCTGTACTAAAACATTTTTTGGCAGGTCTTTGAGCACCGTGTACCACATAAAATCGGTTTGAGGTCAGTAAGCACAACCAGAATTCATACATAAGGTGCACTGGATTATAAGGCGCACTGTTGATTTTTTGAGAAAATGAAAGGATTTTAAGTGCGCCTTATAGTGGGGAAAATATGGTAAACTTAATTTCATTGGTGCTTCCTCATTTTGTGTACACAATTTTCAGTTATTATTGCAATGTGAGACATTAGAAGAAGATCATTTAAATCTACAACAAATTATGTTGTTGTTTTTTTATTATTAATCATGTCAGTAAAGCTTTAATGAATAAGTAAATCTAGTGCTTTCAACTTTACCATTTCACTCATTATTGTGTTTATACTTTGTTGCTTTCAAAACTATGTAATCCAAATGGATGTAAAATGTATCTGCTAATGAAATAAAAGTACACCAAATATTTTTGTTACTTTTTGTAGACATGAGCCACAAAGTCAAATACAAATCTGCTAACTTGACCTCCGAGGGCAGCGGACAGTTTTGAGGGGGTAGTGGAGTAGGAAAAAACAGATGTCCAGTTCAAAACTGCCTCGTGTGAGGTTCGAGCCTTGTTTGCGAATGCATAGAGGTGGGTGAAAATGAGACTACTGGCAAAGCTTTAACTCTTTTGCTCTCCCCATGAGCTGTTCAAATTAATGCAACCAAGTCCTTCTTAAAATGTTTTGGACAGCACATGCAAATCAAGTTTTGTAATACTGAAATTTTATTTATATAGCACCAAATCCCAACAATGATTGTCTCAAGGTCCTTTATATTAAATTTTGTAAACAGCCCATAGTAATATAGAGAAAAACCAATAATCAGATGAACCCTATGAGCAAGCAATTGGCAACAGTGGAGTGGAAAAACTCCCTTTTAACAGGAAGAAACCTCCAGCAGAACCAAGCTTGGGGGTGCAGCCATTTCCTTGGGACCAGTTGGAGGCAAGGAAGACAATTCTGCATTCCTATGTAGATAAGCGAAATTAAATAAAAATAACAATACACTGTAGATTTTTTTTCTGCTTTCATTTGATGATTACTGGTTAGTTCTTGTTGTTAACAAACACAAAAAAGAACAAGAGTGTTGATTGTCAGGAAATTTAATAAAGTATAACATGTACAGGAACCTATTTTCTAAATCATAAAGCTCCTTGTCGTACACTTGCTCCCCCACCTACTGAATTCCACTCCACTGCCTCCCTGCTGTGGGTATGATTAAACATCTGTGATGGTGACACCAGAGGGCTGCACTGCAATGTGGTGCTCGGAGTATGGATATTATACACTACTATACGGTGCATAAAATACTCCTACCCTTTTGGATTGTACTTTTCTTTAGCTTGCAATATAAACGGGTCCCTTGGCTTTACATTTCTGAATGATTTAAAAATTAATGCATACAGGTGGAATGCTAGTTTCTGTTTTCCATCTTGGTGCAGGTTTTTCTGTTCCATGTTTGGACAAAAAATGTTCTTATCCGGCTGCAAAAACTCTGGGAAGTTGATGTTTGAAGGTCATGTTGGATCCTACCTTGTTTCTTGTGTTTTCTCAATTACATTCAGGAGTGACAGGCAGCTTTGATCTCCCCTTGTTTGTGTCAACATTCATCTTCATTAGCATGAAGGAAGCAGGTTGCCAATTATCTGTGAACATTAATTTTGTCGTTGGCAGTTCCTTCTCGACATCGTCCTCAGGAGGATTAATTTGTATTGAGTGTATTCTACTCCAATCTCAAGCGTTTGAGAAAAATACTTGTGTTTTTCTTCTGTGGACAAAATAATGGCTGTGCTTCAACATCCTCCTCCTACTTTTCATTGTAGTTGCTTTATATTGCTCACACAAGACAAATCCCAGACAAATGTCATACAGCTCTCAGACTCCCCGTCGCTAGGAGCTCTTTCCTATTTATCTGGCTGCTCAGGACTCCTGAGCTGTCAGCTTACTTTAACGGACTCCTCGAATTTGGCAAAAGGTACTACACCCTCTGTTGTGCAGATGGTGTTGTGTCACCATTTTGACTTCTTAATGTTATGAATGGATCCAACATCCTTTCAGATTGTGATTACTGTTGTGGCCCATTCCTAATGGTATTTTGCAGACTCACAGTGACATGAGGGGAAAAAAGGAAGGATCTTACTCGTTTAATACAAAAGGCACAGAAGCTGTTAGCTTTCGAATGCTTTAGCTCTTATCTGTTTGTGTGTGTGTGAATTGTTACCTATATAAGGTGCACCTATATACTGTAAAGATACAGTTAGGTCTAAATAACAGTGATAGATATTCAGTTGGTTCTCAAGTGATGCTCTCACTCAACAGTGAACTCTGCAGCACTTTTTGTTCTGCTCTGCAGCCTCAGTGAGCTCAGTGTGGCTCCACATGGACTAGTTCTTAACCTGCAGCATATTCTGTTAGAGTGGCCCTTCAGCTCACAGCAGCACATCTCCAGAGCAGAACAAGGACTGCTGCTGTCAGCTAACAGGGGACTTGGAGGCTGTCTTTAGAAAGGCAGATGATGACATCAACACTGACCTGGTCAGCCAGCCTTTGTGAAAGCACAAGACAGGAAAGGGCAATGAAATTTCAAAGTAAAACTAAGGACTGACAGTCCTTAATGTACCTGGGCAGCGAGCCCAACTAAAGTCTAGGAAACTTGTTTGCTGTAGCTGTAACTCATGCTTAAGGTTCGGATTATATTTTAGATCTCCAGTAAGGAAAATAAAGGAGAAATATAAATTACATTTTCCTCTAATAGTAGATTTTTATTTAGTACATTTTTTTTCTTATATTATTATTATACTTCTTTTACAGTTTGTGTCTTATACCATTTTTCTCATACATACAAAATGTTTACTTTATTCACATAAAATCCCTGTATTGTGTTGGATGAGAAGAATGTGAAGAGGTCCACTTTAAACCATACTAAAGACAAACATTTACTATAGTAGTTTATCTGTTTATTTTCCATATGGGATGTAACAAGTATTGAAGCTGCAGTGGCAGGTTGTTGTTAGATACCCGAAACAAGAAAACACATAGCAAGGGGAGGATGGTGAAGTATTCACAGGGGATTTCTTAGATGAAGCGTGAGTGCAGCAATGATTCATGGCAGTCATTCGGTAAATCCAGTATAGATATCAGAACACGCACACGTCTGGCAAATGTCCGCTGCAGCTCAGCACAGACCATGCGATAAGATGGATATTAGGGCAATAGAAATGTTAACCAGTAATTCAGTTTAGAGATGAAACGAGCTGATATGAACATCTAATTGAAACATGTTCTTTGTTTTGCTAATTCTGTTAAACCACTAAATACATCATGCATCTTTTATTACATTATGTTCAAAATTCCCCATCGGTTTTCATCAAAAACTGTTATATATGAGCTTTTTCCGTTTTCACTGTCCCATTCTAATAGCTACGATGCTTTGATGTTTATCTAGAAGCTTAGAAACTCTTAAAAAAGAAAGGCAAAAAGATTATACTTCCTTGATTTTATTGTTCTACAGCTGCAACTGTTTACTTCTCCTGTGTGATTCCTAAACTATATTTCTGAGCTGCTGTATCTGTAAGTAAATGCCCCTCACGAGCAGCCACGGTTACATCTTTAGAAAAGTGTTGATCTTCTGTAAATAAGACAAATCCCCAGAGTGTAATAGAAAGGGACCAGTCAGTGAATGATTGCTCTAAATTGGTGAAGCTTTAAAGGGACCTGTCTGATGGAACTTCTTAATTTATGTAGTGACATTCACGTTGGCATTTATTTTTACCAAAAGCAAAAGCCATATGTTTTTATTAGCATTTTTTATTGAATAATTTGTCTGTCCTTAAAGCCAAAGCATGAGGGAAATGCATTATTTATTGTATAGTTACTCTTATGTCATCGTGCAGTTCTTAGTTTTAATCAATTCCATTGTCCTCTTGAATACTCTGGATATTCACATATCAATACATTTTTGTTTGAAAATATAAATGTTAATATTGGGATGACTGTGCCATACTCACATCTTCTCTATTTAATAAACGGCAGTATTATAAGTGGGGCTAAAAGGTGTTTGCAGATTAATGATAGGCAGCTTTACCTCTGCAGATGGAGGACAACCTCTTCTCAGTCTGGCGCCATTTTAGCTGTGGAATGAATGAGATCCCATTCGGTTTTTCCAGTTGCTGTTGTTGTCAGGTTTATGACACTGGAACAGCTGGGAGTAAATTATTTTTGCCAAGTGCTTTACAATGGGACACTGACACTTGATCACATGTATTGATGCCTCTTATAATGGCTTGTCTCCCATCTGTGGGAGCAAATTGTTCTGGGTAGGAACATTTTGCAAGCTTCAAAATAATTTAATTGGAAATAAAGCCTGGTTTGACATTACACTGCATACTGACAGGTCGGACATTGCACTGCACATATTTTTTGTGTACTATATATAAGTACAATATGGGAGGAATCAGAGGTGACGAGACCAGGGGGAGCAAAACCAGACACACTACACACAGGACAGGGACTATCAAAGTAAAACAGGAAATACAACAGGTATGCACAGACACGAGCTTAACACTAAGACATCAGACATGGCAACAGGGAGGAAACACAGAGACACAAAACTGAAGGGGCTCAAAAATACAAATCAGAAACCAACCCCTAAAATGAAGGAAATTTTAAGAAGAACTAACTTGAAGCACAAGTTAATTATCAAAATCAAAACCACTGAGTCACAGACTCAGGACCATGACATTAATTTAATTCAGTTCAGTTTTTAGTACAGAGTGCCACATGAAGGAATATTGGAAAATCATCTATCATCTTACCTCGTTATCCTTGTTTGTCTCAGCTCAGATATTTATCAGCTGCACTTCTTTAACTGGTTGGTTTGTAATGTATGTCTTGACAGACTTGGGAAAAACTGTATGTTCTTGCTATGTAAGAAGATTACAGAAATGCCTTAAGCACACGCTCGGTACTGATAAAGTTTAAAAATATCAAAAAGAATGTAGTGAAGGAGGAATTTCATAAAAGAACATCAATTTCAAATAATTGTTTTATATACAATGTGTTTATCAAGTTGTGGTATAGCCTACAATTTTTGGTGCATATGTTACATTTAAATGTCTCTTGTTAAAAAGTTGTTGGCCTCTATGGCAGACTTTGGTAAAATAAAAGAGAAATAAGTTTTGTTTTGTTTTTTGGTTTGTTTGTTTTTTTAACTTTTCTGGTGACCACATTCTACCAGTCTCTCATGCAACGAGTCTGTATTTTAAGCAACAGGGATAATAATTGATTGATTTTCACTTTGTAATATCACTTCTCATTTTGTTAGTAGAATGGCCAAATTAAGAGAGTGAGCAGATTGTTTCCGCTCCCGCTATCCAGCATCATCTGTCTCAGTGATCCGTTTCTATGCAGGAGTTCTTTCAAGTTCCGACACAGTCAAGTGCACACCCTGTCAATTTGCAAATATCATGCAAATCATCTCAAACATTGAAGACAGTTGAAATTTGATGCAAATTTGTGTACTGGGGTACAAAGCAGCAAAGCAATATCAGCAGGATGTGCAAGCATCAGAGAAAATGCCAGAGTTGAGACCGAGCATGAGAGTTCATGGCTCACAGCAACACAAACAAATTTTCACGGGTACGTATCCCAGCTGAAATTTATGAGACATCAGAAATTTATGAGACATCATAAATTTGACTACAAATGAATGCAGTTTCATTAGAGCCTGCGGTGGGTGCACATGTCCGATTTGGAAACCCCCCAGCAGCTTCACATTGTACTGAAAGAAGTGTGAAGGCTTACAACAGAAGTGGACTTCCTGATGTTAAAGATTGTTAACCTACATCGGCGTCTGATTCATTTGTTGGATGGATATGTGAGAACATCCCCAATGTTCAATGTATACAATCCTCTCGTCTAATCAACCTAATCTCAATTCTGCTCACAGGAAGTGATGACCAGTTGCATCTTGCCAGCAAGCAATCCTTTCAGTGCCCATTAACTTAAATAAACATTATTTGCTAATATGAATTTGCATAATTTCTGACCAATGAATGTGAAATGACTCACGCAGTCGTTTATGCTTTTTCCTCCATTGCTTTTTTTGGCTCCTATGATGTCAAATCAACTCGAATGTTAGGGCTAGACAAATGTAAAAATGTGTTGTATGGTTTTAAAACTAGGATGGTTTTCAAAGGATTACATTTGTGTTATGAGTTGTTTAAATAGTAAAATTACTTAAAAGTGTTCTACTGACTGGAGTCGTGTTGTTTGACAGCTACACAACAGAAGTATGTCAAGCGATCTGAATACATTTAGCAGGTCGCCCACATTCTTCACTGTTTGCGTGACGCTGTTGGAAAGCGTTTAATGTTCAGACATTACAAGTCAAACAGCACAACATGCTGCATGATCTGCCTGCTGTTGTTGGTTTTATTGTTCTTTTTTACATATGACTTCAACTGCTTTCTGAATTCTCACAGTGGACTTCACCTTTTGGCTTCTCTGTAGTAGTAAATTAAGAATTGTTATTTTATGTATAATTTATTGCGTACTTATTGTGTGAGTGCTTTAATTGAATGGTACCAGGGAAGAAAAAGCAAAAAGAAGAACAAAATGCTTTGTTTATGAGTGTCTGTCTATCTATGTGTCCTGTTTTCTTTATTTTCTTTGCTAGATTTTGTTTCTGCTCTATTCACGTCAGCTAAACTAACACTTCTGAATTGCTACCAGGAGTAGAATGAGGCTTTAAGCATACACCAAACCTCTGTTGTAAAGCCTCGTTAGTCAGGCATGTGAAACTTGATGCTGATATGTTCATGGATGCTTGTGAGACCTCAAACATTTCCAGTGAGTTTTTTGCTACCAGTTGAGAAATTATATAAAACTCATTAACTAATTTTTCACAGCTGATATTCAGAACTGGTCAGCTACGATAATGAAAAACCCCAGTCTGAAAGTTTTAATGTCTACAGGTTGATGAAAGAGGAGTTTGTATCTTAGGATTTTTAGCCAAGCTTGGCATTTAAGCACTTTCTAACCTCTCTCTGCAGCGTTTCAGGAACTGAAAATGAGCTTCACTGTGTAAAGGTTAGAAGGCCAAGGCTTATGTTGAAGCACAAATACCTTTTGTCTGTCTCAAAAACTGTGGAAAAGCCTTGAGCCTACCAAAGTCCCTGTGATGAGGTGTACGAGGCTTGTTGTAGTGCCAAGGGTGAGGGAAGGATAAGAAAAAGCTAAGCCTAGATTGATCTCAAAACAGACTCCTTGGGTGTGGGTCCAGCTATTTGAGAATTAATTTCCTCCAGAAACTCCACTCCACATTTTATCACTGCCCAACAGTTATGCATATAGCTTGGCTTTGAGCTTATGAATGATCTGATGCTCTCTTAAATCTACCAGCTGCTGCCTGCTTTGACAGCTGTGAGAAAGCTGCGGCAGCTTTCAGCAATCACCCTGCAATTTGTCAAAGAATTGGACATTCCAGTTTCATTAGAACTTTATCAGGAATCCTCTTTGTTTACTTTTGTCCAAGTAAACAAAAATTATCTTTTGTTTTCCTCTCCACATCTTCTAATAAGTACAGTCCCGGTTGGGACTTTCCACATTAGAAAATGGCTTGGGTTTTTTATTTTTCCCTGGTGGTAGTTTGTATTGTTAAATGGCAGTATTTGAGGCAATAGTTTTCATCACAGTTATTTAAAAGCTCAGAGTTGCGATTTATCCAGGGTATTGAAACGGAATTGTTCTGCTGTGCAGTAATATTTGTATCATAGGCTGTCTCCCCTGATTTCCCGTTAGAAATCAACCTGCAATTTTGGATTTTAAACTGGAGGCCTTACATCGAGCTAAAGCAGTCAAAAGTATGACAAATTCGAATCCTAACTCTGACAATTTTGCTGATTTAATCAGAAAATAATGAAAACTACTTGATGTGTTTGATAAGGTTAAAGATGTTTGAATTTCCTCCAGTTTGAAAAGTGTTTACTAATGTTGTATCAGTGTGGTCTCATTAATGCTTGTGTGATATAGGCTTAACCATTAGTTGGTTTAGTAGAAATCATTAGTAGTACCATTCCTTAGTACAGATATGTTCTTTAGACACATTTGTATTGTGTACAACAGGGACAGTACATATTAAAATTGTTATATTTAAACAAAATGTAACCAATGCAGTGTACGTGCCACTAGCCACAGCTAAACTTTTCCTTGGTTAGCCTTTTAAGACATTTATCAAAATTAATATATGGCCAGTTAGAAAATATCAACACCAAAAACAATAATAATAATAATAATAATAATAATAATAGAAGCAACAAGTAATTAGAAACATTTAAAAGCAAGCATTAAGAATGGTAGAAGACTCATTTTAATGATCTTTAAGCCATAATTTTGCATTAAAATCTTTAGGGTCAGTTAATTTATTTTAAAGGCCAGATTTGCTGGCCTTTAACTATAAAAGAAGACTTTTTTTGTTTAATTATTTTTACATTTGTTACCTTACAGTCTGCATTAATAATCATTAATCATGGGGAAATCTTGAGAAGGCCATTTTATGAAACTCTTAAAGCTTATCATATTATTCACTTAATGAATTTTACAAGAAAGCCATTGTACGGACTACTGATCCAAAATTTTTCCAGCTCATTATATTGAAATTAAATTTTCCTTTTTCCTCATCTGTCTACTCCATATTGCTCTGGAAGTCCTTTGAAGCTCCTGGGTGGTTGAAACATGCCTAACTATGTTTTCATGGGGGCAAAGCCTTCTTTCTTGTTGTATTTCTATAAATGCCAATACTTTTTAGTATTTTACTGAACATTTTGTGATCAAAGCTTTTCTGAAGATGTTTTGCTCTTACCTTTTGGTTCTTTTTCACCTCTTTTAGGATTGCACATTGTGCTCTCTGTAGGCCCATTCCTGGAGCAAGCAGGAGCAGTTCTGGTACAATTGCAGACAATTTGTCTCATTGTGACATCCATTTCTTTTGAAATGCTTTTGTAACATTTTCCTGTGAATATTCGTTTGATTGATGGAACACTCGTATTAAGACATTTTTCAGAGAAGTCTTGAGAAGAGCAGAGTTTACCAGTAAGAAATGTGTCTTTCTTTTCTGTCGTATTTTTTTTAGGTGTTTTGAGTTTGTATGATGCTATAAACAGGAAAAAGAGGTTGATGAAGTGAAGGAGATTTGACCTCAGTGGGTCTCCCTAATTAAAAACAAAAGTAACAAAAACAGAGGGAAGTACCTATGACACACTTCCAGTCTCATCTTCACAACTTAACACCTGACTCCAAGAAGGTTTTGGTCAAGTCATTAAATTTTAGAAAACATGAAAATCACAACATCTTCAACAGTGACTTGTATAAAGAAACTTTGAAAAATTCTGGTTATTCCTTTTTTCTCTCTGTGTATATATGAACACATGACAAACAACTTTAGGCACTTTATTTGGTATTTATTCTTATTCTTTAGCTGATTGTACAAAAAATCCCAAAGAACACACTTTGAATGGCATAAAATAGTATTTTTGCACCAGCAAGATGAGTCCCAAAGGCCTTTATGATGTGAAAGGAAAAGGAAAAAGCTGTGGTCCGCCAACTTACTCAAGAACTGGACTAAAGATTTGTGGCAACAGGTCTTGTGACTCCCAGTGTTAAATTCTTTGGTTCAAATCATCATTAATATGTATGAAGGTAGTCAGGAGAAATCCCAAACACACTGTCAATGCAGTAAAAGCATACCAAGATATATAAAACACACAATGGAGCACTAACAGTCATGGACTGGCCTCCCCAGAGGCCGGATCTCAGGATTGTTGAAGCAGGATGGGCTCATTTTGACAGAGAACAGAACAAAACAGCCAACATCTAAAGAAGAGCTTTGAATGTCCTTTAAGAAGCCTAAAGAACTATTGCTGATAACCTCTTCTCTAGAAATGATAAGACAGAGAGTTCCAGCTGTGCTGAAGAGTAAAGGTTCTCATACCAAATATTGACTTTCAAGATACTTAAAATTGTACAGACTATTTTTGCCTCATATACTGTATTTCCAGGCATGTTTGCACATTTCAGCAAACCACTTTACCTATTCCCCATTTCCATAGCGCAATCTAAAGAAGTAAGGGGTGGCTCATGGCTGTGATACATTTCATCTTGCTTCCAGTGGTGTAGTGGTTAACACATTCAGTTTGATTCCAGCCACGGACAGAAATCCCCTTTGGGATTGCATCAGGAAGGGCGTCTGGTGTAAAACACTGCTAAATCAAAGGAACGATAACAAATCTGCAGTTTTGGGGGACGTTTGTGATTTTCTACACCTTTTTTTTCTTTTTGGGGGGTGAAAGTGAGCAATGGACTTGAATGGACTGACTCAGAAACTGACAGTGGAAAAAAGAACAGCACATTTAGAAATAATTGAAGCAGCATCCTGACTAACCTGAGCAAGTTTAGTTTATTGCTCTGTAAAATCCAGCTTTTCCCTTTGGAGCTCAGAGATTAGGTTAAAAGTTGCCCCCCCCCCCCCCATCCCCCTCTTCCACTCAACCCTCATATTGCCTACATATGCCACTCCATCATCCCATTGTTACACCTTTGCTATGTGGTTAGTGAGGCACAGCACCAATTACAGTCTCTATCACCCAGTACAGTCTGCACAGCTCACTCCAATTGCCTGCATTGTCTCATGAAAGAAAGAGAGCTTTCAGAACATATTTCCTCCCTCAGAGGAGCAGGCTTTAGACTGCTCCACAGGTTCTTGGAGTATAAATAACAACACTTCTTTGCTTGCAATCACAAAAAAAGTCCAATAATGCAACACCGCCCTACAAAGTGTGGTTATTATTTAATGTCATATACAAATGCAAATGGGATTTGCAGAAGCTTGGAAGGTGACGGTGCACATATCCTTATGTGTGGGTACTGGCAGCGGAAGCAGGGTCACGTAAGGAGTAGGATATATGGCAGGAATCTGTCACAAATCGTGTTGTTTGGCAGGGCGTCTTGTCAAGGATTTTAGTTGGATTAGGAGCCTTCTGTATAACTGATTAAGCCGCTGTGGAGCTTAGCTTTCAACAGAGTGCATGGCAAAGGGTGAAAAGTACATTTGATGCTGAATTTCACAAAGACACAAGTGAAGGTTTAAAAAGCTATTGAACTCAATTTAATCTGTTCTAGCTTTTGTTTTAAAGCGCAAAAGCTGCTAATATTGCAAGCGTCACAACCTGGGATATTAGGAGCATTAAGTCTGGTGATTAAATGGCTCTGATTGTGGTTCTAATGGCATTATTAGCAATGCCATTTAAGCAAGGTCAATCTCACACCAGCCTCATTACTGCATATCTAGAAAAATTGCCTCCGGTGTGGTTGTCACCAAAATCGACTCCTAGCTCAGGTCCAGCATTCCCTAAGTGCAGCAGCACATTAGTATTTATGTTCTTGAGGATATTGTGCTCTGTTACAGCTTTACATTGTGTGCTATAAGTGTTTAGCGGTGTTGTGGATGGGTGGCCAGATGAAAATTAGATCCTGTCCTTCATTACTTTGGAAGTGTAATTTGCATATTATTACCCTATACACTTGGGGCATATTACGGTTTATTCCAGCAGCGTTATGATCCTGATGTAGCAAATACTCGTACACCACTCCCAAATCCCAGGAGCCTCAATTACTTAAGGGACAGAATTATATCTGCAGGGCTTGTGTCGTCCTCAGACTTCTGTTTGATCTGGTAGGTGTTAAGTTGTCTTCAAAATAACAGCTGATTAAAGGACCAAAGAGAGCTGCCTGGCTTGTTCCAAAAATGGCATGATATTTTTTTTTGTTCCATTCAATAGCAGTAATCAGGCCCACCCAACGCCAAAATAACGGCCTCTTTAGCAGTGCCATCGTGTATTTCCAATCACTATGTGATTGCATTGTAATCATGGAGTCTTTCTGCTTCGCATTCCACAAAGAAAATATGTCCGCATTTGGCAGCTGGCATTGTAATTAATTCTGAAGTACGCTGAGGCTTTTATCATACCTTTCAGATCTGCAGCCCAACATAGGTGAGGAACTAATTTGCTTCCTCTATCATGATTCCACGTGATTTTCTTTCCCATCTTTCAGCACCACCATCACCATCCTGTCCTATTAATGGCTAATACTGTATTCATATCGTCTAATATGAAACAAGAGCCATCACATTTAATTATACCTCCACAGGACACGGGCGCACTCTAATAGACATATTTCTTCTCAACAGTTATCTTTGTCATTTTTCCTGTTCTAATCAGGGAGATTCCAATATTCAGGACACATGCCCTCCTGAAATATTGTCAAAAATGAGCCGTTTCTTTGCTGTTTTACTGGAATTTCCTGTGCTAAGGCTTCGAAAGTGGCCATAAGCTTCATATTTATCACCAAATGATTCTAATATTTGTGATAAGGTTTTAGGTGTTTTATAGCCTGGTGTCTTTTCTCTTCAAATGACACTTTTTATGGTGTTAACGCAGTCAGGAAACCTCTAGTCATAAAGCAGCATTATGTAGATTTCCCTTGATCTCTAGATGCCAAAAATATATTCCTGCCTTTGATTACATTTTAGCAGAATTTTAATGCTATAATCGTTTGAAAACCGTTTGTTTAAGGCCCAATTTCCACATCACAACACCTCAGGGAATTTTGTTTCATAATGAACCTAGCTTTGTGAAATAACCTGACTTGTCTATTCAGAGCCCTAACCTCAACTGTATCTACAATACAGGACTGCAGTAGCAAACGCACGCTAGGCCCATGCATAGTGTTGGACCTCGCTGATGCTCCGTGGCTTCATAGTCTGGGTTGGTAATCGAGAACAAGTCACAGCAGACCGGCTGCTGTCTGCGCTGTGAGTCGCAGCAGCAGATTCCTCCTCTCTGCTGCTTTGGATGATGTGAATTTCACAACTGTGCCTTGTGATTCACAGTTGTTTGGTTATTTGTTGCTGCCCTGTAAGAATGAGTCAATTGAGTATGATGTATTTTAGCTGCATTGGATTTGTGCGTGTGTGAGTGCCACTAAAGCTGAGTGCTTTAGTGACAGTTGCTGGTGTAAGCCACAGTTTGCATGTAAATGATGAACGTTGCCACCTTGATGTCACCCGTTGGTTCGTGGGCTGCTGCTTGGAACCTTTAAACGTTGAAGCGCACACATTTTTTTAAAACCAAGCTGTCAGCATCTTAATTTCAGCTCTAAAGATGAACATTTTAACATGAAAGTCTGTGACTGATTGACTCACATTTCTTGCCGGCCTCAAGTGGCCATTTGAACTGCAGTTTTTGGCACTTCTATGTTGGCTTAATTTTTCAGCCTCGAAGGTGAATTCCAAAAATGTGTCTATTTGGAAGAAATCCAAAAAAAGACACTATTCATCCACTACCCATTACACGTCTGATGATGTTGCATTCTGATGAAGGTGTTCAGTGTCATTTGCTAACATGTAGTGCTCGGTGCGCCGTCCTGCTATCACACTGTATTATCACATCTCATTTGATTTGCCTGTTTTTTTGTGTTTTTTTAACACTGTTGAAAGTGATACTGTACCATGTTTGAACAAAGGGCTTCTGGGCCTTTATGTCACTTTTGGTTTTGGGGGAGGGATAAGAAGATTCCTGTACTGGGAGAATGGTTTCACACCTATTGTCCACACCCATTCTCAGCCTTTTTGTTCTGCTCTCAGCGTACTCCGTGGTGGGTTTTCCATTTATCATTTGATATTTTCAGAATAAAGGGAGACAACCTTCAAGAGATTATGGTGCATCGCGGCATCCCCTTTATATAAGTTACAGTTAAAAAGAAAAGGGGGAAAAAAGGTGAAACATTTACTTCAGTTCGTGCTCCTAAATTAAAAAGTTACGCACACAAGTTCAACCAAAATAAAAACTTCAAAGCATCAACCCAGAAGAGGCTGATATGGCAGCAGATCAGTGAAAGTGCAATGACAGTCACTGTGTATAGTGTACATAGTGTATAACATCAAGCATGTGAATTCATGAATGAATTATCTTTATTGTCATTATTATATAATACAATGAAATTTGGTTTGGCTTTCTCTTAACATAAAAGCAACAGAATAACTAAATAAGTAAGTAATTAAACGTAAAAATAAAGAGGAAGAATTAATATATGATTTAGCCAGTTTAATTAACATTTCCTCTCCTCTGTATCGTATGTTTTTGTATTGAAGAGTCTGAGTACTGCTGTGTCATAGTGTGCTGGAGATTGTGGTGGTCGAAGCTACAGCTCCAGGGTATAAACTGCTCCTGAATCTGTCAGTTGTAGTTTTATTGTTCTGAATTCAGTAACCGTCTCTTTGTTTTGGTTGAGGTGTTGAGGACCAGATCATTGTGCCTACACTACTCATTCAGGTTGTAGGCGTTTTCATTCTTCATTCATTGGGGGGATACCTTCAGTCGGGCACAAAGTTTCTCCTCTTTTAGACTACTGCTGTTGGTTAAGACCTCAGAGTTTTGTGTACAATTACCTCAAGTTTTCTGACACTTTTTTGTTGGCTGCTTTTCTCTCCTCTCCCTCTAAAGATTTCTATTTATGTCCAGAGCTGAGGTATTGATAAAAGTGTTAGCTTGCTCACTGAGATGGGGCAAATGTAAAACACATGACACAATGAAAGTCAGAATACAAACACCCTAGCCCAACATGTTTCCTCTACGGAGCCCTCTGGCACATCGCTGTCCTCTTTGAAGCTTCTCCACTATTGATGGTGAACGGCAAAACCTAATGAATGCAGATGTGGCACCAGTCAGCAGTTGGGCCTTTAGCTGCCACTAAGCCTTCCCCCTTCAGACACAGCAGACCTTCTGTTTTGTATGTGGATTTTTCTGGCTTTGTTAAAGCTGCATAAATACTGTACTGTGAAGCCCCACTCTAGTTCTCAGAAGCATTGTTTTGCTGAGTGCATTGTTGTGAAACAAACTGACCTCTCGACTGATGTCTACAAGCTCAGTACAGAATTTCGTTCATTAAAGAGAAACCGCTTTGCATGAATAAATCCTCCGACATCACTCAGTAGGCATGTAATTCATTTTGAAGCTCATGATTCATGCCCGTTTGTGCTAATGTGTCATGTGTTTGATTGTTACCTGAACCAGAAGATATTTCCGTTAAGGTTCAGCTAGTTTTGCATTTAAAAAGATGGCACTGCTTTAGAGATTTTACTAATAAAGGTTAACTGACAGTTTCAAAAATATAACTCTTAATGATATCACCAAATATTTCTTATGTTGAGTTTGTGTCCATAAAAAAAATCAGTATAACTAGTCTTGGAACCTGAGATGGGAAAACATTTGGTCCAAAGGATCCAGCCTGGCTGACTGGGTGTCTTTGCAAAATGGGACACCTACATACAGGAAAAGTATCATTTAAGTAAATTTAATTGCGTGTTGCACCAGGAAGAATGGTTTTACAAGTTAAGAATGGATCACATGATAAAGGTTGAACTATTACTTTCATCTATCTGAATCACCGTAATCAGTTTTACAGCATTCTTATTTGCATGGCCTGTTAATCTGGTTAAGCCATGGTTCACACTGTACCCAACATTGTGCTACTGCTCCTGTGTAATGACAGTAGCTGAATGTGGGGAAATGGATACATTTCTGTATGGGCTCAAATTGTGGTCATAGATATTATGCACTTGTAAATCAATTGCGTAGTTGTAAACTGAGTTTTGTAACCTTGTAAACCAAAATATCTGAAAATTTTATGTTTGTGCATCTATAGATGAGAAGTGTGTGTGTGTGTGTGTGTGTGTGTGTGTGTGTGTGTGTGTGTGTGTGTGTGTGTGTGTGTGTGTGTGTGTGTGTGTGTGTGTGTGTGTGTTTTGTTAAGGTCTCCTTACAGATACAAAGCAAAAACTACATGTAAAACTCTGCGCTCATGTTCCCTGGCTGTGTGTGACTTTCAACTTACCAGTACGAATTTTGACCCCATTTTTCTTCCTTTCAGCTGATTGGTTAATGTCATGTCAATTACAAATTTAACAGTCCAATCAGAGAACAGATGGGTTTGGCTGTTGGAGGGGTGCTTTGCTGAGCTTCAGGTCCTGGAAGGGTAATACAGTGAGGGTAATACAATTACTTTATCTTTTATTTTTAATAAACTTTAGATAAAGTTTATTACTTTAACACAAAGTCAGGGCTGACCCGGGACCATTGCTGTGAGTCACACTGTTGTTTTTTTGCAGCAGCTCTGCGTGTACTAGATATCTCTGAGTTTATATCATCTACAAGTGTTTGTGTTGTTTTATGACATTAACCAATCACCTGAAAGGAAGAAAAATGGGGTCAAAATTCGTACTGGTAAGTTGAGAGTCACACACAGCCAGGGAACATGAGCACAGAGTTTTACGTGTAGTTTTTTTTCTTTGTATCTGTAAGCAGACCTTAACAAAAAAAAATTTCTAACTTGTGTAAATATTTTTACACACACACACACACACACACACACACACACACACACACACACAAATTCTCATCTATAGATGCCAAACAAAATTGTGTTTATGCCAGCTATCAATTTTCTTTACGGTTACACAATTCACCATAATTTGAGCCCATATTACCGAAATCGCTCTTACTCAGTTTGGTAAATGGCCTGTTCATTAAAAGTGGACATTTTCAGCATGTGCTTAAAATAAAAGGTTGAAAACAAAAACAACCACCGTTGAGGTCATTTTTTGATAGATTCCCAACTGCTTTGGACCTCATCAACTAAAATATGTTTGACATCTTTGGTTTATTCTGTGGTTAAAAAAGGCTCCACATATAAATAAGTAAAGTTAATTTATTAAACAAATTACACAGACAAGCGAACACAAAGTGCTGTATTATATACAAAAGACGAACGTGAGCATTAAGGGACAAAAAAAGCATTAAAAAATAATCAGTATAAAAAAACAGGTAGTTTCAAAGTTATTAAATCATATTTCAAAAAACAGAAAGCATGATTAAACAGAAAACATTTTAATTGCTATTTAAATGAATCCACAGAGTCGTCTAAATGCAGTTGCGGTGGTAGACTGTTCCACAGCCTTGGTGCCACAGACTGAAAGGCTCTGTCCCCCTTCGTCTTTAATCGTGTACAGGGAATAACTAACCAATTCTGAGTCTGTGAACAGAGACAACGAGTAGCATGCACAAATTAGCTAGCAGGACCTTTAATACACGTCACACCCATGCTCGCTTTCCCTACATTTCTTCATAAATTTTAGATTTTTTTTTCCTACCAACAACTCAAAAATCTTGTGAGTCCCCTAACTTAATGGAAGTGTCACATTAAATCACCACTGCACCCATTTATCCTTTCTGTACCTCGTATTTCCTCAATGCTAATTTGCCCGGGATTGAACAACTCTCAGTGAATCTACATGTCAGCTTCATTTTTCAGACTAACAGAAAACCAAAATCTGATTTTAATGCTTTTTCAACCGGAGTAAAATTGAAAGTAAAACCAGGTGTTTTAGCCTTTGTTGGCAATTAAAGCTACAAACTCTATCCCCTTCAGTTTACAGGATGCTGACCCCTCCTTAAACCTTAAACCTGCCCTGTGAGATGGCTTGACTCGAGTCGTCTGTAAAGCGACTGAAAAGGAAAGGCTCAGTCTTTAGATGATGAATGAATTTGCACAAAGTAAAAGAAATGCACAAATAAGCAAATTTAATGCAGGTTTACACGCAGCTATCCAAGAGCCTACAGGGAGAAACCTTCATCATGCTGGCAGTGGAGAGCGTTACGGGCTCTTATCCAACTCCTAATGAAAGGGTTAATGTTTGGGTTATATCGAGTACTTTGCTTGGATGAATTGTAGATTTTGGCACCAAGTTCACATGCTGGCAAATCAAAGCAGAACATCTTTCCAATTAAAGCTCATCCAGATGCACAAATGACAACTTTCAAGCTGGTTGGCATAGTTACTAAGTGAATATGGGAGAAAAGAGATATAAGTTAGTCACGTGGTCATACCTAGGCAACAAAAATCTCTCCCAGGGCTGATTTGAAATAAAAGAGCAACAGTGTGTAGTGATCTAAAAGTGAAATGAAGAGGAGGGACTGTCAGATGATTTCAGTCCTCTTCATAACACTTTGTTTGAGTGGTAGATAGATGCATCATACCTGTAGTAATAATAATAATTTTCTGGTGGGCGTTAAGTGGCGTTTTGGCTGGGTGGAGAGGTTGGCAAAATATTGCCATTGATATCATTATCTAAGAGACAGGGGATGAGCAGGCTGTGCCACAAGTACTCAACACAACAATTGTGACAAATGCAGAAAAGTTTTAAAAATTGATCATCTGGAGACACCGGAGCAGTCTAATCGACTACGGCAAAGCAAACACAGAAAACTGAAAAATTTGTAAATCTTTATTTCCTTTCATCCAGTGTTGTTGTTGTTGTTTGTTTGCTTGCGTTGGACTAAGCAGATGGTCAGATTCTGTTTCGTTGCATTTATAATTTTAGAACAAATATAAAGATACAGATCAAAGCTAAAAATGTAAGACTTTTTCTTTAATGGTTTTTTAAGTTTTTAATGCCAGCTTCCACAAACTAATTTCCTCATGTCAGTGTCATTTACGCATTCTACAGATTTCCCATGTGTGATTTTGAATAGAGATAATTGCCTCAGGTAAGCAGATACCATGATGGGCAAGGGTGTAACTCTCTTGTCAATTTGTATAGCAACAGCTTTACAATGCCCTCAGTAAGTGAAAATGACAACCCATGACCTCAGAGCCTGACTGAAAGCAGGGAACAACTCCCATGTGAACCTCATTAAAACTAGATGGAAGATATCCACGGTAAGGAAGCGGTGCCACTAGTCCCTGTGCAAACAGAGACTAATGAGAAAAATCATGAAAACTCATATTGCATTAATTTCTGGAGAGTGGCAGAATGATTAAACTACTCAACTCTTACTAATTTTTCTGAAGATGATATGAGATTTTCTGAAGTACAGCTAAAGGTGGCTGTGTCGTCCTTTGGTTAACCACATCTTGAAAGTGACCAGGCTTAGTGTGAAATTGCAGCTATGGTGTAGTTCAGCTGTGCACTGGAGCAGTGCCTGAGGAAGTTAACGCTCAGTAAAAGTAAAGGTTAAGGTATGCTTTAATGGGCATTTGAGGAAACTCAAATTACCCGTTGATTGAATCGGTTAATCGAATGCATTTTATCAGTTTAACCAGTCCTGTTATAGTACTGGTTTGTATAGGAGCGAGTCATTATTCATCTGCCCATCCATTTTCTACTGCTTATCTGGTTGCGGGGGCAACAGTTTAATCAGAAGAGCAACTCTCCCCATCCACCGCCTCCAGCTCTTCCAGGAGGATACCAAAGCATTCCTTAGCCAGCCAGAAGACATAAGTCTGCCCAGGGGTCTCATCCTGGTAGGACATGCTTGAAACACTTCACATAAGAAGGGTCCAGAAGGCATCCTGGTCCCTTTTTATTTGGAGAAGCCGCAGCTCTTCTGTGCTCTTCCTGAAAGGAAGCTTATTTCTGGTGCATATATCAACAGTCTTTTGGTATCTACGAGCAGCACGTAGGCATAGATAATGGTAGGAATGTGGATCCAGCAGTAATTTGACTTTTTTGAGGGGCATGTTCTGCCTTTATTTGTTATAGTAGCAGTAAAGATAGACAAAGTGGGGAGAGAGAGAGAGAAGGGGAAGGCGCACAGCAAAGGGCCGCAGAGCAGACGCAAATCTGGGCCACCGCGCTCCAGCCATCTGGCATATGGTCGCCTGCTCACCCACTGAGCTAAAATGTTACCATTAATATTTAAGTTCAGATAATTCTTTAACAATCAGAATACAGTGCTGGCACTGTGTCGATGTGGCCCTAGAAAAAGGACATTTTAGTGACTGTGCGGTCCTGTGAACCACTAGCAGCACCTGATGGTTCAGTAGCTGGTAGAACCAACATAGCAGCGGTTGTTGAGTTTATCATCTCTCACATTGTTAGGGAGGAATTTTGTTCCACTATTTTTTACAGCATGGCTTCAGTTCAGGAAGGTTTGATCTTTGTTCATACACTGCTCTCTAAAAGGATTTCAATTAGATTGAGGTCTGGGCTTTGACTGGGAGAAAACTTCGAACAGGTGTCATTTAATAGCACCCACCTTTCATAAAAGCCCTAACTCTAACCCAATTGTGCATAGTTTTATTCCTTCATGCAATTTAATTGGAAAAGAAAAGAAAATTTGGAAGAAGACACTGAGACCAAAAATGAAGATAAGAGTCTTCTAACAGAGTGTAAACTTTACCTCACCAATATCTTTGTTCTGTCTCATACAGGTGTCACAAACGGGAAAATTAGCTAAAGTGACCAGTATTATATTTGGGATCAATTTGGGCATTTTAACATGGAGGTCTGTAAGAACTGCTTGGCATTTTGAGCCAGCTATTTGAGCAACAGCATTATTTCAATTTGTCATCCCAGAGAATGCCACTTGGTGCAAAGTTAGTAAATCAGCTGTTTTATTCATTAAACGCTAGTCTGTATGTAGGTTTCAGCTGTGAGTTTAAAGATACTTCACGCCAGATATCTGCAGT
This sequence comes from Perissodus microlepis, assembly GCF_051167445.1. Classification (NCBI taxonomy): domain Eukaryota; kingdom Metazoa; phylum Chordata; class Actinopteri; order Cichliformes; family Cichlidae; genus Perissodus; species Perissodus microlepis. Next base: position 28,551,674 of record NC_140470.1, on the reverse strand, counting down.
AAGATTTGAACAAGTGCGCTTTTTCCTCCCCGAGATTGATAGTACATGCGTTATATGTCTTCTGAGGAAGTTCTTAAACAACTACAATGAATCTCAGTGAGCAAAGAGGCCTGTCGGTTGTCTGGCTTTTTGTGAATCAGCCACAGAGATCCATTACAGATCATTTGTTTGCTAGCTCTGTTTATGCCAGCTATCAAATATGCCTCATTACACTGTTAAAACATTGAAACGGCATCCCAGCATGTGGCACTTTGAACTGCAGAGCAGCATGATTAAAAAATAAACAACAGCCAAGAATTTTAATTACTGATATGTCAGTGTCCATCAATAAGCGACAAGAACAGAACACTTAGCGTGAGAAAGCAGCCACTATGTGTCTATTACACTGACATATTGCAGGTGGAATTTCCCTTTAGTGCTTGTTAAAAATACTATTTTGATTTATGCTGCAGATGAAGATAAATTGTTCAAATGATTTCCAAAATTCCCCGCCACAATGAGTCCGCCCCAACTCTTCATTACGGGAAAGCTAATTAATGATTGCTTTCCAAACTCTATTGCAGGTATTACGTGTTGTGCATGCACCGTTTTTGCTGTATCACGAATGCACTATAAACCAGTATAATTTAGGAGGATTTGAATTATATTGGATTGCATTGCCCTTTGACCCCATCCAGAATAAATGGGTGTAGCTAATGGATAAGTTGCAGTGTTGTTCAAGGCAAAAACATTCTTGCTTATTGCATTACCTCAGATTCTGATTCAGAGCTGGTAAATTAGTTAAGGCCTATTGCCTGAAGTACCTGATGGGTATAATTGCTTCTTTTACCAGCATGTGTATTTGAATGCTGCCCTACATTCTCAGGAGACATAAAGGAAGCAGGCTTTTAGCCACATGTCCTATGCAAATGTCTCACGCTTCAGCAACAAATACAAGAACTATACCATTAAAAGTTGCATTTGGGCTGTGTTTTTGTTCCACATTTTGACAACATATTCAAAATTATTCATAGATTTCATGTTTCTGAGGAAGGACTATTGCAGTAAAATAGCACTCGTGCTTGATAGAGTATTTTTCACAGCATGGTTTGACATCAGCGATATTACCATTTGTCTCAGTGGTCTGTCTCGTGTTTCCTGATTGTCCAACTACCTGACTGATGCAAAAAGAGTGAAGAAAGAAGGTATTTTGTTAAGCCATCTAGTCGTTTCTCTTTATGTAGCCCGCATTGTGCCTGGTGGTACAAAATGAATAAATCTGAAGTATTAAGGTTGTGTTTTCAGAGGATAATTTTCACAACCAAACCTTGACCAAAGTAGACAAATTTCTATAGCTTATGTACATCTATAGTGTGTATATAAAGCACTTGGCTGAATGCCTAATCTGCTATTGTGCTAACATGTAGAAGGACAGAATTAACATGAAAACTGATACGGGTTTAAGGCCATGTAAGAAATGATCAGGCAGGAGGCGAGATGCTGTCCGTGACAGTCCAGCTGGAACATGGTGTGTGGCAGAAATAAGAAGTTCAATGTATTTGATTTAGCCTGTGGTTTCCTGAATAACAGCCAGAAGGTACTGGCTCACTTCAGGTGGCTATGAACTGTGGTGTTCAATGATTTGCACTGGACCTGCTTTTCTCAGACGTCAGTGAGGGCTGTCTTGGCACATAATGCTCTTTGGCACTTTCTTCTTGCTGTCTTTTTCTCCCTCTGTAACTTTCTGAAGCCACTGCAGCAAAGGTGAGGATCCTCTTATACCATCAACTGAGTTAGTACCACAGTTTTCAGTGGGGCTCGTATTTTTTGAGATTTACAGGGTACCAGCAGGTGCAATAAACCATCCCAAATACTTCAGATCTGGTGACCCTGAAGTGATGCTTTGCAGCTCGGTTTGCTATTTTCACGCTGGCCTCAAGATGCAACACACCACCCTCCTGAATGCCTAATTTGCTTCCCTTGTGAGCACTACTGCAGCCATTTTCACTCACTCCACCCCCTACTGCTTCTGATGTCGCCACTGTCGGGGCTTGTGAAGTGTTAGACTTTTGAGTGCTTTATACATAAGATTAGAATTTGATTAATTTAGCGGCTAAATTTGTTATCAGTCATACGACTGGCTGCCATAAATCTGTCCTTGACATGGCTAATTGATGTGTTTATCATGTCCACTCCTTGAGAAAAACGATCTACTCTAGTGTAGTTAGGAGGAAATGGAGAAGGACACAGTGAGTGAGTATCTTCTCTCCAGACAGCATGCATAATTGCAGGTTGCTATGCAACTGAATATATCCTCTGCTATGAATTATCTCCCTGTCAGTTGAAAGTTAAGATAAGAAAAGATCTCCTTTGCATATGAATAAAGAAAAGTTGCAATCGCAGATAGCTGTGGTATCAATCAACCTATATATACATATAAAAACATGGCTTGGGTGATTTCACACGTGCACACAAGGATGGGAACATAATTTAGCTCTGATTGGAAGGAGCGTCTAATTTGCATCTTTATATCGTACCTTACGAGGCATCTGGGTTCTCGCGAGATCATGCTTTGGTGAGAAATTATCTTGCCAGGGTTCACATGTGCTTGTGGTATGACAATATTTGCTTTGGAACAAAAAGTGTTTTATGAGAAAACGCTAACCACAAAGGTTGTAGAGATCGGCGTGCTTTAAGCTGAATGTATGGCCCTGCGTTTGTATCTGTTTGTGTATTTCTTTGGCTTTGCAGAGGAAGATACCACTGTGAACTTGGGAATCACTTGGTGTGACTGGAGCTGTCTGGCTCCTGATGAATACATCTGGTGCTATGGGAAACACACTGAGGTCATCCCTGTTGCACACACATTAAAACGAACCCCATTTAACATCTTTACCTTCAGAAAGTTTGGGGTTGAATTTCTCTTGGTGCTCACTGAGATGCACACTACATGGTGCATCAGTGTGTCTCCTCTAGGTCTTCACTTGTCCAACTACTGAGTACATTTATTCAACAGTTTTGTCATATAAAGGAACAGGAAATGAGTAGAGTGGCAGAGGGAAATCAAATGCACATGGCCAGAATTAAAAAGAATGAGCTTGTAGCTGTGTTATATGTGCTTGGCCAAAAAAAGGATGTCGTACTTGGTCATAGTTGGATGCAAATTCATTTTTATCTGTTAATTATTCAAATTCCAAATGAGCTTAAACTACTTGGTTATTTATTAGCATGTATGTATTTGTGATGTACCATAAAATTGAGCAGATACAGACGTTATTTAATATGTCTTATTTAAAGTGGAAATACCCAATGAATATATAATCACACATTGAAATGCAAGAACACAGTCCCTCCATTTTTCAGCCACTCTGCATTGACAAAATTGATGAAGACCGTCAGAGTCAAATAACATCCAGTTATGTTTGTGTTAGGCTATATTGGTGTTGAAAGGGTGCATTTACAACAACTGCAGAATTTGTTTGCTTTCCCTGTCACATTGAAAACACCAATTAGACTTCACTTTGATGAGGGCACCGCCAGAATACCAAAATCCTACATTTATTTATATTTTTTCCTTTAAAACAGGGCGGCCTACGCTGTTTTCAGATGGCAAATCGTATAATCCTCCAGCTCTATACTGATCAACACATGCAGTGACACTATACAGTCCCTCACTAAATAAGTAGAGCAATGTGGACATCACAGCTGTTGGCAGGATATTATTAAATCCAGTTCTTTGTATTCTTTAAGGGCAAAGAAAGACACGGCTCAAAGTGGTCAAAGCTCAAAAAAATGATCTTTAATTTTACATAATCCGGAATATGGAGACTGAGCAGACAGACAACATGAGCTTCGGTCTGAAAAAGCAGCAGCCAGTATTTACATACTTCCTCTACACGTCACGCACACTTTAAGTTTCGATCAAACACTCTACTTAGTTTCACTTTCTGCCTGCAGCTCCTGTGCTCTGCAAAAGCATGCAGTTTCCTGTCAGTAAAAACAAGTAACAATAAGCACTAAATAAACACTAACAATATATTTATTTTTTGACAATATGGTCACAGAATACGACTAAAAAAACCCCACAACGAATGTACACTGACCATTGCATTATTTACCCACTGCTAGTACTGGGTTGGACCCACTAGTGGCAATGTTAGCAGTGTTGGCTTCAGAATTTTCATGTGATAACATCATAAATTTGCTACAGACTTGGTGGCTGGACATCCGCGATGCAAAGCTTCCTTTTTACCACATCCCAGACATGCTCTACTGGATTGAGATATAGTTTCTGTGAAGGCCATTTGAGGAGAGTGAACTCACTGTCATGTTCAAGAAACCCATTTTAGATGATCTGATCTTTGTGACCTGGTGCATTATCCTCCTGGAAGCAGCCATCACAAGATGGGCACACGGTCGTCATAAAGAGATGGACATGATCAGCAACAATACTCAGGTAGCCTGTGGAGTTTAAATAATTCTGTGTAAGGGGACCAAAATGTCAGCATTACAACAACAAAGACAGCCTGAACCATTGTTACAAGGCAGGATCCATCCATGCTCTTATGTTGTTTACTACAAATTTGGACCCTACAATCTGGATGTCGCAGCAGACATCGATACTCATCAGGCCACACAATATGTTTCTCATTTTGTAAACCTGTGCAAATTATAGCATCCCTTCTCTGCTCTTCTGCATACCTTGGTTGTACAAAGTGGTTATTTGAGTTACTGTTGCCATCCTATCAGCTCTCTAGCATCCACAAGGCATTTTCATCCAGAGAACTGTTACTCACTGGTTATTTTCCATTTTTTGGGGTCCATTCTTTGTAAACCCTAGCAGCAGCTGCTGAAATACTCATGGTAGCCTGTCTGGCACCACCAATCGTGCCGCATTTAAAGTCTGAGTTTGAACTTCAGCAGGTCATATTAAGGCCGTGCGATATGACCAAAATCTCATACCCTGATATAAGACATATATGGTCCCGACAACGATGTGTATCACAAAAATTTTACATTTTCTGTAAATTCTGTGAATCTCGGGCAACTCGACTTGCGCGAAGTGTTTTCAGCTGGGTGTCGTGTACCGAGAGTCGAGTGTTTTGAAACTATACATTTCTAGACATAGGTTGAAACGCCTGCCATTTTCTTTGTGAGTATTTATTACACAGCGTGCTGCGAGGAAAAAAACTGGTTCTAAGGTTTATTTTTTAGCACCTGACGGCTCTTTTTAGCTTCTCGTCCGTAAACACTGCATACTATTTCACGTGATTCATTTTATTTTGAAAAATCTCAACAGGCTCTTCAGTTTTATTGTGAAAGGTTTATGTGGCAAATAAACAAGAGGACGGCGGAGCCACGCAATCGTTGTTGCTAACGACGACGCATAAAAGCAGTCGCTTGTCTGTCTGTAGTGTGGTTATTTTAAATATAAGAGAAAGAGAACTTTAACAAATTAATTCCACCATGACCATCAAAACGGTGAAAAAATATTGCCGTAAACAGTTTATTTTGCGACACCACGAAACAAACGATAGCGTAAAATGAAACGATAGACATTTTTATATCGTCATCTGATATATATTGTTATATTGAACAGCCCTAGGTCATATTGAGAATATCCACATGCATATAGTGTGTGATTGGCTGACTAGATATCCGCTGAACAGGATAGTTAATGAAGTGGTGGTGAGTGTACTTTCCCCTGTTTTTACTGTAACTGAAGGATGAATTCTGGTCAAAATCACTCAGCTTTCAAAGGAAACCATTTCACCTTACATTTTCCAAAAAAAACAAACAACTTTTTGAACTCAAGTAAAGTCAACAACTCGCATAACAACAGAGAGAACAGCAGCCCATGAATTTGATATCTTAATGATGGCGGTGTGAGCCTTGTTGGAGCCATCACCTGGGAGGCCAGCGGCTCATCTTGTGTTTCTGTGCTGTGATACAGCCAAGGTTTACTAGTCCTTCCCCCAAGGCAGGATGCCAGTCAATTACATCAACTTTTCCCATCCATCCTTCTGATATTGTGTGTCAACCACAGAAGGCTTGTGCCTAAATTTTAAATCTGTACTGTGAATTATTTGGGCTTTCCCTCCTAAACTTTCACAGCACATGTCACGTATTTGAAGAATTCCTTCCAGTAGATAGCTGCAAAGTACAAAATAGTCAGCTCAGAAATATAACCATTACTGTGCAGAAGATAGGCACAATTATTATCTTTGTCCATGCAGTTGTTCAGGCCTTTTTTTTTCTTTTTTAAGCAAGTGCAGGTTGTTAGGCTTGAGGGATAGTGCTGTAAATACCTTCCAGCAGACTTTGATGAAAAGACAGGAAACTGAAACCTGCTGGCAGTCTTTATCAGAGCCCACAGCAGGCATCAGATTTTACCTGGAGACTGATGTTATGGTAATAGATACGGGGGTCCAGCCACCAGCCAGGCATTCATTCTATTGATTTTGCAGAGATATTTTCCAGAGTAATCAAAGAGCTGTGAAATCCTTACTCTGCAAGTGCTCAGAGCTTCAGGGACCACTAACAGGATTGCTTTTTCTGGTGAAGTTGAGTAAACTGATACGTCTTTCACGCTAATGTACACATACAGCCGTGGGGGCAAATTGCAGTCTACCAACTTGGCGATTGGGGTCACGAACTGGGTCAGTGGACCAACTGTACATATCTGGCTTTACTGTTGAGGAGGTGGGGGCGAGTTATTATCCTACCCTCTAACCATCATGTAGCTTTGGGGGTTAAAAATATGATGAAAATGTGGTTTATAATGTTGTTTATAAGAGTCCAAACATAAAAAATAAACTAGCTTTTTAAATTGCACAGTCATGTTGTAGGAAATTGTTTAAGTTGGCCATTTATCAGTGTAGTAGTACTTGTTTAAATCAGCTGATCTTTAGTCTTTTCTTGATTGCATATTTTATCCAAGTGAATCCATGTGATTCACTTGGATAAAATACACATTCTTTAAGTCATGTGTAATGACTTTAAATTTTAATTCTAAAGTACATCTTACAGAGCGCTGGCTAAACAAGATGTGTTAACATTTATTAAGAAACAGTGGCTGATTAATTGCTTCCTTTATATTTTTTGCACGCTCATTTGCTTTTAAACCCATAATAGGAATATATTGTTGGACTATTATGTGGAGCATTTTTTCTGCCTCCTTTTTGCCACTCACAAATCTCAGACAAATGTACCAGACATCTCTTCAGGGTATGACAAAGGCAGCTGAGCTCCAGTACAGTCAGCGAGCCAGTGTTTTCTACAGTGATCCATGCTAGTGTGTGTATATATATATAGACCAAAATGTACCCTATCACTTTTGACTCTTCTTTGAAAAAGGTTCCTCTTGCATGACCTTCAACTTTAAGCAACTTTAGGCCTAAAGTGCTGTGTCTGCTGTTCTGATGCGTATTTATGCTGTGTGCACAACAAAGCGTTAGCAGGTGAGTAATGACATGCAACACTGTTAATAGAGTAAAACTGTGTGAGTTTAGACGTTCTGAGGCTTCAGATAGTTTGAAATGTTGTGTTCTATGCAGACAATAGTGTATACTGTATATTATACTTAGTGAAAGCAGCTAGAGTTAGTTGATCACATAACATGAGAGCAAAGAGTGGTGAGTATTCTCTAAATTCTGCTGATTCACAGCAGTACACAAGCACCCGGGGCTCTCCTGTCATCCTTTTCTGCCTTGTTTTTGGTGATACTTTATTCTGCACTGCGCCGGTTACGGTCCAGTGAGCACCTTATTAGCTGCAGTGAAAGAGCTGAATTTCAGGAGCATGCAAGGGTTGAAGTTTTTATTGATTATCAATAATTAGGTGATTCTTAAAATGTTTTTTAATTCCTGTACAAATGAGGCTCTCCTATATTTCTCTCAGCCTAGATCTGTGTTTAAACGACTGCTTCACTTTGCTTCGATAGTTTTTATCTGAACTGCCCTCGAGGCAATTCTGAATGTTTCTTACTAATATTTATTCTGAAGACCAGGTCTAGAAATTATGCCAAATATTTCCTGTGAACTTACAGGGCTGCACTGTGCTGAGGTAGTTGTGCCAAGATATGGAGCTAAAATGAATGAATAATGTAAGATAAAGATATGTTAATAGTGTAGGGGATGATAGATGGAAGATGAAAAACACACATTTTTTTCTACACCACACACACACACACACACACACACACACAACCTTTTTTTTTTTTTTATTCTCCGCATTTAATGCCCAGTTGGATCACATTGATTGGGCCACCAGATGTGGCACTTTTATCACTGTCAGGTAGGATTTATCATGTCTTGAATTACTCCACAGCCGAGGACTCCCAGCTGCAAATCGAATGCAGTTGTTTACGGTGCTTCTTGTCAGTGAGAGGTCTGATTAAAAAAAGAAAAAAAAAGACATTTGATATGTGTAATATATGCAATGCCTTGACAAACTAATGCATTAAATGTAACTGTTACTAATACTGAATTTTTATAGGGTATTTAAACAGTTTTTAACCTTTAGCAGAAAAAGGAGACGATATTAAGTTTGCAAGCAAATAAGCATCTAGACCTGATAATACAGTGTAAATGTTAAAATTATAATAGCCAAAGCTATATTTGTATTAAAACTGAAAGGGCAAAGGCTGTTTGATTTCATTTATATCAGCTGTTTTGTTCCTCTTATTAGATTATTTCTAATAATCGAGACATAACTTATTTTTCATTAAGATGAAATCTGCCAAGACTGGCAAGTATGTGAAAGCTTTACTTTGTTTTCTGCAGTCATTAAAGAACAATAGAGATATAACCGATAAACAAAACAGAACGAATGGACAACAAACAATCCGCACGTCGAAAGATAGCAAGCCAACAATACAACTAATTTTCTTTCCGTTTTTCTCAATATGAAACATAAACCAAACAGATCCAAATCAAGAAGTTCAAGAAGTGCTTCCTTTTCAATAAGTCGAAATCAGTCTAAATGTTTTGGCATGTAACACTTGGACTATTCTTTTTTTTTTTTTTCCAAAAACAATGTTATTTACAGGATTACAGCCAATTTTGAAAAGCAAAGGCTTGTTTTTTCTAAAATTGTTGGTATATCTGTGCTCTTCTAAAATAGAAAATAAGTAGAAATGGCTTTGGGTCTAGTGGGATTGTTTTCAACTGTGCGCATTTTCGATCCATTCGTGCTTTACAATACTTCACTGATGTTCTTCTGACTTTCTTTTTATTCATAAATGCCCTACAGTTGAATCCTGATTAACTGGCTTATTTAGACCCCTCTAGATACAGCTGGACCGAGCCCATATTAATAATGCCATTACACATGCCTTTGTAGTCTACAGTGTCCTAGGTCTGCATTTAAAAAGCATTGGATTCTCTAAAATTAAATATTTGAGTGGAACTCCCTGTGGTCTCCCTAAAGTGCCCCTCATCTGAACTCTTGTGTAATTGCTGTCCAGTCGTTACATGGAGATTTCTAGAGTTATCAGGATATGAGCTGAACGATTTGAGGGTAATAGTACAGGGAGGTATGTGCTCAGGACCCCTTATTTATATTTTATGGCCTGAGACAGGACGCTAGGGTTAACCTCATCATGCAGACACGCCATTATTGCTTCTCATCTTCTGTGCCATTGATTGCTCTCAGCCAGTAACCCCATCATCAGCCCTAAATACCTGTAACAACCACATGTGAACTGATGGATTTTCTGCAATTACACCTGAATGCAATTTTGTCATGATGTTCGAGCATAGTCCCTGAAATAGAATTCATACCCCATAAGGATTTAAACCTCTGTATATCAAACCAGTTTTAATATAATATAATTAGTACTATTAATAATAATAATGCTAATAATAATTGAAAAGGAAGACAGAAAGAAACACTGACAGATTGCAGATATTAAAATAATATTAGTAATTTACCTTTAGATCCATCTGTCAGGGGCAGTTGGGAGAATTTGGGACTCAAATATTAAAAGCATTTCTTATCTGAGTTAACAGCTTCTGTCCAGGGAAAATGTATCTTATTGTTCAGTTTTATGGTATGTAATGGAGTCTTTACACTACAACCCAATTCTCCAGTAAGCTAAAACATTAATATTCAATTCAATTCACTTTTATTTATACAGCGCCAAATCACAACAGCAGTCGCCTCAAGGCCCTTTATATTGTAAGGTCGACCCTACAATAATACATACAGAGAAAAACCCAACAATCATATGACCCCCTATGAGCAAGCACTTTGGCGACAGTGGGAAGGAAAAACTCCCTTTTAACAGGAAGAAACCTCTGACAGAACCAGGCTCAGGGAGGGGCGGGGCCATCTGCTGCGACCAGTTGGAGTGAGAGAATACTGATAATAGGTAGGTAGGTAGGTAGATACAGTAGATAGCTGTGGCAGTTTATTATCGCAGAATTTGACTTACCCACGGACTAAAAAAAACAAATACTAACTGGCTACTTCATTCGTCACACCTCACTTGTGACTTGCTTTTTTTATGGCAAAGGTTCGGTAAGGTGCTGGAAATGTTCCTTGCAGACTTTGGTTCACATATACAATATTTACACTGTGATGATGACATGATGCAAATGTTCTTTTCCACCACATCTATAATGTACTCTGTTGGATTGAGATCTGGGGACCGTGGAGGCCATTTGAGTTCAATGAAGTCATTGTAATATTCAAGAATCCAGTTTTAGGTGAGCTGATGTTTCCCCCTGTAAGTAGTCATCACAAGATGGGCACTCTGTGGTCATAAAGGGATGGACATGATCAGCAACAATATTCAGGCGGGTTGTGGAGTTTTAAAAAATGCTCAGTTGGAACTGAGGAGATCAAAATGTGACTACTCCAAAAACACCATCCGCCTGACCTGTTGCTACACGGCAGGATGGATCCATGCTTTCATGTTGTCAATGCCACATGTATTTACACCATCACACTGCAAACAGGTGTATTCAGCAACAGCGATCATGAACAATGCACTCATATTGGTGTTACACGGACATGTACCGTCCACCTTAACAGACCAAGCAAAGGCCCCCATGATTGAAACATTGCGGCTCCAGCATCACCACAACCATCACTGAACCCAGCAGAGGTTGACCCGGCTTGCAGAGCCTCAAATCTGATAAGTCTTTGATATAATGGTCACAATGAACCGAGGTCACACTGACCTCAGGGATGCACCGTCAACATGTTGGTGCCAGATATCACAGGATCCCCACCAGAGGTCCTCTTTCCACTCCCTAAAGTGCCACAGCTATTTTGTCAGTATGAGACAAACCTACACAATATTAGGGAACTGTTTCTGTGTTGTTGTTGATCGGTGTGGGGCTAATGTTGAATATACATTTTGTGTTTAAAGGGAGTCAAGCGCTCTGCTTAAAGCCCCACTTTTTTAAACATTTAAACCTATAGAAACTTTGTATTTCTTTTATTAAGATGTTCAGCATTTGCTGTGTAATCAGTTTTGTAATACTGCCCATTTTTTTTCTAACAATGTGCCAAATAATTAAGTTGGGAAAGGCTTCTTTCTGCAAGTTCATATAGAACTAAAAGTGTGTGTGTGTGTGTGTGTGTGTGGGCATATGGGCATATAACGCCCCTCCCTTTCATAAGCTGCTTACAGAACAACAGTGGGTTTTGTTTGCATTGCAGATGAGTGGGTCTCCGAGGACACAATTTAATGAACATGTAGGTCATTTTTGATATGCTGTATACAGTAGTATTAATTGTTGAGCTTGCTTCACAAACTCCAGCTGAGATTATTGTGGTTTCTAAGTAAAGAGGGTACATATGGGGGTTAAGTACCCTAACAGCATAACAGGGAGTGACTGCGGATAGACAAAGAAGCCGTTTAAAGCTGTCTCCTTGCATTTGTGCAAATGTTAATGAAGCATTGGGCCCTCAACAGAATCTGCCATCAGACAATCTGCTCTCCAACGTGAGATTTGCTGAATGACGGAAGCAATTAACGTACAGCATTATACAGAAAATGCAGATAGAAAAGGCAGCATTTTTTTTTTTACATTGATTTTATTCTCTTTTTTCCCACTTTGCAGCAGTCTCAGTGCAGTTGGGCAGAAGCATTTTAGAGGATGGACATTATGTTCAGCCATCATGATTCTGAACTTTTAATTGTTTATAACCAGCAAATGGTAATAGCTCTAATTTTGCATTTTGCTTTTCCGAGATCAGCTCTATAATGTCTAAGGCAGGGACAGGCAGGAGGGAAAAAGTCATATAATAACATTTATAAATAAAAAAAGAAAGTAATATCTCTGATGTAACTCTCTAACCTGTATCATTATTATTATTATTAATTTATTTTTGCTACAGTCCCACAGTGCTCTATCAACATATCAAGTCTGGTTCAGTGTTTGAGTCATTCAGTAACAAAGATCATAGCCTCCTGGTCAAACACAGCTATTTAGCTGTCTCATTACTTTTGAATTATGATAAGAGATGAGCATCTCTGGGGCACCGGACACCAATCATGTGGCCATAAATGTGCCATAATTGTGCTTGACTGCAGAACTTTTTGTTAATGGGTGGTGCATGTATCCTCAGATCAATACAATGGCAGACAGTAATGGTTTGGTTGGGAGGAGTTTGCCAATAGGGCAAAGCTCTCTTGGGAAAGATGGTAAGTGGAGACCTGCCAGTTTCTTTGTATCCTCTCTGTTGTTTTACTTCTATTTCCCTGCCCCTACCTCTCTCACCCCCCACCACCACCTTGGTTTTATAATGAAGCCTCAGACAGTTGGGAAGCACTAATGTCCAATCCCGCCCACTGCTCCATCCCTACTCCCTAATGCACATTCCCAGACCAGACCACAATTAAAATTTCAGAAGAAATTTCAGCCCTCCTTTATTATTTAAAGCATCAAAAGCTGCTGCTTCTGCATTTAGGGACCGAGGAAAGACAAAAGAGGGTGTGGCCTTGTATTTTTTACCTGAGAATGATTTGCTAAGATTAAAAGAGAGCCAATTAAGACATTTTTAAATTTATCTGCAAGCTTGAAATCAGCAAGTCCCTTGCTGATTTGCAGGGGCTTTGTGATTGACACAGCTAATTAAATGGCATAGCAGAATGTGCCAACAGGTGCAGAAAGAGACCTACATTTGGATTTGATTTCTTTACTTCAAAACCAGTTGTGCTGAATTGTTGTTTCTAGTCCTTACTTAGAGTTTCTTGGAATTTTTTGATGTGTTTAAGGGATGTGGAAATTTTCTTGCATGCAGGGTGTTGCGGGTATTGCAAACCATGCTTTCCAGAATCTTGCAAAGTCACTGAGTAGCCATCTTATCAGCCACTATGACCCCTTGCGGATAAGAAATGCTCCTTTTGCGTTTTGGGCGAGGAAGAAATGTGACTTTGCCTCGCTGTCTTCATGCCTCCTGTTTTTTATGTAGGTCTGAATGGGCATCAGGTGCCGTGCGGGACTCACAGATCAGTGTTTTCCTTTGTTGTTTTTCTGGCATAATCACGCAGATTTCTGCTGTGTGTTGTGGATGGCAGTCCTTTTGTTTTTGCTCCATCCGGGGAGATGTGCTCATGCATATAATGTATAACAAATCACAGCTCCTGTTAAAGTGCCATCACCCGCATCCTCCTACAGCGTCTGCTTTGTAATGCAGTTTGTATGTTACGTAGTATGCACATATATCGCTTCATCATTTAGCAGAGCACCTACTGCCTGGTTCTCTGTAAAAAGTAATAATACGTCAGAGCAGCTGTCCTAAATCACCCTCTGACATTTTATTGAATCACAACTGAATGCACATAAGCCATGAGCCTTAGTAGCTTGAGAGTAAGATCATAGAAATGGAGAAAAACAGACCAGGATCCTTCACGGGAGCACAGACGGCATACGAAACCACCGACACGCGATTAGAATAACTGCTGCAGAAAAACCATGTTACCGACTAAATAGACAAGAGTGTGTTTACTAGCTCAGTGGATTCTTCATGTGAATCGGTCACATAAAAAAGGAAGAAAAAAAACTGCGCTGGGAAATATTGCTGGCTTTAGTCTGATTGACTCATTAGATACACTCATTTCCCAGGGTTAAAGTTCAGCCTCGCATGTTCAGATGACCGAGTTTGGTTATTAGTAAAATGTCACACTCACGAGGACATGGATGAGTTGAAGTAGTCACGGTTACACCTGGCCTTCGGTGCAACGTGGCTCACCGCATGAAGAAGCTATATTAAGCCAGTGTCACACCACCATACAGTCTCTGGCCTTGCTCCTACAGTATATGCGAGAGGCCAGACATGCTGTAGGTGTTGGTTAAAGTAGGTCATTCCACCTTATTGCACTCTGTTGGTAGTGAGGAGATATGTGGAGCAAAAAATTACAGATATGAGTGACTGTTATACATTTATGATAGAGTAACTTACAATGTTGTGGTTTCTTGTATGTTTTTTTTCTAGTCTGGTAGCGGTTCTAACCAAAGGACGCTGTGTTGTTCACTTTCAGTTTAAAGGAATCCATTTACACACTTTTCTTTTGCAAACAGAGAAAAATTTTTTTTGTTGCATTAATATTTTAAGCTTATTACCTTAAAACCTCCGAATTGGCACCTTCAGGATCCACTGATGAGTGCCGGGTTGTTAGTCTGTGACACACCAGGGGGAAGTCGAGCGAACAAAGACTGTCAAAAGTGTGGTAGATTTAGCACAGTTAGCTGTGGCTATTGTTGGTTTGGCATTATTACCAAGAGCTGACACACTTACTTTGACACTTTCAAATATTTTTGAGAATAATGTGTGGCCACCTTAACCTCCCAGTGCATTCAGGTAAGTTTACTGGGTTGTGAAAGTAATAACTGTACAGGTGTCTGAGTGTGATGTCTTACACTCATTTCTTTCTGTTTTTATTTTACTTTAACTTATGGTAAAACAAGGTGTATGGCATTAGAAACAACTTCAATTTAAGCATACAGATCTCTACAGTACAACCCAAAAGAGACATAAGAAAACAAAATGTGTATTTTTAAAAAAATGAAAAACACAAAAACTCAAGTAAAAGCTGTGAACAGTAAAGCTGAGGGGTAATTAGACTGCACATCTCACTCTAAATCGAAAAAATGAACTCTACTGGGATAAGAAACATAATCATCCTTTACAGCAAATGTATCCCTCTTAACTCTAGAATCAAAAGTGAGTTTCTCCTTTTACAAAAATAATTTATCACACCGAGTCTGTCAACTAGTGTGGGTGACTCAGCTGTTTTCTGATTGCAACCAGCAGTATTTTAACAATGTTAGGGAGGACTTTAAACAGCAGTGGCATCGTTCCCAAGTACAAGATTTAAAGACTTTTTCTATACTGTCTTTTTCATCCTTTAATGAAAAATTCCAAGACATTTCCAGAATGTATGGTATTCATCTGCCTTTTAAGCTCTGGCTGATATTTTGCCAAATAAACTCTTTCCAGTGCAGTGAGTGTGTTTCTTTGCAAAGGGTTTCGCTTTTTCCAACTCCTCCACTGCAATTACAAAGTTTAGTCCACTTTACAATTTAGATAGATAGATATTAGAGATCATTATATAAAAACTGGAGGCTCTATATATGTAGAAACAAAACCATAATGTGCCAGGTCCATAAACTATATCTTGTAGTTATGTTCAAATTCTAGCATTGCCAGTAAAATGTCAATCATTAGCCACCCAGGAGATATGCAAGGCACATAAGAACAATTAGCTTTATCCACCTTAAACCAGATATTGACGCAATGATCCATTTCTCAACTTTGTTTGGGTAGCTTTGCCTGTTTCCAAAGAGTTCTTTATTTAACACATACTGCTACTTGTTATAAGATCTTTGGCATTAAGCCAGCTTTCTTCTGATTGGCTGTCACTTATAGGCAGAAGTTTTGAAGCACATGTGGGCGGAGTTACTCTACTGACATTCCATTAGTTTTCTTTCAGTTTTTCAATTGTAGACTAGGTAACTGACTTGGACTGTGCTGAACTTCACAGAAACTCCACAATTTTCTTTGTGTTGTTATAGAAAAGAATCACAATCCAAATGCCAGTTTTATTTAGGAAAATATAGTCTGTGTCAGAATGAAAGTGCAGACATGCCACAGGAAGAAGAATTCAATTTAGCTTACTGTACTTTTAATGTGGTTGCACGGAGGAATATTTTTATTTATTTGTTTCATTTCAATAGCTACAGACGCTCCCACAACTTGACGTGAAGGAGTAAAGAGATGAACTTTCAACCTGCGATTCAAAAAATAGACCTCTAGCTCAATTATTCATCTCTGAAAAAGAGTCATTACACCACAGATTCTTAAAAAGTCAGCGTGCTGAGTCCCTTGGATATTAAAAGGGGAGACTTGAGCACTCAGTTTGGTGCATGACCCCACAGGAAGAAGAGCCTTGCTGCAGAGCTTTTACTTATTTTCATACCTGACTAACAATATCACCAGCACTTGTCCCACCATCACCTTGGTTAGCTTTAAGCACATTGCCCACTGATTGCACTAATCCAATCAGATAGATCAGGTGTGCCAGCTGTCACACCGAGACACTTGGCAGTAGCATAGGAGAAAAGCAGGCTGTGTAACAGCCGGTGAGCAGCCATGCAGAGCGGATGTGTCCTGTTAAATAATCCATTAAGACTTTTTTTTTTCCCCCCTTTTTTTTTAAACTCCACCAGCCTCTTTAGTTGCATCCACATTAAACTAACAGTTCAGCAGTTTTCTTTATTTTTACTTATATAATGTTTTACAATAGCCCTCCCTTTTCCCCTGCTGTATGAGAAGGCAGGATGGCCTTGTGGAATTGCAAGTAGCACATTTAGAGCCTTCCAATCACTGAAAATGTTGTCCACTACAATGCAATGCATACAAAGCTATGCCACTATTTCTGCCTATTGTTACTGTGTCCTCAAACGAGAAGGGAATCCCAGCGCTGAATGCCTTGATTACCGCCCACCCCTGACTAACTGTATTATGTTTTCAACCATGGGTTTATGAAGCCAAACAAAGAGAATGTCGACTCATATTACAAAAGGATCAAAAATACCTTTGCTGCCGTTATTGTACCAAAGCATAAGTGCATAGAAGAGGTTTTTCATTTAACTTGAGAATCTTCTCTTACATGATACTACTTTTGCTCTGATGGGAAAGACCACAGGTAACTAGAGTAACAAAGTAAAAAATACATGTAAAAAAAAAAGCAATACTTTCCCAGTATTTACATTAAGAAAATTTCTGTATCATAGGTTTATGAAAAAAAATATTTGATATATAAACGAGGCCTTCGATAACAGGAATCAGAAATTTTGATTAGATCAAGCAACACAAAATGAAAATGTTTAATTCTGTTCGTATACAAGGGAATTTTACTTCATGTTTTTAAGTTACTACATAAATTAAAAAGTTTCTTCTCATTATGAAGAATAAAATAAATTAGGCTGTGTGTTATATTTGGACCCCACTTTAAAACTAAGACATTCAAACAGGGATACAACAGGAACCTTTGATATATGGAAATGTGTAAAAATATCAAAACACATCTTGAATAAACTGCCTTTACAGTCATATATTATGTTACATGTATTATAAAAATCCACCATTTGTTCTCAAAACTGTCATTTCTGATTAGATGTAATAATAAACTTCCTTTACTTCTAGTGAGCTACTGATTGAAGTTCATGTGACATGTTATTGAATATGCACTAATAAGAATAAAGGCTGGTAAAAAAGAAACACCTCTTCACAAATATACAAGCACAAGAGTTCATTGTTTAAATTGTGCATTAAAAAAATCTTAATATAGTTTCCCCTCTAGACAAAACCCCGACTACATCACTTCAACTGTAGTACAATCAACAAGTGTATATGCATGTGTATATTTTTAGTTTATATGAGAAAGTCACATCCTGTTTTTTCCTTTATTATACTTTAATGTTCATTATAACACGCACATATGGATTTATTCTGCCTGAAGGGAATCTGGCTTGCTAGGTGAAGTCATTTATTGTATCCTCATGCCTGTTATCTTGTCCACTTGGTGGAAACTGCACTCGAGTTTGATAGCATCCTGAGAACTGCCACAGGCACTGTGAATATGTGCACACTTCACTTTTTGCCATGTCTAAAAAAGCATTGTTCAGGTTCCCCTTTCCCCTTGCCACACTTCTTTGAACT
This sequence comes from Perissodus microlepis, assembly GCF_051167445.1. Lineage (NCBI taxonomy): Eukaryota > Metazoa > Chordata > Actinopteri > Cichliformes > Cichlidae > Perissodus > Perissodus microlepis. The sequence goes on along the minus strand of NC_140470.1, from coordinate 28,533,515 downwards.
CCAAATGACACGATTTCTCTCCGAGTCCGACTGCTTGATAGTTACTCGGCTGGACAGATAGATAGTATGAAGGGTGGTGACGAGTGAGCAATTCGTGAATGTACATGAAATAAAATAAACAACCAAAAATTGGGACAGAGAGTGTATTCGCCTGCAGGCGCGCTGTGACTCTGACTACCTTCCTCTCGCCAAACTGCTTTACCCTAAAGGTGAAACCCACAAGGGCATCTGGATACAGGGGCAGCAAGTGTTTTTGAGTGTCTGTGTGCATCGCAAAAAGAACGCCAATACTGTCATTTAGTTTCAAAGGTGAGAAGTAATATTTGCCATCATTTTTATATATTTTTATCCAAGACTGTGCAAACCGAAACTCTTCTCGCTCCCAGACTAATGGTGCCCTTTTTATGGTTTGTATCCCCTCATGTCAGGGTGACCCACCAGATTAATTTAACGGAACACAAACTTTAGGATGTGTTTCCACCTTTAATGAAGAATTTATTCACAAGATGCATCATTACTGAACAACTAAGTTAATAATATGTGTGAAAAGGGGCCAGCTGCTATGTCGGTCTCATTCTAATTCGGTCATGTGCACACCTCGCCTGCGCGTCTGCTTTTGTCTTGAATACTTCCAGGTGAGCCTAACGCAGGCAGCGGCCGTGCACTGAGCCGTCCAGGTTGTCCAGCATCTTCAGCTGGGAAGGTCTGTCCCTTAATCCCTTGTCCTGTGTTAATGGTCCACCCTCAGGGCCCCGGGGCAGCAGTCTGAGACGGAGGATGAGTGAGCAGCGAACTTCAGAGAAGAGACTGATGTAAATGTGAAGAAATAGGCTGTATGGATGAGAGAACAAAAAAGTCAAAGAACGGCCTATATAAAAAAAAAAAGAAAAGCAGGGGAGGGAGGGAGTGGAGAGCTGGACAGGCGCTTTCTCCTACCTCATGGGAATGCAGCAACTCAACCCTAGTGAGTAAACTAGAGGGCTGCTCTGACATGTCAAAACAAGATCACAAAACTTATTTGATCATGGGTAAGATGAAGACGTGATGTCCCACTTGGTCGGAGTGTGATGTCTTATCCCTGGCTTTTATTTTTAACAGAAAAATGTACTGCTGCTTCTCTAGGCCTCTGTGTGTGGCAGCGTGCTCTGCGAGATGTCGTTTTGAGTTACGCGTCACGCTGGATGTCCGTATAGCAGAAGTATCGCCCTGAAATGGTCTAAAATGTCTTTAAAAAACTTGTAGCTGCTGACTAATCAGGCCCAGGGGAAAGTGTTAATGTTAGTAATGACTATTGTGTCTGGAGTGGGTCGTCAATCGGTGCACTTTACAGCAAATATTTGCAAGCTCTGCTGGAGTTATGCACCTCAGTACTGTATTAAATACTGTATAATGAGCAGATGTGTTTTTGCAACAAGAAAAGAGACGTCTGTTTCCGTTTCCTGTCCACTGAGTTTTGTAGTAAAATCTACATCCCATCTGTTTCATTAAGCACGGTTTTAATTTAACATCTGTCATTCTTTTTACGTGCCTCCGCTGTGATACATGGGAGGCAGATTACATTTTCCTCTATCTGTATTTCTTTGAAAAGGCACAGCACAGAGCCGGTGGGAACTTTGTAATTCGATCGCTAGAATGGCTGATTATAGCGCTTCCCGATTAACTGTTACTAATAATGAATAAGTGTTTAGTAACATAACACTTTTACGATATTAACGTTGATTTGCATAGCACCTATTAAAGTGCTTTGTACTAACAAATTGTACATGCAGCAAAAAAACCACAGTGATATATGAATAAACAGGCCGACATAAGGCATGAAAAGGAAGTAGCAACAGAGATGAAACAGAAAATGCAAAAAGTGCAACATCAAGGATAACTTCTAGTGTTCATTTAAAATAAACTAAAAATGAAGACACAAATTGTTTATGTACATACAGCTCCATCAGTAATGGTACTTTCAGCTGTGTTGGATCAAGGTCACATCTAAAACCTGCAGGACACCGGCCCTCGAGGCCTGGAGTTGGCGATCTCCTGCATAGGATAACCTCCTAATCAGTGCATTTATTTGTAGTTTATTATGTGTATTGAATTATTATTGTAGTTGTATTATTAATTTTTATATTGTGTATTCTTAAGGCTTTTTGTCCATGCTGGCCTTTTTTACATTTCCTCGTAGTGTGACAGGTTTTGTTACTGCACAAATGATTTAGTTGAGTTAAAAATAGGTGTTCGTTTTCTGTCTCATGCCAAGACATGTATATGTGTTACTTCAAGAGCATTTATCAACTGTACTGGCAATATTATTGCCACTGGTCATGGTCATGTGACCTATCAGTTGATTTAAGGCACCACCCTGTGTTTCATTATCTGATGAAGAGCAGGCCATACATACATACTACATAAAACTCAATATTGCCAATAGAGAAAACACGTATTAATTTACTTTTTTATGATTGCAGAAGCATACCTTGTGTTTCTGCCTGTTTAAAGTTCTCTCGATCCTCCCAAGCCATTTCTAAATTTTGAAAAATAGAGTTAAATTTGAGCGTCAGACAGACACACACACACAAAAAAAAAAAAAAAAAAAAAAGAGGGCCCCACAACTTTTCAGAAAGCTCAAATGTCATGGTTCATCATTGAAAATCATTGAAGCATTCTACGATGTGGTAGGTTCTTCACTTTACAAAAGTGCCTTGAGATCCCTTTTGTTATGACCTGACACTCGATATGTATAACACTGAATAGAATTGAAAAAGTAACTGAAAGTAGAAGAATGTAAGAACATAGTATATTATTTCAAAAGGTCAACCCTGTGTGTGTATCTGAAAACGTCATTCTTGAACTATCGTTAGTGTTTAAGCTATGATAAAGCTGTGGAAAATAAATACTCCTCATACCACTTTTTTCATTAATTTGTAGGTGATATACATGTCGTCTCTAAAAGAGTAGGATGAAACGCAAGAAAAGAAAACAACCTTGCCCTACTTACAGCAGTCTCCTGTATTGAAATGAATGTGTACGCCTGGTTATCATGCATGACAGATGCTCTGCCATATGGGTACATACAGTCTTAGTATTATGGGGTGTCTCTATTGTACAGTGCACTCACTGTAGAAGAAAAGGCTAAATGTGTGCAACCCTTTCACCGTGCTAAAGAGAGGACAAATGCATTGTACAATCACATCATTTTAGTCTCGCTCAGGTTTTGTAGAATTGCAGCTTGAAGCTTTTTCATGTATTTTTCAAGCAACCAAGAGCACGCGCGCACATGTGCACATACACGCACACACAGATGCTGCACAGGAAGGTGCCTGCTGTCATTTTAACCTGTTGTCTACATGCCCTCACAGGCTGCACCGCATTGATTTGAAACACACAGAAAGCTGCAGCTAGAGCATCAAGGGCAGGAGTCAATGCACCTTCAATCCAGAAAATTAAGACTGGGAAAAGTGAGAATCGTTGAAACCTTTAAGAAAGTGTAGATTAAAGTGCTGGCATGGAGATGGAAGAGGAGAGGATCAGGGGTGAACAGCAGGTGAGGAGATAGTGGAACCCACTTTATGGGGATTTCATCAGGATGACTGTCAGAAGAATAAAGGCCTTGCTGATCTCAGCCAGATAAATTTGTTCTTTGTGAAGGTTTTTCTGACAGTGAACTCAGTAGCAGGTGCATTAAAAAGTCCACAGAAAATATACTGAGGTCCAGCATCAGAAACCCTTCAAGAGCTCACACAGTAAACAAATACCATGTGTTTTTGTCTGTGCAGTTAAATTGACCTCTGTGGTGAGAACGTCCTAATTTGACATGAAAGATCTCAGATGAGAAACGGGAGAATAGAGGTGATTTCTTATTCTCCAGCCTCAGGAGTCAGCAGTCAGTCGAACTACTCTGCAAACAGAAATATTGCGTTTATACCAGTCCGAGAATACTTGCATCTCCACTGTTGATCTAAATGAAGCCTCTGTCATGTAAAAATATTAAATGTACGGAATATATTTTAATCTTGAACGGGTTCAATTTCCCAGCTATAGGCAGTGTCACAGGGCAGACCTTACAAATCTATCAATTTGTATGTTTCTGTTAGTATTCCTTTATTTCATATTATGCATACTACATCCATACTTGTGTGTTACATGAGGTTTGGCAGGGTAGCGTTTGGCAGCTGTTACTGGAAATGACATTTGTAATGACTGGCTGCAATTTCTTTGCTTTAGCTACTGCATAAAAACAAAAAACTTTTAGAACTTTTGATCAGACCACATATAATACTAAATTCTTTTATAGCAAATATGACAGTTTGACTAACACTATAAAACACATGTAATGTGATGTATGGTGGGGACTTGCCAAAGCTAGCATCGCCATCATCACTACAGAATAAGTTGGTTAGTAAGAACAAGTTTTAGCATATCTCAAAGCTCTAGTCTCAGCCAACAGATTGTTGTTTGTGTGCTACTCAACAATTAGTTTAGCTTTTCACCTGCTTTACTTTGGTACTAAAACTAGTTGTTGGTTGGAGTTTAACATTAACATGCAAGTGAAAAGTGATACTGTCTGTATCTCTTTGATGCTAATGACTTTAATAAAGGGGAGTGTTGATGCTCTGGGACTGATGATGGGCTGATCAGGTTGCAAATGCATACAATGATGGTCTAGACAGTTGTATTGATTAAAATATAACCATTTCCATTGTACAAAACAGTGGACTAAGTAGAATAAGCTTGTTTTGTTTTTTTAATTAACTAATTAAATTTTTTGCTTTTTGTTAGTTACATAAGAATTTTTTCTGTTTTACCCGGTTATATCAATAGTTAGTCTTGGTTCTGAGTAACATCAGATGATCTGTAACATAATTACAGATCCAACTGAAACAGTCAGTTTGTGGGAAAAACAAAAACAGGCTTGTTCTTTGCTAGAACACAAGTTATGTTTAATGGTACCAAACTGCTATGGGAATATTAGCTTCTCCAGCCAAAGGACCGATGAGCTTATACTGCATCGAGGCATTTGTTGTCCATCTGTCCACTCAAGGATCGCAAGAATCACTGCTCCTCCTGCAGTATTTTCTAGTGCAAATGCAATACTTATGCAAACATATGTGCACATGCATATTTTGCCATATACAAATGGAAAAATTATAAGTGAACACAGAAAACATAGATTAAGAGGGCTTTACCATTAAGGAGACACAGGGGACAAACAGAGTTACAGACATAACAGCAAATGGACTGGAACAACAAGTGGGCTGGAAAGGCCAGAGAATAAAGGATGGACTTTTAGTCTAGACTTAAAAGCAGAGATGCGGGGTGCTATTATTATGTCAAGTGGTAACTGATTTGAAAAAAAAAAAAAAAAAAAACACTGAACAGTGAGTGCAAAGCCTTTGTCACTTTTTTTGTCTGAGGTGTGACCTTGGGACATGCTACAGAGCTTTGCCAGCAGATCGGAGAGACCTGGTAGCTGAATGTGAGTGAATGAGATTGGTAACATAAGCTGGGGCCTGCCCATTATCAGCCGTAGAAACAATAGTTTAAATCTTAAAGTTAATTCTAAAATGGACAGGTTGGCAGGACAGTGAGCTTGCTTCTGCAACCTGCAACATCTGCAAATGTGTTAAATTACAGTGGAATACCTAGATATGGGAATTACAGTAATCCAGACAGAAACGAATACACGCATGGATGGCTTTTGAAGTTCACTGACAAAACCTTGTTCTTAATACAAGACTTTAACCAGTGTAGAAGTGTTCACTTAATGCCAAACTGCCATTTGAGGAAAGCCAAAAGAATATTGTGATCCACAATGTCAAAAGCACTAGTAGACTTAACAAAATCAGGGCCGTGTTATTACAGAATCCAATGTGAGTTAGAATTCACCTTCAAAAACCTGCTCCAGTACTATGAAGGGCTTTTGAAGCCAGATGGAAATAAATTAATGAACCTCTTTGCCCAAATTGTAATCTAGGTGATATTTGTTATATTGGTTTAAAGGGACCCCCTCCCCCAAATTGCTCTGGTTTAGGTGAAACTTCCACTCAAGGGTCAACTAACTGGTCTTTACCCACGCTGTGCTCAAGGTCCATAGTCATTCTCTGTGGATTTTTATTTGCTTTAGAAGAAGAAAATTAAAAAAGAAGATTTATCATTTTCTTTCTGTGCTTCACACTTGAGTCAGGTGAGCGGCCATGTCACTGACATTTTGGTTTCTGTAGTCTGACATTTGAAACCAAAAACAACAGTTGACATCAATTTCTTTTAGACACACATGGCAAAGGTGAGCACTCTTAATAGCAAAGGAGGGCAACATCTGGAGAATACAAAGCAAGCGATCTCTGATGCCAAGTCTCACAGGAAGTTTCTACCCTTCACTATCCTCCCTGAAGCCATGACTGCTGTAAAATTATTTTCCCCTAATTGCCTGTCACACTGCCACAAAGCTGTATTCGAGATTATTCACAATGCACAAATTCTCTGGGTCAATGGATGGAGAGAAGCATTCGAATGGGTTGATGAAAATGTTCTAAAAGTTCTAATGGGGTATCAAGCATGTCCCTGAGCATGTGCAGTGACGTGTTTGCCCATGCAGAATCTGTGCATTTCGTGTTTTGTGGAACAAAACAGGCTTAAGCCACCATGTTGAGGAAGAGGGGATGTGGAGGGTTTGTCAAAACACCTCAAATTTGCAGCTGTATCGCGAAAGTCAGTGGTTGTTCCTCGGAATGTATCCGTTTTCCTACTTTTGTTTGAGTGCAAGTAGTACGCCAAGTACCAAAATCTGAGATACCCCGCACTCCGTAAGTACTAGCAAACTACAAATGAAGTATTGCACATCCGCGGTACGGCTGAAACCATTGAGGAAACCTAAATTGTATTTTGCACCACAAAGTCTATTTATAATCACTTCACCAGATTCCCATTTTCCATCTCTCTTAGCTGTAGGCACAGGTCCATCTCTGTATTACTAGGGAATCATGAGAATGATCAGTTTGACAGTACCTTAGCTGTGCTGTGTATTACTGCCTGCAGAATGAGCAATGAATCTCTGATTAGATTTGGATTTTTTTTTTTTTTTTTGAGTTGGTGGACGCTCACTTTTGCAAGGGCATTAGGTGTATTTGTGTTCGTAAAGCGAATCATTTGCACCATCCCTGCATGAAAACTAAATATTCATATTTTCTTTTGGTTTGTTTTTCTCCGAAACAAAACAACCATCCCAAATGTAACCTACAGGCATTATTGTGGTAAAAGTAAAGATCCCAAGTGGGCTACTGACTGCAGTTTGTAATGTTGTCGACAAACCCTTTGTCCAAGGCAGGCCCAGCAATGCAATTTAATGTAAAAACAATCACCTTGTACAGAATGGTCACAAGCTCCCAGGATAGTTAAGTCGAAAGTGCATGCCATATTCTCTTTATTACCAGCTTTTGCTAATGTTTGTTCCCATAATGCACCACTGACCCATGTTTCTCACCTCATCATCTTCTAGAGGTGAGATCCTTTGGATATATGAAGCCCATGTGGAAGGTGATGTACTGTGTTTCTTGTAGTATTCTTGCTTAACTCGCTCACATAAAACGGCGAGAAATTACCTTTTATTGTGTCATTGTAGAGAAACATTTTACACCGAGGCACTTACCGATCACAGAGCGTTTGCTTGCCAGCTAATTAGTAACGTGTAGGTGACAGTAACATAAAATTTCAACCTCAACGTGCCACATTACTGGAACCTTGTAAATTCTCAGCATTTAGTGACTTTTTGTGACTTTGTGAGGGAGTTTAGTATTGAGGAATGGATGAGGGTTGAGAATTTAAAAACACCATGTGGGCGGACAGGTAAATACTCATTAAAGTCAGCACAGTAGTACTGAAGGCACTTTGTAACAATGTTCTGTTTTGCCCCCTTCTGATTTTCTAACTTTAAGGTTAACTTTAGACTGCTGGAACTGCTGGGGAAAAAAACAACCCACAGTTGACACGGGGTTAGAGCCGGCACAGGGTGGTGAGTGATTCAAACTCACAGGATATTAGTTACACTGAGCGCAGACAGACCAGGCTTTTTGAACTAAGATGAATCAATAACTTTCGCTTTGAGTTATTCATTGATTAAGAAGTTGAATGAGTCTGTGCATTAATTAAGCTACAGAAAGAACCCAGAGTTCTATAGTGAAGCTGCACTGAAAACAAATAAAGAGCAGAAAAGCTGCAAGGCTTTTAATGGTTGTCTAACTCTGCCTTATAGTAAATTGGCTGGTGGTCGGTGACTTTCATTTCCTTTGCTCCGAGTTACCTCTGATGCTGTCTGGTACCTTTAAAAGCAATCCCATAGCCTGCAAGCTTTGCAGCACAACTAAGGCTCCTGTAATTTGGTGCCATCTTCTTTTGAAGATGAATTCGGCTGGGGTTACAACTCGCAAATTATATAGATTGCTTATGTTTCTCCTCGTTTCTGTTTTCGATGAAAAATGTCGACATTGAACAGAAGTCATTTGTCTCTGCAAGATTTCTGTCCATCTTGACAGACTGGAATGTTTACAGAAGCAGAACTGTTACAAGCTCGACAGATATGACTCAGAGCTGTCATCATCCATTCAGAATCTAAACCAGCACTGTGATCAGATTCTCTTTTATTGCCATCCCTGGGGGTGCTTTAAGAAAGGGCTACGCATGAGTTTGTTCCCATTCAACGTGGAGACTTGGTACCCATGCAGTCCTTTTCTAATCCACTCTCCATTCTCTTTTGTGTGTATTATCAGTGCTTGCTTCAGTTTGTGCTGTACTCGTGCAATAGTCTAAGGAGTTTGGAAAGAAAAGCGTCGGGACTTCTTTAAGTTGTTTGAGGATGTTTCACCTCTCATCTGAGAAGCTTCTTCAGTTCTAGGGTCAAATGGTGGCCAGTCCCAGATTTAAGCCCTGTGGCAGGGAAATGGACCCCCTATTGATCCTCTACCTAATCACACGAGCCAAGGTGTGAAAACAGGTGTAGGTCACAATCAGCCAAGGTTTCAGGTGAGCTCATTGTGAAACCTAGTCCCACCCTATCATGTGATTTCCTGAGTTCAGAAGGCCGAGTCTTGTCCGAGAGTCTTGTCCCGTGGAGGTGGCTCTTCTATGTTGTGCCATGCGCTCATGAAGTGGCTGTTTGGTCTCTCCAGTGTAAAGGTCAGAGCATTCTTCGCTACGCTGTACAGCATACACTACGTTGTTAAGTTTGTGTATAGGAGTTCTGTCTTTGAGATGAACCTCTGTTGCTTACCCTACAGACACATTCCTTAGACTATGATGACCTGGATGATTGAGAACCTTCAGAGACATACTCATGCAATGGTTCACACATTGAGACTGACTGACTCGCACGCTCACATATTCTGTGAGTTAACTGCAGTGGATGGATAGATAGATGGATGGATTGATGAATAGCATGAGACCACTAAGACCCCTGCAGATACTGCATAGAATAGCATCCAGGATCACAGTTTGTTTTTGTGCCTACCCTACAGACACATTTTTCTTCCTGTGCATAAGGTCATAGTTGCAAAGACAATAACAACAACTTGGACTTATTTTCAGCATTTCAAGTCTTACATGCAGATAAGTTCACCTGACCACACTGATTCTGTTTCGTTGGACCACCCAAGATATTCTCAGCTTACCAAAATTTATGCGATGTCTTCCTGTAATTACTCCCACACACAGAGTGCCAAGCCTCATTAACCTTTTGGCGCGGAACACCTGTGGACCACTTTTAAGTCTCTTTCTTCTTTTTCCTGCAAAATAGTTACCAGCATCGTTATTTCTATCTCAAATGCATGTATTCCAATTGTACCTTTCACTGTGTGATAATGGATGGTTTGCCGTTCCTTTTTAACCCTAATTTCAAGTGTGCTCTTCAGCTCAATTGAACAAAATGAGACCCAAGAATACAGACTGAAATAAGATTATGTACAAACACTGTTTTCTCCATATTATTGTTGGGTCTTTACCTAACAATATGAAATGCCTCGAGGCGCTGTATGAAATTGAATTGAAATTAAACACTGTACAAGTCCATCATTTTATTCTCCCTTAAAATACGTATTAATAATCATATTGCCTTTATTAGGATCGGTTTACATCCATGTCTGCAAAAGGGGGAAAAACAGCTTGGAAAAGCCGGGCAACCTGCAAAGGGACAGTCATTTATTTGTGCAGACGCCTGCTAGAGTTGCTTCTAGCTTGTTAATTATTAGTGAGCATGTTTTATTATACTTCTGAAATGGAATAATTGATTAAATGTAGCTATTGACAGCAGAGCAATAATCTGAATACCTACATAAGTAGAAGGCACTTCCAGAAAAAGAAAATGTGTGAAAAATAAGAACAAAGCTATATGAAAGAACATGAGGGGAATGGATTTTCTCAAAACTAATTATTGGGCAGTATGTAGAGACTATGATAAAACATCCCTCAGCCTTGAAGAGTAACTGAGATTTTCTTATGTTCAATAGCAGCAAGGATGAGCCATTATTCTTCTGAAGGCCGCTTGCCAATCTGATCAGTAGCATATTATTGTTGGACTTGTAAAACTCATCTGAAACATGACGCTGTTTTCTTCTTATGCTCCTTTGTCCCACCACCCAGGTTTTTTTTCTCTTTTTCCCCCAAACCATATCAAGTTTTTCTCTGTTGGTTTTTTCTGTCATCAACACTATGAGTTAGGACTCGGCGTAACAAAATAACAGGTTGTGATCATATTTGAAAGAAAAAAGACGGGGACAGTAAGGGTGTTTGCCAGAAAAGTTGTTAGATCCAGCAAAGCTGTGTGGGCGCAGCTCTGACGGGGAGAAAGCGAGAGACACACCAGGGAGTTTATTTTCCACTTCCAGTATGAAACGAGAGAGAGCAGCAGATCAAGGTTAACCTTGTTCCCAGATACACCTGTTTAACTACTCGTTAACACAAATATCTAATCAGCCAGTCGCTTGGCAGAAACTCTCCACATTTAAGCATGTAGACACGGTCAAAGCTGCTTGCTGAAATCCAAATATCTATCAGAATGGGGAGGTTGTTGGTGCCAGACAGGTTGGTCTGAGTATTTCAGAAATTGTTGATTTGCTGGGATTTTCTCATATAAGGAAGTCAACAGTTACTGGAATAGTGACTCGTTAAAACCAGTTATACAAAACATGTTGAACATTAGGGAAGATGGGCCACCAAAACTGAACAATAGAAGTTTGGGAAAAACTCAATTTCTACTGCGACCTTCAGAGGGTAGGGTCAGAATTTGACAATAGTAAGATGAAAGAATGGACTCATCCTGCCTTGCAATAACAGCGGTGTGTGGGATATTTTATTTACACATGTTTTGGGCCCTTAGTATCAGTTGAGCATCATTTAAATGCTACAGCTTACCTGAGTATTGATACAATACTGACACAGTAATGACACAAAATGCCATGTCACAAAGCTCAAACTGGTTTCTTGAACATGACAATAAGTTCAGTATACTTAAATGGTCGCTACAATTACCAGATCTCAATCCAAGAGAGCATCTTTGGCATGTGGTGGATTGAGGGAGTCACAGTTGACAGATTTGCAATAACTGTGAGGCTATCATGTCGATATAGATGTTTCCAGCACTTTGTTGAATCTAAGTAACAAAGAATTAAAGCAGCTTTGAAAACAAAAGTGGTCCAACCCGGTTCCTGCAAGGTATGCTTAATAAAATGAGTGAATAATTTTGCCTGCTATAATTAATAAGGTAAAGTTATAAAAGCTTTTTTAGGCTTTTCTGTAGGTATTTTTAAATGTGGCTAGGTCCAGCTGGCCAAAGGATCCAATTCTGCCTCCTGGATGGTTTTGTAAAGTGTTAGAAAGAGAAGTGACTGAAGAAAAGCCATTAAAATTCCAGTTTTTCTAAAAAAAAAAAAAAAACATTGCTATTCCCATTATGATGATGTCAGCATTGTTACACAGCAGCGGAAATAAAAGGAAAGTTAAAAGTATTTATAGTTCTCAACCTTAAAGCTGTTCAAGTCATGAGGATGTTAAGATTTTCGTTAGGTTCCAGAATAATCTAAATGTGAATGATTTGTGCTTCTGTAGATCCACACCGACCTTTAAAGGTAACACACACCACTATGAGCACCCAGGAAGGCTGGAAAAGCACTATATGAATGCCAGTCCATTTCCATTTCCCACATATAACGGGACTTATAAAATATGTATATACATATGAATACAAGTCATCATCCAGTGGCTTTCTTGAGCCCACTTGAGATGAAATTGGCCTGCATGTGGCGCATGAACTAAAATGAATTTGACACCCCTGATTTATAATAATATAAAACCAGAATAGGAAAATTCTACGTATATTAAAGGCTGCCCCTTCAATAACCCCATTTGTATTAGACCAACATTTTTGCTTATCAGCAATAACAACAACTCATTACTGTAATCATCAGGGAGTGTGGCCCATCTCATTAGTTACGGTAACCCTCGGCAGAGTCGTGACACACGTGTCAGGATTCATTGTACCTCATAGTATCAGTGTGATGAGGCAGATTTCATTTATTATTTATTGCTTCTTGCAATTTGTAAGCAGAAGCGGTTATTCCCATGTGATTATTGAAGCTATTAAAGTTTATAGCGTTAATTACAACATAATACACCATACACTGCGTTTTCCAGAATGTGAGTAATATTGACCTAGGCTGAAACAAAACAGAGAACTTAAAATTAAAATCTTTGTCGAAGTACAGAGCAAACACAAAAGTCAAACTATTCATTCTAACTGCTGTGAGGAGCAGCTGATAATTAAAACTGAAAATATCTTTGGTAACAAATGGATGGTTGGGGAGAGATGCCTATGCTGAGTGGGCTCGTATAGAAGGGGAGAGTTGAGAGGTTTGTTTCCAGTGAGTCACTGAGTGCCTCCAGGAGTAGATGATGGAGGCGGCGAGTGCGATCATTGCCACTCTCAAGATGACAGTGCTCCTTAGCAGTGTTAATCTGTCCTCTCTGTGTGAGAATGAACTGTGTTCTCTTTCCCCCTACTATAATTAACTGTTTTTTTCTTCTCCTTCTCTTTTATATTTCCTGTTGACCCGCGGTAACTGATGGTGCCCTCGTCATATAGGTAAGTCATAGACATGCAATCATTTTTGAGCCCATACGTCTTCGTGAGGAGATCCATAATTAATTGGATGACCTCTGCAGTGAGGCCGTCGAGTATATATGTACTCAAACAACACGCACATTCCAGTTAGAGCTCGATAGAAAATAATCCGAGGTGCGTTGGACGTAGAAAAGCTGAATTAGACAGAGGCTGTGCAATCAGTGAAGCTTCGCTTTACCGGAGCATGTTTAATAAGTTGCCGCGTATGTGATGGTGGAGGCCGTGACTAAGAAAAGCTCAGAGATACGCGGGGTCGGCCCTTTTTTGCCCCACGAGTCACATTTCATATTCATCCTCACTCTGGAGACGGACGTAATTCTCCACAGTCGACTCTGTGCAGGAACAATGCGAGCTGAGTGTGTCGCGTTCCCCTCTGCGAGCATCAGCTCAGCAATAACTCGGTTTGTATTGTGCAATTAGGCTTCGTAATCCGCTAAATTGGGGACATATCAGGAAAACCGTGGACGGGTTATTTTGTCATATCATAGAAACTAGAAATGAATCAAGGATGTAAACATAAAATGTGACAGACTTTAAAAATACTTAGCACTTTGTGGGTTAATGAAGGCTGAATATGATGGGCAGTGAACTTTTTGCTCAATAAAAATCCTTCAACGTTGAAAGGTGGTCCGAAGCTTGCCCTCGCTCGCGTTCGCTGTGTTGCACAGGTCACTCCAGCTGAGGTTCATCATATTTATCGGATTGTTAGGCCCCCCAAACGAAAAGGCACTCTGTGTTTGACAAGAGGAGCCGGTACTCAAATTATAATGAGCCTCCGGAGGAGATGAGGAGGCGGCCTTGTTTACCGACAGGCGCTGCGCTTTGTGCAGGTACAAAATATTGATGCGTATAGTGTGGGTGTGGGCAATGTGGGCAGTGCGTCTGTGCCTTCTTCATCTCCTCTTTCAATGCCAGTCAATGAATACCTTTTTTTTTTTTTTTTTTTGCTGTATTCGCACATCTAAAAGAATGAGAGAGATTCTGCTGTTCAACCTCTTATCACACTTAAGCAAAGATGTAATATGATGCTTTTCCCCAGCTAGTAGTTGGAAGCCTGTGTTTTAAATGGAATTCAAAGCCCACTGACCTTTAGTGTTGTCATTATTTTTGTTTCACCCTTGCCGAGTAGAGAGGAAGATAAAGAGTATAGGAGACACACACAGAGGAGATTGTATGTTTCTGGGTTTAAAGGTAAGTCCTGGTCTTCAAAGTGCTCGTCTTTTTTCTGCACTGTTGTTTGGACGCTGTGAATCGCTGTGTCGCGGACCATTTTCTAAACGTTTTGTGGACACACTGAAAGTTGGTAGAAAAAAAAGATTCAATCCCCTCTTAAATGCTAAATGGTAGCAATCATTAGCGCTATCACTTTGGCAACTGCTTTGAGATGCTGGATCTCTGTTTGCAACTTCTCTTTGCAACTTTGAAGTCAGCATTAACACCAGGAATAGAAAATGCTTGGATTAGATGATTGCTCTAAAATAAAAGTCCAGTCAATGTGAGGTCAGTTTTGTTTGATATCTATATTCGTTTGGTAAGTATCTTGCTTGACTACTACCTTACAGCAAAGCTATCAGCTCTGTAGTACAGGCTGTCATTCATTCTTTACTCCCCAGGAATACAAGACTTAGGTGCTGTCGTCACCCCACCAGGTGTGTGGGCTGGTGGGTGCTGTGGACACAATAACTCAAGAACGAGGCGACGTAGGATTTTCAATTTTATACTACAGATGCATCTGCTAAAAATCTCAGCTGAGTTTGACCTCAGAGGTCAAGTTCTCTAAAAATCTTCAACACAATAACTCAAGAAAGATGTGCCTTAGGATTTTGTGCATCTATTAGGAGACTGAGGGATAGCATTGGCGGTCACTGGTGTTTTTGTTGAGGTTAATTCAACTGTGCAGTCCTCTTTGTGGTATTTTGCGGTTACATATGAGTCTATAAACAAGGTGCGTATCCACATAGTTACTGCTGAAACATAAAAAATTATGTAATTTTTCAGTTATTCTGGAAGCTCAGTGATAATAAGCCTTCAGCTCATCCAAAATACTGCAGTAAAAGTATAGAAACAGTGACTATATTCTATAGCCCTCCACTAAAATCCATAATTCAGTTTAACCACATTTCTTCTTCACATAGAAATTGCCCAATAATTGTGTCATCTCACCTTAAACACCTTGTAGTACCATATCCCAATAGAGCTCTTTTACAGTATCTGCAGCCTCATTCGTTAATAAATTTTCAAAGATACACAGAGAGGCAGAGCCTTCGGTCATCATGCTTCCTTCTTGTGGAACCAGCTCCCAGTTTGGGTTGAGGATACAGACACGCTCTCTGCTTTTTAGATTATGCTTAAAACTTCCCTTTTTGGTAGAGCTTATAGTAAGGGTTGGATCAAGTGACCCAGAACCATCCCTTAGTTATGCTGCATTAGGCCAAGGCTGCTGGGGGAAACCCCCGTCTTCCACTGAGCATTTCTGCTTCCCTTCTCACTTTGCACTCTGCATGTCATTAACTTGGTGTCCTCTCTCTTCCATATTTTATCTTTTTTTTTCTGTTTGTTTGTTTTCTTGCCAAACTTCCTTTCAGCAGGAAGAAACAGGGGAGAAAAATTGAGTTTTCTAGCCACTGTTGCTGAGTACTGACTTACGGGTAACTGAAGGATTGTGGGGTTACTCTTTATAAAATCTATATTGATACATGTATCTATAATTGTAACTAAGTAACCTAGAATGACCAAAGTTGTGATTTGGCTTTATATATTAAATAACATCAAATTGTACCGATGCACTTTGCAGGCTCGTGTATCACTTCTGCGAGACATTGTTTCAGTCTGAGGCTCCAAAAGTAATAAGGAAGGTTTTTTTGGACAATAAAGGAATTAACTTGGGAATTCTGTGCCTTCCGTCACTTTGAACAGCTACTGATGCATTCAGCCAGTGGTTGAAAGTTAACAGGGAAGCCAGCTGAAGCATAACATTGTTATGCCTCACCACCACTCCTGTCTTCTCATCGCTGATATTCTGTCTGTCAGATTTGACAGATTCTCTGTATTTTGTTCTAAATGTCAAGCAAGTATTTAATGGCCAGTTCTAATTAGCTAGCTTCTCTGCATTGTCTTTGTGCTTTCTGTTCTGCCCCGATGCTACTTCACAGCTGCGCAGTGATGCATGTCGTCAGGTTTGCGATGAGTTAGCGCAGAACTTGAGCAAGGCAGGTTGTTTTTAATTCTCTGTAGAGGAGAACCCCTGCCATCTTTGTTTGTATCCCACTGTGATTTTGGTTTATTAAGTGGGCGATCTTGCTAATTAATCTTAAGTGATGTTTAATCTGCAAATCAACCAAGTCATCTATATATTTTGAAATGACTTCTTATCATCCAAATACTGATGGATGAGACTTTATATCGCCTTAACCTACTAAAACATTAGAAAGACCACCGAGGAATCCGTGCTGCCTTCAATGGCAATAAAACATTTCACTACAGAGAGCTTTGTCAGAAAGAACAAAAATGAAATGTGATGAATGCTGTCATAAATTTCCCCAGAGAAAACCGTGTGGTTTCCAAACAAAACATGATGTGCATTTCTCTTCCCTCAAGACACTCATAATTAAGTAGCAACATCTGAGCAGCTGTCTACGCAAATGCAATTATTTTTGAAGATATGAATAAGGTTTGCTTTCCAGCAAGAGAGCCATGATGCCAAGTACGTCATTGCATATGCAGCAGAAAAAATAAATAAATAAATTGCCTTCTGCATTCTATATGCATCTTTTATGTAGTTAAATCAGCCAGCTAACTTAGTCATGTGGGCATGAGTGTAGCTCCTGTCTTGTTACACGTGGCCTGTGGCACTTTGATTTTTGGTGCACTTTGAAGAAAGTTTGCTTTCTGAGGCTTATGTTTCAATGCATTATGCTGTAAAAAGAACAGGTAACACAACTAGACTCATAATAAAAAGGTCTGATTTTTTTATGTTCCATGGTTACAAAAAAGTACACCTTAAAAGAAAGTGTACTTATTGTAGCACACAGGAAAAATTCTCAGACTCTTTACCAGTGCTAAGAAAAATTGTATGCACACCTCAGCTTTTGGATTGTTTCTTTAAGTCGGTGATTAAAACCAATGTAAACCAATTACCATTCTCTTTCTAGCCTTTAAGCTTTCCATACTTTAATGATATCTCCATCGTGTAGTGGTGATGGCTTCATGCATGACCGCACTCATGACTGCTCAGTAAGATTAACTTGCAGCCTTAATTAAATCCAAAAAGCTAGGGTGTGGGAGCACTGAAAGCTGTTAATCAGATAGAACAACTGATCAAAAATCACCTCATAGAAACAAACACTGTTAATAAATCTGTTGTCAGAAATCGTGTGGTGCTGCAGGGTGGCATGGTGTGAAGTTACTGCACTAAGAATTCATGATTATGCCTCATTTCTAGTTTATTATAGTAAACTGATCGTTCCAAACACGAAAGGCAGCTTCGTAATATTATGTTGATAGAATATTATATCTCACACTGAGATGTTAACTGCAGATTCCTTTCGGTGTTTAGAAGTCACGTCAGTACATTGGTGGTGAATCAGGCCGTCTCTTTGTGTGGGAAAAACAAGCTGAATTACATGAATATGGAATTCAGAAGTGCTCAACTATTATCCCACCTTCAGTAACCAGTTTTCCATCAGTATGCAGGCATTTTGAGGACAAAAACTTAGCCTGACATTAAACATTCAACTTGTTAGACTCATTCTGAAGTTGTTTCCACCCCAGTTTCCGTGCTGTAGTGGATTTAATTTCCCTAATCAGTCACCAAAGACCAGTGTGTCCTCTTGAATCTAACGTCACTTCGACTCAGCACTGACAGACATAGAGTGGGACATAGTAAACAAAAGTTCAACATGTTCTTCTAATAACTGTACAATAGCTTTGCTTGAGAACGGTTGGCTGATCACTGGGACTCCAAAGGCTCTCATTGAATTGCTGGTTTTCTAACTGAAACCACACGACTAACCAAATCATTGAACTCTTCTAAGTGGCCAGAGTCAAACAACATAGACATCAAAAAGTGCACTGCTATGTAAAACAGAATAGATATCTATATGATTTGACTAATAATTCTACATTTGTGTGACAAAGTCATTTGATTTTTTTTTTTAAATCGTGCTTTCAAAGTAATGCTTAAAATTTCTCAAATATAGTGATTTATCCTGAATTATAGTTACTGCTTTTCCCTTGATACAGTAATTAAATTACTTTTATGTGGGAGCCACATACAGACATTTATAGACTGAAAAGGCTGTAGTTGAAAATGTCACTATGCCTCAAAGCCAGTGCTGTAAGTTTCCCCTCACTGAGCCGAATTAGGAGAGGGAAGCACTGGAAGATAAAGAGATGGTTATCGAGACTATAGAATCTCTGCTTGAGCAATCGGTTTGTTTAGCTTGAGCTTGCTATTGTGCAATATGGCTTCTGCAGGAGGAGATGAGATGTATAATGTGAAAATCCACCAGAGGATAATCCTGTATCAGCGTCGGCAGCCATCTATGGATTCTGTACTGTGTAGAGGGTCTCACGGTTTGATGCGCTCCTTCGCACATTCAAAAACTCACTCACATTTTCATTTACACACATACGTGCACCCATCAATCTAAAGGAATTTACACAACTGGAGGCTGTGTGTCGGTGCCTGACACGTGCCGCATGAACAATGCCTAGGAAATTGGAAATATTCACATTTCGGCTCTTGAACGTAACAAAAAGGACGCCTCACACCGTATACAGTCTGTCATTAGACGGCTGTTCAGGGTATAGGTTGCTCATTGTACAGCATGCCATTTAACTGTGTACGCTTAATTACAGTGACACACTGAATGCATTGCAATTACAGACGCGTCAACGTGTACTTTTATTGGAAAGTGGTACTTTTTTATTTGATCACACACTCTGCAATCTAGAACATTAAGGTGTAATTGAATCAACCGTAAATGCACAAGGCCTGTATAACTTCATTATATCTTATCTAGCCTCATCTCCACTCAGTGAGCTCTGTATTTGTTACCATTTACCAGCAATTGTTATCTGATAATAAAGACTACTCAAGCAATATGATACTCGGGCAGCAAACGCTCGGCCAGAGAATACCTGCACAATAATAGCAACTAAAGCACCATTGTACTGAATGGACTTACCCTGCCTGTGCCTAATGAAATAAAATCAGGTGGACAGGGCAGGTGATGCTTGTTTGCTATTTCTGTCATTTATCTGGTGATCAGAAAGTCCATTTGGTGTATGATGCTTATTTTCTCTGTAAACGGTGGCAGACAAGTGGGATGCATAAATAGGAACTTATAAGTAAATGGACTGATTCTTAAGTAGCACTTTTCTACTCAAGAACTCAAAGCACTTTTATGCAACATGTCTCATTCATGCAAGCCCTATTTTCTCCTATATCTTAGTGCTTTCTATCGCACGTTCACACTCTGAAGAATGCATTCAGAGAAACGGGGGGTTCATTATTATGCCCAGTGATTCACTGGCATGCAGACTGGAGCAGCCAAGGACTGAACTGCCAATCATGTAGTTAGTAAATGACCTGCTCTACCTCTTGAGCTACAGCCAGGAAGATGGAGTTGCGATGACATTAATGTTTGTTTGTACTACAGCATACTTCTAATATGACAAAATGCATTTAACAAGTACTATATTTCATTGAAGTACTATCTTTTCATACTTTATTGAAGCTTTATTTTGCTCCTTTCCCAGACAAATACGACTTTTTGCAGCTTTTTGCCTTGTACATTAAAATCTCCCATCTGCTTTCTTAACTGCTCATCCAGTGTATGGTTGTGGGGCTGACATGGGGCAGAGGTAGCCATTCCTTCACAGTACATCAGCCTAGAAGTACCAGAGGAAACCCATTCATGCACAGGACGAACATGCAGAATTGCCCAAGGAGGAACCTTCTTGGTGTTATATGAGAACCGCTGCACCACCATGAAGCCCCACTTTAAGATTTACTTGCAAAATATCCTGTAATAGCCAACTTCTTAATATGGGATATTTAAAAGCAACATCAGCGGCTAAAAAATATAATTCTGGCACATAAAAATACACTTGAATTACTTTTAATGCACAGTTGCAGTTTCCTCAGTAACACTGGATGTCCAGCTGTCAAACCATTTCAGCTCCCTGGAGTAAACTGCGAGCAGCTACTAGAGAAAACAAAAGCTCTGCCCCCTTCCTGATTTCTTTACACAATTAAGGCTTCATTTCCAGGGGAATTTTTTTGTACCAGGTGCCAGAGAGAATTGCATATTCAAAGCAAGGCTTATATGCATGCAGTCTAAACACTGATGGTGCCATTATTCTCCAGCCCTTACACTGTGCAAGCAAGTTTTGAGTTATTCAAGGCTGACTTTTTTGGCTTAGGCATCAGAAACAGTTTTGCAAAGTGATATGATGCATTTAACTTAAGAATGGTTTCTGTGGCAGCTAGAAATTGTCTAGGTTGGGGTTGAGCAACCCACTGAGCTCCAAATTGCTCCTGATGGTTTGGTCATCATTTTGTTGTAGCTTTATGCCACTGTTGTAAGGGAATGAATGGGTTAATGTCAGGAAAATAGTTAGGTACTCTGGGTAAAAGCGCTGAGTGCGGTCGCTTTAGGGCACATTTAGTCTTCCACCACTGCAGTTGCACCTTTTTTTCCATTCTCTTTAACTTTAAATATCTTAAAATGTTGTAAACAGCAGTGCCTGCTTTAAATAGGCCTTTAAGGCTTTGAAAGATTGGCAGTTGGGAAGATAAACGTCTTTTGTGTCATCAAGATTGTTTCACTGTGCTCAGGTTTATTAAGATAACAAACAATCCTTAAATCTTAAGAAAATATATATCAGTTCTGTTTTTGTAATAGATGTATTGAAAGTGAAAGTAAACAGATTGTTAATGCAGGGGGAAGAAAACTCCATCACATCTAAAAGCCTGGCCTGGACTGTAAATTGCCCTTGTGACTAAAACAATGGAAGTCTTTCTGTTTATGCTACAAAACAAGCATAGTGTGTGCATTTTACTCTCGGGGACATAAGCGCCATAAGGAATCTTTGAGATGCTTCTCAAACAATAAATAACTGTGGTGATAATAATAATTTAAAAAAAAGGTATTGTGGCTTATTTAAAAACGGGCCTTTTTAGTCTGATAACGAATAAACACAAACCCAGCATTAAAAAATGATTAAAATAAAAAAGGACTATCCTCAGACTTAATTCATGTCCTGTTATATTAATTAAAAATCTGCCTTTGCAACTAAAGGGACGTCTGAGCTCATACAGCACAATAATATTCACGTTGTGTTCTGGGGACACTGAGAGCTAAAGTATGTGTGCGATCTTCTTAGCCTTACGTTAACTATAATAATATTTTTTTCAGATCAGCTGTTTTTTGTAGAGCTCAAGTATGAATTGTGACGTATTGTTTATTTCTTTCTAAGCTGTGTTCATACAGATTAGTTTGCACATAATGAGACCACTTGATCAACCTTGGGCGCAGTCTCAGAACAGTTACATTCAACACATATAAACAAAGCATACATAATGAAACCTGCAAATCCACCCACCTCACCTTTTCAGAAATGCTATTGGAGCCGACTCTGAATGCTTAAAAAGGAGCTGTTTTCCATCAAACAGTCCTCTTTCTTAAGCTTTTATCTGTGTTAGGGTCACAGGGGTACTGGAGCCTGTCCCTGCCTGTCATAGGGCAAGAGGCAGGTTAACCCTGGACAAGTCACCCGTCCATCATAGAACTGCTTATGCTTTTTCTTATTTTCCATCTCCCTCGCTTGCTAACCACACTTTCTGTTTATGAGAGGTGGCCAATCAGTTGAAAAAATACTTATTTAGAAGGGCGCTAAAGCAGCTTGTTTTGGGCACAGGATAAATTGGCCGAGTGAAAGATAAATAAGGAATATTTCAAACTATGAATCAAAGCTCCTCGGTAGAATGCAAAAATAAAACTATGGAGCTGGAACTGTGCATAAGTCCCCTTTAATTCAATAAACTACTGAAGTTACTCTCTTGCACACATTTTTATTCATTTAACTTTTTATTTTATTTTATTATGTACTAAGACACTAAACAAATGTCAAATCAAAACCAAAAATCTACAAGTAATAGTTTCACAGGAGGTGCTTCATTTCTCTATGGTGTAATATTTTATATTATATATATTTTTATAGAACAAAAATGCAGGTGGCACGGTGGCACTGTTGCCGCACAGCAAGAAGGTCCTGAGTTCAATTCCACCATCAGGCCGGGGTCTTTCTGTGTGGAGTTTGCATGTTCTCCCCGTGTTTGCGTGGGTTCCCTCCGGGTACTCCGGCTTCCTCCCACCGTCCAAAGACATGCAGCTTGTGGGGATAGGTTAATTGGATAATCCAAATTGCCACTAGGTGTGAATGTGTGAGTGCGAATGGTTGTCTGTCCCTGTGTGTTGGCCCTGCGACAGACTGGCGACCTGTCCAGGGTGTACCCCGCCTCTCGCCCTATGACAGCTGGGATAGGCTCCAGCGCCCCCCGCGACCCTGAAAAGGATAAGCGGAAGCGAATGGATGGGATGGATGGATGGATAGAACAAAAATGCATTTTAATGTTCACTGTGAAAATATAGCAGCTGGCTCAAAGTGTGGTTGCTGATGTGGCCTCTAAATCTTGCACCTCAGTGGGGGGGAGAGATGCTGGACATGTCTTCATCACACAGGGATAATGGTTCTCCTGGTCCCTCACTGTGCAGTCAGCATCCAGACCCTTTCCTTCAGACCAGCTGATTAAATGCAGAGGACCTGCTTCTGAAACCAGCACAAAGCACAGACCTGCCATTGTGCAGAGGTCATAAAAGCTAAAGAAAAAGTAGAAAAAAAAACCCAAACTGCAATACTGCAAACTAATCTAAGCAAAACATCAAGCAGTGAACTGACCCCTAACAAGACATACATCCTTACCCTTTTCAGACAGGTGGTGTATTGTTCCTGCCCCCTCCCCCTTGGTTCATCTCGACCTTGACCCAACACTCGTCTTGATAAGCTGTCTACCCTGAAACTGCACATAGCTGGAGGCTGAGCTGTCCAGCTTCCTTACAGCCTTCCATCAGTCTCTGAAGAATGAGACTGAAAGCGGAGCTAATATGCGATGAAAAATACCATAAAAGATAAACACTGATGCAGACCTGAATATGGAGCTCTGTTTTGCTTTTGTTATTATTGCTTTCCTCCATCCTTGTTGCTATGACAGAGGTGGATCACTTCGGGCCTAACCCACTGTAAATACTTTTTACTCGTTTGTTCAAACAGACCTCCTTTACTAATCAGGAAACGATACGCTGCACTACAGTATCTTTGTTTTTAATACAGTATATTATTAGGTGGAACGGAAGTGTAAAATTATGGCCATTATGATCAAATGAAATTCAATTTCATGCAGTATTTATATTTCTATCGCTGTTTCTTGCATTACAGTTATTTCCATTGTTTTCTTGTTACTGTAATGTTCCTTTTCTATGTTATCATAATAGACACCAGTAATTTTTCCATTGTTCTGGTATTTTGTTTTGTTCTTTGCGTTTTGTATTATTATTTGGCATTTTTTGAAGGACCTCTTGCACAAGCAATTTCCTTTGGGTTGTTTTATCTTCAAATACATTTGTTTCTGCAGTCAGTCAGAATAAGTGGTCATACAAAGGTAATTATCAGTTCATTTACTCAACTCATACGACGTCTGACCAACCAGGAAAACGTGCAGAGACAGAGTGGCAGATTTTCTGAAGGAAGAGAAAACTACATTTTTGATTAAAAAAAAAAAAAAAAGTCATAGTTTTAGTTTAGTTTGTTTGGTATAGTTTTAAAAAAGAAAGAATGAATGTGAATGTGCAGATTATTAAAGATCAGCCAATTTGAAGTGAGGAAGCAAAGCTGGGGGAAAACGCTGTCGCTTTATTCCATGAAATTAATGTTTAGTTCTACACAAGACAGTTTCATTCTCTCATCTGCAGCTATGGTGCTGATGGTCTTAGAGAAGGTAAAGATTAAATTTAAATTAAAACCTTTTTAGTATCTGTGCACTGAGGCTTTTAGGAACAGTGACGGTGTTTTACAGAGACCTAATTGTTAACTAGGTGATGGTTTTGTGTATTCTAATTTCTTATCTCGAAGATAAGCTGTTCTGGAGCAGGCTAGGTCTGCTACCGTGGTCAGTTACCACGGTTATGTACCCCAATAAGACGTAGCATTTGCTGCCCGATGAATCCTGTTTTGCAGTTCTGGGCTGAGAATGAGCTAAAACCCTGTTCTCCCTCCTTCCATCTGGCAGACGGTTTTCACAGCATCGAAACTGTAACGACCAGACACTGCAAGAGCTTCTTCCCCCAAGCAGTCAGAGCCCTCAACTCAATACCACCAAAGAACTGATATACACATACACCTTTACAAACACCTTACAACACTCATCAAAAGACTCAAAAACAACAAAAACCCACCACAAACTGAACCTGGGAACAATATGCTTAGTTGCACACTCAGTCACATAGTTACTGAACACACATCTAAACTAAGTAAATACTGTATTTGCACATTTTGTCATCTTGCACATGTCTTTGTCATATCTCGTCTATAATATACTGACAGTAACTCAACCTGGTAATCAACACCTACTGCACAATCCACTTTGTATTGTCTCTGTCCTGTCTTTGTTTATCGTACAGTTAGTATTGTATAGCTAGTAATTGGTACCTTTTTATCCCTTAATTTTACCAGAATTTAGCATGTTATTTATTTGTAATAGATATATTACAAATAAATAGAGATATATCTTTTATATAGTTATAAATGCACCATGGGGTGAAACAGTATTTTGGTACACTGTATACTGTGTGTACTGCTGTATTGACAATAAAGCTCTAAGCATCCTTCCTCACACAACCATATTTCTTTAGGTAGCAGCAGGCCTTCTCTGTCAGACCCTCTCATTTTTGGAAATAATGTTTGAAAGGAAACACAGAGCATACTGGATATGAGTAACACATTTCATGTGTAATAGGTGGATCTGCTAAAAGCCTGTACAATATCTTCTAGATCAAAAACCTTAGAATATTACCACTCTACAGTTTTTTTCATATTTTGACAGAGACAAAAGTTTGAGGCAATATATTATGGTTTCTGTGTTACTGCAGGGACGCATTATATTGCAAAACATGTTTTACATCTGGACTCTGATTACCACCCTCTCTAGATGAAGTGTTAAGGCACTTCTGACAAAGTTTGCATTGGGTTATGACATGTTAGCCCCCATGTGGTGAATCTGAACCAGCTATTAGGTTAAAAACTGCAATCCCTGCAGTGCCAGTCAGCCTGTTGTCAAGAATTTAAGAAATAAAGCTTTTTTTAGTGTTGAATCTAACACACGAACTGTCAAATCGTCTGCCCTGTGGGCTTAGATTTTGCTAATGGCAGCTTATAACTATAAATGACTCTATTTTAGTTGCTCGGTTTTCTGTTAGAGGGGAAATGCTTACAGCCTGTTATTCCTACTGTAAGCTGTGAAGCAGTTATATTAGAGATGGATCTTTGCTGCCATGAAGTCTAATCTTTGTCTTTGAAAAATCATCTGAGATCTGAAGATTTCACCAGTGTCTTTTCATGAGACATCTGACAGTCACATAAAAACTCACTGACAGTGTGCTTTCGTTTGCAGCGTATAGATGTCTGATTATAAACGTGAACTCATGAACCCGTAACCCGCAGCTTTCGCATTTCTGGTTAAGGAAGAAAAGGCAGGAGTGCGTGTGAAACTGGAAGCACGATATCCACGCTGGGAAAAGGGGCCCTCTTTGTCCTTTTTTCCAACACGGGGCAATGCTTTTAAAATGTCACCGGTACTTGAGAAAGTCAGCAAAGTCTTGTCATGCGAAATAAGAGCTTAGGCGAAGAAGAGACTGCATGGAACTCACTTTAAGTTGATCACAACAACATTTGTTCTGTTGACTTATTTATTTCCATTTTCTAGAAAAGCATACGACTTATTGGCCCCTCCATGGCATCCCTGTAATCCATGTACAGCCTCAGTTTTTTAGTCCAGATGCCACTTGCCCTGCAATTACCACAGCTGAGAAAATACTTTTGAAAATCATCATGGTCGCAGATGCCAACAGACTTAATAAACTAATCCGTAAGGCCAGTAATGTTGTGGGGATGGAGCTGGACTCCCTCAAGGTGGTGTCGGAGAGGCGGATGCTGTCCAAGATAAAGACATTGTTGGATAACACCTCCCACCCACTCCATAACATGCTGGTCAGTCACAGGAGCACGTTCAGTGAGAGACTGAGATTACCGAAAAGCACCACTGAACGACACAGGAAATCTTTCCTGCCTGTGGCCATCTCCCTGTACAACGCATCCACTTAACACACTGGTTACTGCTACAACTACACGTTTCTTTTCCAGCTATTTATTTATGAGTGACTTATGTATGTATATATATGTATATATTGTACTATTCTTAGTTAGCGTATTGTCTGTCTTGTCTTAATGTTGGTTTATAATGGAGCACTGTAACAAAAAATAATTTCCCCCAGGGATTAATAAAGTATTCTGATTCTGATTCTGATTCTGATACAGTGGTCAGTACCCACCAAAAATTTAAAAATTTAAAAAAAGGTGAAAAAAATAATTAGCTCTAGCATATTTTGAGTATGACGAGTGCCATTTGGATAGTGAATTGGTGATTCTCTTCCCCTGCGAGCATCAATTTCATCATTGATGTGACATCCTTACAGCAGCTCCCTTTGCTATTATCCTGCATGCCAATGCTCCAGTGGAGAGGAGCAGTGATACTGAAGCTGCTGAGTTGTTGCGGTGCCATTACCTGCAGAGTGTTTATGCTGCAGCTAGACCCCTGGGATCCTCTGGGTCCTGCTCTCCGCTCCTTTAAATACTACATGAGGGCCGTTAGGGACTGATGCTTGCACTGGGTCCCACTTCACCTTTAGTAGTGCTTTTCGATCTTTCCCAGTCCATTTAAGTTAACTAAAAAAAAAACGACTAATGGATTTTGTGGGAAAAGAGCATACTATCTTTACAAAGTCATGTTTCATAGGTTTCATGATGTATATACTCAATGGCCACTTAATTAGTTACTTAATTTATGCTGGTTTTATTATATTTTTGCCTTTAAAACTGCCTAAATTCTTTTTGGCATCGAGTTTCAATTTGCTGTAAACACTCCTCAGAGATTTCTGTCCATATTGACATGATAACATCATGGATCTGCAGCTGACAAATCTGCAGCAACTGTTTAATGTGAATATCCTATTTCATCACACCCTGAATGTGCTCTATTGAACTGAGATCTGAGGGCTGTGGGGATCATTTTGGTACACTGAACTCATTGTCATGTTCAGTAAACCGGTATGAGATGATTTTAGCTTCATGACATGGTGCTGTATCCTGCTGGAAGGACTCAGCAAAAGAAGACGGGTACACTGTGATCATAAATGGATGGATGTGGTCAGCAACAATACTCAGTCATGCTGTGGCATTCAAATGATGTTCAGTCGGTACTAACGGGCCCAAAGTGTGCCAAGACAATAACCCTCAGATGTTACACCACCACCAGCAGCCTGAACTGGGATCCTCTGTGAGCTGTAGCCTCAGTTTCCTACTCTTAGCTGGCAGGAGTGGCACCCGGTGTCGTCTTCTCTGTAAACCCCACAGATGTTTGTGTGGGGAAATCCCAGTAGATCAACAGTTTTTGAGATATTTAGATGAGCCTGTGTGGCACCAACAACCAAGCCACATTCAGAGCCACATTCAGAGTCACTTAAATCACCTTTCTTCCTCATTCTGGTGCTCAATATCAACTTCAGCAGGTTGCCTTGACCCTTTCTAAATGCCTTGAGTTGCTGCAGCAGTTGAACACATGTACCTGATGAACCCGCCAAATGAGTGTAGCTTGCTAAATGTGCAAATTACTGTGATAATGGTGAAAAGTCTTTAGATTTAATGTCAAAGAAACGTAATGATATCAGAGTTTGTTGCAGATTACAGTTGATTTCTTTAAAAAAAACTTCCTGTAATTTCCATAGTTATGGTTTGAGTTTGACAAATGTGAGGGAAAAATTAAACAGCAGTTATTTTTTGACAATTTACAGTTATACCTGCAAACTGCAAACAAGTGTAAGTGAGGAAGAGCAGTGTATGTTTAACAAAAGGAATGTACAAACTGCAGATTAAGCAGCTTCAGTAGTAAGAATTACCAGCACTTGCTATATGTCGTACTAGATGGAAAATGCTAGCTCAGCTGTAAATATGTAAATAAAGGTGGCAGCTGCATAAAGAAATGAACATGTTTTTTTTAGCCTCTTGGTTTCTCATCTTTGTACTCATACACATAAAACAGGGGACTTCTTTTCAAAAACTCTTACAACTTACCTTTCCACTGCCTTTAATAAGAAAATTTTTGCATTAATGAGAATATTTGCATAGTAAAATCTGACCTTTTTATTAATAGGCTTTTGAAAGGTCAAGAAATTAGATTGAAATCATTTTATGTTAGTCAGCTCAAGACTTAAGGTCAAACAGATAAAGAGGAAATTACTTAGGTGGCATGTGTTTAGCAGAAACTGGGTAAGCAAGATTTTCCATTTGATCTAATAAAATTAAATGTTATTCTCATTGTCTAAGCCGTAGAAATTAGACTTTCATAATGTGTTGCCCTACTTAGAATGTAGAAGTCAAGTAAGTACAGTCTGGATCATCTTTGTTTTACAAATATTACATGAAAACCCCTCTTTAATAATTCATAGATGAAACTAATTTTGCTTCACTTCCCTGCCAGAATGCCCTTAATCCACTTTGACCTCTGACTACTGCAAGGAGTTGCTCCAGTGACTGGAAAAAGATACTACTCATCAGTATATTGAGATAATGCTTATTTGTGATTTACAAATAGTCAATCCAGATATTCATGCTTTCAAAAGTGCGATTCGATGCACTTATGTGCCTATCCGGCAATCCAGTAAAGGAAAACCCAATATGTTGGCAAAGTAGCAACATGGAGGCAACATTTCTCGTATTGATTATTTGGTCTGAAATTCATAGTCGGTGCCAGTGTCTTCTGAAATTCAATTCACTGGCTCCAGCAGTTTACTGATGCTCTTCTTCATTTTCCTTTTCTCTGGTTTGAACACGAACTCACCTCTGCACTCTCTCTGCATAATTACAAATCTTGCTCATTGGCTTCTGGCTCATCTGTTTTTGTGTTATTTGCTCTGGAAAGTCTCACCCTTGCCTTGTGGCCTAAGATATTCATCTGAGGGTGGAAGCTGGACTCTTTTAATGTTTTTTAAGCATTTGTGTGGGTAGACAGTCTCGTTTGAGGAGTGCCAAAACATGAATCAGAATATGGAAATTCAGGGTAGAGTGCAGGCTAGTAGACCTCTTGTGTTGTCAGTGAGAAAGACTATTGGAAGTAGAGCAAGTAGAGCAGAGCAAATGTGTATGGTCCCTTTTAAACATGTAATGTGATCTGTTATTGATGTAGGACAGTTTCCAGCAGATGCTTTCCTCCACTGGGAGGTCAGAGGTTAGGGTCAGCTGCTGAGGAACAGATAGGATGCGTGTTAGAGCTTTGTCATTTTATTGATCGATAGACCCCTTTAAGGAAAAGGCTAAATGGTTGTGGAATAGGGCTGCCACAAACGATTATTTTGATAGTCGACTAGTCACCGATTAATTTTGCGATAAGTCGACTAATCAGATCATCATCCATTGGACGTAAAACTACAGCTTATTGCACCAGCAGCATCTGCTCTTATATAACTATCATTAGCTTACAGCTTTAAGTGTTTAAGGTGCTAACTAAAAATAAAGACAAGATGATAGTTTATTAAATTTTAATGAAATTTGCAGATTGTTTAGGTGAAGTTTAATAAACTCAGCCGTCTGCTCCTTGATATCTAACATATAACGGGACACCGGAGTAAATTCTGGAGCATCTCACACTTCTGATAATCAGCTGTCTGCCTGAAGTTTATTCAGCTGTGTAAAAACTATAACTTTGATCTCAGCCAAACCGATTTACTCAGGAACAAATAAAATACTAAAAAAAGCCAAACAATAAAATATTTAAGTTATCTAAGTGACTTATATATGTTTAACCTGAGTAGCGAAAGACGGAGGTGGGTTTGAAGCCAGGAGTCCGGTGTTCTCACGAGTCTAGTGAGCCTTGCCCCGGCTAGCTATCGAGCTAGTGGGTAACAGACGTCTCTGAAAACGTCGGAGCGCTTTTGAAAATATGTGGTGTCTTGATAAACTGAGCAGATATTTGAGGTTTACACAGCTACATTCTCGCCTGAAAATATGTTAAACGTTTATTTTGTGACCCAGAAAGAATAATAAGAGTAACATTAAAACTAACTAGCTGCCGCCATTGTTGGAAACTGAGCTGGGCTGCGCTATGAATTCTGGGACAGAGCTACTTCTTCTTCTTCGGGGTTTAACGGCAGCTGGCATCCTTGTACATGCAGTGCTGCCATCTTCTGTTTCAGTCCGTTATTACACTCTTAAATCCTACTACTTATTCCTGCGTCTTTTGTGATCTTACAAAGCTTCAAACGATGCGTCGACTATTAAATTAGTCGTCGACGATTTTGATAGTCGACGTAATCGTGACTAGTCGACTAATCGTGGCAGCCCTATTGTGGAAGCTGTGGTAATAAATTTGTTTTTAGTGATCTTTCCTTACATTTAAGTTACAGAAATTAGATTTGTGACATATGGACGCAGGGTGTTGTGTTGGTGCGAATGCAGAGCTTTGCAGGTCCACATCTAGTTGTTGTTGATGTGACCAATGCAAAAAACAAGGTGTAATCTGCACTACTCTTGTTTATGTTTCTGCTGTTAATGTGTGTACTCCGGGTCAGGGTCAGCGTTATAGCCGGAAAACAGTGTCACGATATTTCAGTGGACTTTGTGGCACTAATATTTTTCAATGACTTGGAGAAAAAATACTTTTATTGGCGATTACAGCTTGCAAGCAGTAGTGTAAACAAAATAAAGGTCTTTTTCTATTCTTTTTCAATAAATGCCACTGATGACAGACTTAATTAAGAGTGTGAATCTATTGCCACAAGGTGCCAACAGCAGCATTGCAGTACAATAGCAGTGGCACAGCATAACTCAAATGTAAGAACAAAAGTTGCCTTGGTAGTGTTTTGAATAGAAATTTTAACATAAAGTGAACTCCAGTCTTAAACAGTTAACAAAAACAAAAACTTAACTCTAGAACAGCTGCACAATATTGTTACATAATATAATTACATTTAAAAAGTATTTCCTGTCTGGGATGTTATATGTTAGAAGCACAACACTAATTTCCATCCATTTGCTCCTCCTGTCTTATAGAGTGCAAGCTGGCGAGTGCTCCAGCGATGCTTGGTTCAGCCATTTGTTTACTTTTGGGTCTCGCGTAAACACCTGGCGGTGTCTCCTCTGTTTGTGGGTTGTCTGGTTGTACTCGATGGTGTGTTTTTGCCTCAACTGGTGAAGCAAGTTTGTTGTTTTTCATCTTTAGCGAGAACAGTTTTCTTGCATGACTCTCGCTTTCAGACATGCCTGGGCCTGTGTTGTTGTTGTGCATGCTAGGAGATTTTAATGCATAGCGTTGCTATATCATTGACCTGATATGGTAGATTTTTATGAAGCATAAACATTTAAACTGCTATTGCCACAAACAATTGGATATATCAGAGTCCTACTGTCAAAAGGGAATTATTCTAAGGTAAACTAGTATGTTAGTGTGGATGCTAAGCTTAACTTGAGCTACTTTTGGTTGCTCCCTTTTTTACAGGGGCCCCCCACAACAGGCAGCTCAATTTGATTTGTCATATTTTTACGCCGGGCGCCCTTCCTGACGCAACCTCAAAGGGATTTATATCTCCTCTGTTAAGCTTGGTTTCAGCAAGTAATCCAAACCAGCCGATAACATAGTCACCCCTAGCCTTTTATTTTGGAGGTCTTTCATCTTATGTCAACTAGCCCAACTTCATTACCCCTATATGTCTATGTTTGTTTACCTCCAAGTTTTGGCAGTGCTCTAAGTTTTGTTTGTTAGAAATGCTTTAGTCAGAACATGCCGTGTTATCTTTAGGTGTCTAACTAGCTAGCTAGCTAACTGCTATCTTGTAACTCCCCTAAACTTCCTAAATCCTGTCACACAGATGTATGAATGGTTACACAAACACCTGGGAAAACAGCCACATTGATCATTTTCTTGGAGATGAAATGAATTTGGGCTTTAACTCTCTGTGGTATCCCAGTGCTTGTTTGCTAGCGAAATGAATGGCTATGTCAGACTTAACAAGCAGGCAAATCATGGTTTAGGTTAGAAACTACACAGTGTTTTGTGCCCCGGGGATGAGAACGTGTTAAAATGTGTAGTCTGAGAGCTCTTTTGACAGCCAAAAAACAAACAAAGTAATGCATTACAAGTGACTACTTTTTCAAAGATGGACTAAAATATGTGCAAGCAGGCCTTTCCTGCTTGTGTGACACCATAAATAGACAGCCTAAACAGAGCATTGTCAACGTTGTGCATTACCTATTGTTCCCCTTAAAGATAAATGACCTCAAGCTGGTTGGCATGTTTGCTCCCGCAGCTAACTTACAATCATGCATGGACACTGTGTTTGATGGCCACTGTCAGGATTTATCAAAGGCATCCTGGACGTGTATCGGGTGCTCGACACAAACAAATCCCTCAGAGGAAGCAGTCAGTTTATGACTCTCACCCAAGTGCGTGCCATCTGTGAGTTAAGGCTCCCATTTACCACTTCATACGCAAGAAATATTGCTGTGAAATGCCGAGAGCAGTGGCAAATGACCTTTTTTTCCGCTCCTGCAAGAGGCAGACTCATCCCGGTATATTGTAGGAAGTGAGGTGCATCTGACATCTGCTTGAAACTAAAGCCCAACAAGGCTCTCTGTTCCTTTTTTCTTTGTGGGAGATGTAAGACCCTGCAGACATGAGAGAGGCAAAGCTGAGACAAGATTTGAACTCCCAAGTCAAATTACAAAAGGCAGATGACATTAATATCACACAAGGTTTGGCAGCTCCTAAGTACATGCAAGGAGACAGTCAGCCTTACCCTCTCCCTTTCTCTTGCTCTCTCTGTCAGCCATGTCAGTTTTTCAGACAAATGCTTGGGGGCTCTTGATAGGTTTCCGCCTTTACACACAAAGTGGGTGATCACCAGCTTTTTCTTTTATAGAATAGAGGAAGGATGCTCTTGTTTAGCGGTTTGTTTTGCTGACTTCCCACCCCCTCGCCTATAATCCTTTGCTCCATTTGTTTTCGGTTTTTTTGTTATTTGTGATTTGCAGATACAACTTTTTTTTCTGTGTGCTTTTCATGTGAATATTTAAATTATTTTTAAGGTTAGTCACTTGTTTTAATCGCAAATCTGTTTGTCTTTTTCACACAATAACATGAGTGCTTCCCATTAGCGTGGTTGTTGAACTCGTTAATCGCTGTTACAATCACAATTAGCATATACACATTTGTTAATTTGTTCTTTAAAATGATCCCAGCAGGATGCTGTGATGTAAGTTTGCATGACTGATAGACAGGTGACTGTTTAAATAGCTAATCATAATATCCAGACACACCATCGCTGTGTCAAATGAGTTCCCAGGACATATGAGCTTATTATGAAGGTGTCAACTTCAGTTAAGGTCTGTGCATAATTAAAAAGTGATGAGTGTCAGTGACATCTATCCAATCATACTCTCAAATGTAACCATAAAGCTCACTAAATCAATCTATGGTGTTTTGTGCCCTGGCGTTATTTTCTTGCTGTCCTGCAAAATCAAAAATAGGTCAGATCTTTGCGTGACCTGGACTACACGGTTCATGCTGTAAACATTTCTCTGTGTGTACACAATAGGCTTTACGAGTGTAAGGCTGCTATGTTTGGAGAGGTCTGACATTTAATTTATTTTTGTGCATTACTGAACTATGTAGTCCTTTTTGCAAATGATCCTTAAAGCTGAAAAAATAAAGCGGAGAGCACTGGCTTTGTGGCTGCAAGGTCTTGGTCTTGAGGGGGAAACTTCTTTTTTTGTGTGGTAAGAATATTAATAGTGGCTTTATCCATATTTGCTCGGTTTTAGATGTGCTACACCTAAATTATTATAGCAGTGAAGGATGCAATAGTTCAAGTTGTCAGAGGCCATTAGAGCATCTGAGCATCCTGATGTCCTCTCTGTGTCATTTAACAAATTCATTATATGAAGTCATGAGCGGCTCCATAGTGTAGTCCTTCACACATTTGCCTAACCAGTGAAAGAGATCCCTGGTTCGAGCCGGGGAGGAGGCGAAAATCTCTTTGGGGTTGAGTCAGGAAGGGCAACCGGCATAAAGACTTGCCAAATCAAATATGCTACCCACTGTGGGGACCCAGTGTGAAAAAGGGAGCAGCCGAAAGTAGCTTTATTCCATAAATTCTTGATTTTCAGGTAATAGTCTCAACGACAGTAACAGAGGGGGGAAAAATTGAGGGTAATAAGCTGACCTGGCAGTCGGCTCCATTAGACTACATGCGCTGTGTGTGTTTTGGAGCAAGCTTCAAGGTCTTGTTAAGATATTACACTAAAAGATTAAGAGAAACATCTTGTAGAACATTTTTTGAATTATTTCTTATCTCAGAAACCACAAAAATGTGGCAGATAAATAAAAATGAAATTTGTTTCCTACCTGTGGAATAAACTACTATCGTTTGCTCTGAGAGGGTCACCCAGAGAAAGATATCTCTGCAGCAGCTCCCATCACACACTAGTGTGTGGATGTTCACAGCGCCCATGAGTCATATCGGTCAGGTCAACATCTTCCATAGAAGTCCATAGAACAGGCAAAACTTTAAACAAACACAATGACAGTACACCAAGGTACTGCACATTTTGAAGCCACAATACAGATCTTAGCACAAAAATTCATATGAATGCAAATGGTTCATTTTAAATGATGCCTAGGTTTTAGATTTTAGTTATTTTGCAGAGACTCCCACGATGATATGTGGATATGTGATGCACTTTCCGTGGCCCACCGTGACCGAGACTTCTGTTGCTATTAATCACATCTGACCAGAATTCATCTTCAGGATTGCAATCCTGTGGCCACATGGGAAATGAGTAATTGAATTGTGACAAAGTGGATATCTCGTTACAGTTCAAGGAATCTCTCGAATGATTTTTCTTACTGAAAGCTTTCGGACTTCCTGTTGGTGTCATCTTGTAGCCGGCTTTGGTTGCATGCAGAAAAAAATGTCTCTAAAGAGCAAATCTTGAACTACAAAATATCTGGACAGTATTCTTTTTAATAGCTTTGTTAAAGAATGGCTGGCAAAGAGAACAGGAATTCATGGGTCACATATAGATAGATAAACTATATGTAAAACCCAATGTGCTAAGTCTACAGTCTTTCCTTTGGCCAGCAGAGGGTGAGCTGCATGTTTTGTAAATCAGGGTGACCATTGGAGTCAAAAAGCAGAGTAAGCTTTGGGCCAAGCTTAGCTCATTGTTGACAGTTTGCTACTGTATAACGTTCAGCTCAGGGCTTGACGGTGGGTTTTGTGTGACGTCATGGTGGCTACCTCTATGTTGTATACACTGGGGATTCTGGTGCAACTATAGGCAATCTATTAACTCTTGCCCCAGACATGTAGTCGCAGCAAAAACCTCTGGCACAACTTCACCTACTTCCAAGGTGCATGGAGAGGATGAGAAACTAACAACGCAGGAACTCCAGCGACACTTAAAAATAAAGAGGAACAACTTTATTAGCGCGTTTCGGCTTGTGGCCTTCTTCTAACACTCTTTCCTTGCATGTATTATATTAAGATAGGTGGGGATTATGTTTTTCTCCTTTTTATCGTTAATGGTGTAGTCCAGTATTTACTTGGGCTGTGACTTAACCCATTAGCCAATACCAACCTGTTATACGTCAGCTGGTTTACCTATGAAGATGTGACTGATGTGACTAGATTGTGGTTCATTAAAGATAACAAATATAATTTGTATAATTTTTTCATTGGTGTAACATTACTTTAATTCATAACACTTATTGTGTTATGAAGCTGCCGGTTGTACTTTATGTTTTACTGTTGTTTTGCTAGTTTTGCATTTGTTTCAGGTTCAAAAATAATGAACACACTGTCACATTATGTCATTTCTGTTCAACTTATTTGAGGATGCACACAGAGCTACTCTGTCAGCTGTCTTATGTAAGAACAGAGCACCCTTTGAACATGGTGCAGCATCCCGCTTGCAATCTTTTTCATATTCACCAAGCTTATTTTCCATATGATTGGGACACTGAAGGCAATCAGTGATGTATTGAAAATGGCCTGTGTTCTGCTTGGTCTGTCTGATGTGACAGCCTGTGGCAGCACAGTCCCACTTATCAAGAATGTTGAAGAAATTCTGCTTCTCAGCCTCCCTTTGTGTCCCATCCACTTGATAACAGAGTTCTTTGGATTTTCCATTTTTCCCATGAAGCGATCTCCATTGATCACGAGGTGAGAGCAGGCATTGAGGTTGTCTGGCTGACTGAAAGCAGTATGCTCTGATAAGATTAGGGTGAGCATTACTGAATGGGAAGAGGCACTTGCACGTAAGTGAAGCAGCAAGCAGGATGAATTTGAAGTGCTTGGATGGCACTGGTGAGACAATTACTGTCGCGTGCCAAGGCTGTGTTTTCAAAAACGCATGCATGAAAATGAGGAGAGAAAATCAAAAATGTAGCATCTTTCAAAGTGAAGTCTTCATCCTTTGCTGCAGGTTTGCAAAGCTCTAAATTCAATATTTTCCCCAAACCATTTGCCCTTGCTTTGAAAAGAGACAGTCGCTAAAGAACGCCATCTTTCTCCAGAGACTGGGCTATTATGAGACTACAATTTTTATACCAGTGACACTAAGCAATATTTGCTTTCTTATATCCTGTGCCTTGCCAATTAAGCTTGCAATGTGGGCTGGAGGATATAGTACAAATTAATAGAGCTGCATCTGAGGAAAGCAAAAAAAAAATGAGACAGTGTAAAGCACAACATCAATATGAGCAGGTATATACGACTCGGTGAAGACATTTAGAGAAAAGCGCTTTACCTTGTGGCAGCACTAAAGCTGCTTCTTCATTCTGTCCTTTCACTTAAACGATAACAGTCTAAGTAAGTATTTTTGCATTGTGAGGTTGTTATTTACTTCAGTTCTTCTCCAACTTTTCCAAACGCAGACACCAAACTGAGCAGAATCAGAATATTAATCCCTAAAGAACAGGAACACAAATGGGTTTGACAACTTTGTGACTTTGTCTTAATTAGATGTATTGGACATTTGCACAAATGAATTATC
Source organism: Perissodus microlepis (assembly GCF_051167445.1). Taxonomy (NCBI): domain Eukaryota; kingdom Metazoa; phylum Chordata; class Actinopteri; order Cichliformes; family Cichlidae; genus Perissodus; species Perissodus microlepis. The sequence continues at coordinate 28,495,921 of NC_140470.1, read as the reverse complement.
CAAATCTGATCTATCATCTGATTATCATCACATACACTGAGGGTTGTCATGATACTAAGAACCTAAAATCTTTTCCATTTTAGAGAAAAACCATCACTGGGTCATTGGTGTCGTGCTGTCTTTGGCTGGAATCTGTATATTCAATCTAATCGATTTATGTAAGGCGCTGTTGTCTAAATGCATACTCAGGCTGATCTGAGGAAACCCCCTGTTTGCAGATTAAATACGAGTGTGTGTAAAACTAAGTGAACTTTGAGACAAAAAAACAAAACATGCATTATAGCCTGTTAACTGTTGCGGGATCATGCTGCTCTCTTTGTCTACATTTTTTCTTTTATTTTCTTATTATTTTTAAGGTTTAATTATCCTTAAAATTTTACAACATAATTTCCATTCAGTTTAAGTCCGTTACTGTTTTTGAATAGTTTGAACTGACTTTTTTTAAACGGGTCTATTTTGGGTTACCTACAATGTATCTATGATTGTTTTCCGACGTACTGTATATGTCTGTATATATTTTCCAGAAACTGTGATAGATAGAAGTATTAGCAATGCTTTTAGCATGAGGTTACACTTTGAGATATTGGATATTAACTTTTAATTTAATGCATAAATGCATTAGATTACTAAAGCCTGATGTTTCCCATGAGTAACAGTTTGTCAACACAACAAAGGACCAGTCGAGAAAATTTGACCAGATAACAGGATTTCTGCAAGTCCTGAGCTCTGTAGCTCCATATAGCAGGTGGATAGTGCCACATGAATTGAATTCAACATTAAAAGTTGAACAAATCCCCTCAATAAGCTTTAGTTCTTGTCCAAATTAGAAATTAGACTGTACTTGGCTGACCCGAATCTAGTCTGATTTATTGCTACTCTCCAGAGGCCTTTAGCTAAACCCCCCGTCAGTTATCAGCAAGCTACATTTTGCTGTTTGCCAGCCACCTCCTACCCACTGACTGTTGTCCAACAGACAGGGCTTTAGACAGGTGCTAGGCTCTGACATTTAGACCCCCTATTGTCCTCGCCTCCTAATCCTTCTATTGTAAGCGATTAGCAATATCCTGGTCCCTGAGCTCTGGAAGGGGCGAACAGTCTGTGTGGGATGGGAATGGTGCCACAAATGAACAAGGACAATGCTGCGTCACTAACTACGCTGTCTAATTTCATTATGTTGACATGTTAGTGCTTCATTGGTTCTGTGTGTGTTTGGGCCTGATATAGGGAAGACAGATTGCACATGATGGACAGCAGTGGTCAGTTTGGTGGGCGGGTCAGCTCTTTGTCTGAAGAATTTTGAGTGGCACTGCTTTTTTTTTATAATTTAATGAAGTGGATTGTCAGAAGGCTAAAGGTTAGGCTGCTTATAAATAACTGGAGCACAGCTTCTTCTTTCTTCAAATAAAACATTGAAAAAATAATTGGACGTGAGATGGTAGACAGGACATACTGTGCTGAGATTGATAACAGATAGACTCGTGTTTCTGTGATACCCTTCAATCTAGCAAATGGCTCTCAAACAAAGGATGCAGTAAAAAGGAGGGAAAAGAGCTCGGTGGGATGGAGTGAGGGAGCTGCGAAGTAGAACAAAATATTGACTGAAGTAGCCCAGAGCAGACCGAAGGGTATGATGCAAAGAAGGGCAGTTATTTGTCTAAGTTAAGCCAGGATCATCTGCTGTTGCTCCCTACCAACAGAGTGGAGTCAGAAGTTCAGTGTGCAGATCCATGTCGAGCTCTGACAATGATTTAAAGCCTTCTGCCCTCAGTTTAGCAGTAGCCCGCATGAATTTCAACTAGTCCATTGGCTAATATTGAATATGGTGCCTGGCACCTGAGCCCACATTTGCAATGCAGCATTAAATGGGGCAGACTTTTACTGCTGCATTATGAATTATTCATGTAGTCTATGTACTCTATGTATATGTAAATTTAAAAATGAAATTATGTTTACAAAATGTAGAGAATTATATTGATTGTCCCTGAAAAGATGAAAAAGCCAACAAAGGGAATATTGTGCATAACAGGAGCAGAACCAACAAAAATGAAAATGGCACACGTTTGTTATGCGGGCGCATCGATGAAAACATTGACCCATGAGCCGTGGAACCCACAAAACATCGATGTTGGAAACAGTCCTGTCAGTCTTGTACGTTCAGATGGATAGATCACAGTATAGATGCTTGATTGCATTGAGATGTAGGGGATTAGGAGGCCAAGTCAACACAAAAAACTCCTTGCTGTGTCCCTTTAAGCCATTCCTAATTAATTTCTGCAGTGTGGCAGAGTGTATTATCTTGTTGAAAGAGGCATCAGGGATAACCACTGCCATGAAAGTTGGATGCAGTGGTTAGCACTCTAGCTTCTTCCCACAGTCCAAAGATACACTTGTTAGATTAATTGGTGATTCAAAGTTGGCCAAAGGAAAGTGAGCATGAATGTTTTGTCTCTGTGTCAGACCTGCAATAAACCGGCAGCCTGTCCAGGATGTACTAACCCTGTGACAGCTTGCAAAGGCTCTCTTGCCCTTTTCTCCTGCTTCCGCCACATCAGGTCCAAGCAGTGGATGTTCACTCGCTGCCAAATATATTCCAACCCTTGACAGGTGCCATTGTAACAAGATAATCAATGTTATTAAGTTCACCCTGTCAGTGGTTTTGATGTTGCGGGTGATCGCTGTATATGGAAAGCACAGGGTGAGTGCTGTATTATATTTGGTATCTTCATGAGCTGTAGGCAGCATGGTTTTATCCAACATGTGTCTCATGCTTGCTGATCATTTAGAAGTGCAATGCAGGCTATTCTAAGCCAACTTTTCTAACAATCTAACGTATTTTTCAAGGGGAAAAAATGATTTAATAAAATTAATTATTGAGTGTTTCTCTATAAATATGAAGTCCAGTTTACAGTAATAGAAGAATTATTGATTTTTAAGGCACTTTTTTGGGCTGAAGATGATTTGCAGGACTTGTAATGATTTATTTACTTAATAAATGGGTACACGTTTTGTTAACTTTTCTTCACTCTGGCTATGAACTCTTGGAGTGGCCGTTTTTAAAACTCCCAGCCTCTCTTTCTTCTAAAAATGGCAAGATCTTCAGAATATACTGGAGAATAACTTATTATTAAAGTGAGGTTAGAGAAGCATCAAGGACAATTTGATTGAAATGTAATGTTCACAAATAATACCCTGCAGCACTCTATTCTACAGTGCATGCTTTTAAAGGTGCAGCTGTCTCTCCCATTGAATGGGTTGCACGTTTGAAATCCTGCTACCCTGTTTTTGAATTAAAACTGAAGTACTTTAATGTAAAAGTACTTTAGTAAAAATGAAGCCAAAGTCAAAATGTGTAAATTTCAATTCCCTGAAGCAGATCTTTTTCTTTTTACTTGTCTCGGGTGAACTACAGTGGAGTTATCTGTCCCATTGTGCCATAAATCACTGTTGGAAAACCCTCAGCTCATTTTTTGGTGCTACTTTTCTGATGTTGACCAACGGAGCATGTGCCGCCAACCTGTTGTTTACAAGAGAGCGAGTTAGAGTTGGAGTTAATAAAAAGCAGAGCAGGAGGTGAATGTAAGATAGCGAGCCATAAGTCCATTCCGAGTAGCTGTCCCCAGACTCACCTCTCAGATGAAGGCCACCAGATGGCCTGCTGTCTCATCTGGCTTACGAAAACACACACTTGTTGTGTGCAGTGCAGGGAGGCGGCGGAGGCACAGATAGGATGGAGCAGGCCTCTATGAGCACAGTAAAGACTTCTGACCCGGTTTTTCCTGCAGTGTCAACTCCCAGTGCCAGTCCACAAGGCTGAGTGCAAAACATGCACGTATAATCCTCAACACTGGAAAACAAGAAAATAATGACTTTAAAAAAATTCAGTTCCCATCAAATTTGTGTCAGTTAATTTGCAGTTTTTAACACAGTCCGCTGCTGTTTTAACATACTTACACCTACTGTAGCAGCGTGTACCAGTATGGAGATTAATGGTATGCTCTTTAACTTCTATACAGTATATAGTGTTCACATTTACCCTAAGAAATCTCCCGCTTGCCATTTTCTGTATCTTCTCCTCTTTGTCTGTCAACGTTTTATGTGCTTGGTTTGCCCCTGTCGGCAACCTCTTTTCTTTTGTTTGGGAGAAGAACACAAAAAATTCTTCACTGTCAGTGTAAAATCTGCCACCTAGGCGAGAGAGAGAGAGAGTGCTCCTGTCGCATCAATTTACTCCATCAGAAATGGCGAAACAAGTGAAATCGAGTGTGGAGAAAAAAACACGGGCACCCAGAATTGCCTCACACACTGATACACAGTGAGGCAGGGCAAACAGAAGACAGCCTTAAAGAAAGCTTGGACAAGTAAAACTGTGCTCCAAACCCTATATGATACAGCATGTGCATCATCAGGAAAACAAATGAGCTGCTTCTGTGAGGATAACATCATTTATGTCCAGAAGGCAGAGGGTGTGGGGAGCAGCAGGATAGGTAAACCCATACAAGGGCTGATGGACATCGTGCATCTGAATATAAGCACACCAAATCAACTCTCTGCTGGCAAAACGCATCAGCACTGTTTATTGCATCCTCAAAAGCAAATCTTTTCAGCCTTACCTTATTTGCTGCATCTCTGGTAGGAAACTGCGTCTGATTCGGCGCAACTGAGAAAACTACACACCTGATCGCTGTTGCAGAAAGTAATTATTCTGTCTATTAAAGACTGAATACATTAGTTTGCAGGTGCCCAATTTGAATGTGGCGTTGCTCTTCTGCCACTGTTCACTTTCTTTTCTATTATTAGCATCACTAAGCCGGTTATTATGCTATTATTTGTACCTGTGAATGTGATTTTAACAAACAAAACAAAGAGAAATAATAGGGAACCATTCCAAACACGTACTGGATCCAGTCCAGTATCACAGCAAAGCATGTAACAGATCCACCGGGCCCGCCATGCCACGTTTTGTCTTGCCTGGGAGGGGGGAAATAGATGGGTGGATAAATTCTCCTACAAACTGTTATTGGACATGTAGAGTTTGAGCACAAAAAACATCCCCAGAAGTTAGTGAAAGCATAGTTCCTAACCATAAGAGGAACCCCTAACCATCAATATTAAGGTTTGTTAATACAAAGTGTATATATATATATATATATATATATATATATATATATATATATATATATATATATAGCAAAAATATATACTGTTGGGAAACCTTGGGTCCTGCCATCCATGTGGATGTTGATTTGACATACCTAAGCATTGTTGCAGACCATGTAAACCCTTTAAGGAAACAATATTCCCTGATCCCTGTGACCTATTTCAACAGGATAATGTGACCTGCCACAAAGAAAAAGTGGTTCAGGAGCAGTTTGAGGAGCACAACGATGAGTTTGAGGTGTTTACTTGACCTTCAAATTTGCATGCTGGACAAACAAGTCCGATCCATGGAGTCCCCGCCTTGCTTCTTGCAGGACCTAAAGGATCTGTTGCTAAAATCTTGTTGCCATATACCACAGCACACATTCAGGGGTCTAATGGAGTCCATGTCTCAGTGGGTCAGGGCTGTTTTGCCAGCAAAAGAGGGATCAACGCAATATTAGGCAGGTGGTGATAATGTTATGCCTGACTGGTGTGTATATAAAAGCAACAGCTAAATTCCTTCTTGCTAGACCATCAACTTTGCAATTATTGGATCACCTAATCTACAGCCTTAGCCATAGCTGCTAATTTAGTCAGCGATGGTAATTAAAGCTTATCTCTTGAGTGCTAATACATGCATACAGTTTTCACACCTAGGTGAGACAAATGTGACACTAATATTGTATCCTTTAGTGCAGTGGTTGTAACCAGTTTCTAGCCCTGGCCTGTGCTTTTCAGCATTATGGATTATTATTGGATTTTTTTCCTTTTCTGTTTCCATGAGCAGTGAATATAAAAAGTGAACACACCACAATTACAAATGCTGGGTTTTTGTGATGTTAAAACACGACATCATTTTAAATCTTTACCACCTTTTATGTGACCTACAAACCTGTACAGCTCAACTGAAAAACTAACAAATGTAAAAAATGTTGTTTTTTAAAAACATGCAATAAGCTAGTTGCACACCCTTGGATTTAATCACAGTATTCAGTGTTTTTGGGTAAGAGTCTATCAGCGTGGCATATCTTGACTTGCCAATATTGGCCCACTCTTCTTGCAAAAACACTTCAAATCTGTCATAATATGAGGGCCTCTCATGTGCAAACCCCTCTTCAGGTCACACTACAGATTTCCTGTTGGATGTCTGGACTCTGGCTCGGTCAATCCAAAGCTTTAATTTTCTTCCGGTGAAGCTATTCCTTTGTTGATTTCAATTTGTGTATACTTATTATATCCACCGTGGTCGGTCTGAGAGTGTGGTCAATAGTGTGACAGCTAAGTGTGAATAGCCAAATTACCTAACATCATGGAAATGATTGCATGTTTGTCCGTGCCTTTTATACTTCCATCCCTTTAATTGGCAATAAAGATCTCATTTGCCTAAAAAGCACCCAGTACTTTGACGGCATGTCAGATTTAATAAGTTACTACTCAGGCTGGCAGAAAACACTTTGATCTCCGTTCGTTTCTGGAGTGTGCCTTTGTTTCCTCTGACAGGTGAGTTCCACTTTGCTCCTGAAGTGACTAAAAATGTGCCTGATTATCTTAAAAAGGCTGGTATGGTCAAGTCTTCGATGTTCCCTGGCTTCGTTTGCACACACTCTAAAAGGACAGTGTTATCTCTCAGGTGCTGTGTTAATGCCAGGTGTTAGGTGGGCCTTGCTGTGTCACATCCATATGTGGCAGTAAGAGTCCTGACAAGGCTGCAGGTAAATGGCGACTGAAGCAGCATAAAGTTATGGCAGCATGGCTCTATATCATGTCGAACTTTTATTCCAGAAAGATCATCAGGACTTCATTACCCAGATGTCAGTCTGCTGAGACAGCACTGAGCATCTAAGATCATTAGCCCCACCGCACTCACATACTCACGCACTGCTACCCGCCACACACTGTGCCTTTATAGTTAACTTGGTGAATCTGACTCTTTTGACGTATCAGACATGTGTCAATAGAAGCAGAGGTCATTTATTAGGAGTCTGACAGAAGAGAGTTCAGTGGCATGAAGCCACGCAAATGCACATCACACTGTTATCAGCCCATTGCGTCCTTGGTCCGTGGCTTTTCACGAGGGGGGGATGGAAGCACAGGGAGGAAAGGATAGAGATGACGCGAAGCTATCAGGGGGAGGAGGGGTGTTGAAATGAAGGTGAGTGATCTGAATAGAAAAGAGGGAAGGCAGGAGGAGTGTGAGGAGAAATGGGAAAGAAAGAGAACAGCAACGAGTGCATGACTGATGAAGACTGGAGTGAACACAGTAGGGGAAAAAATAGCTGAAAAAGCGGGAGAGAGAAATGGAAGGTGGGGTTAAAAACGAATAAGGGAAGAAATGGGAGAGAAGATAAAGCAGCGTGAGGGTGTGGGCGCAACTTCGATGAGTTATGATAACCCTGAGCCCATGCAGTAAATAAACACATCAATATAATCGGATTGGTTTAAGCAGGGTGTCATCGTAGCCCTGCAGTTACACTGCTCCTGATTAGCGTCTATGAACTGCATCTCTGTTGCGGCACTATACGTACAGTACACACTCTGAATAGTGTCATGTTTTGCATTTAAATAGAAGACAACGGCAGTATTATACTTTGACTGCAAATCAAAATGGAAATGGGATGCTGAGCATTCCCTGGGAGTGGAAGTAAGAGCACTCTCTTGCAGTTGAAACTGTGACTTTGCTGACAACAGAGAGGGAATAAAGTGGAAACTCCCTCTGGGAAGTAATTAGTATGGACAGTTTTCAGTGTTGACACCCCTGGCTTAGCTTTCAGATCTCTCATTTGCTTTTTCCTGCTGTCTTAGGAAAACATTTCAGTGCCAATTTCAGGGTTTTTTTTCTCCCAAATGGAAAGGTTCCGCGGTCTTTTGTGTGCTTAGGTAATTTCATGAGCTGACAACCCTTGAAATGAAAACAAAAACATTGTAATGAAAGCACAGGAACAAGAATGGGGGGTAAAACAATATTTCTCCATTTGATCAAAAGGATGCTTATTGGTTATTTTTAAAGTCCATTTTTAATGAGAGCTCACACGGTCTCAGATGCCGTTTTATCAATTTCAGAGTGTTAGTCTGTCTCTGCTTTAACTTTGTCCTGATGTTAATGTCCCGATGAAACCGCGCAGGCTATTTAGAAATGCTGATACTGCTTTCTGTCATGTTTTTTCCTTTATTTGACCTCTTTGACTTCATTTGACTTTCACGGTGTGGAGCGGGGACGGGTGGTTTATTATGTGCGCAGTATCTGTGTTATGTTTTTTTATTGATCATGTATTATGCAACTATACAACTCTGTCATAGTCGGGAACAACTTCTAGCCTGTAGTTTTGGGGATCTGGTCACAGGTGATGGAATTTAAAAAAATATATAAATATGGATTTTGATCTACCATCCATAATACTATCTGGAAAACGTCTAGTTAGCAAGGCCTTGATTTCTCAGCATGACAATAACCACAAACACACCAAAAAACACACAGCAAAACACTATTAGCCATTGACTGGCCTCCTCAGAGCCAGATCTCAACATTATTGTAGCAGAGTGGGATCATTTTCAAAGAGGCCAACACACGCCAACACAAGAAGCCTCATAATTTTTACTTCTGCCAAGGTTATGTTTTTTTACAGCATTTGTGTGCTGCTGATAAACTGTAGACAATTCTGCAGGGGTGTAGAGTGCGGTCATGTTAACGATCCATTAAAATTTGGCTCACATCCACTGAGGCCTTCAAAGTCGACTTCACGATTTATTGGTTGAAAATTGACAAGAAGCCACCAAACTTAGAAACTATGATTCTTACAAGTGTGGTGTGTATTGTCAACATATAGAGATTTTTTTAAAAATCAAATCACATTTGACCTCTGACATCTTCCTCAAGGTCAATAGATTGATACGATATGGAATCGATATGAAAGTGATAGCCATTGTTTGTACCGACAGCATGTACACATATAGGGAATGATACATGAATTTGGACTGATGACCTCTTCTTTAAGGTCAAATGAGATCAAACTGTCATAAAATGTCTTTAATCTTTAAAACTGTCTCTTAATTTCCACTGTCTCTGTTTGTATTGGCAACATTTAGAAATTCAATTAAAGTTTTCAATTCAATTTTATTTATACAGCGCCAAATCACAACAACAGTCACCTCAAGGCATTTTATATCTTAAGGTAGACCCTACAATAATACATACAGAGAGTCTGATTTTATTAAAGCAGTCAGGAAGTCAGTCCAGCCTGAGTTAGAGAGATCTGTGTTTGGGTTTATTTTAGGCATGTAAGTCAGCTGAAATGGATTGAGTTTGAGAGGTACCAGATATTGAAATCTTTTTTCATAAGACTCTCAAAGATAGTTTGTGATTCATTTGCAGTCAAAATGGGTCACAGCATTTTCTGGCTGGTGATGTAAGCGTGTTTGGTGGGGGTAAAAAATGGTTTCATTAAAGCCCTGCAGGATCGGACTGTAACATTTGATGGCTTACTGTATCGAACATTTATTTATACGGGTCGGTCCGACCTGACGTCAGTGTGTGGGCAGGCAGCGTGCCTAAGCCCTTGTCCACATGAATTTGTGCATAGGTGTTTAGTTGGCAAGCTAGATATAGATTTATGTCTGATGCCTCATCCATTTGTTGCTGTGCCGTAGTCAAGGAGTACACATAATCTGTTATGCAGTTTTGTTCTCTTCGAGGGAGTTTAACATCCTGAGGTTTTAACATATGATAAGACAAATCTGAATAGAAAATCTTTGGATTGAGGTCAACATGTTGAAAGAGTAGGTTTGCGACTTTTATATTTTTATCGCCATCCTGCCAAAGCAGAAAAGCAGAGACTCCTTTAGTCTCCTCCGCAGAGTTGCGATAGTCGGCTGGGTGCGGAGGCTTGTCGGTGACACCCCCAGTGACCTGAGGAACGGCAGCTGTGACAGGCCGCTGACGTGGCTGTCACTTGCCCTGACTGATGACAGACGTGCAGCCTCTTCCTGCCAGCTAACATCTGGGAAAGCAAAGAGCCCGACACTCATCCAGACAGCAGGCGGAGGATGAGAGGGGAGTGAGGACGCAAGGAAAGAGGAGGCTGCTGTGTTGCTTTTGTAATTCTGTTGGGTTTTTCAAGTGTCTGTCCACGAGGTGGGCTCGACATGTCCGAGGAGTATTTATTTGGACATACATAATAAATGCGTCAGTAACAGATTTCCAGGAAAAATCATCCAATCTGTCTTTTTAAGCAGAAACAGTACGGGTACATTAAGGTCCAGTGAGTCAGCTTGTAGAACGCCCGGGTCAGGGAACTTGCTCACCTACATGAAATGCAGCCATTAGCGGTGTTAGAGCCATTACATCTGCTACCCTACCTCTGACTCGTCTCAATATGGAGGGTTTTTTCCAGAAGTGTACATTTGGGGGCGTAATCCAAGCCAGGTCATTATAGAGTGATAAAACAGAGTTTTGCAGTATTCAAAGCTTTGGTACAAACCCCAGCCTGTGCAATAGCACAATGTGCTCAGTCAGACAGTAATGAGAGCAGTGAAGGCATCGGACCTTGTCTGCTTGATTGATTAAGGGGAAGTTCTGATAAATTAGAAGCTACAGTCAGGACTCATCTGTCCATATTAGTGAAATGCAACATGGTGACAATCTGAAAGAGCGTTCAGCTCTCTATCTCAGGAAGCCGTGTCAGTCAAGTTACTGTTACTGATCCCAGTGTGTTGAATATTGTCAGATGCTGCATAATGTGCCCAATGGAGTCGCGGTCTTGATGTTCTCGCTGCAGGAATATTTGATGCTTAACTAACGGTCCTCTTTAAAGTTTGCATTTAGAGGTTGTATGGGTGGTGTTGGCACGGGTTTGTTAGCCTGGAGACCAGGGTTGTTACGCATTGCACTACTTGTTTTGGTACATTTGCATTATTTTGTAACATGTCCTGAAACACATTGTCACACAATTACAAGTTAACAAAAAAAATCTTGGGCTACAGTCCCGAACACTGACGTAAAATTCTGTTCAGCTGAAGACATGCATGAAATAATCTCCAAGTTTTCAAGTATGAACACAAAGCTGACAACATGAAGTTCATTTTAAAACCAGCTCAAGGTGACTTTGATTCACATTCTGACCGTGATTCTACTCAGAAGCAGAAACAGAAGCTGAAATGCTGCAAGTCTGACTGCTCATCACTGCCTTTGTTGCCTGTTAATGATCAGGCTCTGAGATATTTGCTACCCTCGTGTTAGCATGCTGTGTGCGCAGATGTTTGCAAAGAGCCAGTGTTGTGTTATCAGTATAATGCAGTTGTTTCTGTCCTGGGCACAGTTTGCACTCTACTGTGGCACTCTTGTCCTTTCATGCAGTAAAAGTAAAGTTCATATCCCCACTCCACAAAAACTGTAGGCTGCTCTCTTTCCTGCACATCAACTGGAATCAGCTAATTGTAGTGCAAGTGGGCAGGAAGAAGAAAGCATGTTTGATGTTATTTTTTTCTTTATATTTTTTCTTTATACTCATTTCTAATCCTATCTGTCCTGCAGCGGCCATGATGGATAGGATTAGAAATGAGTATATCAGAGGGACAGCTCAGGTCGAGCGGTTTGGAGACAGAGTTAGAGAGGCAAGGATGAGATGATTTGGGCAGGTATGTGAAGGGGTCTGGCAGATAAACTGGGCAAAGGATGTTGAAGATGGAGCTGCCAGGCAGGAGGAAAAGAGGAAGAGCACAGAGAAGATTCATGGATGTAGTAAAGGAGGACATGCAGGCTTTGTGTGGCAGAGGAGGATGCAAGGCATAGGGGGAGATGGAGGCAGATGATTCGGTGTGGTGACCAAAAAAGAAAGAACAGCCAGAACGACAACAAGATGATGGGTGCAGATACTTTATAGCTGAAATAATGACATCATTGTAACTGTAATGTGATTACTAAATGCATTAAATTACTGTGTTTCCAACAGTGTAATGTGTTTATAGTCACATGTTTCACTGAATACTGGTTTTCACTCTCTTGCACTTTAGTTTTTATTCACTGCATACATTTAGGCTTTAAAGCATGCTGCAATCGATCTCAGCCCTGCTCACTGAAAAGCGATGCTTAGCCACGTCACGTCAAGTCAACGTATTCATGCAGGACATTACAGTACAGACATTTAGCACAAAATAACAAAAACATTAAGAATAATTCAAACAAGAAAACAAATAAGAAACAAAATAGGACGAGAAATGATTGCTTAATGATATTCAGGCATAAATGATGCTGCGCGCAAATGTCATATGTGAATTAATCTGAAACTGAAAAGGCGAATGAGGAGAGGTATGTCTGCAGTCAAAATCAGACTGTTAGGGATGTTAGCGTCTCTCTATTGCCACGAACCCGATGCTTCATACACAGATGCCAAAGAACACTTTGTGCCTATCTGTGAGATGCCAGAGGCTTTGAAAAAAAAAAAGAAAAGAAAAAACAGCAATATTTGATGTTCTGGGAATGAGAATGTGCTGGTCAGGCTGTGTGATGGGGACAGGCACAGCAGAAAATGTGCAATCTCAGTTTAGTGTGGGCTACAAATCTTGTTGGAATTAATGCCACTCAGGAGTTCAACTTGCGTGGAAAATAGGGATATTAGATGTACTAGTTTGTATGTTAGAAGTTATTTCTGCAATTGGTACAAGCTGCAGTAGATACCGAAATGTAACAGAAAGCATCACTTTGAAATATTGTTTGATCAATGCTATATATTTGCTGTTTTAATGGTAATTTTAAGCATTATATGCACAGTGAATAATACCAGAGGTTTGCAGTACCTCTCTGAAGCTGCAGGGTCATAGAAAGCACCAGTTTCTTTCTCCTAATCAGATCAAATTTGACATTTTCGTTCTAAATAAGCAACGCTAAAGTGTAATTAATAGTAGAGGTGGCTCCTGCTTTATTGCCTGATCTCGATGCCTTGTGTCAAACTGCATTTTTAAGACTTTCTTTGAAGTCCCTCTAATTTCTGTGCCTACATGTTGTCTGCATTTCTTTTTTTTTTAATTAATCTGCTGCATTCCAAAACAGAAAACCTGCTACTGGCTAGAATTCGAAAATATGTAAAACTGCAGACTCAGTCAATTACAAACTTAGGTTAATATGATCTGCTGCAGAAAATATTATTATTGTCACCTTTATTTGTAATGATGAAACTTGCCTGATTGAATTTGGCTGCATTAAAATTAAGTTGTGTAACGAAGCATGTCAGAATTAAAACTGCCGAGAGGTTTTCTTATAGGCGGACGAGGAATTCTGGAACACACGTTGTTTGTGTAATTCCTCATTGATCATACTTGGACGTGCAAAACTGTGGATGACTGCAAACATTTTGTCAGTCCATCAGCAGCAGCTCTAAGTGGCTTTTTTCTGCAATACAGTCAAGACAAATATCCGGTGTGTCTGCAGGCTTTTAACCTTGGATGAGAGCTTGTGCCTGTTGTCATTATAAAATTTACTCACATCTCCCGCATAGCTGTGAAACGTCTCTCTCAACAGATGTCAGTTTGTACTCACTTGAATACATTACACATTAGACATCTGACATCTGTGTAACACAGAGCAAATAATTAATATCCACAAGCTAATGGGTGCGTAACCTGCATGCAAGCATGTGTAGTTTTCTGGTGCTCAAATAAGCAGATTGTGTCTGTTTGCTCGGATGTTTTCTCCTTTTTTACAAACAACCCCTAATGAAATGGTTTGATGTTTTCCTGTGAAATTATCCCAAGTGTTCACTGAGCATATTAAGGAGGCAGAGGTTAACGCAATGCAGTGCCACAATTTCGAGATCAGCAATGTCATCCGCATGGAAAGAAGGCTTCAGGGAGAATGCTGAAGCAACTGGAATCTGCTGGCATTTTCAATTTTTAGACATTTTCCTGAGCCTCAGCTTTTAAGAAGTGCTTTTTTAAATACATTTTTATAGAATTTGAAACTGGCACAGAGTATTATTTAAGAACAATATCACCTGGGACCCTGACTGTTGGTTGGTGCTTTCAGAAGAGCTGCTTTATCACAGTCATGGTGCAGCAGCATGCTGTAGATACACCCACTAGGCCTAAAATGAAACTCAGGGTTTGATCGTTTTTCTTTTCTCTGATGCTTTTTTGCTGTATCTCTTCACTAAATAGGCTGAGATGGGTACCGGTGGTGAGAAAATCAGTCGTTATTGTTTTCACCCTTCGCCAAATCAAACTGAAACGACCAGAAGAGACGAAGAAGCTTTGTGACTTAGTTACATAAATGACTTTCAAGTGTAAGTATTTGTAAACTTAATAGGGATAATTTCACAGTGTTGTTGGGGATGTGTGCTCAGACTAAGCTACAAAGGGTATTGCTGTTTTCGCCTTTATGAAATACACAGACACTGGCAGTGCTTGATATGTTGTTTGTCTGTGTGCTGGACCTTTTTCGCTGAGCCCCTCTCAGTGCACATGATGTGCTTAACCCTCTTATAACCTTAATGACGGGGAAACAATCTTAGTCATAAGAAAACATGCTGAATGACATTCATATAATGTGCAATCCAGGTTGTGCCAAGAACTATGTCACATCTCCATTTGCTGTAGGGTCACTATCACTTTGTTTAAACAGCATATTTAAAGAAATATTTTTTTCTTATATTATCAATTCAATTTAAATCAATTCAATGTTATTTATATAGGGCCAAATCACAACAAAAGTCGCCTCAAGGCGCTTTATATTGTACAGTAGATCGCACAATAAAAGATACAGAGAAAAACCCAACAATCATATGACCCTCTATGAGCAAGCACTTTCACGACAGTGGGAAGGAAAAACTCTCTTTTAACAGGAAGAAACCTCCGGCAGAACCAGGCTCAGGGAGGGGCGGGGCCATCTGCTGTGACCGGTTGGGGTGAGAGAAGGAAGACGGGATAAAATACAAACTTTTTCATCTTCTAAAATCCAGGAAAATGTAGCGTCACATAATTTCATAATGTAAAGGTCAGCAATCAGTGTCTGACTTTGTGTTGATAGCAGACAGTGATATCAATCTTTGTTTTGACCTTGACTTTAGGCTTTCCCTATGTTATGGCCCGTCTAGGCGCGGCCAGACCACAACATAAAGGGTGATCCATCCCCGTCCAACCCCAAGCAGCACTTCACACAATTAATACTTTGTGACAGTGATTTATTTACAATGAGTGAATTTAAACAAAGGAAGGGAGCGAATTATAACTTCGGGGTGAACCCAAGGCCAAAACAACAAACAAAAGGTAGCCTATCTCAGGAGTAAATACAACTTACCTACTCAAAAGAACTAAACCAAACGACAATTACTTTCCTCCCTACCTAACAAAAACAGGAGAAAACTAATCAAACAAAAAGGCGGCCCACCCCTACATGCTCCTACATTAAACCAACATAGTGAAACACACGGTCTGCCGGTTGGGTTGGGCTGAGGATGAATGACCTGGCAGTCCCTGGCGGTGTCTTCTTATGCGCTGCCTCCCGGTCGTTAGCCAATCGTTACGATCTATCCTCCCTGGATGCACCAATCATGGAGGAGCACCTGCACACTCAAATTTACATATTATAATTACGACAGCAGTCGTAACACCCTAACATTAGCTAAGTGGTTCATGTGCCTAATAATCTGCCACATAGGTGGCAGAATGGGCCCGGACTAGTGGCCCGTTTTGTCACGTAGCTTGGATTGTCTGGGTCAACGTTCAAGTGATTTTTATGCTGCAGTAATGTTGCAGCTCATGTTTTTTTGTTGTCCTTAATATAGATAGTGTACCAGCCATCTCTGTAGTAGCTAGCAGTGAAGGAGTGAACGCGTGGACGATGTCTATGCTGTGTCTTAAAAGCTTGCCAGGAAATATTTTTAGTTGTTTCCTTTTAGTTTACTTTTCTTTCCTTTTAATGAAGCTCACTGTCCTCCAGCTGAAGTATTTTATAATTAGCGAAGCTGTATCTGTGCTTGATTTTCTTTCTCTAATTTTCTTTTTTTTTTTTTTTCTTTTCTTTTCTTTTTTTTTTGCCTGTCCCGTTTGGCTCTTTTGCCATCAGAATTATTGTCTAAAGGCAAAGAAAGATGCCCAACGGATTTACTTTACCAAATTGACCATCCCAGCCTTGCCGTAATGGTCCATTTGATTCACCTTTTATTGTTTATTTTATTTTCACTTGCTTAATACGGGACAGACTTGACTGGGGGAAAGAAGGGGAGAAAGAAAGAGGGAAAGAGAAACAGCTGAGAAGAGGGACAAGGGCAAAAAACAAAAACCAACAGAATGGGCAGAAAAAAGAAAAAAAAAAGAAAAACAAATGCATCTATCGATCACCTGGATCACCTGTTGAGAAAGAAAAAAGAAAACAAGCAGAAGAGAACAAGAGTAATAGAATAAACAACATCACAATGATATATGGGAATATGACAGTAAATACTAAATATTAAACATTATTGTGCAGCACATAAGATCAACAGAACACAGTGTGCTTTGAGGTAGGAGCCAAAAAGGGTGTAGTTTGTGTGTGTGATCACCCGTGTGTACACCTGTGAGCATGGACGCGCTTGTTTTTTTAAAAGGTTCCTTCATGTAATGATCTGCTAGAGGGTGTGGGGAGCCACTGCCCCGTCCTCCAGGGCATGAAGCAGGTATGGAGGAGATCAAAACTCCAGACATCCAGAGGCCCCCAGAACACAAGAGACCAAGGAAGACCAACAGAGGGGCAGCTGCGCCACTGTCCCAGAAAGAGCTGAGGAGAGTCCCAGATGAGGGCTCACTCAGCAGCCGCGGAGCACAAGCCAGGGGGGGTTGTAGTGACGCGCCCGTGAGCTCCGCCGGCAGCCAGCTGTGCCTGAGTGACCGAGCCCCAGGCCGAGAGGCCGGGGGCACCCCACCTCCGAAGTGGCCCGAGCGAGCCCCAGGCTCCAGGCCCCGATAAGCGGCCGCCAAGGAGTGAGCCGGTGTGTACCTGGACGCCCATCCCCAGACACAAAGAACCACCAACGCACCGATGTCTGAGGGAGTCCGCCACTGGCAGGGGAAGTGGTGGTGGGGGGAGATAGGCCTCCAAACCTTGGAGGGCCTGAGATGTCCCCAGAGAGGTGGCGTCTGATACCCAACCTGACATATAGACACAGACATACAGGCACACACAGATACAAACATCCATTCCCACCCTCATGCTCTCATATGCACTTACTCCACACTCAACCAACGTGGAGACAAACATAAAGAGACGCTGTACACACGATCACACTCCCCAAGCGTACTCTACGAACCGGGTCTAGGTACCCTTGCCCCTGGAGGGGGGAACTGCACCCAGACCCAGGTGGTGTAACCCTTTTCCCTGCGGTGGGGAGAGGCAGACCGCCCCGACTCCGCAGCAGCAGGGAGGCCCCACACTCCAGACCGCAGTCGGACGGCCAACTCCTCCTTCTAGCGGGGGGGCTAGAAAAGCCGCTATTGTGATTGCACTGATAGTTAATACAAGCGTGCCACCAGTTCAGCTCGCTTTGTGATTAGGCTGGACAATCAGGCTGATTGAGTGAGTTCATTAGATGAATTATGTTAGAAATACACGTTTGGACACACACGTTGGCCTTGGTGTATGTACCTCGCAGCCAGGTGACCTCTCACTCTCTCTCTGACCACACATCACAGCTCCCTCTACAGTTGCTGTTGATTACAGGAAAAGATGCCAACAAAACTGTCTTTACAAATACAAGCTTACCTAAGGAAATACAAACTTGTCAGCAAGAGCATAAATATATCAGCCGTTTGTAATTAGAGAGACACTTGCAGTCTGCAAATAGACTTTGTTTAATTTGCTCTCAGTGGTTTTTGTTGAACTTGCACATTATTTATATGTATTATGCAATATTCCCACTGTGTAATGTAATATAATCTAGTTTCTTGCATAAATTCATTCCTATTTATTCACATTACCTCTCATTATCTTTATATCTTTAGCACACTGCGCTGCTTCTTGCACATACGCCAGCTGTTGACAGCACTAACGTGTGTATTCTGCTGCAGCCTTGTACTTTGTTTTTGTAATGCATTTTACGGTTCTGTTTGAATACTAGGGGGCTTCATTTACAAGAAGAAAAATAGTTTGGTGTGCAAGCACACTTGGCAATAACGCACTTTCAGGTTCTGATTTATTTATTTTGTCCTTTTTTTATTATATTTGTTTTTATTTGGTGCCCTTTTAAGAATACCGCTGTTGAATAAAACCACATGATTTTCATAGATTGCTTACATCAATCCTATATTTTATTTCACCGGCAAATTGTATATTTCTCGTGCAAGTGGCACCTGCTCAGTAGGGCATCGTTAGAAAGAGAAGAAAGATGATAGCTTATTTCCAAAGCCCTGTTGTCATTTCTTGTTTTTCTTTTCACACAGTTTGGCAGCAGGTAGTGATTTTTCCTGCTTTTGTTCATGAATTACAGAAAAGCAGGTAGCGAGCATCTACAATGGCATGCTATAAATATTAAACAAGAATGTAATTATCAGATATTTTATTTTACTAGGTATACCTTAGTTGTACCGTGTTGGAGACTTATTTGCCTTCAGAACTGCGTTCATCATAAGAAGTCAACAAAGTACTGAAGATTTAGGTCCTTGCTGTATATTTGTCATTTGCACATCCATCGTGCAAATCTCCGGTTTCACCGCATCCCAATTGTCATGTTCAATGCTGAGAGCAGGCATCATAAGATGAGTACCCTGTGGTCATAAAGGGATGGAGAGCAACAATATTGAGGTAAGGAAATGTACCCACACTAGTCCTCTACCACCGGCCTGAGTCTGACCCCACCCTGTGGAAATCGAGGCTCATCAGGCCGGGCACATTTTTTGATGTCCAATTGTGTTGATCCTGTGTAAATTTTAGTCTGACTCCTGTTCTTAGCTAACAGGAGTGCCTTCCAGTTTGGTTTTCTGTGTTGTAGCCCATCTGCTTCTAGGTCTGACATCTTGTGCGTTCAGAGATGCTGTTCTGCATACGTCCCAGGATAAACAACAAAGACCACCCGCAGAGGCGAGAGGGGAATTTGTTTTACAGGGAGTGCAGAATTATTAGGCAAGTTGTATTTTTGAGGAATAATTTTATTATTGAACTACAACCATGTTCTCAATGAACCCAAAAAACTCATTAATATCAAAGCTGAATGTTTGTGGAAGTAGTTTTTAGTTTGTTTTTAGTTTTAGCTATTTTAGGGGGATATCTGTGTGTGCAGGTGACTATTACTGTGCATAATTATTAGGCAACTTAACAAAAAACAAATATATACCCATTTCAATTATTTATTTTTACCAGTGAAACCAATATAACATCTCCACATTCACAAATATACATTTCTGACATTCAAAAACAAAACAAAAACAAATCAGCGACCAATATAGCCACCTTTCTTTGCAAGGACACTCAAAAGCCTGCCATCCATGGATTCTGTCAGTGTTTTGATCTGTTCACCATCAACATTGCGTGCAGCAGCAACCACAGCCTCCCAGACACTGTTCAGAGAGGTGTACTGTTTTCCCTCCTTGTAAATCTCACATTTGATGATGGACCACAGGTTCTCAATGGGGTTCAGATCAGGTGAACAAGGTGGCCATGTCATTAGTTTTTCTTCTTTTATACCCTTTCTTGCCAGCCACGCTGTGGAGTACTTGGACGCGTGTGATGGAGCATTGTCCTGCATGAAAATCATGTTTTTCTTGAAGGATGCAGACTTCTTCCTGTACCACTGCTTGAAGAAGGTGTCTTCCAGAAACTGGCAGTAGGACTGGGAGTTGAGCTTGACTCCATCCTCAACCCGGAAAGGCCCCACAAGCTCATCTTTGATGATACCAGCCCAAACCAGTACTCCACCTCCACCTTGCTGGCGTCTGAGTCAGACTGGAGCTCTCTGCCCTTTACCAATCCAGCCACGGGCCCATCCATCTGGCCCATCAAGACTCACTCTCATTTCATCAGTCCATAAAACCTTAGAAAAATCAGTCTTGAGATATTTCTTGGCCCAGTCTTGACGTTTCAGCTTGTGTGTCTTGTTCAGTGGTGGTCGTCTTTCAGCCTTTCTTACCTTGGCCATGTCTCTGAGTATTGCACACCTTGTGCTTTTGGGCACTCCAGTGATGTTGCAGCTCTGAAATATGGCCAAACTGGTGGCAAGTGGCATCTTGGCAGCTGCACGCTTGACTTTTCTCAGTTCATGGGCAGTTATTTTGCGCCTTGGTTTTTCCACACGCTTCTTGCGACCCTGTTGACTATTTTGAATGAAACGCTTGATTGTTCGATGATCACGCTTCAGAAGCTTTGCAATTTTGAGACTGCTGCATCCCTCTGCAAGATATCTCACTATTTTTGACTTTTCTGAGCCTGTCAAGTCCTTCTTTTGACCCATTTTGCCAAAGGAAAGGACGTTGCCTAATAATTATGCACACCTGATATAGGGTGTTGATGTCATTAGACCACACCCCTTCTCATTACAGAGATGCACATCACCTAATATGCTTAATTGGTAGTAGGCTTTCGAGCCTATACAGCTTGGAGTAAGACAACATGCATGAAGAGGATGATGTGGACAAAATACTCATTTGCCTAATAATTCTGCACTCCCTGTATGTTCAAACTTTGGAAACAAAGTTTTTAAACAAACCGTATATTGGTGGTCAGGACGAAAATATTCTCAAATTGGCTGATTTAAGGTGGAATGAGCATGAGCAGTTTCATTTTGATGCAAAGATTGCAGATGGCATTTAAAGTTTGGGGCCTTTTTTACTGAGCCACAGCTTTTAAGAAGGTTTTTTTAGTAGATTTAATATATTTTCTGAAAAGAGATAAAGAACCGTCGTGCTTCGGTTGCATAAAGTATTTGTAAATTTTTTACAGCTAATCTGACAAAATTCTGACATCCTAAATGTTGTTGGGGATGTGCGCTCAGACAAATACCAACCTAGAAATAGTATTGCTGTTTTCGCTTTAATGAAATACTAAGACAATGGCTGCATTTGATCTGTTGATCTTTCACTGGGCAGCTTTCAGTTCATGTGATGTGGTTTTTAATTTTTCTCATGGTTTTAGTGGCACTCTTTCATGTTGTTTAAATAGCACATTTAGATAAATTTGATTGTTTTAAAAAATATTATTAGTTTTTAGAGTTAAGCTGTTATGTTTATGCGCCTCAGTGGGTCTAGGGACAAAAATCGAAGCATCAGTTATGCGATTATTCATTTAAACCAGCCTGTTTTCATGCTTTTCTCAAACACAACCCCATGTCCTCTTGACAGACTCTCATCTTCCAAAATCCAGGAAAATGTAGCGTCGAATAATCTCATAATTTAAAGGTCAGGGTTAATAGCCATCAGTGTCTGACTTTGATTTCACTGTATGGTATCAACACAACAGTAGTTTCATTTTCCTAATCTCCCCCCAAAATCTTAGAAAGGTCAGATTAGGAAATGCTGAAGCAATTTTGGGATTGCCATGTATTTTTGGAAGGGCCGGACTAATGGCCTGTTTTGTCGTGTAGCCTGGATTATCTGGGTGAATCAGTAATTCTTTCAACACAATTTTAATTTTTAATGTTCAAAGTTCACGCTCAAAGTAACTTAAATCACCTTTCTTCCCCATTTTGTTGCTTTAGCTGGTCATCTTGACTGTGTCTGCATGACTAAATTATTTATTAGTCGGTGAGGGTTGATGAACAAAAAGTTATCATAATGAAAAAGCAGCTACTGTTACTTGTGACTCACAGGTATGTAAAAGCTTTGCTGTGGCAAAAAGATCAAAATGCAGATGAAAAGAAAAAAAAAGTAGCTTCTGATTTACAAGAAGAATCAATTTAACATAATAAAATAGCTTCCCAGTTCTGTACTCACTCTGTGTTTTTAACACAGAGTGAGTCTCTTGCAGTAACACACATTGTCATATCATATTCCTAGCATCGCGTCCTGAATCGCGAGGAAAGAAAAGACAATAAAACAAGAAAAAAAGACAAAAACTTCTTGATTTGAGCTCAGAAGGTAGCGTCTTTGTCACGTTCTGTGTAGCAGCCGGAGGAGCTAAAGCCGTGGGATTTCCACAAAGCTTTGCCTCATCAGTTTTATTTTAAAGCATGTTTTCAGGGCTAATGTGGAGATGCTGCATAGTTTTGCTGACAGAACAGTACTGTACGTTATTGGGACTTTTATTTAGAGAGTGCATGGTCATCAGTATCCCAGATGGTGTTATGAACAGCATAAAAACAAGTATGACTTGCTTGCACGCTACAACATGAGAGTTGAGGGTTTTTTTTACTTTTCTTAAATTGTTGAGTCACTGAAGAGGCGTTTTTTTATGTTGCTGTATTCAGTAAGACACTGGACTACCCGTTTACTGAGGATGAAGGGTTATTTTCTCGACTTGTGTTTACATCCAGAGGTGTTGCCCCGTGCTCTGCGCAGGTTTAACTTTAAGCTTTTGTATCAGCTTGACTCCAGTCTCTGGTGTTTGTACAACTTGGTTTGCAGTGATCAGAAAGGTCAAAGTAGCTTAATGTCAGAGGAATTTGGGTGAAGTGTCAGCCTACATCTTGTTTTAAACATCACAGAAGTACATCCAGTTTAAAACTCAGACAAATAAACACATTTGAGGCATCGTGGATGTCAATAAAGGGTTATTGAAGCCATGCAGGATATGATTAGATGGGAGCAATATGTCATAAAGAACAGTTAGTACCGTATTATCGCAATAATATCAGTGTGCATGCTGTGAATACTGTGGAACCAGCTCCCGCCTTGGGTTCAGGAGAAAGAAAGACAGCCTCTCTACTTTTTAAATTAGATGTAAAAATTTCATTTTTGTTAAACCTTATTGTTTAGGGCTGATCAGGTGACCTGAACCATCCGTAGGCTCAAGCTGCTGGAGATCAGGAATCACGGAGCCCTTTTTCACAGCTGCATATTTCACTCTTGTTTCCTCTCTCCTGTAGTTTCTCTTTTGTCTGTGGTTTCCTCTTTTTTCCTCTTCTGATTCCCCTCAACCATCAACCAGTAGCTACAGATGGCTGCCCCCCCGGAGCGTGGTTCTCACTGCGTTCTCTTCCTGCTCGGAGAATTCTTTCTCCCTAGTTTTTCCAAGTGTTCGCTTTCAGGGAATCGTCTGATCGCCAGAGTTGTCTCTCTTGGTTTGGTCTTTACCTTATAATATAAAGAACCTTGAGATGATTGTTGCTGAGTTGAGAGGACTGGCTGGAAATGTGCACCACTAAAGTAAAACTGGAAGCTGCTTTAATACCTAATATAACAAAATCTTGAAGAGAAGCTTTACAGTACACAAACTACAGATCCTCATTATATCAGCTGATACTACGCTACGATCAAAGGAAACACTTAAATTAATTCTGTTTAATTATATTAGCACAAGCACGCTGTAAACCAGGCGCAGTGTAATGTGTTTCAGAAGACTAACACTGTGAGGAATTACGCAGTTGTATTGGAATGGGGGGTTAATTGGAGCCAAGCAGCTTATCTTTCCTCCAGCCCTACCTAGCAGATAAAGCTAACCCTGTCCCCCTCCATCTATCCAAAAAGAAAAAGAATTACAGGAGGCTATATGTTTAAAAAAAATGATGGAATTCTATACCTAATTAACGAACACAATTATGTGGACATTCTCATATCTGGATCTTACAACAATCTCACAGTGTCTGCAGTGAGATGGCCTGGAGACCAGTTAATATTCATTCATTCAAATCTTCTTTAAAGAGGTGCCATGTGCTGTGGAGGAAGAATAATTTTGGGAATAGCAACAATCGAGACAATCCTGAGACCATGCTCCTCGCTCTTCTCCGAGGAGGACCGCAATAGTCGGAAAACTGCAGTTGTATATTTT
Organism: Perissodus microlepis; assembly: GCF_051167445.1. NCBI lineage: Eukaryota > Metazoa > Chordata > Actinopteri > Cichliformes > Cichlidae > Perissodus > Perissodus microlepis. The sequence continues at coordinate 28,471,911 of NC_140470.1, read as the reverse complement.
ATATATTAATAAAGGTAAACTTGTGGCTTTGCAGGGCTGTGCATCTAATAAATTAATGTTTACCCTCTGCAAACAGATTGAGCTATTGTGTAGTTTCATAAAAAAGGTAAAAAACAAGAAAAAAACAACTTTTCGATGATTTTTAATTGGCAGCAAATAAAAACAATGACAGCTGCGCTGCCGATGGTCAGTAATAAATTGTTTAAATTAATTGAATCTCAAATCAGTGCCACATTTGCTCCAGACAATAACAGTGTAAGTAGGCTGGTGGCTTTTTTGAATTAGCTGATGAAACAAAAATGGATTTAGCTAATAAATATTCTGCGCCACAGTATAGGACTGGCCTTTGTGTCACATTATTATACTGGTGATTATATGAAGCTAATTATAAATACAGACAAGTCAACTATAAGAGAGTAGCTCAATAAAATATAGCTGTTATCAGCAATTTGCAGGATCAGACCACTTTTTTGCTCAGCAGACTCAAATCAGTCACCTTTAGTTAAAGCTGTCCCAAAAATGGTTATATGTTGTTTTTGGGTTTTGTTTTTTTGCTTTAGTTTTTTATTAAGTCTTAAAGTTGAGTCTGTGGCAGGGCTGACACAGAGAGACAGACAATCATGCGCACTCACATTCACACCTATGAGCAATTCAGGATCGCCGATTAACTGCAGGTCTTTGGAGTGTGGGAGGAAGTCGGAGTGCCGAGAGAGAACCCACACAGACACGGGGGGAACATGCAAGCTCCACACAGATGGTGGATTTGAACCCAGGACTGTGACGCAACAGCGGTAACCACTTTTCCACCACAGCTGCCCAATTACACAGAAATTAACTGTCAGGACCTGAATTTTGCGCTCAGACATACAGCCAGAGTCACATACAGGAGGCTGGCCTTGGCAGATATGTGCATTTCTGGTCCTTGAATACAGCAGCACATCTTTTCTAATTACTGGGCCAAGTTCACTCTCTTGTTCTTTCCAGCTGACAGCAAACTGAGCCATGGCACAAAACAACAAATAATAACCTGGCATAGACAGGCTTCTAACATTTGGAGTTTCGATCTTAATAAGTAGATAACTTAAACATATAGCTGTTGCTCAAACTGACTGTCTATTGAAGGTGTTGAATAAAAATATACACGTCTAACTGGGCTTGGCAAGGCTTCCTAAATGCTTAAGACTTCCTTTACCTTTATTTTCCTCAGTCTTAATGGCGACACCAGTCTCAGATTTGGCCGTTCTCCAAACACTTTGCTCTCTTAAAAGATGCAACAGTGCAGTTTGGCAGCTGGCACAAAGGCAGAGTAGGGAGACAACATATTACCCAAGACCAGAGCGAGGCTGCATTCCCACATCTAAGACGTCCAACATCCAAAGTACACATTTCCATCAAAAATGCAAAGCGATTTTTCAGCCTTTTGAGGAAGCTGGCTTCTTCTGTTCCCCCCCGTACAGATGCACAGTGTGGCTGGCAGGACTAGTCGGATTCTGGGCAGGATTTATGCCTGTAACCAGCATGAGATCAAAGACATTAAAACTCGGAAAGGAAATTGACTGTGAAATATGCGTTTATTTATATGAACAGAAAAATAATTAAAAGCAAGCGAGACAGAGGAATATGGAATGTGTAGGAGAAAAGCTAGACTAAAGCTTTATTAAAGATTCAACCCTCATAAGGAATGAACAAAACAAAAACTGATCAAGATGACAGTAAAAGCCCATCAGAACCAGATTACAGGAACAAAAGACGACACCACCCGAAAGGGGAAAAGGCTTACGAAAACAAAATGCATCCGTAGGTGACAGCAAAAAAGTAAATAGGCTAAAATAGTCATGATGAGAAAACAAAGAAGCAGAAGCGCAGTGAGTTTTGATTAATAACAAATGTACTTTTAGACAAGTTTTACTCGAAATTCTGCATCGTTGTAAAAGATTCATTCATTTGCAGCGTCTGCCGTCTTTGGTTTACAGTACCTCGTGTATTTCAGTGTATTTTAAGTCCTAGGCATCACAGATACTTTCTTTGCTGTGTCATAAACTTTAGACGAAGCTGTTCAGCTCTCCACTACCATGTCTGACATGTACTTTTCTCTGACCTTCGCCTCAGTGGAAAGCACTGTCCCAGCACAGGTGAAGCAGGAGAAAAGTGGCCTAATGGTCCATGGCTGCCAGAGCTGTTTTTTAGACAGAGAGAAATGACAATGAGCTGAAGTAAGAGTGTGAGGAGGGAGACGGGCTTAAGGGAGGCCTGCAGCACTTTGGGGGAAAATCAGGTTTTTTTCTGGTGTTTCTTTATCAGGATATTTGTGGCTCCGTCAGCCGGTCAGATCATCCAAGGTGTTCTGTACCTTACAGGGAGTGCAGAATTATTAGGCAAGTTGTATTTTTGAGGAATAATTTTATTATTGAACTACAACCATGTTCTCAATGAACCCAAAAAACTCATTAATAGCAAAGCTGAATGTTTTTGGAAGTAGTTTTTAGTTTGTTTTTAGTTTTTAGTTCTCTTGGTGGCGCTGTCACTTGGTGTTCGCTCACTCTGCGGTAGAGTATCACTTCCTGTTCCTGCTTAAACACAGTGGTGTTTCTGAGTAGCTTATTTGCTTAGCAATTTAATTAACAACTTTTAAATACATTCTTCTTTCATAGTATAATCTTCACGTGCTTCATCCGAAGCACACTTTCTGTGTACTCACTACCTAATTTATAGCCAAAGTATTCACTCACTGTCTCTGTACTGTTTCGCTAGCTTAGCTTAGCTCGTAGCCGACTCGTTAGCACCATGGCTACTTCACCTGTCCCTCCTGCACTTTCTTGCTCATTGTGTCAGATGTTTAGTTACTCCTCGGCCTCCTTTAGCAGTAATGATATCTGTAACAAATGTAGCATATTTGCAGCTCTGGAGGCCAGGATTACTGAATTGGAGACTCGGCTTCGCACCCTTCATTCACCCGTAGCTAGCCAGGCCCCTGTAGCTGGTGCAGCCGAAGATAGCGTAGGCCCCGCTAGCTGTTCCCCGGCCGACCCCAAGCAGCTGGGGAAAGAGGGCGGCTGGGTCACGGTGAGGAGGAAGCATAGTCCTAAACAGAAGCCCCAGGTACACCACCAACCCGTTCATGTGTCTAACCGTTTTTCCCCACTCGGTGACACACCCGCCGGGGGTCAAACTCTGGTAATTGGTGATTCTGTTCTCAGACATGTGAAGCTAGAGACACCGGCAACCATAGTCAATTGTCTTCCAGGGGCCAGAACAGGCGACATTGAAGGAAATTTAAAACTGCTGGCTAAGGGTAAACGTAAATTCAGTAAAATCATAATTCACGTCGGCAGTAATGACACCCGGTTACGCCAATCGGAGGTCACTAAAATCAATATTGAATCGATGTGCAACTTTGCTAAAACAATGTCGGACTCTGTAGTTTTCTCTGGTCCCCTCCCCAATCAGACCAGGAGTGACATGTTTAGCCGCATGTTCTCCTTAAATTGCTGGCTGTCTGAGTGGTGTCCCAGAAACGATGTGGGCTTCATAGATAATTGGCAAACCTTCTGGAGGAAACCTGGTCTTGTTAGGAGAGACGGCATCCATCCCACTTTGGATGGAGCAGCTCTCATTTCTAGAAATATGGACAAATTTATTAAACCCCCCAAAATATGACTATCCAGAGTTGGGACCAGGAAGCAGAGTTGCAGTCTTACACGCCTCTCTGCAGCTTCTCTCCTCCTGCTACCCCCCCAAAAACCCATCTCCATAGAGACTGTGTCAGCTTCCAAAAAGACAAAAAACAAACTAAAAACCAGCAACAAACAACTTAAACATAAACAATCAAAAAGAAAGAACAATACAGTATCCACATCTGAACCAAAGAGTAAAACAGTGAAATGTGGATTATTAAATATTAGGTCTCTCTCCTCCAAGTCTCTGTTAGTACATGACTTAATAATTGATCAACAAATTGATTTACTCTGCCTTACAGAAACCTGGTTGCAGCAGGATGATTATGTTAGTTTAAATGAATCAACACTCCCGAGTCATTCTAACTACCAGAAACCTCGAAGCACAGGCCGAGGGGGCGGTGTGGCAGCAATTTTTCACACCAGCCTATTAATTAATGAAAGACCAAGACAGACTTTTAATTCATTTGAAAGCCTGATGCTTAACATTGTCCACCCCAGCTGTGAAACTCAGAAACCAGTCTTACTTGTTATCATCTATCGTCCACCTGGGCCTTACACAGAGTTTCTGTCTGATTTCTCAGACTTTATATCTAATTTAGTTCTGAGCTCAAATAAAATAATTATTGTGGGTGATTTTAACATCCATGTAGATGCTAAAAATGACAGCCTCAACATGGCATTTAGTCTGTTATTAGACTCAATTGGCTTCTCTCAAAATGTAAAAGAACCCACCCACCACTTTAATCACACTCTAGATCTTGTTTTAACATATGGCATAGAAACTGAACATTTAACAGTGTTTCCTGAAAACCCTCTCCTGTCTGATCATTTCCTGATAACATTTACATTTACAATAATTGATTACACAGCAGTGGAGAGTAGATTTTATCAAAGTAGATGTCTTTCTGAAAGCGCTGTAACTAAGTTTAAGAATATAATCCACCCACTGTTATCATCTTCAATGCCCTGTACCAACACAGAGCAGAGCAGCTATCTGAACGCTACCCCAACAGAGGTCGATTATCTTGTTAATAATTTCACCTCCTCACTACGTACGACTCTGGATACTGTAGCTCCAGTGAAAACTAAGGTCTCTAATCAGAAGTACCTGACTCCGTGGTATAATTCTCAAACACGTACCCTAAAGCAGATGACTCGTAATCTGGAGAGGAAATGGCGTGTCACAAATTTAGAGGATCATCATTTAGCCTGGAGAAATAGTTTGCTGCTTTATAAGAAAGCCCTCCGCAAAGCCAGAACATCTTACTATTCATCACTGATTGAAGAAAATAAGAACAACCCCAGGTTTCTCTTCAGCACTGTAGCCAGGCTGACAAAGAGTCAGAGCTCTGTTGAGCCAACCATCCCTTTAACGTTAACTAGTAATGACTTCATGAACTTCTTCACAAATAAAATTTTTATCATTAGAGAAAAAATTACCAGTAATCATCCCACAGATGTAATATTATCTACAGCTACTCTTAGTACCATTGATGTTAAGTTAGACTCTTTTTCTCCAATTGATCTTTCTGAGTTAACTTCAATAATTACTTCCTCCAAACCATCAACGTGTCTTTTAGACCCCATTCCTACAAAACTGCTCAAAGAAGTCCTGCCATTGATTAATTCTTCGATCTTAAATATGATCAACCTATCTCTAATGGTCGGCTATGTACCACAGGCCTTCAAGCTGGCTGTGGTTAAACCTTTACTCAAAAAGCCATCTCTAGACCCAGCAGTCTTAGCTAATTATAGGCCAATCTCCAACCTTCCTTTCATATCAAAAATCCTTGAAAGAGTAGTTGTCAAACAGCTAACAGATCATCTGCAGAGGAATGGTTTATTTGAAGAGTTTCAGTCAGGTTTCAGAGCTCATCACAGCACAGAAACAGCTTTAGTGAAGGTTACAAATGATCTTCTTATGGCCTCTGACAGTGGACTCATCTCTGTGCTTGTCCTGCTAGACCTCAGTGCAGCGTTCGATACTGTCGACCATAATATCCTATTAGAGCGATTAGAACATGCTGTAGGTATTACAGGTACTGCACTGCAGTGGTTTGTATCATATCTATCTAATAGACTCCAATTTGTGCATGTAAATGGAGAGTCCTCTTCACACACTGAGGTTAATTATGGAGTTCCACAGGGTTCAGTGCTAGGACCAATTCTGTTTACATTATACATGCTTCCCTTAGGCAGCATCATTAGAAGACATAGCATACATTTTCACTGCTATGCAGATGACACCCAGCTCTATCTGTCCATGAAGCCAGATAACACACACCAATTAGTTAAACTGCAGGAATGTCTTAAAGACATAAAGACCTGGATGGCCGCTAACTTTCTGCTTCTTAATTCAGATAAAACTGAGGTTATTGTACTCGGCCCTGAAAATCTTAGAAATATGGTATCTAACCAGATTCATACTCTGGATGGCATTACCTTGGCCTCCAGTAACGCTGTGAGGAACCTTGGAGTCATTTTTGACCAGGACATGTCCTTCAACGCACATATTAAACAAATATGTAAGACTGCTTTCTTCCATTTGCGCAACATCTCTAAAATTAGAAATATCCTGTCTCAGAGTGACGCTGAAAAACTAGTTCATGCATTTATTACTTCCAGGCTGGACTACTGTAATTCATTATTATCAGGATGTCCAAAAAACTCACTGAAAAGCCTTCAGCTAATCCAAAATGCTACAGCAAGAGTACTGACAGGGACTAGAAGGAGAGAGCATATTTCTCCTGTTTTGGCTTCCCTTCATTGGCTTCCTGTTAAATCCAGAATTGAATTCAAAATCCTGCTCCTCACATACAAGGTCTTAAATAATCAGGCCCCATCTTATCTTAATGACCTTGTAGTACCATATCACCCTATTAGAGCACTTCGCTCTCGCTCTGCAGGCCTACTTGTTGTTCCTAGAGTATTTAAAAGTAGAATGGGAGGCAGAGCCTTCAGTTTTCAGGCCGCTCTTCTGTGGAACCAGCTTCCAGTTTGGATTCGGGAGACAGAAACTATCTCTACTTTTAAGATTAGGCTTAAAACTTTCCTTTTTGCTAAAGCATATAGTTAGGGCTGGACCAGGTGACCCTGAATCCTCCCTTAGTTATGCTGCAATAGACGTAGGCTGCCGGGGGATTCCCATGATGCATTGAGTTTTTCCTTTCCAGTCACCTTTCTCACTCACTATGTATTAATAGACCTCTCTGCATTGAATCATATCTGTTATTAACCTCTGTCTCTCTTCCACAGCATGTATTTTATCCTGTCTTCCTTCTCTCACCCCAACCGGTCGCAGCAGATGGCCGCCCCTCCCTGAGCCTGGTTCTGCCGGAGGTTTCTTCCTGTTAAAAGGGAGTTTTTCCTCCCCACTGTCGCCAAAGTGCTTGCTCATAGGGGGTCATATGATTGTTGGGTTTTTCTCTGTATCTATGAAGCGCCTTGAGGCGACTTTTGTTGTGATTTGGCGCTATATAAATAAAATTGAATTGAATTGAATTGAATAGTTTTAGCTATTTTAGGGGGATATCTGTGTGTGCAGGTGACTATTACTGTGCATAATTATTAGGCAACTTAACAAAAAACAAATATATACCCATTTCAATTATTTATTTTTACCAGTGAAACCAATATAACATCTCCACATTCACAAATATACATTTCTGACATTCAAAAACAAAACAAAAACAAATCAGCGACCAATATAGCCACCTTTCTTTGCAAGGACACTCAAAAGCCTGCCATCCATGGATTCTGTCAGTGTTTTGATCTGTTCACCATCAACATTGCGTGCAGCAGCAACCACAGCCTCCCAGACACTGTTCAGAGAGGTGTACTGTTTTCCCTCCTTGTAAATCTCACATTTGATGATGGACCACAGGTTCTCAATGGGGTTCAGATCAGGTGAACAAGGAGGCCATGTCATTAGTTTTTCTTCTTTTATACCCTTTCTTGCCAGCCACGCTGTGGAGTACTTGGACGCGTGTGATGGAGCATTGTCCTGCATGAAAATCATGTTTTTCCTGAAGGATGCAGACTTCTTCCTGTACCACTGCTTGAAGAAGGTGTCTTCCAGAAACTGGCAGTAGGACTGGGAGTTGAGCTTGACTCCATCCTCAACCCGAAAAGGCCCCACAAGCTCATCTTTGATGATACCAGCCCAAACCAGTACTCCACCTCCACCTTGCTGGCGTCTGAGTCGGACTGGAGCTCTCTGCCCTTTACCAATCCAGCCACGGGCCCATCCATCTGGCCCATCAAGACTCACTCTCATTTCATCAGTCCATAAAACCTTAGAAAAATCAGTCTTGAGATATTTCTTGGCCCAGTCTTGACGTTTCAACTTGTGTGTCTTGTTCAGTGGTGGTCGTCTTTCAGCCTTTCTTACCTTGGCCATGTCTCTGAGTACTGCACACCTTGTGCTTTTGGGCACTCCAGTGATGTTGCAGCTCTGAAATATGGCCAAACTGGTGGCAAGTGGCATCTTGGCAGCTGCACGCTTGACTTTTGTCAGTTCATGGGCAGTTATTTTGCACCTTGGTTTTTCCACACGCTTCTTGCGACCCTGTTGACTATTTTGAATGAAACTCTTGATTGTTCGATGATCACGCTTCAGAAGCTTTGCAATTTTGAGATTGCTGCATCCCTCTGCAAGATATCTCACTATTTTTGACTTTTCTGAGCCTGTCAAGTCCTTCTTTTGACCCATTTTGCCAAAGGAAAGGACGTTGCCTAATAATTATGCACACCTGATATAGGGTGTTGATGTCATTAGACCACACCCCTTCTCATTACAGCGATGCACATCACCTAATATGCTTAATTGGTAGTAGGCTTTCGAGCATATACAGCTTGGAGTAAGACAACATGCATGAAGAGGATGATGTGGACAAAATACTCATTTGCCTAATAATTCTGCACTCCCTGTATGGTTCTTCAAACTCTTACAGAGTTCAAGTCTTTGTTGGCAATCCTGTTAGTCATCACAAGGTTTTACTTTTACTTCACTACCACATAAGGAAATTTGGTAAATTTACCAGAACAATAAGGATTGTAATAAATAACAAATGTCGTATTAAATGTCAAATAAAGACTATATTAACACTATAAAAATATATTTAGTAAAATAATTGATAAATTACAGATATAGAAGATTTAATACCATTTAATTCCATATTGCCAATAAAGTGTCTCAGGATATGATGATGCTCACACAAACTTTGTCTTGTCGTCCTATTTTCTAGACTTTATCAGCTTTATGGTGGATTATTTTGATAACTTTATCGATAATTAGCAGCCGCTCAGCTGGACTGGGAAGATGAAAAAATTGGGCTGACTGTTAACATAAACTAACCCAGCGGTCCCCAAGCTTTTTTTGCGCCACGGACTGGTTAAACGTCAGACAATATTTTCATGGACCGGTCTTTAAGGTGTCACGGATAAATATAACAAAATAAAATGATACGACCAAGACAAAAACTGTGGTACTTTGTAAATATAATAATAAACGCAACTTCAGCTGTGTAATTGTGTAACTTTATTAGCAGCGTCCTCCTGAAATGCACCAACAACACTAAGAGTAACATCCTCCTCTCTGCCCCTTAATGCTCTCTGGTCGCTATGGTAACGTGTAAACATTTTTTACAAAATAAGACACATATATATGTATACACACACATATATATACACACACACACACACACACATATATACATATATATATATATATATATATATATATATATATATATATATATATATATATATATATATATATATACACAATTGTGGGTTTAGTATATAAAATATTTGTATACATCATGAAGGTGTTGGCACTAACCCTGTGCAGTGTTTATGGGAAGTTTCTGATTGGTCCACTCGTCTATTAGGAGATAGAGAACATGCAATTATATACGCATACACTGCAATCATTATAGTATAATATCATAATACTATAATCATTATAGTATTATTAACAATTTAATTACCTGTAACACAGTGGCCGTGTTTCCATATCGTAACGATTTCTATAAAATGACAGCCAAAGGTGCGAAATAATACACAGACATTCATAAAGCAGTTGTTAGTGGAAGGAATTCACAAGCAGAACAATTAGGTGTGATATGATCTGCACACAGATTCTCAGTTTCTTTAAAATTTCCCTCCGGATTGAAAGACAATATGGAACACAACACGATGGTGACAGCATAATGTGGCCACACCTTTCAGGTTGTCTTTCTTTGGAAATACGGTCTTTTTTGCCAAGGGGGAGACGCTGGATCATCATCACCATCTAGTCCTCCATGAGAAAAAAAGGCATAGGTTATCATTACCACTGCCCCCTTCCACTCATTAGAAATGGACAGGAGTGACACGAACTGAGTTATTGTAAGACGCATTTTTTCCTGACAGATTTCATCTTTTGTCCCTCCGGACAGGCTGTCAGGTGTTCAGCTGTCAGCTCAGATGGGAGCTGCTGCACCAGCATTTTTTCTTTCTTTTTTTTGTGGTTTCTTTTTTGAAGGGTGAATATAAGAGATCAACTGACATTATCACAAGAGAAACTTTACAAAGTTTACTTTGTGGTGGTCAAGCAAAAGGAGGGTGAGGGTGAAAGACAACACTTTGTGCCCCAGCAGAATATTCTGAATTCATGCAGTATTTGTGTGTGTGTTGTTATGGCTGCTGGCCTAACGATGACAGGTTAGTCCATCCTGCTCTCTTTCTTACTCTCCAGTGCATGTAAAAAAGAGGATACTGTATCGACCAAATTGCCACAGGTATCTGGGATTATCGTCCAACAGCAAACATACCGCGATTTTAATAAAATATCTTTTTAGAAGTTTGCATTTATTATTCACATCACAACGGAACCGGATGCAAACCGAGGTCAGCTGTCATCTATTGCCTCATGTTTATTCAGTCACACTGCAAATGCGAAAAGTAGGTTTAAGCTGTCACCGTCTTGAGGCTGCTGGGAATTAGAAGTACATCTTGTCTGAGTCGACAGTCGACTCGAATGTATATGCAGACATTTCCATGGAGAGGATGGAGCTTATCACCCATGATCTGTTTTGTTTTCCTCATCATCAGCACACAGCACAGATACATGCTGAATGTTTGGTGGCAGCCCGTGATTTCCTGGCACTTTTCTGACAGCTTTTCCCAGGATGTTGTTGTCCTTGGCAGCACAGAGCTGCACATACGAGTCCACCTTGTCTGCAGAAAGAAAGCATTGGCTTTGCCACTGCTTCCTGCAATGTGGTGCATTTAAGTGCTGTGAACAGGCTAGGCATCGATTGTCTGGAGCTTTATTTGACTTAAATTAGCAAGCATGAGCAATTACAAGTCTTTAGAGAAGAAAATGTTAAAGAGGAAGAAAAAGAATAATGCAAAGTGAAATGATTGGCTCGCTTTTATTTTGGCTTTCTGCTTTTATTTGATGGAGATAGCTTAAGAAAGACATGAAAGCGGTTAGAGAGAGGGAGGGTGAAATGCAGAGAAAGGGCCTGGGGCGTAATTGTGTTTGGATGGCAGGAGGAAGGACTCGGCCTTTGTGCATGGTGCACGTAGTCTGCCAGGTGAGCTGTTGGGGCCCCCCCACTTTTAATTTGTGACTTTGTTTTGGCTGTGGAATTAATTAACTTCTCTCATTTTCATTTCCTTTTAAGTTATTTAAGTTCACCCCCAGGCACCGGCTCATTTTCAATCATTGTGATCAAGGTTTACTGATGACAGCCTAACACATTTCATTTTGAAGCATTCACAATATGTACTTGGAACGAGCGTATTTATAGAGCGCTCTGATATTTTGATATTGTGTTTGTGTGTGTGTGAGTATAATGTTGTTTTATAGTTTGCATTACTACTTTAATCATATTCACAATAGATAGCATAGTTTGAACTGTATATTGCCATCAGCTGTTATTACCTTTATATCCAAAATCCACCCAAAGCTGCCTCTAAACTGAAAAGTTATTCAAAACATAATTTTTTTGTTATTGTATAAAGAAAAACATCCACATAATAAAGCTAGTCTTGCTAATCCTTTTTGCCTTTCTCTTGGGGGAGTACCGCTGCCTAATTTGATCATTAAGATAAAACTAAGCAATCATGTAAGAGCTTTATTAACATAGGTGTTTATTTTCAGAGCCCCTCTTAAAGTGTTGTCTTTCTCAAGCTGAGCTCCCCAGAATCCCAAATTGAAGTGTTGGAATGCCGCAAGGTACTTACAAAGAGAGTTGCATATGTATGCAAAGCCTTTTAAGTGTGAAAGCCAAACACAGTCATGTTTCAATTTTTAGGTGCATATTGGGTGTCCAGAGGGCAGTACTCTCAATTTTCATATTTTAGCATTAATATCCAACAGGCCATTCTTTACGGTGACTGTGGATAATGGGGCTGTCACCAGGACCTATATTTACAGGACATTACTGTTGTTTGCTATGTGTGAATATATCTTATTTAAACTAACTAATTAATAAATGCCATGGAACAGCAATGTGCAGCATCGACAAGTCAGGATAAACTCACTAAAGTGGCGATCTTGCATCATCAAGTAAATCCGTATTTTTTACAGTTACTCTCTTTCCCCCAAAACTCCTACAAACGTGACTTTGAATGCATCACTATTAAACAGTTCCAATTAATGCTATGAACATAAACAGAGAGACCCAGCTTGCAAGTGCATTAGGTATCAACCGCATGCAGCAGCATGTGGAAAATTCGAATCATATTCCCTAAAAGCCCCCTCTTGCTGTTTGAGAACGGATATTATCTCCCTCGCTGGCAACATGTTTGTTGTGACGAGCATGAATTATGAGAGCCACTAACAGCCCTTGAAAAAAGAATAATACACGTTGGACATGTAAGCTAATGTCAAGTTGAAAATTAGCAGACTGTAAAGCAGGGTGTTAAAAAATGAGTTTATTGGTGTTTATAGATAATGCATTTCCTGTAATGTGCCCAGCAGCAAAGTACCCACCACATCAGCTGAATGCAGACCCTGCTACAGGAAATACTGGGTAGCATCATGTTCTTAAAATAGCTTTATTTATTCTTACTTGCAAAAAGTTAGAAACATGTTCAAGCAGTTACTGTCCTTCCATTAAGTTTGGGATTTTCTAAAATGTAGATTAACAACATGAATAATCAAATAGCTCCTAAACTTGTAGTCAGGGCTGTGATGTAAGCAAACATGCATCAACATCCCTACTTATTCCCAGTATTGTCACAGTTGTCAGCAGATTAGACGTGACACCTCCCCATCTAGCTAACAATGAGTCAGCTAAACAACAATAACAGCTAATTATGAGCTAATGGTATGACAGCTAATATTATCAAAACAATCATTCCCTCTGATAAATAAATTAATTGCATTCTCCCATCGTATGAGAGTTTATTCATTAAATGTGTCACTACAACAATGTTATCAAAAATGACTTTCTTAAGCCTGGCTAAAAGCAGCTAAGAGACCAACAGAAGCAAAAAAAAAAAAGTTCAGGATATCCTCGAAAGCTCACCTCAGCATCGCTGTCATCGGTCAGAAGCAAGCTTGACTGACTCATCAACTCCTTTCACACAGTTTCTTCTTCAGAGTAAATAGCTGTGGACACCAGCTGAGGTAAACAGCAGACTGACCCTTACCTGACCTACACTTACTGCACATGAACAGCAGCTGGAGTTGTTTGCCCTACTGTAGCTAGGATTATGGACTTGAATTGGGAGGGGTAAGAGAGCAGAACTCAGTTGGCCGCAATCTACTGACATCTCGCAGTGACACTCTAACTTTCAGACTTAAACTTGGGAGATGGCAGCTTTGACTGAGAGGTGGACACCAAAACAAATGGCTGGAGCTGTTGTTTGTAAGCTAGGCGTCACCACCACTCGTTCAAGCCATGGATCCAGACTCGACCTCTCAGCCATGTTGGTGGTGTTGCAGTTACCTGAGAAATTCAGTTAACTGTAGAAATCTGCCCTCAAGTTGTGGTAAGTGAAAGTCTAGCACCTATGGATGCACCCAGTGTTGCCAACTCCTCAGTAAGGAATATCGCTATTGGCTGTCCTAAAAGTCGCTAGAAGTCGCTAAATGACGGCATCGCCTTATTTGCATAATTGATCGTGTTTATGTAGGAGAGAGAAATAAGACTGTGGAAGAGACAAAGTGAGTAACAAACACCCTAAAAGCATTTAGAATATATTTAGAACTACAAATTACATTTTTTTTACATTTTTTTTTTTTTAATGTCACAATTCCAACCCTCCTCCTTTATCCGGGCTTGGGACAAAAGTGACCCAAAATATGCACTCTGGCAGAGGTACTTTGTGTGTGTGTGTGTGTGTCTTTTTAAGTAGTTTTAAACCTTGTGATCCACAAAAAGTAACAGTAAAAGAAGAGCATTTAACTTTGTTAACAAACTACATTAACAATCAAAATGGACATAGCAAGCCTCTCCAGACAGCTTCAGTCGAAATCACAAGATGGAGTTAAGGCTCAGCAAGGACATCCGATTTCTAAATTTGCAACGATGTATTTTAGTCCATTGATTTATTTTAGACAAAGAACAACGTACATCTACCGCTTCTCCCAACCTGCGTTATAGTCAGTGCGGGAGCAGCAGCTTCGCTCATTTGAGGACTATCCGCCGCCTGTGAGCGCTTTGGCACGGGCGAGGTGTCCACGGCAGCACCCGCTGCTTGTAAGAGCAATACGTGCGTTCACGTCAAAAAGTTGTCATAAGTCTCCAATAATACCAGAAAAAGTCGCCAAATTTGTCTCTAGTCGCTTTTTTTTTTTAAAAGTCAGTCAGTCTGAAAACTCGCTAAATATAGCAACAAAGTCTCTAAGTTGGCAACACTGGATGCACTTTGCTCCTACAGCTTGCTAGCACTAGCCTATAACTCCATAGTCTCGTCCAAATGTTGTTACGGCAAAACACTGGGGCTTAACAAAACAGTGGCTCTGCCAGTCACATACACTCTATGGTAAAACTCGAGAAATTCCAAACTCTGTAGTGTTCCTTTGATCAGTGTCCTTCGCTTTTTAAAACACATTTTCTGTTAAGAATCTGCGGTCTTATGTTATCAACAGGCTTTGAAAATGGCTTTAACTCAAGATCCAATTACTAGGTTTCTTAGGCTTTTAACCACCACTTTGCTTAGCTGTCATGAAAATGGCTTACTTGTCTTTGATGACGACCCACAGAGTGGACCTTGAGGCAAGATTATTTTGTCAAATGAACATTTTCTGTATCAAGAATTTACAAGGCTCCTCCAGAGAAGCAGCAGCACGTTATGCAACTGTTTTTACAGACTGAGCAGTGCTAGTCATGAGCAAAATTAATTCTCCTTCTAAAATCAATACAGCAAACATTAAATATCCTAATCCCTTTATGTGGTCACAATTCTGTATATAATCACTTTACTGCTGCATCCTCTTTGCAGATCTCATGATCCATTTCAAAATTAAACAACCCAGTATTATGTGAATCTGGACTAAAACAGCTTGTTTAAAACAAACGGGCTTTATTCTCAGTTTAAGAAGGGCGCACTTGCCCTTTTGGTCAAATTATTCCAAGTGCCACCTGCAAGTCTGGAACCGCAAGCTGCCAAATTCCTGATTAAATGTGGCTTGCTCGTTGCGGTGGCAGCAAACTTTTAGCAGGATTTGGGATGGTATTCCAGTTTGAATGAAATCTGATACTGGTGCAGGTTAATGTGGGCATTAATACGAATAATATAATAATTTGCAATTCCACACTGCCAGCCTCAAAATGGCAGTAACTAGAATGGAGATTAGAGTCAGTAATACTTGAATCACGGATGCCTCTACAAGTATTAACATTAATACCACTTAGCCTTTAAATTCATACGTTCCATAAACCCCAGCGTGCCAGGAAATGCCGAACGGTGCGTCTCACCGATGACAGTGTTTTTATTAATGTAAGTGCTGTTACGCTGGGCAGCCCTATAGGCGAGGGACACCTTCTTCATCAGCCCGTATGGCGGCACTCACACCAGCAAGCTGTTTGGGAACGCTAGAAAAAAAAAATTAGCTTGAAGTGGCAACACTCCTGCAGTTAATTAACAGGAATCTCAATGTGTTGGCGCTGTAACAAACACACAGCCTGAGGGAGAGGGGAGGTAGAGGTGGAGGTGGAGGGAAGCTGGGAGGGATGGGTGGATAGATATGTGCGTCTGTCAGTAATTTAAATGAGACGCGGCCTCGTGAACGAGCGGTGAGAGCGCAAGTGCCATTCGACGCATCTGTGTCACTCCCAAAAAAGACAGCGGTGTCGGTATGTGTTGATATATGCATGCAGATATATGCACACTCGTGTATATTTACAGGCCTTAAATGCACATGTGGATTCATTCATATCACCTCTTATACGGACTGCATTTTAAACGTTTATTCTTTTATTCATAAGGCATTTACAAACAGTCTTCCTCCCCCACACCATTCCCCAGTCCCTCTTATGTGGTTATGATACCTACCAAACTGTGTGCCTTTAAAGGTCATTACTGATGGGAATTCATAGTATGTTGCTTATATTGATGTACCTTATATTGTAGTGCAGGATTAAATATATGCTAAAAGGGGAATAATAACTTAGAAGGATTCAGACTGACGGAATTTTATATTCAGCCTACAACTAGGTCAGTGTTGTAAGACGAGCCAGCGTAGACTTCCTCCTGCTTCTGTCTTTCCTCAAGTGCTGGACTGTATCTTGACAGATATGCTGCCAACCATAATAAATTGTGACCACGTCTTCCACTCTGACAGATGGAGTGGCAGATCTTTGCACGGGATTTTGATCTGGTCCTTGAATGTCCCGTCTGTCTTCGTGGAAGAGCACTGGCCTGGATGGTGGAGGCAGTTGGTGCTTTTGAAAATGCTGGATTGCTAAAATAAATAAATAAATAAATAAATAATTTAAAAATGACCTTTTGTGTTTAGAAGGAAACTGTTCATACACGGCCAAACCAAATCAGCAAGGCTTAAGTGCCCAGAGCTGTGGTAGCGTGTTAACTCGCAGTAAAATGTTTGCGTGCTTTTGACATTCCCGGCAATTTGGGCACGCTGGAACGAGTTCTGAGTCGTTAAATAAACCCGCTTGTCTTCATGTGGACGGTGCACTGGAGCTATACTTGTAAAGTATGCACATCAGATGCATGCAGACGCAGGGAAAATTTTGTTTTGCGGTTATAGGGTTTTTTTTTTTCAGCTCTAAAATCTACAAACCAGTGATATACTTTTTAATATATCAAAAGAGACTGTTGGTTTATACTATTTAAACCAACCTTTGGAACAGAGACTACAATTTTTGCTTTTTTGATGACTCTGAAAGACAAATCAGCAACTTTTTGATCTGTCGACTGACTGACCTCACTTCATTCACATGAGCGTAATGTCAATTTTTGATCATTTTGATCTCTTTTAAAAGGAAATAGACAATTAATACTGTGACTGACAAGTACCTGCAGCATGAATCGTACAGGTCCCTCAGTTCCCCAGTCAAATTCAATCCTTGAGCCTAACGTCTGGTTTCAGAGCACCCAAAGGAGGGCAGCATAAAAGCTCAAAGTCGAGGCTTCAAACGACTTTACAAACCAATGGGTGACCAAACTATTTTTAAAAGATGCTGGGGCTCGGCAACCTTCTACGTTAAAGAGCCATTTTACCATCTCCTACCAAACAACTGGAGAACAACTGGACAGTGGATGGAGGATGAATGAGTTAAAATTAGTCCTCTTTTTCATATAGATTTGTTTTTTCCGAGCTTGTGGGAGCTACAGCTGAGTGGCAACAGAGTCACTGGTTGCCGACCTCAGTATACCTTACTCTAAACTTAATATGAAGGTTTTTGTAGATATTGCCACGATTAAACTATTAGATTTTTCAAATACTTAATCTCATTTAAGAATACAAACAATTCTCTGGTCTTTCTATATAATTATATCCAGGATGCTGTGTTAGTGCTCTGTGGCTGCGCATTGCCTCCACAATTAGGTTTTGAGAGAACAGAGGTGGTCTGGGCTCTTTTCTGACGTTATTGTCCATACTGAAGCTTGTCATCCTCGTCCAGACAGTCTTCCTCATGTGCTGTGTCAAGATTACACTTGCGGATTCAGTTACAGAGACGAGCCAATCATACTCCCAAAGTAGCTTACAACCAAAGTCTGCACTCATGTTTCCACCCTTTTTAAGGAAAACAAAAAAGAAACACCTCGTGTTCACTGATTCCAGCATCACTGTTTTATAACATTGTATCTGATAACTGGGTAGGACGAGACATTTTACTATAATCTCAAAGCCATTACCATCAGATGTGTTGACACGAGACTCACTAAATTCGGCTGTTATCTAATCTGATCTTCCTGTTTGTGCCCCGTCGATGAGCAGCAGCCTTTCTGTAAAAGTGATCAGAGCGGCAGTCATTTGCATCCAGCTGAACCAGCAGCAGGATGTTGAATGATCGTGACGTACCTCGCGATAATGATCATCTCCGAGATTGCGACTGTAGCATGATTACACTTTTGCAATATTTTCTCGCACTGATTAAATTTAGTTCTGATGGCTTTTTAACACATAAAGTCACAGCTGAACACTGCCTGCAGATGCTCACAGACACTCCCAATAAGGAATTCACTTCTGTACCTATTTGATGCTGTTTTCATAAATTATTGACGCTCCTGTCCTCCTTCAGCCCTGCCTCTAACTTCTTCATCCTGGGAGATTATCAATGAGAGCTCCTCTGTAATTCCAACAAACAGCTACCTCTTTTGTTCCCATCTGCTCGGCACAGAGGCTGGAGCAGCGAGGGTCTCTGTCATGTTGATGTGAGGACAGACTGAAGCAGACACCTCCAGCTGCACCGTCTGCACCTGTCCCACCTGGAGCGCCATCAACACTGTTTCCTCCTGGTAGTGTTAATATCCTACAGCTGACAGCTTTATGCTATCTACCTGCAGCTGAGGCTGGTTTGCAAAGATCAATATGGAGATAAACTTCTGAGAGATGGAGACACGTTAGGTATTTTTTACTCTTGAGACAATTCAGCAGATGTTTAACTGTGGCGAAGGTGAAGGATTGTAATTGTCCTGTCTATTGCAGGGGATTTTATGGAAAGTGGAGACTGTGCCCCCTGCAGAAAAAAACTCATTTGTGCAAGCTGTTATTGTGACCGTTTAAATCACTACCCCATGACCAAATAAATGTATAACGTTTACTTTGGGGTCTCACCTTTAAACAGAATAAATCTCCAAAACCCTGAAAACATTAAAAAAAAAACCACATTTCTTACAGGTGTAAAATGTGTAGTTCAACCCAAATCATGACCTTTTCTCAAATCTAACCAAGGAGCCAGTCCTGCTAAGCCCCAGGGCATCAAAAACCTGATGTCATTACAAAGAAACACACAGAAACACAAGGTGTCCTATAGAGTCAGAGGACTGTTTCATTTTGTAGCTTTTTTTACTTAATGCTGAGCTGTATTTAACTTGGCTCAACCCTGCATATTAAAAATTTACACTTATTGGCATTCAGTTTGTTTAAATGTCATTGACTTTTAATAAGCATCTGTATGTGGCTAATTTGGGTAATTCTGGAGCTCTTGTATGAATCATTTCAGATCGCCATCACAAATAGGAGTTGTTAGAAAATAGTTACAGTCATATGATTAAACAACACGCTCTCACTCCCAAAGCGTAACATTTTACGCTAGGTGACAAATCGTCGGTATATTAGGCTTCTGGGCACCCAACACGTCCCTATATTACGAGATCGGAAAAATGAGGAAACATGAGAACCGTTTGGAATGAATCTACACATGTACGTTCGTTTTACTTAAATCACTTTGGAAAACACTATCTAACGCAGGGGTGGGCAATTCCAGGCCTCGAGGGCCGGTGTCCTGCAGGTTTTAGATCTCACCTTGGGTCAACACACCTGAATCACATGATTAGCTCGTTACCAGGCCTCTGGAGAACTTCAGGACACGTTGAGGAGCTAATTTAGCCATTTAAATCAGCTGTGTTGGTTCAAGGACACATCTAAAACCTGCAGGGACACCGGCTCTGGAGGCCTGGAGTTGCCCACCCCTGATCTAACGTCACTAAAGTGCTGGTTAGGGTTAGGGATAAGGTCAGGGTTAGGGCTGGAACGTGTATTACCGCGGGAGCGTCATTCTACTGGATTTAACCCGGCGCATAACATAAGAACACGGAAGCAACGTCTCTAGACTTGACAAATCGTTACTATATTACACCTCAGGAGTGAGAACGGGCTGGATTAAAAGGAGGTTTAGGAAGTGTAGGAATTTGAGGTGTTTTGTTTCCGATCCATCTCTGCAGCAGATGAGACTGTGAGTTTTAAAGTACAACCTCTGCATACTTCAATAAGAAGTAAGATGCTATAGATAGATAGATATGTGCAATAAATCACTATACACAGCAGCAGGAGTGATGGATGTCTGTGAGTGTTCTAACCAATTAGAACGCCCACAGACACTATGTGATTGTTCTAATTGGTTATCAGAGCGACGAAGGAAAGAAACTGTACAGATACTTGTTTTGGCATAGCGTCCTCTGTAGCACCTACCACAGGTCCACCTATAGGTCTCCATAACTTGGCTTTAGCACTAATTTTGTAGATCTTTAAATCAGTAAGCCAGTATCTCTATAAAAGCCCATAAATGTGCTTGCTTCTCTTGATTATTCTGGGAAACTGTCTATAGTATACTGTCGATTTTTGCATTACTAACCTTGAGAAACTCTCCTAACTCAGTCTGCTAAATAAATTTAATGTTTCAAAGAGTGCAATGTGGTAAAAAAAAAATTATGCTAATAAGTTAAGGGGGGAAAAAAAGTCCAGCTGAGTAGTAAAAGCACCAGAGTTAAGCAGCCAAAACTACTCCTCAGTTCTGAAGTAGATAAAATGCTGGACGTGTGCCTGCATTAAATCAGGCACCCAATTAATCAGAATAGTAATCAGGTTCTCCATGTTCCAAACTCACTGCGCCGCAGACTAGTGCTAGTCTCACTGTTGCAAGCGTTTGTATACAGAAGAGGAAGAATTGCTGTAATGAAATCTGAAAAATTGGAATTAAATGCAATTAAAGATAACAGTGTAGAGAGAGGAGTTGTTTACTGGGCCCTAGATTGGTTCATAAGGGGACAAATTTGGGTCAGTCATCTCAACAGTGCTTTCTCATCTTGCATTTAGTGTTGCCTGCTTGCCTGGTGTTACAGTTTTCATTATCGCGAGCAGGGGAGAAGCAGAAGCTAATCTTTCCATGACCAAGTAGATTAAGCTAGCAAAGCAGGGGTTTTTTGTATAACAGGAGCGGATTTATTGTTTGCAAAGTGCTAAAGCAACAGCATCCTGACCTTGTGCTGAGTATTACTCACTCGCCCTCTGGTGCAATCTCAGAGTGTGTGTCTGACTAATTGATCTGTGAGGCAAAATTATGTTGGGATGGAATCCACATTCGTTTTTTTTAGTGCGGACAAAAG
This sequence comes from Perissodus microlepis, assembly GCF_051167445.1. Classification (NCBI taxonomy): domain Eukaryota; kingdom Metazoa; phylum Chordata; class Actinopteri; order Cichliformes; family Cichlidae; genus Perissodus; species Perissodus microlepis. The sequence continues at coordinate 28,450,717 of NC_140470.1, read as the reverse complement.
ATTTTGACAAACAGACCAGTGCTTTTTGTACGATAGCAGGCATGCAGTTGATTTAATCAGTTTTTTTTTGACTACACAATAAGTGATAATGGACCTGATGGTGCCCCTAATTATCTCAGGACTGTGTCATCTACAACAACAGTTGCTTCAGGCAAGAGGACACTCTGCATGATCTTGAATTATCTGTTTATGTGGTTTCCTGATAGCAGCACTGAGCTAATACACTTTTCCCTCGTATTGTAAATCAGTCCTGCACAGTTTTTGTAGCCACAACAAAAACTAACCCGTGTGATAGATTAGCTTTACTATAAAGATAGACCTAAATGATTGAGATGCACCAATAGTAATTTATCCAATTTAATGTAATTTGCTAATTAACTAACAATTTGACAATTTAAACTAAACCCGTCACGTGTCAGTGTTTTCTCAAAAAAATGCACAACATCACAAGGCACCGGGGTTCATTTAGGCAATGAAAAGTTTCTGTCTTTGTTACTCAGATGCAAGCCACACTGAAAGCCCTGCGACTGTAATGTTCAGCATGTCTGAGGAAATGCAATTGTTGGAAAGATGAAAAATGAGAATGATATTAGAGGAACAGTCATGTTGTTGTCTAAATCAAAAGGTTTATCCTCTGTACTATGGGGATATTAGAGTCGGACTCAGCTTGCCAGCCTCTTACGTCTTGATACTTCCATCCATCAACGCTCCTCAAATGGACTTTGTCAGCTTAAGCTGCAGTTTGACTCTCAGTATTTTGAAGTTTTATTATAGTTTTCAGTGGGTCACAACACTTCTATCACAGTAGAAGTCCCACATAGGCAAGCCATGAAGGGGAAAAAAGGCTGTGAACAGAAGCTTTACTTTATTTAGTCATTAAATTAGTGGAATGATCTTCACTTAATGCAGTTTTGTCTGACTAATAACCATTTTTTTACTACTTTGATAGGTTCAGTGTCAGCCTGATTTATGTTATGGAGACCCAAATGTGCATACATATCTCGATAGTACAGTGAGTCTATCTAGTAGGTTTTATCTCACTTTGGACTACAATTGTGTGTTCTAGAATTTTTGATTCTAAAACAACTACAGCACAGTCAGTCTATATATAGGCATTGTCTCATATACAGGTGCTGAAAATTAATGAACTAATGGAAACTCCAATGTGGTAATAAGACTGTTTTGAGTATATCGGTTTCTTTAATCTGTGCTGGCATGCAGCACGTTGCAACAACAGTTACGTCAAACCAGTAGCAACAGAGCTGTAGCACATCTGAGTCACATGCAAACCTTTTTTTCTTTTATTTTCAGATTCGCAAATAGAATAATTGTGGTGATTAAAACGTGTGCGGGTCTACTTTTTCCAATGCAGAAAATTGATCAAGAATCAACAGTAGTATAATTTAATTTGATTGTTATCATTGTTATTATACAATTTCTTAACAAAAATATCAGTATAATCCTCCTCAGTTTTATGTTACAGTTCAATTTTTATGTACTGATAATGCTTGTCTGCTGAAATCTAAGATGCTTCAACACATTCAGATAACGAGGGAACTGGAAAAACATCATAATAACGTTTTTTTTTTAATCCAGTCACTATCAGGTGACCATACCTGATATTTTTCCCTGTGTTTCTGTTATTTGTCCCTTCTATAGGAATAGTGAGGCATGCGCTGAGCTATACTAGATGTTGGTGCAGTTGTTGGTACTGTTACATCAGAGCAAAAGGGTTAATTGCTTGACGTTGCTTTTCTCCAGTCCAAAGACGTGCTTGTTTGGTTTACTGGTGATTATGAACTGGCCTTATGTTACTCTGCAGTCACAGTGGTTGCAGACTGCAACACAAACAGAAGTGTTGTGACAGTGTGCAATGAGCTGGTCTGCAAACACCCAAAGTTGGCAGCCATCTTCAACGTTCAGTTCAGTCACTGGGCAACAACTTTTTTTCCTAATTGCAAGGAGGTTGACATCCTATTTTCATTCGATTGCGACTGAGCCATTAGTCTTGTGATTGGCTGGTAACCTGTGCAGGATGCACCCCACCTCCCGCCCTGTAACAGCTGCAATGGGCTCTGGCCCACCAGCAACCCTGAGGTAGATAAGTGGTTAATTTGATTTTATAAGAGCCCAATCGGGGTGAAATGACAGGGAGACTTTCATACTGCCAATATATATAACACTTACATCACTACATCTCGATATTTGCATTTTGGCATTTCAGTGCAGGCTGTAAAAAGGACAAAGGTCTTAAGCCACAGTTAAATGAAAAGTGGGTGCTACAGTCTTGTGATGAGGTCTGATATCCTCGGGTCTCACTTTAACCATTCCTCGATGTGTTTACTGTGTCTGGCTATTCTGTCAGTCTCCTTTCCTTTTGCCAGCTCTCTTAGATGGCTGAGGACAAGTAACACTGCCACCGCTAATCTCCCATTCCCATGTTTTATCACCGTGACAGAGAGGGAGTTGTGATAGTGCACTCTGTAGGCTGAGTAATCCTTTTGACAAAATTGCAAGCAGTGTTTATTCAATGCCTTTGACTGCAGCACAGAGGAGAGGCGTCATATCTAGAATAGAAAGCATAAACTGGCAACCTGGACACATTTCTGGGAACAGCAGCCTTGACATTTTTTTTTAGCCTTGGCTTTTACAGTGGTGCACCAGTGTTTGGCAGAGTGTTGTCAACTTGGTTTGAAATATCTTCATCCGGTGCCACGTGTTGAGGTTCAGATAGGGTTTGTTTTTTGTTGATGTCAAATAGTTTGTTACTTAATAGTTTATTCCTCCAATGGCACTGCAGCCTATCCCAGTAGAGATCAGGCAACCAAACACTGTGAAATTTACCCATCCATCTATCCATCCATTCATTAATCCATCCATCCATCATCTATCTATACATTTTTTTTACATTTATCTAGGACTGGGTTGTGGTAGCAGCAGAGGTGTTTCCAGGCTAGCCAAAAGATGTAATCTCGCCAGCATGTCCTGGGTCTGCCCCGGGACCTCCAGGGTGGGACTCACCTCACCAATGAGGTGCCCAGGAAGCTTGCTTGCGAGATGCCCAAGCCACTTCAACCAGCTCTTTTTGATGTAGCGGTTTTAGCTCATTCAGAATCACCACTTAGCTTAGTCTTTGGACTCTGGCAGGAAACTAGTGCACTGGGAGAACACATAAACGTCTATCACATAGGCCTAGTACTAAAAAAGTAATATTATTCCATACTAAGTTGTGAGTTAGAGCAGTTTCATGCTTGGATCACAAGTCTGGTACTCTATACCTGAATTCCCCGATGCCTTTTCCCCCTACAAAGTAACCATTAGTGTCTTTGCAGTCTCCTTCGAAGCAACTCAAGTAGGCCTCTGCCCCGTTTAATGGTCTGAAAACAAAAGCACAGACTTCTTCCCTCTCAAGGGCCATTAGAGAACAATGCTCAATCTGACATTCACAACATCCACTTAACCAGCGTCTACGTTGGCAACGTTCTTTGTCATCCACCTAGTCCTTTTGTCTCGGCTATTTGATCCATAAACAAACATTCTCCTTACCCTCCCATTCATTTTTCAAACCCACAGCCATAATATCTCCCCAGACAGCAAGCGCTACCCCATATATGCTTCTAAGCGGTGAGCTCCGGCGCTTTCCATTAGCCACACGAGCAAAGCGTTAACCTTCGCCTTTGTAGCATAGCAGGAAAATGGCTCTGGAGGGATGGTTGTTTCCTGCATTCACCGTGGTTCTTCAGTGGGGTAAAGTTCCTGAGTGCTTTTAAAGTCAAAAATCTGAGACTATTGTTCTTTCAATCAATAAAATATGTGCCTTCACGTGTCAGGGTTTTGTGAATATTTAATCTCGCTGCTTTTATCTGCCAATTCACTACAGAAGGATCAGGATATCTTTTCTTGTCAGTGACTTTGAATTGTTTCCTTTTATATGCTCCATTTGAAGACAGGAAACAGTAAACTTAAAATCACAAAGGGACTAGAAAAGCCCACATCAAGGTGCTTTTTTTCATGTGAGGCACATTTCTGCTCACAAACCATTCCTGTCTTATGTTTTGGCTCATATGTATTGTTGTTAATATCTCATAATTACAGAATTGATGCAAATGAGGGTCACATATTTAGGATCAGAAATCTTTTTTATTATATTATACTGATATTGACATAAAGTCAATAGTATACTGATTAGTATTGTAAAGTAAATGAAGAACATTTTTGATTCGTAATCAAATGCATAAAGGTTTAAAGCCTTCCATATGAATAATTGCAGCACATTTTCTACAGAGACTATTTCAGCATACACCAATAAGGCACAACAATAAAACCTAATATTGTATAGGTTCACCTGTTAAGGCCAAAGCAGCTCTGATCCACTGGGAAATGCATGGATCGGGATGTTCTGCGTTTGGCACTGGGACATTGACAGTGGTCCTGGGTTTGTTATTAGGACCTAGACTGACACACATGTGGATCTGAGGAGTTGGAGGCCAGGACCTCACCTTTGTTCTTCAAATGGTTTCTGAGCAGTCCTTACTATGTGGTGAACCACATTACCTTGCCGTGGGAGACCACTGCCATTGTGGAGTGTCGAAGGGTGTTAGGTTGGTGGTCTGCAGCAATGTTTAGGTGGGTTGTAGTTGTCAACGCAGCATCCACATAAGTAGACCCAAGGTTCTGCAGAAGAGCAAGGATTTAAATGTGATTGTTGGTTTGTTGATCAAGTCACATGTTATTGGTTTTCATGGGTTGATGTAGTTTTGAGGTATCTGTTACATTATGGCGTTGTTTTTGTTCCAGTGGCTGTAAAACTGTTAGATTGCTGTTGGTTCAGGAATTTTGGGGCTTTGAGAAAATGGCAAAAAGCTTTCTGACACTTTTTGTTTAAAATAAGCATTTTTTAAAATCCTGTATTCTGATTCGGTAAGTTCACTTTAATATCAATGAAAATGTTAATAGTTACTGAGTTAAATGTCTTATTTTCCAACATATAATAAATGTTGGTTTTCTTTTGCAGCAAACTCCACTATGTACTTGTACTCTTTCTCTTTTTTCTCCCATGTCTTAGAAAACAGCTGCAAAATCACAAAAAATACAACTAGAAGCTTTGAAAATAATGAAAGAATTCAAAATGAAACACTGATCATCCATAATTGCACATTACAACCTCATGTAATGACACAAATGACTCACTCGGCACACTTCATTGCCAAACACTAGCAGAATAAACAGAAGAAAAAATATGCAATTGTCTCAAAATGAATGAAGATAAGTATAGAATTTACGTAAAATAATATGATGTATCAAAAATAAATAACTATCAATGTACTGTTGTTATGTAAAGCAAATTATGGTGCAAATGAGTATATGGAGCTGGCAAACAACATAATAACATACTGAAGAATCTGATAAAAGCAGCATGTTTGCATCTTCTGATTGGTGGGCCTGTGGATGTTTTAAGCTTTTGCTAACAAGGGAAACTAGCATTTAGAGCAGGGTGGGTTATTCATTTTCCCCGAGGTGGCCACATGAGGAACTGGGAATGTTGTGGGGCCACAGCGATAAGGTTAACTCTGCTCTTCTTAGTGTTAACAGATTATTAAGATTATCTCTTTATAAGCTATTGGCCCTGCAAAACAGTCCCAGTTTCTCATGTGGCTGCTTGGGAAAATGAGTTATCCATCCCTGATTTAGTGGTTTCTGCTAACAAACCGTGATTTGGGAGAAGCTCGGCACGGGATTTAGTGAGATTTGATCATCTTATTCTACGCACTGAGAGCGTTGATGTCATTCTCTCATTTTGCATCTGAACACTATTCCAGAAAAAAACTTCTGTTTTTACAAAGAAGATATTCTGTTTCATTTACTGCAGATTTGATTATGATTATGATTATGATTTCATTTTTTTAAAACTCTGTTCTGCAAACAATTATAATTCTGCTTCTTTTTGCAGTACAAGCCAGACGAAAAGCACCTTTTTCTCTCGGCCTCAAAATCTTTAAAACAATCTGTTTAATTGCACTAAAGATTTTATGGATATTTTTCCCTCTCTGACTGTTTTCTTCACATCACCACACCCAGTAATCAACTTCGACACAAAGCCTTTAGAGCCATTAAAACTATTATGATGTCCCACTCTCACACTTCTGGGACCGTGTGCATCTTGTCATTGTACCTTGCTGATAGGAATTTAACTGCCCTCTGTTTTAGTCACATTAATGGAAAAGAGATTAAGTCAAAGAGCATGCCAATCACTGTGAATTAAGGCAATGGATCTGTTGTCATTTGTCCTAAATAATTATTGTTGTCTTTATCTTTGCACACATTATTGAATTCATTATCCAATCTGCATAAATTGGTGTTTGGCTTCTTTGTTTATTCATGATTTGTCTTCTTCCTTGAACGCTTTCTGATCTCACAGAGTAATGCAGTGACATTGTAGTTTTGATGAAAAGTGCTGGAAATCAATAGCTGACAAAGCCTCCATCGAAATGAACAAACAGATAAATTACATGCAAAGAACTCAAATTCCTGTTTTGTCTTTAGATAAAGACTAAATCTTTACACTCAAAATAACCTGCAAACTATTTGTTTTTCATCATTTTCGCTGAGGTACTGTGTATTTAACACTACGAGGAATAAATGGCATCCAGATGATATCTCTGCTAGACTCATTCAGAGTGTCACAACAGATGAATTCAAAAGTGTTTACAGATTTGGAGAGTGTGTGTGATATTATGCACATAATAAATCGGCTTTGTCTTCACTGAATGCCCTTTGTAAGCTTTTAAAAAGAAATGAGAAATTGCAGTTTTCAGCTCCATTTAGACAAAGTGTAAAAATAAATGTAATGAAAAACTCCAGGTTTCGTGTGTCTCGTACAGATCCAGTGCACAGGATGAATGGAACGTTTCTATCCCACGAACGTGTACATGAAACAAAATAACTGATACAAGGTAAAAGGAAAGGGCTTATTGTGAATAAGCATGTTGGGTCTCCTGTAAGTGAACACAACTGTTATGTTCAACTAATTTGCGACTTGTCAGTATTTTATTAATCTGTTGCACTTTAGTTTCAACAAACTTGAAGTGTTTTTCTGTAGATACTCTTGAACATAAGTTGGTTTTTGTGACAGCTTGTTTTATTATCTGATCATGCAGATCATTTTGGTTTGATTTGGTTTTATGAAAGTGATGTTTAAGAATGCACAATCATTCCACTGAAACAAATCTTTTACCTTTAACCATTGTGGCACTGCATAAGGTGTTTAGTTATCTCTACAATGGGCAGATGGAAAAAACAATCATTAAATGTGCTCTTTACCTGAGAACTTGTACAACTATCAGCTGACTTAATTTCACATGAAGGGGGAAAAAGCATCTTTTTGAAAAGTAATTCTGAAGAAAAAGTGCAAACCATCTCCAGACCAGAAACAACTATCCTTTTAAACATTAAAGCTGTCGGAGCACTTGCAAACACAACACCCTGACCTTTTTTATGCACAATTCATGATGCTAACACGCAGCTTCCAAGTGAAGAACTCCTAACCAAGAATGATATTAAAGTTAAATGTATGCTGACCCATCAAAGCAGCCAAAGCTTGACTTTCAGTCAGTAACAAAAGCAGAAATGAGCAGCAAGGCTTGTAGGCTTGTCACTGTGAAAGTGTAAAATCAAGAGGTGTCTTCATGAATGTACACTGAATGCAAAGAGTTTACAACACGATCAAAACCGCTGGTTACACTGAAGAGCAGGAGGATCTGATTATCCAGGGAATATCTGAAAATTTGCACCGTTTCTGAAGAAAAAACAATCTGGGGACAGATTATCGAAAGAATATATCATCATCTGTCCCTTCACCATCAACCATGGTAGAACCAGTATTATGGTGTGGGCTTGTATTTGGGCTGTTCGATATAACGATATATATCGGATGACGATATAAAAACGTCTATCGTTTCATTTTACGCTATCGTTTGTTTCGTGGTGTTGCAAAATAAACTGTTTACGGCAATATTTTTTCATCGTTTTGATGGTCACTGTAGTGGCTATATTAATTAAAGTTCTCTCTTTCTCTTATATTTCATATAACCACACTACGGACAGACAAGCGCCTGTTTTTATGCGTTGTGGTTAGCAACAACGACGGTAAAACCATCACGTGTCCGCTTGTTTATTTTCCACATAAACCTTTCACAATAAAGCTCAAGATCCTCTTGAGACTTTTCAAAATAAACTGAATCGCGTGAAAGAGTATGCAGAGTGTTTACCGATGAGAAGTAAAAAAGAGCCGTCAGGTGCTAAAAAATAAACCTTAGACTCAAACGTTAGAACAGGCTTTTCCCTGCAGCACGTCGCAAAGAAAACAGCGGCCGTTACAACCTATGTCTAAAAATGTGTAGTTTCGTGCGTCGGTAAAACACTCGACTCCAGATACACGACGCCCAGCTGGAAACACTTCAGCTACCTGAGATTCACACAATTTACAGAATATGTTAAATTTTTGTGATTTATATCGTTATCGGACGATAGATGTTTTATATCGGGATATGAGATTTTGGTCATATCGCACAGCCCTAGCTTGTATGGCTGCTCACAGTGCAAATGGATGATAATGGCCAAAAGCGTACTACAAAACCAACCCAAGAGTTTCTCAAGGCAAGTGATATTCTTCAAATCAGTCAAATGATCTTAACGCAACTGGGCAAGTTTCTAAATTTCAGCCAGTCATTAATTACAAAGTCTTTCCATCCTAGTACTGAAAGTGTTACACTGAAAATGATGTTAGGACGTGGGAAAAGAGGACCACGTATAAAAATGGCCTTTGGTAAACCCCTTAAATTAAAGCTGAACGTTTGCACTTTGAAATCTGCTGTGATGGATGGAGACATCGATGCAACACAGATTAGCAGCAGAACGTATATTATGTCCAAACAGTTACTGATCTAACTCAGATACTGACTCTTGGTATCAGAACCGTCTGTGTATAGACGACTGCTGGTGCAGTCTCTATTGTATTCATAGTACTTACATCATATTATAGTATTTTCAGTAAGTGGAGTTGCTACAACATTTTAACTTGCAAATATTTAGTTTTAGATAGTCCTTAAGGCGTGTCATCATTACAGTTCTTGCAATTGCTATTTAATTGTTTAGAATTCTTCAAAGATGCTTTACTTTCTTGCTCTTTGCCAGTGTTTTATCAAAGTAGCAGATGTGATTTGTGTTGGTCTTCTTAGCCTCCAGTCTCTTCTCTTAATGACTAAACATTTGTGTTACAAATTCTTTAATCTACCACCACAGAGAAGAGACTGCACTACTTTGCCGCTATGAAGCTCTTGCACCCTAGGCCACTGCTTGTCCAAGTGCAGCAAGTGTTTCTTCTCAACATCCCTTTTTCTAGTTTGTTGTTATGGTGATTTGGGAGAGAGTTGTGTAACCCATCACCATAGTAACATAAGTAAAAGCTGCGTGCTTGTGTGACAGTGATATGAAGGAAATCTGAAACAAAGATATCCTTTTCTCCTTCCCTCAAGCACCGAGGCTCTTCATTCAGAAGGCTTTGGGGGTGGCCATGACACTATGAAGGCCTGCCATACAATAGACCTCTGCAACAATAGACCAAAGGCTGCTGCTGCTGTTGTTGTTGTGTTTTTTATTTGAAATCCATTGCAAGCAGTGAATGAGCTGTGAAACCAAGATGTCATGTGTGTATCCTGTGAGGGGGAAATAGCAGTGTTGATTTAGTTAGAGCCTCTTGACCCAAAAATAAAGGATATTTGATATCATGCGAATATATTTTACACTAGAGGCTCTACTGAGGTGTCTTTGTACCCTTTGAACAAATATGTGGGCATGAATGGAAACGGACATTTGTGGCTGTATCAAAAAGGTCTGCTAAAATAGGAGAATTGCTATCTGACCATATGTCATCTTGACTGCATCTTAAACTAATCTTAAAATTGTGGCCTTTAGGGATTAAGTCAGCTGTACCCACGTCTCCGCTCATTTCCACTGTCTCCGTGTTTACTGTCAGTCTTTTCCCAAGTATGATAGCAGATAATGGATAAGAGAATGTGGCAGTCACATCTGGCATGTTGTAGACTCTGTCATTTAACCCCTTAATACCTGGTATATCATAATTAATAATGAGTTTCTGTGAGATTTTGACACCTCCACATCATCAGTGGGATTTTTATTCCCCGCTCAAAAACATAAATAAATTGCACAATTTATTTTTAACCAGTAAATTACAAAAAATAAAGGAAATATCCTCCTAAGACCCGAACTCTTTCATGGCATGCACTTTTAATTTCTCTTTGCTATTTTGGCCTGATTGGGACCTGATTAAGTTATGGGTTTGTGTCCCACTTATTTTATTTCTCTTTGTTTGAACTTACCCACTTTGATTTTCACCTCCCTCACTGCTTGGTTTAGGATGAGACTGGTTTGTTTGTCCAGTGTCTTTAAGTAATGCCAAGAGGTCCGTGTGTGACGAGCTGAAAGGAGGCCTCTCCCACTGGCACTAATGGCAGCTTGTGCATTTCTGCTTAGGCCAATCACCCAGTCACATGGTTTATACACACTGAGGATAATTGCATTCATTTGAAAAGCATAACTAACAAACTTGCAGGATTCGTCTGCTAGTCGTGGCAACTCGTCTCCTTCTTGTTGCCATTCAAAAACAAGTATTTACATAAATGCAGCACAAAATACAAAAATGGACTCTAAAGTTCAAGTGAAGCAAGAAAAAAAAAGATTTTAAATCGGTGTATTCGACAGTTACTATTTCTATAACCTAAGTTCCCCTGTTAAAAAGGTCATTTGAATGTTTCTCTCACAATGAACCTGAAATGGCCTTGAGCTAAAATGCAGAGTGCATCTGTGTGAGCAGAGCTTAAAAGAGTGGGAAGAGAAGCCGCAAGGGCTTCCAAACAAAAATATTTTGCCAACAAAAAAATGAAATACGGCTTTCAAAACCAGTGGAAGCACGAGCAATACATACCTTCAGGTAAGAGTTAGAGGTAAAACCCAAATGGAAGATCCCAAGGACTCTCCCTCTCCATCTTCCTTTCAAAGCAAGCACTCTGGAGGGGCCTCAAGCAAGAAGCCAAAATGATTGCAGTCACACTTGCTGCCTCTCAGGTGTAAAGCAGGATGTGGTTTAAACTATTCCGGCTCGCTAATAGCTTTCTTGAACAAACAAAGGTTTCAGAAATGTTAATACCATGACTAAATGAAATGCATACCAGCAAAGGGATGAAGAGTATCCCCACCGGCAATGAAATTTAATGATCAGAGGCAGGGAAATCAAAAGCAGGGGAGGAAATATCCACCCCGATGTTGCCTTACAGCCCGTTGGCAAATAACATGCATGTCTGCAAACCAATCTCATTTCCTCATCGCAGCTTTTCCCGAGGAGCCAAAACGAGGTCTCATTTTCATTTTGCCATTGGAGGAAAAAAAAGGGATGACGAGATAATCAGACAAAGCTTTGGAAGGTTTAGCTGATCGCCCATAAATTAAAGGTCATTTATACTAAAAATTGAATGCAACAGTTGTGTGACCTCATCATTGCAACCTAATTAATCCACAAAGGCACGAATGTCAAACAAATTAGGTCTGAAATCAATTTACCAAATGGATCCTCCAGAATCCAGCAGGCATGTCTGGTCAACGTTTGACAAGGTTATCGTTTTCCTAATTTATTTATTTTTTACTTTTCATTTGATATCCATGAGCGCTAAATTATTCAAATTCAAAGCTGCTCTTAATCATCCAAGAAACAAGAACAAAGTGAAGGGAATGAAACGCATCTGTCAGTGGATCTTTCCAAAAGCAAAGGTCATCTCGCCAACGTGGTCAGCACTTATTTTTCCCCCCTGATAATTAAGCGCTCTTTTGTGATTGGAGAGGGACCTTTTTGTAGGGGTGTAGCTGTGTGTGGCAGAGGAGCAAGCCACTGAGCTGTCCTTCACAGAAAATTAGTTTAACTACCTGAAAAATAATTCCATCAGATCACCGGCAGTGCAAGGAGCAGGCGAATGTTCCAATTATAAGCGAGGTGCTTTTTTCATATATTTGCTATGAGACGTTTAAATGTACGTCTCACAGCTTTAGCGGTGACCCTTAAATAACATTCAAAGATACTTCAGGGTTATTAAAGTTTGCATTCCAAGTCTTAAAAACGAGCAAATATGGTTACATAAAATGACACCGACAGATGGGAAAGAAACACAAGTAGTCAAACATAAACAAAAACTCAGGTTAGGCATAAGGTATTAGGTTTATTGAACGTATTGAAAAACAAACAAAAAGACAAACTTTAAAAATATTACTTAATCTGCAAAAACATCCATCACACTTTCAGAGAAATTCTTTGATCTAATATCTTTGCCATGTTTGTGCTGACGAATGCTAACAGGCAGCTCAGACTGCGGTTGATATATTCTGGCTAAACTGTTGACTTGTTTCCAGTTTATCTGACAGCGTATGATTTTTTTTAGTCCCATCAGACGTTGCGTCTCAGCTGTCACTTTGAATGCCAACTGAGATGGAAGTATAACAGATAAAACTGACAACCAAGATAAGACGTGTATTTTCATGATGATTAACTATTCTTTAGGTTTGTGGTTGTTCTGGTCTGCATTCTTCTCAGGTTTCAGAACAGTAGTTTTATTAGATTATTATCTGAAATAAATTAAGGATAATGACCGATTTATATTGTATGTTTTGTTAGAACAAAGCCAACGACTCCTGTTAAAACCGTCTGTATTAATCCTTAAAGTTTTGTAACCACTGTGTTAGTAAATGTGGCTACACTCTACAGCAGGGGTGGGCAACTCCAGGCCTGAAGCGACGGTGTCCTGCAGGTTTTAGATATCACCCTGGGTCAACACACCTGAATCACATAATTAGTTCATTCTCAGGCCTCAGGAGAACTTCAGGACATGCTGAGGAGGTAATTTAGCCATTTAAATCAGCCGTGTTGGATAAAGGACACATCTAAAACCTGCAGGACACCGGCCCTCGAGGCCTGGAGTTGCCCACCCCTGGTCTACAGTAATACTGCTACTCAAATGCGTGTGTCAGCACCTCTATGAAACCAGAGGGTTTTTTTTTTTTTTACCGTTTTCTGTTCTGGAGTATTCAGGTGTGTGTTGACACAATGCCACAATCTTTCCAGGAGGACCCAGTGAATTCACCCAGTGGTCAGACCATGAAATGCTCAGAAAAACTGCAAAAAACCCAAGTGCCTCAAACTCTACGGGCCTCATTTAGCATGTTAAGGTTCATGAGAATACACTTAGAAAAACACTAAACAAGTGTGGGTGGTTTGGAAGAGTTTCCAGACAGAGCTCTGTGCTCTCTAAGAACATGACAGCACAACTTAGGTTTGCAAAGCTGCATCTAAAGAATCCACAAGACTTCTGGAATCATTTCCTTTGTTCTTCCACCAGAGAGACCAAAGTCTAGATGTTTGGCCACATTTAGAGAAGAGCAAGCAGAACCTGTGAAACGGCTCATACCAACTGTGAAGCACGGTGATGGAGGGGTGATTATTTGTGCTTGTTTTGCAGTCACTTAGTCGACCATGAATTCCACTATATACCAAAGTATTCTGAGTCAAAATTGAAGTGCTCTCTCCAAGTGCTAACGCTTGGCTGAAACTGGGTCATGCAACAGAACAATGATCACAAGCACAGCAGGATATCTACAACAGAATGGCTGAAAAAAAAGAAGATGGTGCAGTGGCCCAGTCAAGCTGCAACCCCAACCTGACTGAAATGCTGCGGTGGGACCTTACAAGAGCTGTGCATAATGGAATGCCTGCAAAGCAACCAGCAAAGAAGAGTAAGATAATTCCTCCACAGTCATATAGTGAACTGATATTCCTTGAAAACAATCACTTCATATTATTGCTGCTCAAGGTGTTGTTTAAGCAACTGAATCATGGGGTGTACTTAATTTTTAACAAGACCACACAGAGTCGAGTGTAAACTTTTGTTTGCATGTGACTAGATAGATAGATAGATAGCATAAAACATGGGAGAAACTAAGCCAATTTGAAGTGCCTTAAACCTGCATTCTATCTGAAGGCCATCAGATGGTGATAGCTGTGGTCGCAAAGACTTTCAGCCAATGAGCATGCAGTTTAACAGTCAGACCCACCCTTCCTTCCTTGCTACCAAGATGGCGACAGCAGAAACGCTGAGTGTGCTTTTCATGGCCAGTCTTTTTTTTCTTTTTTTAATTTCTTCTTTAAAATGAATGTTGCTTGCATTTAATCTTTCCATGACATATAAGTGGCTAACACCAGAAGGGTGAAAACAAATATGGTAGTTAAAAGTATCTTTCTTCTAGTGGTGGATCCTGTTACAATGTGCAGCCAAGCTTTATTATCCCCAAAGGGCTGCAATTAGAGCTGTGCTGCTGAATCTGGTAAAATACATTGAAAGACCGCCAATGTATAGCCTCCAAATCAGCATAATGTAACATTAATTAGACTCACTGTGATTACACTGAAAGTCTGAAAGGCTTTGCCAGGGAGTAGGATGAAATCGGAGATACAGAGCTGAGACGTTTTGAAGAAGCATCCGTCAACAGAAAGCGAACTTTGCTCTGGGATTGATATGCCAAATAATATGAGGGGAGTCTTGTCTCGGCGAATTGCATGCCTCAGCGTAGTAGTGTCACTCCTCGGGGCTTAGCCATTGACATATCGGTCAAAGTGATGCCATAAGATGGAGGTATACTCAGTAAAATGCAGGTCACGCTCTCTTTTTTATGGCTGCAACTTGATATATTTTCTTTCATTCAAATCATTTAGGACCTTTTCCCATTCTTTTATGTTTATAGATATGTAGCTTATTTCAGAAGCTGGGCCTGCTCATTTAAAAATATGTCATCGTTTTAGATTAAAATGTCTATAATACTCCATAAAGAAAAAAAAAGATGGAGGTTTATTGACCACCATGGGGAAATTAGGCTGTTGCATCTGCAGGACAGGATTCTGCAGGAGAGTAAAAATAAGCAACAAAATAGTAAAAACATTGAAAAAAAATATACATTAATTGAACTATAAATAATTAACTTGCATAGATGCTAAACCTCTAGATGTGTTGATATATGGGATATAGAGGAATGCAGACTATCATAGCAACAAAAGCACATTGTGATCTGTATCTTCACAGTAACTGATTTGAGATAAAACTAGCAGGAAAATGTTGAATGGAATGCATCAAATAACAGAGTAAATCCATTTGCACAATTCCTTTTGTGGAGGAAATCCATTTGTAACAGCTGCTGTATAATATTATGAGTCTCAGCTTACCTCACACAGAGTATCCCCCATGGGAAACCCTGTTGTCTAGAGCCATATAGATTGCGTCAGCCTTGGATCGTATTGAGGCACATGCCGTGAGGCATTTGCATCCTTTCATCAATACACTACTAATGCATGCAGTGGTTGTGCCTACGAGGCCCCATTTGGCGGCGGGGAAACAGAAGGCTGGGGCCATGTTGGAAGCTGCAGTGAAACAAGGTTCACACTTTCCGCACATAGTAAACATCTGCAGCTTCATGGGTCAGCTCTAGTGCGTGAATCTGGTTGGAGGGCACCACTTTGCCCTCAGCCTCTGTTTTCCTCTCAACTTTTCACACAGATGTTGCGCTTCGCCATACTTGCCGAGGTTGCTGCCGAGTCCCACGCCAGCTGAATTTGAATTTAAAAGCTTCCTTTTTACACTGTTTGGCTTCCCTAATGTATTCAGAAAACAGTGTGAGTGTCAAGATAAGCACGCCTAGAACAGAGACCACCACCAGTACTGAGGAGAAACACGAAGCAGACAAGAAAGCAAAGCAAGAAGAGATCAAACAAGAACTCAAGCTATATGATGTTTGGAATCTGTGCATTTCTGAAGTTCTTGCATGACTGATTTGAATTTTTAATTGGTTACACAAAAACTGTGATAAACTGAATAGAGTTTCAGATTTTTGTGTATTATTCACTCTATTTTGGTTGCCTAGTCGGATATTTGTTTCTTATAGCTGTAACTTGCGGCCGTTTCATGATGGAAGCTTGCTGGCCAGTTGATGTGCAGATAATAATATCTCTCTTGCTTTGCATGCTTCTTTGTTACCTGCCATTGCACCATCCAAACTGATGCTGAAACTCAGAGGTCTTGGTCTGAGCATCTTTTTAACTAGCAATCTGACTTCCTGATAGACAGAAACCAGACCGTGAGGAATAGGAATAAAATAATACTCACGGTGGGGTTTTTTGCTGTGATGAGAGGACCTTAACAACAGAAATTCCTTATTTCATCAGTGCATCTTCTGTTGAAAATTGTGGACAGTGTTAGATTTCTTTGTTTAAAACTCTCACATTCCTCAAGAATGCAGAGCACAGCAGAGATCATCTTTGAGGCATTTCAAGATTTCTGGCAGGAGTACCAAACTCTTGTGAACTTTTATTGCAGTGCCGTTGAGAGTGTCACGACTAGCTGTCACACCGTGGTTTGGCAATCTAACTGCTCAGCGTGAGAGACTGCTTCAAACTATGGTTAAAAAAAATTTCAATGGAAACCCCCCAAAAATCATGACCCCCTCCTTCCAAAATAATAATGAATTGAAAAAAAGAAGTGTCTAACCTCTCATCCATTATCTCATTACTGGTTTTCCATCCACAGTCAGCCAGGTCCCTGAACAGATTAGTCACTGTATTCAATTTAGTTGCAAAGTCATTACGATGTGAGCTACTGTATGTTGAGCTGTATCATGTTACATTGGTTTGAATTTTTCAATTATCCTTTGACTGAAAAAAACCCCAACAACTTAACAGGTATCGGGGGGGAACCCTAATACGGCACTGAATTATAGTCAACGTCATGGATATTGTAACAAATGTGTCCTAACAGATTGTCATACAGCACTGAAATGAACATAAATCAGCTGCAGTCCAGAACAACAGAAATGGACTTTAGAGCACGTCGAGTCAGGTGGACCAAAATATAGCTACACAGTGTGTTTTTAAGGTGCTACAGAGGCGGGTGTGAAAGGATAACAAAATGCCCGTGGCTAGCTAAAAGCATTCGATTTAACTTTCTCAGAGCACCCTGTGTCATGGATTCTGTTGGAGAGCTTATGCTAGCTTTGTGTTAACGAGCCACTAATGTTGCAAGCATTCATACTTTGACATCTCTGAGTTATTTACATTCTACTGTAATCCAACAGTGCAGGTCGCTGCAATAGCTCATGTTATTTATATTGCAATTCATAATATTCAGTAACTTGCAAATAAAAAATAAAATCAAAATTATCATGGATCACACTGAGAGAGTGATAATTGACTGTAAATCATGTTTGAAGTTCTCATATAAACCACTGCAACATTATATAAAATTGAAGACATTTTAAATTAAAAGTTACTAAATAGGGTTACTAGTTGCTAAATTGTCCCCTCACAGTTCCATACACATCGTACATGATATACGTGAGCTTCCATACATGGAGATATGGGGAAACGCATACAAAGCAAACATTAATCCAGTTTATATGGTACAATTATAAGGGGTTCAGAGGTTGTTTGAAATTAGAGACAAACGTTGACCTCAGAGGTTTGTGTGAAGGAACAAGAGTTAAGACAAAAGTATAGAAAAAAATGTGTGTCGGGGGGGTTAAGTTGTGGCGTCACTGTGATGAGGATTTAACATTGTGTCATTGACTGTGTGCATTTTAAAATGTTCAGAAATCAGGTGGTAAACAAATATCAAAAGAGGGAATGATTACCATTGTTTTTGAAGCATTTGCTTTTGTCCTAATTTAATGATTATTTTCAATAATGTCTCTCGTTTGTTTTAGTGAAACATCTTCAGCAAAGTGTTACCGTAGCTTGGTTGGCATTTGGAATATATAAATGCCAATGCCTAAATATATACAAAGTGTCAGTGTAATAAACGTAAGCTTTAGCCTACACCGGTTCAGTCAGTAATTTGGATTCTGCACATTGAATTCATTCTTTAACCTTTTTTTCTAATTAATTTCTTACTTTGTTTGTTTGTTTGTTTTTTTTGTTTTATTTTATTTCTTGCTAACTTTATTCTAGTAAGTTCTTGGAGTTAGCTGAGGGAACGTACCCATAGCTTTCTGCATCATCCACATCCACTTTAACATGAGCTACATTCTGTTAACATGCCTTCGCTTAACACATTAACGTAGTTGTGTCTTTAAAATACTTATTTTGTTTGTTAGTTTGCACATGGAATATTATGTGCTCTAAAAATTCTGCAAAGCCTCACATCATCACTGATAGATATTGCTTTTACTCTGGCACAACATACGCTAGTACTCGTCATCAAAACAAGCAACAAGTAACAAAACCATGTGGGTTATGGTATTTTATTTTTTTTAAGACAAAATGTATCATCTGTTACTCTGCAATTAAACCTCAGCATTTGACTAATTGGTTAGTAAATATTTGATGTCGAACAGTTGTATCTGCTCTGCTCAGCAGGGAGAGTGACACGACTAAATGATTCTTAGCAGCACCACATCGTATCTCAGCTTAGTTGTTACTTTATCCAAACAGCCTCCTGGACCGTGAGGGTGACTCGTAATATAAATTATGGATAATTTTATGGGTGCGTATAAAAGATCCATGATGAAATGCTCTATTTTCAACTGATGGTGTCACAGTAGTTACATGTTCTTCGTTTTTAATCTGCAAATTAGGCCTCATTAAATCTGCACTATGCATTTCATTTGGAAACACACTGCTCTTATCAGCCAAGATTACTGAGACACTAACAGATCAAATATTCCATCTTTACTGTCCCTTTAGTTTCATCACATTGAAGCTTGTGCTTTATTACTTATCTAAAGGAAAGGATTGAACTAGTGATAAAACTAGATCCCACAGCCAAAGTTAAAAACTCAGAACTGCTAATTAGACTTTTCATCAGTTGATGTGCAAAGCCAATAACGTCAGAGTAAAGTGGCTTGGTATAACGGTGTGAGGTGCAGTAAACAGTGCAGTGGGATAAAGTGTTGTGTGTGTTAAATGTTG
Source organism: Perissodus microlepis (assembly GCF_051167445.1). NCBI lineage: Eukaryota > Metazoa > Chordata > Actinopteri > Cichliformes > Cichlidae > Perissodus > Perissodus microlepis. The sequence continues at coordinate 28,431,654 of NC_140470.1, read as the reverse complement.
CGAGTTTGCAGAGTTGTTATAAACTGTTGACAGATGTGTTGCTTTATAAAGAGTTATTGCATAAGGTCTGAAAGATTTCCGGTATCCTGCATCTGTCTGTTAGAGAAAGTGCTAAGCTGCCCGTCCAGGAAGTGATGCAGAGGGTGCTCAGGATGATCTGTGTTGGATAACAGTTTGTTCAGCCACCTCCTCTGCACCACAGCTTCAAGTTTTAACAGGCAGTCACAGAGCCGGCCTTGCCGATCGGTGTTTTCAGTCTGTTGGTGTCACCACCTCTGATGCTGCACCCCCAGCAGAGTGCAGACAGGCGGACTGTGCTTGCCTCAACTGGTGATTTCAGCTTCATTAGGAAATACAGCTCTTCTTGTATGCAGCTTTGATGCTGGACTCAACCTAAAAGCCTGCACGGGTTGTTGACGTGGCAGGCTGTGTACTGTAGCTTGTCCTCTACCATCTGAAGTTGATCGCAATCTCTCCGATCGTATTCACATTCAGAAGCAGATAATTAACCCACCTCGGGAGAAACGGGGGAGCAAAGGAATAAATTAGTCGAAGACAAATTGTTCCATCCTGGTTTGAGTATATCTGTAGACACACTGGAAAAGCAGAAGGTAAAATACGCAGAGTTGACAGAGCTGAGACTTAAATTTGATCAGTGAGACAAATTCCTGATGTTGAGCAGGCTCATTTATAAACCAGTCAAATTTTCATTGGATCTTACTGCTGTCTTAAAAGATGATTATCTGAGACAAATAAAGATCATTTTTTACAGATTTAATTGGGATCAGGCTTAGATGAGAGAGAAGGCTACACCTCGGGAGGTGACTGTAAGAAGCATAATAACATTTTGTGATGTTAAAAGAACTTGCTGGTGTTTGGTCTCAAGGAGAACTAGTATAGACTAAGAAGAGAACATTCCTCTGGGTTAGCCAATCAAACGTGAGAGCAAATGCCACATGTAGTGTGATGTCGGCAGCCTGGCATTTAATCTGAATGCAGAACATAGAGGACCAGCATGAGGAGGTTGACTTTAAAAAAAGAGTATAAGGGCATCATATTGAAATTAAAAACCTGTTTGCCAAGAGCAGTAATTAAAGTACCTGTAAATGTACTTATATTATTACTCTTAATATTATTCACTGCATTCATCGTGACATCTGCAGTAGCGAAAGGTCTGAAGGTTTGAAATGGATAAAAGAGCGTTTTGAAAGCTACTTCCTGGCTGTTTGAAGATTGATTTCGAAGAGATGTAGATTTCAATCCATTTCCTGGCAGTCGATAGATTTTTGTTGGGATTGTTTGTGTTTTCTGTGGAGTTGGCAGCATTGTAGCCTATTTATCTTTTCAAATCTCTGCCCATAATGCACAACGTCCTCACCCATAACTGTGATAAATGAGAAAAAGCTCAAATAAAACCGTTCGACCAAACTGCTCCTCTACGGTACATTTTCATTTTTCACTGTGCTACTGGTGGACATTTGATGTTTTAACCCCCGTGGAGCCAAATAGCATGCGCGCTGCAGCGTGGGCCATAACTGACCTTCATAACCATGCTTCTGTTTCATTTCAGTGTCGGCGGCACATGATGTGATTACTGACATGGCCATTCACATCTTAGAGTAGTTTTAATCTGATGGAAATATGATAGGCATGTGTGCACGCCTCGGGGAACATGTAACACAGTGAAATATATGACAAACAGCCCGTAGAATGACTGATTTACTCGGCTTTACTTTAAATCACCAGAGTGATCTGACTTCATGCAAACGCTCAGACAGAGCAAACCTTCCCCAGCGAGATTGAAGCATGAATGTGATTTCCGTATGCATATAGATGAAATCTGGTGAAATATGAAGCCACACACACTTCGAGTGTGTTCGATATAATCTGGCTGCAGTCCTTTGGTAAAGGTTATCTGAATCTGACTGAGATGGAAATAGACATTCCTCAGAGAGGGGCAAAAATAGGACTAACACTACGAGTGTTTCAAGTGCTAATACAGCCTTCAATCTCCCGGCTAGCACATCTTTTCATCTGCACTTTAGGTTGCATTCATTGCTAAATGAATGGTAACGCGAACCATTTTACATTACGGGACGTTTGCGTGGAAGTTTTAGCAGAAATTGAGTTTTTAAGAGCAACTGCAAACTGAAATGTGATGCAGACTGTGGAGCATTGCTCAAGTCTTATAGCTGAGTGAGTTGAAAGGTATTATTTCACCAATCCAAATAACAGCAGTACAGTAAGGCTCACAGCTGAGTAAAAGAAGGGAGGGAACGAGGGTTAAAATGAAGATCGATAGGGAAACCCTTCGAGCTGGAACATTAGTAATGCTGTAAGGATGCTCCATCTCTCTCTAATCCTTCTCAATAATTTCTCCCGACCTTTTACTTGAAGAGACATTTATGCACTTCTCTCTCTCAAGATCAAATGTCTGCCCTCCTCATAACGTTGTCGCTGTGTATTTCCCCTTGACTTGGCTGACTGCTTTTATGTTTGACAGCTTTTGTATGGGCAGCGGGAAACACAGTTAAGTGTTTTATTTATCTACAGAATGGGGCTTTTTTTTTTTTCGCTTTAGTCAGCTCTTCAGGAAATGAAACACTGGCACGAAACACACTTTCATATTCTGCATACCTACAGTATGCAGCACACCTGGCTGAAGTGGAGGAGGCAGTTGTGTTTGAGTGGATTAGGCTGAAAAGGTTTTGTTTGTGCAACAACAACATACGCTGAGGAATATACAGTATGCACTGCTTTTTTTTTTGTATTCAAGATATTTTGCTTCACAGATTTTTTTCACCACCACGAGCTATGCCTAAGGCTCTGTTCAATCCAGTGAATTTAGCTTTAGTAGCTAAAAGGCTAAAGCTCTTTCGTCTTGTGAGATTAGTGACAAAATTGCTTTCCTGCGTTAGCTTCTGGGGGAAATACAAAACATTTGGGGATTTTTCAAAGTTAATCTTAAACACCAAAAAGTTTATTTTTGATCAACCCATCCGGCAGGATGAATCAGCAGTATTGTCACTAGAATCATTGCCTATTTTTCCCCTCAATCATGTGTCGGCGCAAATTGTTAGTGATATGACAAAGTAAAACAGTCCGTCTCGCCCTGCCCTGAAATGGCTGTTTTTTATTAATTGACGTAAGACAAAATATTCTGACAGATAAAAACAAAAAAAAAAATTACCCTTTACTAGAAACCCACTCATTCCCCAGATACTCACACACACATTGAGCAGATGTTTCACTTAATGGGAGAACAACAGGAAGAAAATTCAATTCAATTTGGCCCGGGGTCTGATAGGACATCAAGTGATAGAGGAAAGCGATAGGGTTTCACATCGGAAGCCCATCTGTGTCCGTGCTTCCCTTCAAACCCACCTGCCCTGTGATGTTGTTAGGCTGAAATGAGACAAGCACACCCTGATGCATCATAGGCTGTAATCACCTTCTTAACTGAAACCATAGGGTTCGGAGTTGAGAGCAAGGGCCAAAGATTTGTTTTGCTTAATGGCATTTGGTCCTTGTGTTGCAATTGTGCAGTTTCATTGCATTTTAAGGAGATTATAAGGCTTCTGGGCAGTATTCAGGTGACCTTCAGGTCTAATATGAAAGTATCAACATGTCAGGGAGGGTTCACGGTGCTTAGGAGCTTGCCAGAGGCTACAATCCATTGTGCCTTTGGTTTTCCAAAGGCACCATACAACAGTTAAAAAATGTTACAATTTTAAGAGAAAAATAATTTTTAATTTAATGTTAGCAGCACATCTCAAAGAAGTTAAGATGGAAAAACTGGAAAAGAAAGCGGTGCTAAAAAGAAACCGCTGCAGGAACATTTTGCTTATAATTATCTTAATTACATGCAAAAACAGGTCCGTAACATGATTGGGTTTAAAAACAAAAGCATCTAACAAAGGCAGAGTTTATCAATGTGCAGATCTTCACCAATCTGCAAACTACAAATTTTGAAAGAGTTACAGAGTATTGTTCCTCAAAGTTTTTAATATCTCATCATGTACAGTACGCAATATCATCAGAAGATTGAGAGAATCTGTAGAAATCTCTGTGTGCAAGGGACAAGCCCAAAAATCAATATAAGGTGCCCGTGATCTTCAGGCCCTGCAGGCAGCACTGCATTAAAAACAGGCATGATGCATGTCTGTGATGGAAACCAGTGCATGGGCTCAGAAACACTTCCAGAAATCACAGATTACTGTGCCATCCACAAATGCAGGTTAAAGCTCTGCATGCAGAAACATAAGACCTGTGAACATGATCCACTCAGTCAAAACTCGCATTTCTTTTTGGAAAACATGGGGGGAGGAGAGGGACCGTTCGGCTCTGCATCTCTGATGGTATGTGGGTGCATTACTCTATAAAACACAGTTTTAAAGGTAGTCGGTGTGAAAATCGATGCTTTCCCAGCAGATGAAGTGAAAATGGGACTTTCCCTGTACAGAGATGGTGGTCCAAAGAAAGTTGTTATTAAAATTTTGAAAGAAAATTGGTTGGGGAAATCCCCCAAATTTGATAAAACCATCAATTTTTGCTCATTTTAAAATGTTAGAGGTAATATCAGAAACACCAAAGACTTGCATCTAACAGCCAAAGCTCAAGATCCAGTATCCCTGCTCTTTCTGACTTGAACCAACAGGTCGATCTGTGAGGATGCAAACCCTGTTGTTATTGGCTTACTCACACTCACAATGTAAGCAAGCTGTTGGAGTCACAGTTTTACCGTAAATGGGGATTTAAATGGGGAGAGGCCCTGCAGCCTCTCCCCATTTAAACGAACAGATGCTGGAGAGAGAAGCAGTCAGCAGCACCAAGTCGGAAGCAACCGACTTTAAAAGCTAAACATTAAAATGAAAAGCAAGCTGGAAACCAGTTTGTTTTAGGCTGTTTAGCCAGCAGCGGGTGCTTGTGGAGCACATGGAGACATATTTCTTTAAGTGCCTTGCTCAAGGCCACTTCAGCAGTAGTTTAAGATCCAGTGGAGAACGTTATGTATTAAAAGTCCCAGCAGGTCTGGGGATTCACGGATTCTCGGAGCTCTAGGCTCATGCTGCCTCAAGACATAGATGGAGCAAACTGGTGGGTAATGCTGTTCCAATATCTACTTACTTTTTAAATACAGCAATAAAATCATATAGAGCTTTAAACGGTGGAGAGGTAAAAACATACACTTTGATATTAAGGTTGGCAGGCAGACTAGGTGTGGATCCCCATACGTGAGGCGCATTTTATATTCCTTTCCTGAGGCCAGGATCAGTAGTAGAAGCTGACAATTTTAGTTTATCAGGTGACCTGGAAATATACAAAAATGTTGGCAGATCTCTGTGTTTGGACCCAGGACAACGCACAGATGGGACTCTAGCAGAGAAGCCCTTAAGAAAGTCTGCGGATTGCTGTGCGCATTTGTCTCTTTAAATGTTGATCAAGAGAAGAGCGGCTCAAAAAGTGAGACATGCATTCCTGTGAGGTAGAGACTAGACTTAGTCCCTAAGTAGCTTCTCTCATCATTATACTTCCTCCAGCCCTCTCTATGCTCATTTGTAAGTACGGGATGTTTCTCCGGCTGTGGCTTCATCTTTTGTTGCCCCACTGTTTGCCATTCAGTTTATGGAGCCCACACACACACACACACACATCCGTGGATCCTTCTCTCTTTTATTATGGGAATTCCAGGCACATGTGAGTGAAGCAGTGAGCCAGCCCAGATACCCCTCCCCCTCTTGCCGGTACCCCTTCATTTTCATGGATTTCTCATGGGGCTAAAGCAGACGAAAAGAGGGGGAGGAAGAGGGGGAGGAGAAGGAGGAGGAGAAGGGAAGCAGAGCTAGGCTAATTCATCAATAACCTTTACCTAATCCCTCCCTTTCCCGTTCTCCTTCTTACTCTCTCACTCTCTCTCTCTGCCTAGAGGCATTCAAGCAATACATCCATCCCCCACCACACACACACACACACACACACACACACACACACAGTCCTTATAGACACACTTGCATGCACTCACATAAGAGTCTGCCTGAACAAGTCCAGAGAGAGAGCATGAATCGAGCTGAAGAGTGTTTTTTCTTTCACCTCTGTATGTGTGTGTGGTGTAAGTCGAGTCCTCTGAGGGGCTGTGTGTCTTAGCTATGACCCGGAGCTAAAATGGTGATTATAGACTAGAGACTAGGTGTGGCGAGATGGGGCGGCGTCAGAGGCTTTGTCTATAGTTCCGTACAGCCCACCAACCGGGAGGAGGCTCTGCCTATCTATCAGAGTGTGTCCCGGAGCCATGCACAGTCTGAGATTGAAAGAGCTAAGAGCTGCTGTGTGGGGCTGAACCACTCTTAAACCAAGACCTAAGCCACAGGGAATTAGACAAGCACAAGTTCAAGAAGCTCGGTGGAACCTTTGTAGCCAGAACATGACCAAGTGAAGAACTGCGGGAGCAGATTGCTGTTTTTATTTTTATTTATTTTTTTATTCTTGAATTCAGGCTTCTTTTGCAACACACATGAAAAAGACTTTCTAAGGAGCTACCAAAAAAGAAGAGAAACTTCTGTGGACTACTTCCAAGTAACACAATTGTTTGAAGAGACTTTTCTGTTGGGGAGTTCTCAAAATATCCTCTTGATTCTGCCTTTTTTCCCACATTTAAAGGATGAAATCTCAATGATATAACCATTTGGAATATGGGACTTTTAATCTCTGATTTGGACCATGGTAACAGGCAGCTATGTTTCTGTGCTCAGCTCTGGTTGATTTTGATAAGTATGTCCCTCTTACTCTCTTTGTTATTTGTGATTTCAACCTAGATTAATTTTGCGGTGGCGTCTTGGGTGTTTTGTCAGGTATTCGCTCATTTCCAGGAACTTGAAGAGTTTTGAGTTTGGCTTGTTCACAGGTGTCGCTTCAGATTACTTGAATCCAAACACTCATGCAACATGTTTTGCCCGAGACAAAGATCACACGGGGTGCAGCTTCTTAATGTCGACATGTTTCAGTGTATAACCTTTGCTCCGGATGCTTGACAGTAACCAGTTATCATCTGATTAGTGTGTTTTGACCTCCTCCCCTTTTGCCCCCTCAGCTGACTCAGTAGACCACATTTGTGTCTCTTCCTAATTATACCATATATTCATTGACACACACACACACACACACACACACACACACACACACACACACACACACACACACACACACACACACACACACACACTCACCATATCTTCCCTTTTCCTGGTGTTTTCTTTCACTTACAGTTCATGAGTTTTACCTGTTTCACTTTGTTTGAAAGTAACTTTTAAATATTCTCCTTTTTGCTTGCTTGTGAAAGCACTTTGTACACTGTGATTTCGAAGGTGTTTCATAAATAATGTGCATTATTATTATTATAAAAATGGAAGCTGCATTTAAAAGTTAAATCTTTCCTTTCTCCTTTCTTTCTTGCAGCTCTTGCAGGTAAAATCTCTCCAACCAGCTCTGATGCCCTGAGTTCGTCAGCAATGACAGCCAGTCCTTTACCACCCAGTGTGTACCTTCCTGCCAACTTCAAAATGTCCAATGCACAACTGGCCTTCTTTTTGAGGGAGGCTCAGATCACAGGACAAACATTTGGCGGCAGTACCAAGAGCGGCAGTAGTCCCAGCAGTGGAAACCCATTGCAGCGCTCTGAGAGTTTTGTGGTTTTCCAGACAAAAGACCTCCCCGCCATCAACATAAGCTTCGGGCCTTTTGCCCAGGACCAGGCCCTGTCCAAGGAGTTGCTTCAGCCAGCTAGTCCTCTGGATATTCCCGGCCAACTGACAGTCAACTGGAAGGTTCGGGCCTTCATTGTCCAACCGCGGGTCTTCTCCAACAACCCCACAGTCCAGGTGTTTTTCTATATCGCCGGTCGTGACTGGGACGACTTCAAGGCTCAGGACAAGCTACCCTGCGTCCGTTTGCATGCCTTCCGGGATGTCCGTGAAATTAAAACCTCCTGCCGCATGAAAGGTAACCTGGCGCAGTGCTTGGCCCAACTGGAGCTTCCTCCGTCGTGGTTTAACACCAATGTAGCCCCTCTGGGCCGAAGGAAAGGCTCGAGTGACGGGCTCTTGGATGGGTTAAGTGAGACCCTCCAGGCTGAGCTATACTACACGCTACACGAGCCTAACCTGGAAGGGGAGTGCAGTAAGGGTTCAGGTCACGGTGGTGGTGCTTCCAGGGGAGAACCTCTGTCACAGCACCCCCTGCTGCGCATCGGAAGCATCAGCCTGTACCAGGCCAGTGAAGAGCAGCTGCTGGTGGACAAGCAGCTAGACAAGAACATGTTCCTCAGGCTGCCGGAGAAGCCCCTGAAGCCTGGAGAGATTCTCAAAATCTTCCTGTACCTGATGCCCAACTCTACTATTGACCAGTTCACCCTCAAGTAAGTGTCCTTTAAAATCTGTTCAGGTGCTCCGATGCTTTCAGACTCCTTGTTTTCATGCCGAATGTCACATTTATTGTGATGTTGACACATCTATATTCACAGCAGAGGCTCAATCAGCCTCCATGCAGTCATGCATATAAGATTTATTGATGAATAGATTATTTTCTTGCTTCCCGCTATATCTCAGCCAACAATTTCCTCCCTGTCATAAATTGACGTATTGTATGTCTCTTTATAATAACACTCGCACCGAATCATCTGTAATATGTCCAAGGTTTAGGCTTAGGGCAGCATGACTGTCTGTAAACAAAGCTACAGTGTGAATGCTGAGCACCAGTGGATAGGCTTAAAGGAAACGTAGGATTTACATGTCCAATAGAACACAATTACCACAGCGATGGATTCATTCATTACAGTCTTAATAACCAGCTTAATTCAAAGCAGCATTATTAGACGAATCTCGGAATCAATTGCATTCAATGACAGCATAAGATCACAGTGTACGCGGAAGTCGAACCAAAGTCATCTCATTCCAATCCTCACAATATTCTGTTTCAGGCTTCAAGCACAAGTTACATGACCATTTATGTTCATTTCAAGTCTAAAGAGACAAACGAGGATGTAAACACACATTTCATCCTTCTCATTAATTTCTTCTTCACTTAGCCAAATGATGTGCCAGCACTAATTAAAGTCAGGTAAGATAAAGGGAAGAAGAGAGGGTTAAGCAGCACTGTAAGATTCACCTTCAAAAATGGTGGCCTCCAGCCAAAGAGTTCTTTTTTTCTTTTTTTATGAATAATTTGCAGTGAACTGCTGCTCCGAGCAGTTTGTGTTTAAAGGCCAGGTAATAGTTGTAGCTGTGGAACACATACAGATTTGGCTTCTGCTATGGCATTTAATGCTCATATACTGTACCCATTCTACACGTCACTGCTGGGAATAAAACACTGACTAATATATAAATGGATGTTTAACCACGTTTTTGTGTCAGCGTGTATGTTAATGCAAATAATATTGTTTTATTATTGCAAATGGATTCTTAATGCCTTAATTTTATTAACATGTAAATGGTTGGAGGCAACATAAGGAAAAATATTTGGACGTGTAGATTTGTAACTTTTTGCTTCATTACAAGTGACCCCGTTCACATTTTCTGAGTGTCTTACATTGCCATTCAGACAATTACTGTTACAAAAACACATCTCTCATATAACTCAGTGGTTAGTGATGAGCATGTGTGATGGGACTAAATAGTTCATGACACAAGTGTCCCTCACTGCCTTCCTGTATTTGAGCTTTTCCACTCTCAGCTCTCTTAAAGTTTCTAAATTTCACCATTTGCCTGCAGGAAAAGTGGAGAGAGAGTGTGAGGCTTAGCAGGACTCTGGTCTCTGTAGCTCTTAGTTCTGCTCAGTTATCAGCAGAGTATCCAGGATTAGAGGATATATTATTATATGCATTTGACAGAGTCGGATTTTTTTGCACTTGTATGTATGAAGAACACCAGAAATGAACACAGGAACGTTAACGAAACACTAAAGATTAGTGAAACCTATATTAAACACGTTAAGGTAGCTATCTGCTTTTAATGAGCTATGATTAATTAAGCCTCAGTAACACAGTTACTTGTATAATTGTGGTTTTTTTCTACAGTAAAATGTTTTTTTTTGACTCAGTGTCAGTTGATGACATTTCTATAGTGAAAAGCAGTACTGTTATACTGGCAACAGTAATCCTTTAAAATCTTTTAAAAGGACAGAAACAGAAATTCCACCTGTATAAAATGTCTGATTAGGGTATGTTTATGATATCTGTATTTTTACCTAAATAAATTCAGTTAATGATCTACTTAATATCATTTTAGTGACCTTTACTTGGGGAAATATGCAAAAAGCAATTATAAAATCATTTCACTACAGGGATAAAAGTTAGAATAGCTGTAGTTGTGGAGCACACATGTATAAATGGCGGTAGCAGTAGCAAAAATACCACTGCCCACACACATTGTCCAATTTCTTTCTACCAGCTGATGTGATTTTTGAAACCTGCAGGAAGACATCTGATGAACCCAGTGATGCTAGCATATTTTTATAAAATGAACAGAATAGTTTAATTCTCAAATTGTGATTTAAGGCTTTGGAGCTGATGTTGGTTTCTATATCTGAAGATATGCTAACAGCTCTTCTTGTAGCCAGACAAAAATGAGCTATTTACTCATGAGTCCCACCTCCCCCCCAGGAATTCCAAGCATTTCTTTTCACACCATAAGAGCAACACTTACTCTCTTTAAGTTCCCCTCTCTTTAAAATGTATGATGCTAACTTCTACTGCTTTCATCTGGATTACGAAACAGTTTCATTAACAGTTTCAGAGAACTGACTAACTGTGGGACACCTTTCAGTCAAGATGTGGTGTAACAAAGCTGCAGTAAGACTAAATATGAGCCGAAGTTTTGTCATATCCCCTTGTCTCTTAAAACATTTAGCTGAGCGTGTTAACATCCATATACATCTGCAAGTCTTCGCAGCCTGACTCTGTGAGCCTAGCAGGGATGGAAATGAGGAGTGATAAAACAGAAGAGTTAAGAAGGCGACGAGGCCTGGAGAAGAAAGCCCAGCGTGAGCCTCGTGAGCGACTTGCCTCAATAGGGTGTGAATTCAAGAGTTGTGGAAGTGAACTGTCGAGTCTTCCCAGCACATCGAGGAAAATTATTAAAGATGCAATAAGGAGTGTCTTTAAAGATGAATCAGGAGGCCTCCTCTCCTGACTCTCCCTTAGCCACTCCATCGTTCCTTCCAATTATTCTCCTCTTCACTTGTCCAGCTTTGAAAGTCTTTGACTTGTTATTGCAAATGATGGCATGCCAGGCAGAGAGACGGGGCAGAGACGGGCCACTTGTGGAATCTTCCCTTGTTTTCCCGCGGCCGCAGCGGTGCTGTCAGAAACGTGCAATGTGTGTGTCGGCGTGAGTGTTTGTCATGCAGCAGGATAGGGAGTAGTGGTGTGTCAAATTTAGTTACCATGGCAATGCAATAATAGTATGTGTAGCCGTAATGTTGTCTAGCATGCCCCGGTGTGGGCTGACACTGCTTTTCTAGATTTGTTTGCTTTTCATTTCAAGTGTCGTTTAAAAATCGTATCTTCTCTTTTCGCCCGTAAATTGATAGTGGCATCATTTCTGTTATACACGACAGCGTTTCACAGATAGTGACTTATCCATCGCATTGTTTTGGAAAGGATCTTTATCATATACAGTACTAAAGTAATGTTTTTAGCAGCAAAACCTGCGTGACAATCACTAGTAAAATATTACAAAGCCCAAATGCCTTTAAAACTACACGAGAAAAACAACCAACAGGAAACCGTACAAACCCGACTCATTGAACTGTAAATGTGCTGTGATGTTACGTTGTGTTTAGAGTTTGAACAGTGACAAAGTTTAGCTAGAAATGGACAGCCGTGACTGAGAGTCCTGTAGCGAGATGCCAGTACTTTACTGTAATTTAACAGTGAGGTTTGCTACTGTGGATTTTTTTGGTGGTAAACAGTTTCGAGCACAACAGTGGTTCACTTGAGTTTTTCCACTTGTCCAATGGTGGAATTGACTGCATATAATGTGAAAGGTGTCATTTGTAGTAACTGGCCCACAAAGAAGCTGCAGCTTACAGACATAGCCCCTGTCCGCTCATTGTTTTGCATTTCTGGCTGACAAAAAGGCTCTTTTTACACTTTGCACGCGCCACAGAGAGTGGCTCTTAGCATAAAAGCTTTGTCTCCACCACACAGTAGACAGATAAAGTTGGTGAATAGCCTTGAATACAGTGGACCATTTCGTAGTTAAAGAGCCAGTCTTTTTCTCGGCAGTGAACACGTTCAATTAAACCACAAAATTTCCGTTAAAAATGACACAATGAGTAATTTCAATGAGCCAACTGCAGATTCCTCTGACAGATCATTGAAAACACTGGGAAAAGCTTGTGTGTTCTCATGGGCTTTTGTCCCCGTATCCGTTAGGTTTGCCATATGTGAACATTGGTAGGTATTTTAATTTATTTCAACTATAGCTAATGAAATGATAATTATTTCCATTTTGCTTTGCCAAGAGCTGCAGCTGGTGGACAGCCCGAGATATTTTATTCATTTGTTTATTCATATGGACACTTAGTTGCAGGATGCAAAGAGATTCGTGTATGTTGCGTAACCTGAATTAAAATTCTATACGACAGCGGCGAGGTCACTGCATGCATATAAATGCAGTCAATGTGGAGCTGCCAATTTTTATTTTCGTGACTCACTGACATTTTTTGCCCAATAAACAAATACGCATTGCAGTGCACACACACACACACAAACTGGAATCTTATTATCCTCATCTATGTGCACAGTACAAGGCTCTTGGAAACCTTGCAGTACTCCGGAGCCCTGGGTATAACATGCAGTATTCAAATGCCCTGGCTCCAAATAAAGGCTCGAGGAGAGAAAGCACAGTGGAATCCAGGGAGAGTGACCCACATTCAGAAGCAGTGGCTTCATCCCCAGCAGCTAGATGGCTACTTGCGCCTTATAAGGAACACAGAAAACTTCCTGACCTCAGCCTCTGCTTCCTGCCAGCTCTGCGGTCATGCTCCGCTTCTTGTCCCACGTGTCGTTGTCACTGTCACTGTCAGTGTCAGCTCGTCTTTTCCCAACGCTTTGATGGGAAATGTCAGGACCTCTCGCCATGGATCGTGCACACGTTCAGATCATATGACTGCAGACGTGATGCTTCTGCCATGGGCCGTCTTGTCAGGACACATCGGGTGACACGGAGAACCGCTGTTTATCAGCACTCATCTCTGATAAAAGAGGCGGAAGCCAGGAGAATCTTCCTCGCCTCAAAGTGCTTCCACTTTTACAATGACAAGGCAAAACACAGCCTTTCTTATTGGGCCACGCAGAGTACAGGCTGCACCGCCACTGCTAATGCTGCTCGATTCCTTCCTTCTTCTTCACGTGTGAGCACGTTATTTGAGGTCAAGCAGTGAGAAGGGGAAAGTATTTACCATCATCAACTTTAAGTCCCTTGACACAAATCTCAAAAGGGGAATGCAGTGCATGTGCCAAGATTTTAATGAAATGAGCTGTTTTAACTTGAGTTAGTTTTTAATGCTTAAAGAAAGTTGCATGAGTCAGCTCTCTGTGCCGGGGAAAGTGGAGATATTTTTGCAGGTTTATTCCAGTGCTTGGCTATTACTACAGTAATTCAACCCCTTTCTAACCTTGACTAGGCAAGCTGAGCAACTTTGATTTGGAAATTCTTGTTTGAAAGATTCCTACTTTAAATCTGCTGAGGACATTTCTGATATGCTCAGCATGTTGCCGAGTGTTTGGCTGGTTTTGAGACAAATAAACACTGACCATTAAATTAGACTAACTCAATGCAAAACCGCAGAGTTCATCTGGGTCAAATGTAACCTTAAAAACTCATTAGGCTTCCTCGCGTTGTACCAATAGCTACATATTCATCACTTTTCCACCCTATCAGTTCAGCCTGTTAATATTATTCATTTTTATTAACATCTTTTCAGATTAGTTGAGAAACGTATCACATTCTCATTTGGGCACGCTGATTTATTCACTATTATAAAACCAGTGTCTTATACATCTTAATCATTAATCTCTTCAATCCTGCTGGGCCCAAGGGTGGAGAAGATTGTTCTGTGCCACAGAAAACAAAAGCAAATATCCAAGCACAATAATACATCAGTTTGTAATACTGACATGTGGAGTATGGGATTGTGTGCAAAACGTGGTACAATACGTACTTTTTTCTTCATTAATCTCACAGTGAAACCTCAATAAGTAGTTTCAGTAATATACAATGTATCTACTGTATTTCTATACTTTAGTTAACAGATAACAGAATTAAGAAACAGTAGCTCATAAACAACAGCTCTCTAGTCATCCTTTAGTTGTTTCACATTAATAAGTAATTAATGAATTTACTCTTATTTTAGTTGTTGCAATACTAGAAATTCAAACGTGATGCTGATACCAAGGAAAGTACTTGCACAGTACCATGGATGGGAGTAAAACATGGACATAGCTGCTGGGTCAGAAATATTAAGCCAGTGTTGACGTGTCTTTAAAATGTGGAGGCTACCAGAAACACTCAGGAAAACTTTCCTGATATGTTTATGGACTCAGTCACTCCAAATTAAGCCTCCTTTGTGAGACATGCTGTGTTTCAAAAAGGAGAACTATCTGTGGCACTTGTCAATTATAAGTCGTTAGCCAGTGAACGAGTAATGTTAGTCACATCCACCCATCCTTGGGTTTTTGATACCAAGGTAATGACTGAAAATGCTCATCTCCAAAACAGGATTTCAGGAAACAACGGATGAGATCTTTGCAGCTACATCTGTCCTTTACTCCGCGTACACAGTGCTCCGTCACTATAACGCGGTTCACCTTTCACCTTTCATTCGCTAATTTTTTTTGTGCGCAATTTTTGTACAGCACATTGTGTTCTGCGTCTTGATTGGCTGTAGACCACTGTCAATCAATCTCGTGCCGTGTCTCCTGTACAGTACAGAATGCATTCGATCGCTAACAGTGTGACTCTGAAGTGCTGTAATGTATGCTTTTAAGTTTCTCCCCAACAAACACAACAATGTCGACGAAACGTTTTGCACCGCCAAAGACACCTGCGGGTTTCATTCTATAATACTGGACTTATTTTTCTACGAAGGTTTGAACTTTTAAGGTGTTTAAACAAGAGAGAAAAGTGTATAAAGTGTGTAGTGAAGGGGGTTTACAGCCTTAAAACATCTATAATAGTTGTAAAAAATAAAGTTGGCTACTTCACGGATTTCACCTATTGCGGGTTATTTTTGGAACGTAACTCCCGCAATAAACGAGGGACCACTGTAGTGTTGACTGGAATAGATGAGGACACACTGTTGGGATCAGTACTGTTGCAAAAAAACATTTCTCCATCTGGATACCCTCATGTGGGGATCTCCTGCTGCTGTCTGTTGCGTCAGGTGTGAAATAAATCCAAGGAAAGACAACAAACTTAGCTTCTGTTTGTAATATCCTGAATTATGCTGTGATTAGCAGTTAGCTCCTTAATCTGTCAGACATTGTCTTCTTCACAAGTTTAATCTGTGGTAGATGGGAAAACTCAGTCTGCATGCCACTAGAAACTAGAAGCAAAAGGCTAATGTTCACACTTTGTCCTGCTTTTGAAAAAAAAAAAATCCTACTTGGCATATACTTGTGTACTACTGTGAGCTGTTGTCTTATTTGGCATGGGAAGAGTTTGGTTAAGGGCAAGGTTAATGGTAACCGTAGGTGTCGAATCTTAGCTGAGTGCAAAGGGCATGCTTTAAGATGAAGTCTTCTTTCCTTTAATCGACAAAACCCACACAGACTGTTTTGTAACTAAAAGAAAAGTAAGCACAAGGTCAAATATTATCGATGACAAGCTTATAAAACTAGAACTTTACCTCTCCAAGTAAACCTCAACCATATGCAAACTAATGTAGTAGCAATATTATTTTGTGTGCCCAGCAGTCATAGAGTAGGTCATCTATCAATCAGTCCCCGGTCCCTCCTGTCCATGTGCCAGAGAATCTCTGGGCCAGATACTGAACCCCGAGTTACCCCTGATGTGTATTTGAATGTTAGATAAACGTACTTAGTCGGGTGAAGGCCTCCAGCTTGCACTCGAACGGTTCGCAGCCGAGTGTGAAGCAGCGGGAATGAGGATCAGCACCTCCAAATCTGAGGCCATCGTTCTCAGCCGGAAAAGGGTGGAGTGCCCACTCCGGGTCGGGGATGAGTTCCTGCCCCAAGTGGAGGAGTTCAAGTATCTCGGGGTCTTGTTCGCGAGTGATGGTAGTAGGGAGCCGGAGATCGACAGACGGATTGGTGCTGCGGCTGCAGTGATGCGGATGCTGCACCGGTCCGTCGTGGTGAAGAGGGAGCTGAGTGTAAAAGCGAATCTCTCAATTTACCGGTCGATCTACGTCCCTACCCTCACCTATGGTCACGAGCTGTGGGTAGTGACCGAAAGAAGGAGATCGCGGATACAAGCGGCAGAAATGAGCTTCCTCCGAAGGGTGCCTGGCCTCTCCCTTAGAGATAGGGTGAGGAGTTCGGCCATCCGGGAGGGGCTCAGAGTAGAGCCGCTGCTCCTCCACATCGAAAGGAGCCAGCTGAGGTGGTTCGGGCATCTGACAAGGATGCCTCCTGGGCGCCTCCTGGGGTTGGTGTTCCGGGCATGTCCCACCGGGAGGAGGCCCCGGGGCAGACCCAGGACACGCTGGAGAGATTATATCTCTCGGCTGGCCTGGGAACGCCTTGGTGTTCCCCCGGATAAGCTGGAGGAGGTGGCTGGGGAGAGGGAGGTCTGGGCTTCTCTGCTTAGGCTGCTGCCCCCGCAACCCGGCCCCGGATAAAGCGGATGAAGATGGATGGATGGATGGATAAACGTACTTAGGTGTAGATCAAAGCACTGAATGAATCTGTGATTGGGTGAATGACACTTGTAGCAGAAAGCACTTTGAGTGCTTAAATTTAGAAATAAGGTGCTCTATATATTTCCATATTCACTGATTTCATTTTTAAAAAGGTATTAAAAGCACTAATTGTGATTTCTGAAATGGTGCAGAAACTATATAATGCTTTAGCTGATCTATGTTTATGTGGTATGAAAATCGCATTTCATTGTAACACACTTTTACCTTTAATATTAAGGCGAGTGAAGGGGTTTTCTGTGCATTGTAGCTTATCGACATCTCCTTATATGGTAGTCAGTCTCATGTGATCAAAAATCTGTTGGTGTAAAATATGAATAAATAGAGACAGGCCAAAGGATTTCCTGTGCTTTTCTCCAGTGCATATTTAAATATTGCCAGATCCTCCTGCAGAGTGTTGGTTTATAGAGGGAACCTGGGAGACAAATTGACAAAAGCTCAGTGCTCCTCATTTCCTCCGTCTGCAAGGTAATCAAGCAAGCATTGGCTCAGGTATGAAAAAGGGTGTTTTTCACTTTACTGCGCAGGCTTAAGTTAACTGTTTTATCTTTGTGAATTCATTTTCCCGAGCTTTTAAATGAAAGTGCTTTTAAATCTTTGGACTGTCAAATGTGTGTGTGTGTGTGTGTGTGTAGTGCTTCCAAACACATTTCATTGTTCTCATCTGGACAGGTTTATGCTTAGCGTTAGCGTCCCAGAAAATGTGTGTGGTTGTGCTGGAGTTGTGAAATATCTCTGAAAAACAGAGTTGCCTTTTATTTGCTTTTGTCACATCACATCATATTGTACTTTTGTAGTTTTATTCAAATATTCTCGTGAATAAAACAACAATATGACGGCAAACACCATGGAAGTGCTATTGATAATTGACCCACCGTGACGCGGCTGCTTTTTAAAATCCTGACACTAACTATCTTCACCATGTAGAGGGAACGGGATGCTTGGGATGAGGTGACTTGGATGCAGATGAGCCGCTATGGTGACCCCTAAAGGGAATACCCAAAAAAAAGAAGAAGAAGGAAGAGATATCAGAGCATGTAATCCAGAAAATCCCAAGAACATTTATAAAACCAGAAAATGATGACTTTAATCTGCAGTCATTACATTATGAGACAGTGGGATCAATGCTAGTGTCAAGTTTAGGAGAAAGCACATCTGGTGGAACTCTCCCAGGACAGATGAGCTTAAAGACTAACTTTACAAACGGTTGATACTGAAAATCTACACATGCCCATACGCAGCAGAGTTTCTCCATGAAGAGTGGACTAAATTACCCCGCGCATCTGGGAAGGACCGATTCATCCATCAAGAGTGTTTAGCTGCTGCTAAATGCGCTATAATCAGTTACCCAGCGTGAGGACGAGTCGCTTTTTATACAGCTGAAATGAGTCTGGCATGACTTTATTAAAGAAGTAAACAAGCGTTATTTTTTTGTCTGACAAATTTTGGGTGACATTCATTGATGGAATTGAAATAATGTAGAAAATTTGTACGTGAGTAATAGAGTGTTTGCAGATTGACGGGCAGGTAGCGAAGCATCTGCTGCAAGAGGTTATTGTGTTTCAAGTTTTTTGTCCCCACTTTTTCCTCCATTAGGTCATTTCCCGGCTCTTGTCTTACGCACGTAGCCTCATGTGGTTATCTTCAAACCTTTAAGGTGGTTTGGGGGACAAGACTATGATAAGCCATATTTTCACAGCAGGCAGCCCCCATTTACCTGCCCCTCCCACTTTCATGTTGTCACACACAGAAATTGTTGAGGTTTTATTACCATCTCTCCTTCTCTCCCTCACCTCCATCTTCCCTTTTTTTTATTTATTATTTTTATGATCCCAGCCAAGAGATTTGCAGAGCCAATCTGTTGTAATAGACACGGCTCTGCACAGCGTGAAGGCTTGTGCTGCCCAGTAGGCTACAGTTTCAAAGGATGCAGTGGTGTGGAGAAGTTGCATCTTCCCCCCACCGCAACTAACTTCTGATTTTAATGATGCACTCTCTGCCTTGAGTGAGTGTTCTTCGCAGTTGTTATTTGCAAAGCTGAACATCAAATCCTGTATACAGAGATCAAGAGATGGACTGTTTACTTGCTGTCCTGTAAGCCGGGCTCTTTAGGTCTTGTGCGGTTGGATTAAATTAACATGAAGCAGCTGTTTGTTACTTGACAATGACGGCAAACATGCTGCTGTTGCTTTGCATTGATCTGGAAAGAACAAAAGTCCCCCTGCAATTTTTTTTGTTGCTTTTTATGTCGTCGCAATGCCACAACGGCACTCAGACATAACATCGTATTCCCTGACAACAGTAATGGCTGGAAGTGAGTGAGTCAACAGAGATGAGAGGAAGAGGTAAAAACAGGCTTTATTCACGATTGCCCGTTAAAGCCGCGCTGTTCCGTCCCGATATAAATGCACCTTGGCAGGATTCCTCCACTTTTTACGCAGCATAATGGAAGCAATGGTAAATTAATAATGGCTGAAATAATGTATTGTGAGCACATGGGAAACTAACCATCCTCAGTGGAAGAAATTTGGATAAAGACATGATTGGGTTAATTCATAAAACATGGCCAGCATCCAGGACTGCTAATCTAATAATTGTAAATGCATGAATTGGGTTTTCCACTTCCTCCTGGTGGCACAGTCTGCATGATACGCCTCATCACTTATTTTTTACTCTTCCCATATTACCATTTGAGATAGGGCAGTGTTCATTCTAGCATCTGCGATAATGTACTCCAGCGGCAGGAAGCTTTTAACTCCATGTGTGGCACTCCCCGCCTGCCAATATTTGTGTTCTGGCATGCAATCACAAGAGAAGCCATATTGCTTAAAATTATACTTTTCCCTCTTACTGAGGGACAACATATTATTTTCACTGTCATGTTGGAGAACTTGAAAAGTTAAATTACTTATTTTTCTTTCTTTTCTTTTGCCTGATGGCGTCTGCCGGTTATTTGGCGCAGAAAACTCAAAGTCCAGTTGGCGTATGACACTCAGGTCCACACTGAGGATTTTAAATGAAAGTCTGTAATAATTATCTAGAGTTAGACACTGGGCAAGAGAATTTTTGGCGGACAAAGACATTTCTAGACTCCAGTGATCACTTCTACAGTATTTCCCAGGTGGTCTAACCTGCAG
Source organism: Perissodus microlepis (assembly GCF_051167445.1). Classification (NCBI taxonomy): domain Eukaryota; kingdom Metazoa; phylum Chordata; class Actinopteri; order Cichliformes; family Cichlidae; genus Perissodus; species Perissodus microlepis. Next base: position 28,411,579 of record NC_140470.1, on the reverse strand, counting down.
CAGCGAGACAGGAGGAGCTATGTTTTCATGAGCGCCAACACGGGAAATTATCACCTCACTGCTGGCCTGAGGGAGCTTCGGGCTGCAGGGGTATATTAATCCTACCATATGGTTGTTGGCTGACAACATGGCTCGTGGTCATAAATTTTCTTATGTTTATATCCGCTCGTTCTCATCCCAGGGCGTTAAATGTGGTCTTTCTGTCACACACGCACAGGGATTTCTTTGTGTCTTGGTTGCAACGTTATTAGAAACTCCAATGAGATTGCTGAATTGATATTGCTTTAAAAATTTGGAGGTTATCCCACACTTAACCCCATTATCGCAACTCATACCTACACATCAAAGCTAAGCTGAGCTTTTCTAAGCAGGAGACATAAACTGTGGAAAATTTCGAAAAGCTAGACGCAGTGTAAAAAACATGGAGTATTAACTATGCTAGGTAAAAGATAAGTATATATATGTATAACTACATTCTGTTAATCTTCCAATTCAGAGTGATGGGTGGGCTCGAGCTTATCCCAGCTGTAATACAGCAGGCGGCACTGTACACCTGAGACGGGTCACAGGGCTTGCACGGAGAGATAATCAACATCAAAGTCCAGTAAACTCTTATGACCAATTTAGAATCGCCATTTAACCTAACATGCACGTCTAGTGACCGTGGGAGGAAGCTGGAGTTAGACCCAAATGGTACATGAAAAGGTCCCAGCTGGCTAGTGGATTTGAACCCAAGACCTTGTTCTTGTCAGGCTAAGGGCTAACCACCACTGGATCATGTCCAACATGTGTTTATATGAGAAACTATTATATAACTATAGTGTAACTCAGGATTAACAAAGAAAATAGGTCATTGGTAGCACGTGGAGCAGTGGTTACCACTGTTGCCTCACAGTAAGAAGGTCTTGGGTTCTAATCCATCTAGCTGTGCTTTTTCTTGTTGACTCTGGCTTCCTCTCACAGTCCAAACACATGCAATTAGTGGGGTTAGGTTAGCTGGTGATTCTAAATCGCTAATAGGTGTGAATATGAGTGTGAATGCTTGTCTGTCTCTTTGTGTTAGGCCCACAACAGACTGATGACCTGTCCCTGCTTCTTGCCCCATGGCAGCTGGGATTGGCTGCTGCATTGAATATGCAAAAAAGATGATTGACGGAGTTTTTGCAACATTAATACAATACAGAACTTTAAATCCATTTCCTATGTATTTGCACATGTTTTAAATATTAATACGGAAGTCTCTAGTAATGATTTGTGATACAGCTATATGTAGCCCGACCTCAGGGTAAAGAAGCTATTCTGCTTAATATGTGTCTCTTTCCAGTGGGAATATCTTGTATAAACATAATGCATGCCGCAATCAAGGGGGCTAAAGAGAGTTCAAAGAAAGGTTCACAGTGTGTTCCCGGCCTCTGGCTGATTTAAATGCGTCTCTTTTACAATGCTGAGGTGACATCTAACAACTGCAAATTGCATGTGTCTGTGGTCAGTGCTATTTGTAGGAGCGGTTGCTTGAGCATCTCAGGCACCACGCAGCAAGACTGATTGTTCCCCTCCCACCTGCATCCTCCCCCGCAAACAGTGAAGCCCAATTCCTCATACCACCGTCTGTGAAACCCTTTTTTCCTCTTTCATCTCATTTCTTTGTTCTTCTTGGAGGAGGAGTGGGCTCCTGAGTGGAGGTTCCCGTTGCTGGAAGGTTGTTATGTTAGGCTGATTTAAATTAGAATAATTTTGAGCACACTCCTCAAAATTGATGCCTCCCAGCAAACTAGGGCAGATTTGTTATGGTCATTTGCTATGCCCTCCCCTGCTCTTTAATGGCTGTTTAGCACTCAAGCCTCACAGCTCTGAACTGAGTGATGAACTCCCAGATTTAATTTTCCCCCCCTTTCTTCTACATTTTAAGAAGAGTGGGCATCACATTAATTTTGCAGATTTGGTGGCATTGTACAACCCAGCTAAAATTGGCATGCACAGAACTTTTCTTTTGAAACTTGTCTGTTTGAAGTGGATTGGTAGCATATCCAAGAAACATAATTCTCTGCAGTGGTGAGGTTTTAAGGATTGTGGTTGCCTTTGTTTATTCCTCTGTGGGAAGTGTTTTGTCTAAGAAAGCAATTCTTCTTCTTGAGGCACTAGAAAGCATCCTGCAGCAGAGGGACCAAGAGAAATGGAGAGCAGTGTTGTTATTTCAGACTCAAGCTTGAAGGCACTTCTCTCAATTTTTTTTTCTTCTTCCTGACATAAAATTCACAATTCTGCTTTCACAGTACCACCATAAACTTCATTATCAGGAGGTATTCGAGTGCAGAGTGCAGAAGACAAGGAAAGTGGTAAATTGCTGAAAAGGATTTTGTAAATCAACCCTGTGTTTCAAACTTGTCTTATAGCTGGTTGGCTTATCTTTTTTTTCTCCAGCTCAAAGTCAACAGCACTTTAGGCTTCACCTTGATAAAGGCTTTAGTGTTTTATCTTAAGGAGGTGCAAGTTTATTGATTCATCAGCAATTCAGTTGTAAATTGTTGTATATGAGCAATAAATCAAAACAGAATATATTTCTTTAATTGAGCTTTTTCACTTCAAACAATTATACATTGTTTTTTGTCCTTTACTTGCTATGAATGAAGGAAAATTTCTGCGGGAAGTTTAAATTGCTTAGTATTTATTAGTGTCTACAGCTAATTAGTGCATCAAGATAGCCCCCCATTAGCCACCTACCCACTCATGAAGCAACGGCAAAGACCAGAATAATCACTAAGTACTGCAGCCCAAACAGTGGAGGCTATTTGAAATGAATTTGACACCTATCCAAGGTTTGCAACATGAAAATGTTCTTGCAAATTTATAGCAGTGTAGAAATGTATCTACATCGCCAAATCTTTTAAAACAAATGTTCACATTCATAATTTCTAGTAAACACCTGCAGCGTGCATGTGCTTTGCAAATAGGATCCAGTGTCTGTTGTTTGGAGGACCCTCAAAAACTGCCTCTGATTGGTTAGCTGGTAATGGTGTAAGTATGTATGTGAGGGCAGCCCAAGCTTCCTTTTTTTCCCCCTGTTATTGTTATATTTTAATCAGCCAGAGAAAATAACATTTTCCCCTCTCTCGTCCATTAGTTTCCAACATCAAAATTCAAATATTTCTGTTTACCGAAGGGGTTCAGCTCTGTGAAGTTTATCCCAGGGTGTTAGTGTCTTCATTTTCTATGCAGGTCTAAACACAGTTCTGCTTGACTTTTCCATTCAGCAAATGTTGTAGTCTCAAAAGTTCACCTGGTTTCACCTCCTTTTGTCATCTGGAAGTTTTGATATGATTCTTAACCGGGTGAAGCGACACAAACACCGGGCTCTTTAGCAAAACATTAGCTACATAAACCATGGCGATCTATCCCAGTATTTGGTCTATAATGTATGTAAAAGCTTACCCACAGTATTTTTAGATGTTTAGCTGCCATCAAATTCAAAAGTAGCTAATTAGCTCCTGTGTGTGATTCTGTCTGTAAAGACAATAGCTCAAAAATACTTGAATAAATTCTGATAAAACTGTAGACGTGTAGCGTGGAGTCATGTTAACAATCTGTTAAAATTTGGCTTGTTAACATGACTTACCAAGGTCTCCAAGATCCACTTAATGAATTATTGGTTGAAAATTGACATATAACTTAGAAACTATGATTCCTATAAGTGTAGCATGTATATGTCGACATATAGAAATTCATATTTGACCATAGTTGACCCCAAAATGTGTTATATCATTAAAGAAAGTATTCAGCTGCCTAGTTAGAAGTATAACTGTAGAATAGTTATGGTACACAAAGTTATTCATGTCCAAATATTTCAAATCAGTACCTGTTATCCATCACCTATTCCCACATAATGTTTGTGTAATCAGAGTAAACATCTGTCATCTGCTACGTTTAAAACTTGCATTACAACAAAGAAAAAAATGAATATATACTAAATAAGAGCAAACACTGTGTTTTTCATGAAATATTTAAATGTCTCACTTTTTACATTTGATATGTTTTCTTTGTTCTATTGTGAATAAAATATGGGTTTATAAGATTTGCCATCCAGTTTTTATTTACATTTTAAACAGCAGCACAACTTTTTTGGAACTGGGGTTGTGCAGTGATTTACATTATGCCTATTAAATGGCAGTGAGTGTGATATGTGATACTGCATAAATCCCTGCACGGAAACACCTCCTCTGTCCAATCTCCTACCACTTCCCTTGAATGCCACTCGAGCCCTCTCACGTGCCATTGTGACATGTGATTTGTCACTCATGCCCTGGAAAGCTGATAGCTTAAGCCATTTTGCATCAACCCTTTAATCTGCCGAGATTCTGTTTTAGAGATCAGACAAAGTTGTATTTATTGCACTGCAAAGTCATTTTGACAAGAAAATGATCCTTTTGGCCAAAAGAATGACTGATATTCCTGCTTCGCTAAAGGAATTTGTAGCCGGGGCACTTTCTTTAAGTCAGGCAATATGATGGGCAAAACCTTCAATATTAAAGTTCACATCAGGAGGAATCAGATCAGCTGAAGCTGAAGATATATAGAGGATATAGAGTATATGTGTATAAAGTTTCCTTCAAGAATGAAATCTGTGGTGTTGTAAATGATTATGAATAGTGCCTAAAATTGCCACAAATATCCAGACTGACTTTCCCACCCAAAAAATGTTTCCAATATCTGTCTAAATTAGTGTTAAACTAAGCCTATTAACTCATATTATTTACTGCATGATTAAATTCATGAATTGGACCATTCTCTAAGACCTCTTCACGGATGTTTTGGGATTTTAAATGCAAAAATGTATCGACTTCAAATCAAATCAGGATTTACTATTGTCTTATAAAACGCTGTTACCAGGCAACGAGCTTAACCCAGCAAAGTGTCTGGATGCATTTGTTCAGAATGTTAGCACTTCATTTACTTAAGGAAATTGCTACATGTCACAAGAAGGGGGGTTAATTATTCTCTCCTGCTGAAACCTAAGCTAGACACACGCGCTGAAATTGAATTCATAGCGAGTGGCAGAGGATTGTTTGGCTTCAGCTCGTGTTCTCTCTGAGCCCCAGTGAGTGGCTCGCGTAGTAATGCAGTCCTCGCTGGCCAGAATATCACAGACTCCCTTCGTGCATCAGTAACCATTTTCTGTGCTCATGTACTGACACTACTGAGAAACTTGATCTATGACACAGAAGGCGTAAAATAGGCTCAAAAACAAGTTAGTTTTGCACCTCTGTAAAGGCAAACTGCAAAGACTGCATAATCTGTTACTCTTCCTGAAGCTCTCACAAGCACACGGCATGTGCATTAACTCGTTAAGCAGCATCAATACCCCTCCTCATATCATGTGCTGCTGTTAATTGAAGCCTAATGAATCCAGCAGACTGAGGTGACAGCAGGGCTGAAGATGTGGATGCGGAGGAGGCTCGGCCATCAAACTCTTGTTTTTCCTGCCTCTCACTTTCTCCTGCCTGTCTGTCCTCAACCAAGTAGACGCTAGATTCTGTTACCTTAGTGGACCCTTAGAGAGCGTCAGTGGTGGCGAGCAAGCCAATCGGAACTGACAGCAGGTTTCTAACACCCCGTGTCTCCACCTCTTGGTGCCGTGGCTGTTGTGCGCTGCCTCCCTTGGGGCCCGGTGTTATCTGCTGTGGAGGAAGAAGAGGGGAATAGTTTTGTGTTTTACAGAGCTCAGCACACCTGGGACCAGTGTGCCCACCGCCTATCATGTTTTACTCCATACAAGTTTCACAGGGAAAGATTGCTATGTGGAAACTCACCTGTCAACTGAAGTGGGACAAACAAACAGAGGAAAGACAGACGCGCTCCCCTCTCTGCTAACAGAAACACTGTAGTGGTACCAAATCTTTTAACTTCCACTCGATCACTTCGACATTGTTCATCTTATCGATTTTGTGTCTAGTTAAATCCAGCTCGGTAGCTCGCTTGCTGCAGTATCAGCTACATATCACAGACTTGCTGTAAACACTTCTGATTTGCTGGTGTACTAATGTACACATTTGTGTCTAGACGCAAGCAATAACTTGCTGCTGGGTGTTGCGTGTAAACACGGACATTGTTGCTTTGCTCGGAACCATAAAGTGCATAAAAGATGGACGGAGCCGCAATCACATCACTCACTGCTCAGTAAAGTCCATCAAGCTTGGCCATTTTAGTGTTTTGTAATGATTTTGTGTAAAACCAGGAGGCACTGCGTGGTCATATAGAAGTGATTTGTCAATCACAACATTAGTCCACCCCAAAGTGTTCCCTGCGTATATCCTCCTGGATTCAGAGTATAAACTGTGTTGTGTATAAGCCATGAAACTAGAAAAGGAGTCCAAAAAACTCATCAGCAAAGCACTGAGGTCACAGATCAAGGGAGCTAAAGGGTAATTTCCCCGCAGATATCTACTGGACCAGAAGTCTTTTCACAGGCGGAGAAGTCTCCCCTTGCTGGCCATTAGAAATAATTTAGGTTTAAGACAATTCCACATTGGCTTCAGTTTTTAGACCTGTAAACTGTGGGGTAGTGTCAGACCTTAGTACTTGTTCGATACTGACTAAAGTCTTCAAAGCAACTGCTTATAAAGCTAGTCAAATTAGTGAGCTGACTTGGTGCTTATTCCTGAATCTGATATTTATTAACTCATCCTTTAAAATCATCCCTTTATTCTTGTTTGTGTGCTTGCAATCAACATCAATCAGCATTTTAACATTTGAAGTTTGTCTACCCTTGGAAGGATAAAAAGAAAATCAGGTTTAGGTGCCTCAAGGGTGTTCTTTTGGTATCAGTGCCAGAGCACAGGGATCACAGGGGCACTAGCAGGGATTTTAATCTTTACTCTCCAGATAAAACACAACACGTTAAAAGCACACCTTCTGGTTTACTCATCATAGTCACAAAGAAAACTGTTGTTGAACTGAGTTAAAAGATTCACATCACACACATTCAGTATTGTAATTGCCTCCTGTGGTCATTTAAATAAATCCTATTATTCTTGACCATATCCAGCTGTTACAGCACACACGAGAGCATGGCTTATACCTGCTGTTCATATGACTTTCTGCAGTCTGGTGAAAAACAGCTCAGCATTAGCAGCAATAAAGCAAAGTTATTGTTTTCTACATGACTTAAATTTCTCATTTATTCTTTACTTTGTTGCTTTCAGTCAGGTTGAGTTGACTGGGCCACGGCAGCACCTTCGTTCTATTGTTTTTCAGCCTTTGATGTTCATGTTGTGCTTGTTGTGTGACCTAATATTTGGCCAAACTTTATACACCAGGAGGTCTCACATTTGACTCTAGTTGGGATACAAAGGTGCTAATGAGTGACTGCAAGGTGCCCGGGTCCTGTGCCTGCAGAACAAGCCCAAATCATCACCTCTCCACCGCCGTGCTTCACAGTTGAGGTGTTTTGTCTGATATACTGGCAACCAAAATACTCCACTTTGGCGTCATCTGTACAAAAGACATTGTATCCGAAAATTTAATTTTGCAAGCATAAGCTGTGCTTCCAAGCAAGCCATAATTGCTCTTTTTTTCTAATTATACTGTTATGAATTTAAACATTTAACATACTAACTGCAGAATCTGAGATGTGGTGCTGGGATGTTTTTAGCGATTTCTCTGGGCGTTGCAGAGTCGGACATTAAGTTGAATTTGCTGGGACATCTGTGGCATTGTGTTACACACTGGAATGCTCCAGACCACCAGACTGCCAAACCGCTTTTATAAACCTGGTCACACTTGCTAATGATGGGTTAAACGAGTAGATAGATTATCAGCGCCTGGCTGCTACTTACCCCCTTAACTGCTACAGATGTGTGTTTTTAGTTTTTCACGGGAATGCACAGAGTCCTGTGAAAAACTAAGTACATGTTTTTCTACCAAAACACAAGTGTGTGCTTGTGTTTTGGTAGACAAATGCTAGTTACTTAGTTGCCAAGGGAAAAATAAAACGGTACCACTGGAAAAGGCAACATAATGTGTGTGTTTTTTTCTTTTTTAATTTTGACAGCTGAGCAGTCCATTTATGTGACACAAACTGTTTTAACAGTTATAATGCACAGCGGGGGGATGTGTCCAAATGTCTCCCCTTCTGACATTCATAAACAAACATTTATTTAACGCGGATATGTTGCTACAGACAACAGTAGGTTGTTAACATCTGTCAAATCAAACTAACAAATACTTGTGAAGCTTGTACATGAAGCGTGAGCCTTTCTTTGCTGCCATGCTCTTAGCTAAAATCAGTCTCACCTTTTCTGCAAGCTACAGCGCTACATCACCTTTACATGTAGTTCAGAGACCAGCATACGTCACAGTCCTTTCATGCGTTAAAATGCCAGCAGCGTGTTGCATTACTGTACCATCATTCAAAGCACAGACAGAAGAGTCAAGGTGAGAAATGAATCCATATGTGCCAAATGTGGAGTGTGTCTCTGCCCAGAAACTAGACATTCAGCTTTATCTTTAGCTGCCTTCACCTCAGCCGGGCTTTGCGAGAGCACAGAGAAAAAGGAGACGTGAGCTTGACTTTGATAGAAGTCAGGGTACACAAAAGAATAGGATGCTCTATTTTTGCACACTGCCTGAATACCAAAAATACAGCTTGTAGTGTGAGAAGTAAATGTCGGGCCACCAGCTGCCGAGCTTCATAAGCTGGCAGTGAGAGCTCAGTAAAACATGGACTTCCAAGTGTCCTGGCCGAGCCCGTGACGTTGTTGGGATGTTGGGATGTTCTTCCAGCCCAGTGCGCTCATGTTTTCGTGCTTTGAAGGGGTAAGGAGACTCACCGTTGTTGTTACTGTCACTGTTAATAGCAACACGCTTTATGCACACGTAATCAAACGAGGAGCAGATCGACTCCACTACACAGTGTCTGTGCACAAATGTGTTTTTAAGCGCTTCAGAGTGTATACGCGTATCATATGGAGTTTGGGAAGAGACACAATTGAAATTCAGGCCTGGTTCCTCACTAACACCCCCCCAGCCGTTACAGTCCTGGCCTTGGATGATTTTGCTGAGTTTCACGTTCTTGTCGGAGATTTATTATCTCCTACTCTGGCTGGTATTTTACGGTTTAATGACCAGCAATCGCTCCCATCATCAGGGTCAGTTACAATTACATCCACTTTGCCACCGCTCTAGCAAACGCAACTTTCTTTGCTGCCTCTGGGAGCCTTTTCGTTTAGAATTGCAGGTCTCACAAAATTTGCTATGACTACAGATGAGAAATTATAAAGAAAGATCAAAATCCAGATATCTGAGCCCCCAAAACATTTCTATAACAACTGCTCCTGTTTATGAGCTGTCTGGATTTGGCCTTGCATCTCTAAAAGAGGTACTTGAACTCGCCACTGAATGATATTAAAAGTTGGAACAGGAGTATCAGCTGTTAAATATCAAAAGGTCCCACTTCACCACACTGAATTAAACAATATTTGCAAGTAATGCAAACACTCTTCCATCTTTCAGATGACTCACTTTGTTTTTATGTTTGACCTTGTCTGCTATGACCACGGGTTTATGTTAATATTTAAAAGCTTCATATTTAATTGAGCAAGAAAGCTGGCCTTGAATAGATTTGGACATATCACATTAGATTTGAATTTAAATTGATTTATAAACATTTTTTTAAAGGCTTGCTAACATGTTACTCCTATTTTTGCTCTCTAAAACACACACACACACACACACACACACACACACACACACACACACACTCGTTTTCATATCTTAGTGAGGACATCTCATTGACATAATGCTTTCCCTAGCCGCTTACCCTAACCCTAACCATCAAAACTGAATGCCTAACCCTAACCCTAACCCTCAGCCTAAACCTAACCATAACCTCAATGACACTAAAATCACATTTTTAGCTTCAAAAATGCCTCCAAACTTGTGGAAATGGCCATTTTGTCCCCATAAGTGACTGTTGGTCCCCAGAAGTATAGTGGCATGCCAATTTTCTGTCCTCACAAAGACGTCTAAACATGTATACACACACACACATTCATCAGTCCAAATTGCTCACACTCTTGTACTGTCTAAACGTTTTCTTGATAAGTCATTGTGTTGCTCATCACTTCCTACCTGTCTCGCTTTTGCAGCTTCTTATTTCCACTTCTCTCCACTGATATCTACCATTCCCCTCATCTCTTCCTCGCGCCTCTAATCCATCTTGTATTTTCAGTCTTTCTTTTCTCACATGGCAGAAAACACACTACAGTTTCACCAGACACCAGACAAATCATGTCCTGTAGCAATATAGTCACATTAATTTTGCTAAGCAAGAAACCAAGGGACATGAATAATGAGTTAGTCCTGGTTTTGCACTGTTTTTCTTCTGTGAAAGCCAAGCTTTAGGTTAAAGAGGCTATGGCTTGTTTTATGCTTCACAACTGCACACACGGTATGAATAGTGTTAGATTCTTTAGCACAGCACAACTGTAAAATTGCCTTCATCATTAAGGAAAACCAGACGATTCTCCACAGTCTCCTACTGTCAGCTGCTAAAATGTAATTGTACAATTACCTTAGAAGACAGTTCATGGAGATTTGTAGACTTTGTTATTTCTTAACCTGTTCATGAGGTAAAAACAAAGCATTAGTAAAGACTCCAATCAACAATTTTGTATATTCAGAGAAATGCATTGGTGAACCTGACAACATAAAATGACCTGGGCCTTCACAAAAGTCACCGGTGGTGGATGATCGCAGGATTCTTTCCATGAAAACAGTTCTTGAGCAGCATTCATGTACTGTAATTGGTACCACAGTATATTGGTACCACTTGCAATAGGTTCAGTCTATGTAAAGAATAGGGCAACACTGACACTGACTGGTTCACCATACAAAGGGCTATAACCCTTCTAATGCTTCCAAAGCAACCCAGGAGTTTCTAAAAGGTTGAGAAGTGGAATATTCTGCAGAGGCTGTGTCAAATACCGGTCTCAACCTGACTGAGATTTTCATTTGCTGAAGTCAAATGAAAGGCTAAAGAAAGCAGCAAACAAACAAACAGCCAGAGACATAGCAAATCGTCACAAAGGGTGTTGGTAGCATGCAGACTTCCACTCAGGATTCATGACAGTGTTGTTTAACAGTTGTGATTGATTATGTTAATTTTATCCAAAGATATCTTTAAAGGTTAATGCAGTGTTTTTGTTGAGCAACTGAAATGAACGCTGAGTCTGCCCACATTCACCATATAAGTGTAAAAAGCTAAAATAATGAAAAATTACTTTAGGGATTTAAAAAAAAATCCCTAAACAGCATGTAACTGATGCAGCTCTAAAATGAAACTTTAGGCCTATCAGAATCAGACAGGAAAGCTGCTCTACCTTGTTTTGAAGGAACAACTCAACTATTTTGTCTGTCTCAGAGTCAGATGTAAAGATCAATATAAATTTCAATGCTTGAGTGTCTAGTACAGATACAGGATAGCTATGCTTCTTTAAAGCATGAGATGAATAAGGCAGTTCTTTCTTTTCTTCTTTTGAAAGCTTCCTGTTGTGCTCACCTCCCTGAGGTGGTTTCTCAACCATTTTGATGCCAGCACACTGAGATATTGCCAAGTCAGTTTCAAACTGGCAGCAAATATATTGTGGATACTGTATGTCTAATTGAGGGTGCAAGGATTTTTTTTTCTTTCTTAAAACAGGTCATGCAGTCTTTGATAAGACATGTAACATGCATGTAAACATGATATATAAATATATAAACTGACTCATATAAGCATTTATTTTGAATTTCACATTGGCTACAGAGACAGCAGTGTGAAAGGAGTAGGTGTATTTTTATTTACACAGCATTTATCATTGTAGGACGATCCTTAAACCCTCACCCGAGAGCTGGATCACTATCAGCGATAAGCCAATGATCATCTATGACTGATCTGAACTCAGAGGCAGGTGGGAAATATTTTTAGAAACATTTTCTTTGTGTAAGTTGGTCGAAATGTTCTCACGAGGTGTATCCAATTCTTGTAGTCTGTGTTCAATAGCCACCCGCGCAGCAGCTACTCTGTAGCTTTAAGCATGGCACCAGCAGGGCTCCATAAAAAGAAGACACCTCTGCAGGGTAAAGTGTGTAAACAACACAGGTACAGCTGCAGCATTTGTATGTGCAAGATATAACAGTATTGGGTTTATGGTAGTCGTGCACACAAATTGTGAAAGAAATATAATAAGTGATATTTCATGGAGATAAAAGAAAGCCGTTTAATAATAATACAAATATATTTTCCTTCTTTATTTACTGAACTTTTCAGATGTATTCAGGTACCCTCCAAAAGACCAACTGCAAATTTGGAAGCTTAACTAGCTAAAATTTACTCTGTAATAGTTTTCAAGACAATTTATGAAAACATAAAAAACATGGTCATAACAATCTATTTAAATGAATGTTGTAGTTGTTTAATTGTAATTAAGGATGCTGGTGCTAAAGAGTGACAGAGATTAATGTCAGAGTATAGGGACTTCATACTGTAACTGAATGCGCCCATATGGAAAAGAGATATATAAATCTTATAAAGTTTGTATCTGTCTTGTGTGAAACTTGTATGAAAAGCATATAAGAGTGAAAACAGATATAAGATCCCTTGAAAAATTATATAATGAAACTTGTATGTTTTGGATACTTACTAAAACAATATATGAAAGTAATGAGAAAGTGGCCACTTTCATGAGTAATCACATATAAGTTTTTACTATTTCTTTTCCATATGGGCTCTCTTGCAGGTGACTGCTGGTTAGGGTTAAACACACTTCAAAAACATACAGAATGCCATTTTAAGAACATTTATTGTGCAAAACTTCTCTTTTTTTAATTATACTTTGGGCATTTCAGTTCGGCTAAAATGTTTGCGGCCAGGTACCTCGTAACGTGGATCAAGTGTCCTAATCATATTCTTAAAGCCGCTTTTCTCCACTGTAAGAAACAGCACCACAAGTACACGGTAATGGTATTTGTGACATCCACTGCTGATTCGTTTTCTCATACGGAGTGCCTTTGGAAAAGTCTTGGAAAATATCAGTCCGCTGGTGTGTGGGGTTAGGTGTAGGGCTGTTTTTTTTTTCTTTCGACTGGACTGACTGGGCATTTGTGGAAGGCGCAGTTTTTGGCTTTCCTCATGTTGCAAAACATGCTTCGTTTAAGATGATAAAACAAATTACTTGTATTCCCTCTCTTTGCTATGGCTGTCGCCCGGCATAATTTGCAGATGATATTTTTCTGCTCAACATCCGACTGCTTAAACCCAAACCAGGTCTATATGTCCGACGTTGCACCAGTCTTCTTAAAAGCACCTCCTCCTCCTCCCCACCTGTCAGCTCCATCCGTACCGGAAACCCGAACGGTACCACGCATCCGCAAATCTTACGTCACTTCCTCTCTTTGCCAACATTGCAACAGTTATGTATTTGAACGACACGGTTAGCGCCCAGTTAGCTCCTAGCATTTCTCGACAGCTCTGCCTCCTTTTTGACTGCCCCGGACATTTAAACAATAGATATCTCCGTATACAAACAAATTCATGCTTTTCTTCTCAACAGAGAGCGTCCCCCAATTGAACAACAGCGCCGTAAAATAAGAAGAATGGCGCCTAATTACAGACTTAATATGTCACGTGAAGATTCATCAGCCAGATTAAGTGTTTACTGACAATTGACAGTGATGGCGGACATCATCATCACTATTCCAACAATCTTCTCCACACAGACAAGCATAAACACACTCGACTATCACTAAATCAAATTTAACATGCATTTGTAATGACGCTAGTTCAGTTTACAATAGGGTTCATTCGCTCGGTTAGCAGGTGGCGGTATCCTCGTACACTGGGGAGTAAACTGCCATTAAACGAAACAGAAGAATAAAAAAAAAAACAAACACATCTGCACATGCGCGGTACGGATCGGGTAGACCCGATTTGTACGGTCCGACTTTGCACATGCGCAGTAAGGATCGGGAAGTCCTGATCCGTAACTATCTTTTTATTTTTCGTTTTTGTCTACATTATATTGAAATGTTTCATTATTGCAAACATTTTAAGAGATACATATTATTGTTAACATCTTAACAGATACTCTGACCCGTAACTGTTGTAAAATGCTTCAAACGGAAGTAGACACCTGTTACATTCTTAGTGTAGGCGTGTCTTGAACGCAACAAGACGTTGGCCCACTCACACTCCACCCAAGCAAGAACCCAAACAACAATATCTTTTAAAGTGCTAAGCAGCCATTTATTTGCTTCAGCAGTGAGCAGTGCCAAAAATAACAAACAAAACTCCCTAATGGTCCCTACGCTTTCCTGCACAAAATTAAAACCAAACAAAAGACAATTCACTTACCTAACTTTCTACATGAAAAACAGGAGAAAACTTAATCAACAAAAATGGCTTCTCACGCCTACTAGGCTGCTGCAGTGAACAATATATACAAGGTGAACAAAATACTCAATCTAAAATGCTACTTTACAAATCTATTTACAGCTATTTACAAAATTGAAGTACTAACGCCAGACACACACACACACACACACACACACACACACACACACACACACACACGAGGTTAAACTTGCAACTCACTCTGCACAGACACTCTATCAAAAAAACAAATCAAAAGCTCATGCTATTTGTTGGATGGTGGAGACTAGTAGAGAGGGGGAGATCGCGACAATGACAAACTGAAACACAGGGCTTAAATACATAGAGGGAGCAATCAGGGAATGGACAACAGGAGGGAAACACAGCTGGGGCAAATCAGAACTGACGAGACAAGGAAGCGTAAACTGAACACACTGAGATAAGACAGACCTTCAAAGTAAAAACAGGAAACACATAACAGTCACGCCTAAAACAAAACACTGACAACATTGGATCGTAACATTTCCCCCCACCCAAAAATCAAAAATTAACCCCAAATGAAATGTTTGATTCATGACCTAGAGAGGACATCAGCCATGACGTTCTCTAAGCCCTTTTTGTACCGGATGTCAATGCTGGAGGAGTCCTGGAGGAGTAAGGACCAGCGCATAAAGCACTGGTTGCTGTTCTGCAGGCGACGCTGATGGCTGGACGGGCTCCTCGAGCCCTCCAGCCGGAGCAGGCTGCTGAAGCGGTCCCTCGGACCCTCCAGCCGAAACGGAAGGCCGAAGCGGTCCCTCGGACCCTCCAGCGAAGACGGAAGGCCGAAGCGGTCCCTCGGACCCTCCAGCGAAGACAGACGAAGGCCGGACGGGCCCCTTGGACCCTCCAGCGAAGACGGAAGGCTGAAGCGGTCCCTCTGACCCTCCAGCGGAGACAGACGAAAGGCTGAAGCGGTCCCTCGGACCCTCCAGCGAAGACGGAAGGCTGAAGCGGTCCCTCGGTCCCTCCAGCGGAGACAGAAGAAAGGCTGAAGCGGTCCCTCGGACCCTCCAGCGGAGACAGAAGAAAGGCTGAAGCGGTCCCTCGGACCCTCCAGCGGAGACAGAAGAAAGGCTGAAGCGGTCCCTCGGACCCTCCAGCGGAGACAGACGAACCAACCAAGAACACAGGTAACCCACCAGTGACAACGGCAACGAACAAAGAACAAAGAGCGAAAGAGCCCACACCCCAAACCAACGAAAAAATAAAGGATGGAGAGCCCCCATTTATGTTACGTTCTTAGTCTAGGCGTGTCTTGAACGCAACAAGACGTTGGCCCACTCACACTCCACCCAAGCAAGAACCCAAACAACAATATCTTTTAAAGTGCTAAGCAGCCATTTATTTGCTTCAGCAGTGAGCAGTGCCAAAAATAACAAACAAAACTCCCTAATGGTCCCTACGCTTTCCTACACAAAATTAAAACCAAACAAAAGACAATTCACTTACCTAACTTTCTACATGAAAAACAGGAGAAAACTTAATCAACAAAAATGGCTTCTCACGCCTACTAGGCTGCTGCAGTGAACAATATATACAAGGTGAACAAAATACTCAATCTAAAATGCTACTTTACAAATCTATTTACAGCTATTTACAAAATTGAAGTACTAACGCCAGACACACACACATACGAGGTTAAACTTGCAACTCACTCTGCACAGACACTCTATCAAAAAAACGAATCAAAAGCTCATGCTATTTGTTGGATGGTGGAGGCTAGTAGAGAGGGGGAGATCGCGACAATGACAAACTGAAACACAGGGCTTAAATACATAGAGGGAGCAATCAGGGAATGGACAACAGGAGGGAAACACAGCTGGGGCAAATCAGAACTGACGAGACAAGGAAGCGTAAACTGAACACACTGAGATAAGACAGACCTTCAAAGTAAAACAGGAAACACATAACAGTCACGCCTAAAACAAAACACTGACAACATTGGATCGTAACACACCTTTCGCACATGCGTGGTACCGATCGGGTTTCCAGTACGGATCGGGTAGTGACACAGCTGCTCCGATGCGTTCAACCGAAACAGGCGCAGCTTGATGACGTCATCAACATGCACTATTGCGGCAGGACGGTATAGTCAAAATCTCTACCATTGGCGAAATTCATATCGTTTCTACCGTCTACCGTTTATACCGCCACCCCTACTGACGGCATTATTAGACCAACGTCTGAAACCTACTTCTTTGTTATGACCAACAGAGTGCTAAGAGGAAAAGAACAGGCCCCTGTTGCTCTGATTGTTCTATAGAAGTCTATGAGAATATGAACCCACTGCTCTGTTAATGCATGATCTCATAAACTGCTTGGTTTATTATCTCAGTAACCGGTTTCAAGTCTTATTTAAACATCAAGACTGTTCAGTCTGTAAATTATGGTCCCCATTAGCTTCAGAAAGGATGACAAAGCCTTTTCTGGATAGGTCACCATCATATGAGTGTGCATTGTCCTCAGCTTCTCAGACAATGACGGCTAATTTGCTCGGCTCAAGGCTTCAAAAAGAGAACTTCTCAAAGCAACAGGTGACCTCGCTGTGATTTTGCAATAGGAGAATATTTACTTCATACATAAAGCTTTCCAACAATGTAATTTCCTCACTGAATTTCTATGGCAGAGGTGGGCCATTAATTTTCCCAAGGGCCAACACGAGACACTGGGACTGCAGCAATAAGCTTATAAAGAGATAAAATTAATATTGAGCAGAACTGAGGGCAGCTTAGTGGTGCAGCCCTCCACATGATTCCCAGTTTCTCATGTGGGCCTTGGGTAGATTAATTGCTCACCCCCGTTCTATAGCAAGCAGGTGTTTGAAAGAGGACATTTGTTTAGGATAGCAAATAGGCAAGATCAGGCTTGTTGACACTAAATGTGAGGCCATCTTTCAATCAGTAAATTAATAGAAGCGTGATGCACATTTTTCTTTGGTTTCTGCCAGCAAGCAAGCAAGACCGAGACCAAATAGCTCAGTGATGCAGGAGCAGGCATGAATAAACAGCGTTTATTGAACTCTGGGTTTTTATATTGCTTCCTATAACTGGATGTGCCAAATATTGTCTTTATAACTTTCATACGTTTTCCATGCCTTTCAGCTTAGAGCTTTTGAAATTGCCAGCTGTGTCATTTTCTTTTCCTTTCTGCGTTCACTGTTTATCACCCAGTAAAGTTCCCAATACTGTTAGAGACAGTTGAGTTTATAGAAAAATTTGAGTTGTGTACAAGACGGAAAGTTTCCTTTTCCCTGAGGTATCACTAACCTAGTATGCACATCAGTTGATCCATGAAATGACATTGACATGAGGTTTAAAACAGCAAAGCTGTGGGTGCCAGAAACCTGACTCTCATGGGATACTGGAATACGACAACATGCTGCCTGTCGCTGGCAATAGTTGTCATTGCAGAGAAGATGACATCTGCATTCAGCGGCAAGCTTTATTCATCTTTCTCCTCTTTATTTAGCTTCCCAAGCCCAACGAGTTGGAGGGCTGGATAGGGCAGGATCCTCATCAGCTTTTAACTCGAGGCACAATTGGCTGGCTCATTTGGCAAAGCAAGGCAATTAGAGTAGCCGGGTAAGGAGACAGAAAAGGAAGAGGGGAGAGAACAAGATGAAGACAAAGGGGAGTGAAGGGAAGAGTCTGAGGATAGAGGGAACTGGAGCGGAGTGATTTAAATGGAGCCTGCGGAAATACATTAAGGTGGGGTTGACACGAGGACAGGTCGGCGAGTATTACAGCCAGGCATGAAGAGGTGGAAGTAGTAGGACTGGAATGATTACATGCTCAATGTGACGTGAGATTATTTTCTTCACTCTCTGCTTTTTGTGTTTGGTTCACAGGAGGACGTTTGACATCTGTTCCCAAAGCAAATAAAAAATACTGATATATGGCATCGATAGAAAAAATAAAATAAAAAATAAACTGCACAGGAGAGGTAAGAAGAGAGTGCAGGCAGGGCGGAGCGGGTGGAAGCAAGTGTCAGGGGTGATTTGCGACAGAAGGAAAGTGAAGGTTTACAAGATGGTAGCGAGAGCTGCTATGATGTATGGTTTTCAGACAGTAGCGCTGACAGACAGACAGGAGGAAGAACTGGAGGTGTCGGAGTTGAAGATGCTAAGATTTTCATTGGAAGTGACCACAATGGACAAGATTAGAAATGAATAAATCAGAGGGACAGCTCAGGTTGAGCAGTTTAGAGACAAAGTCAGAGAAGCAAGCTTCAGACAGTTTGGACATGTGGAGAGGCGGATAGATACGAGGCACAGGATGTTGAACGTAGAGTTGCCAGAGACATTTTGTGGATGTAGTGAAGGAGGACAATGCAGAGGTTGGTGTGACAGAAGGGGATAGGATGAGATGTAGGCAGACGATCCACTCTGGCGACCCCTAAAGGGAACAGCCGAAAAAACACAAGATAAAAGAATAAACTATCAGGCAGAAACATTTTTCTTGCTTTTCTGGTGTTTTTGCCTCTTTTAAATGGTTTTGTTCCTATATAGGGCTTTTCTACTGAGCATTCAAGCGCTTAATACAACATGTCTCATTCACCCATTCACACACACAGAAAAGTGCTTTCTAACTGAAAGGAGCAACTTGGGGTTGAGTGTCTGTGAAGTGGACCACCAACTCTTCTGATTAGTAGATGACCTTCTCCACCTCCCGAGCCGCAGCCACCCCATATTTTCAAGTAGTGTCTAACTGACCCAACTTTGACAGCAGGCTGCCTGATAATAATTCAGGCATTGCTTTGATAATAATTGAGTCATGTTATGGTGGCCACTATTTTAGGCAAAAATCAAAATGTGGTCCCGAGGACACCAGTTTTGCAACAGCTACTGAACTGGTTGTTTGAATTGTTTCTTTGGTATTTCAAAACTTCCATCCATCGTGTCAACAAGTGAACTTGAGATGATAATCCATGCTTTTGTGTCTTCAAGACTTGACTACTGTAATAGCCTTTCTTATTTAAACAAGAAAAGGCTAGCTCGTCTACAGGTTGTTCAAAACTCTGCAGCGAGGCTACTGAGCCGCTCGAACAGGGAGCTCATATAACTCCTGTTTTAAAGTCGCTACACTGGCTACCAATGAGATTTAGGTTCCATTTTAAAATTCTAGTTTTAACCTTTAAAGCAGGGGTGTCAAACTCCAGGCATCGAGGGCCGGTGTCCTGCAGGCTTTAGATGTCACCCTGGGTGAACACACCTGAATCATATGATTAGATCATTACCAGGCCTCTGGAGAACTATAGGACATGTTGAGGAGGTAATTTAGCCATTTAAATTAGCTGTGTTGGATGAAGGACACATCTAAAACCTGCAGGACACTCGGGAGTTCGACACTCCTGCTTTAGAGCATTACAGGGACAGGCCCCTACCTGTATTGCTGATTTGATTCGTATACATACCTCTTTTCGTAACCTGAGGTCATTGAATCAAAACCTTTTAGTGGTCCTCCACACTCGTTTTAGAACTCGAGGGGACTGATCATTTTTTAATGGTGCCTGGACTCGATGGAGACCTTCAAAAAGCAGTTAAAACATTTTTATTTTAAAATACTTTTAATTAGACCAAGTTTTTATGCTGTATTCATGACTGTATTGTGTTATGTTATCTTTCTTGTGAAACACTTTGTGACATATGTCTGGAAAAAGTGCTATATAAATAAACTTTACTGACAGTTTATAGCCATTTGGGTGGGTAAACCTACCTATTTGCACTCTGTGGAAAAGAGCAGGTGAGACAAGAGGTTTCTGTCCTGTTACCATTCCTTCCATCCTATCATAGCCTCATAACTGTGTTTAAAGTAGTCACACACATTTACAGTTGTGTAGTTCGAAATAAAAGTAGAGTTCAAAGATGGGTGTGGTCCAACCATAAGTACTGACTGTGATAACGTATTAATGAGGGGTGATTACTTATTGGACAGACAGTCAACATGCTGAGAGGGTGTGATCTCATTGCAAGATGGGCTCTATTTCTTCCGGTGCTTTTAAACTAAAAGCCCTTTGGAAATCAATTTCTGCTTCTCAACCAGCATTTCTTGTCAGGTTATTGTCCTTCCCAAAACTGCTATGCTGATCTCAGTCCATCAGAACATTTTAAAGGTATCATGGTTTCCCCATTTTCTTATCAGTCCCTCTGGTAAGACAGTCTGCTACACAGTAGTCTCTGTTTTATGCCAAACACGTTAGTAATGTAATTTTTCTGTGATTTGTTTTATCTGGAAGCTTGAATAGTCCTACTGTCTGGCTTTTTGTTTATGTTTGTCGGGTTAGGTGGTTTGGCATGGTTTCAAGCAGAGTCCTTTGGTGTTTCATCTCTTTCAGCTTCACTTATTGCAAGAATGATAGAAGAAGAAACAGTCTAGCGTCCCAACTTTTTGGCTTCAGTCTGTCTTTTGTCTAATCTGTGAGGCTTAAAAACATGTCTTGCTGTAACAGAAGACGATTGTGACTCACTGACTTGAAATTGTTAAACTTAAGTCTCGGCTTCTGGGTGTTACTGAAAATGTAACAAATCTACAATTACTGGCAACTTCATTATGTACATCTTGGTAGTGCGGGACTGCTTTCATGGAGGACTTCATGGCATAGATTCAACAAAATGCTGAAACATTCCTCTGAGATTTTGATCCATATTTACATGATTTGTCAGCTGCACATCAATGATAAGAATCTCCGTTCCACCATATCCTAAAGATCCTCTATTGCAGTGGTCCCCGACCTCTGGGCCACGGACCAGTACCGGTCCGTGAGTGGTTTGGTACCGGGCCGTGCGAGTTGAGGTTCGGGTGTGAAATTTATGGTTTTCAGGGTTTTTATCGTTAACTCAGTTTCCCTGGGTCTTTTCCTGTATTTTAGTTGTGTGTCTTATTTTGAAATAAATATTTACGCGTTACCATAGTGACCAGAGAGCATCAAGGGGCAGAGAAGAGGATGTTACTCTCAATGTTGTTGACGCATTTCAGGAGGACGCTGCTAATAAAGTTACACAATTACACAGTGAATCCACGTTTATTATTATATTTATAAAATACCACAGTTTTTGTCTTGGTCGTATCATTTTATTTTGTTGTATTTATCCGCAACACCTTAAAGGCCGGTCCGTGAAAATATTGTCTGACATTAAACCGGTTCGTGGCGCAAAAAAGTTTGGGGGCCGCTGCTCTATTGGACTTGGTGACAGAGCAGGTCACTTAAGTACAGTGAACACACTGTCATGTTCAAGAAACCAACTTCAAGTAATTTAAACTTTGTGACATGGTGTATTCTCCTGCTGCAAACAGCCGTCAGAAGAAGATCATAAAGGGATGGATGTGGCCAGCAACAATACTGCGGTAGAAATGTTAAATGATGTCAACCACACCATTACACAAACACCAGCCTGAACCATTGATACAATGGAGAAAGGATCCACGCTTTCACTTTGTTTATGACAAATTCTGGCTCTAGCATCTAAATGTTGCAGCAGAAATCGACACTCATCATAACAGACAACATTTTTCCAGTTGTCTGTTGTCCAATTTTAGTGAGCTCCTGTGAATAGTACCCTCAGTTTCCTGAGGCAAAATAATGTGATTAATACATAAGTAAAAGAAATTCCTAGTAGTCAGACGAGTCTGTGTGACAGCAACAACTGTTCAGAGTCACTTAAATCACCTTTATTCGTTATTCTTCATCATGTCTACATGTCTGAAGGCGCTGTGAATCAGCAAAGTGATTGGCTGATTAGACTAGCAAGGACATTCCCAGTGATTAGACAGTCACCTTACATTCATGGACTTTTAGGTCACAATAACGAGAATAAAAGAAAGAAAAAAACATCTAAAATATTGTGCTTACTCTGTGTTTTGGTCTTATACTTTGGATTCGAGTGACTCAGGTAACTGTTACCACTAGAAGCCAAGTAGTAACAAATGAAACGATCTGTCCAGACAAAATGCTGAGTTCTCTGCACACAAAAATTTAATATGTTAATAACATGAATATGTTATTCAAATGTTGGTTCGTTTTTTGTTTGCGGGGCACATTGGTGTAGTACGAGTCATTTATTGAGGACTACAAACAAAAAGCATTGTCATTTCAGTACAAATGATTTCAAATGGCACGTTGTAGCAGCTTGGCCAGCTGTACTAACTATTGTACTTATAACATGAAGACACCTTCAGGTGTATAATGGTTTAATTAAACACTTGCAAGTCGGAATTGGCTGTTTACTGAAGCGAGACAGTGAAGGTAAATGGAGAGTAAAACTAACTATGGTTGTGACTAAAAATAAGCTTGCGAACAGGCGGGGTCTGCATCCATGCCTGCATCAAAGTTTAAAACTGTTTCTACTTTATTTTTCCATGAAAAACTCCAAAACCAAAGGCAATATTTGTTCTTCAACATCAAGCTCTCCATTGTTATTCTTCATACTTGACAGTATTCAGTATTCAAAGGAGAGAAAGTGATATTTCATTGATTTTCAAAAGTGCTCAACCTGACATTTATGGAGAATATTCTTGAAATTAATCTGGCATCTCTGTTTCTGCTCTTTGGTAAAAGGGCAAAGAAATGAGAGTGCACGCAAAGATGGATGGAGAAGTTATATAAACTCCACACAAAAATAATACAATTTTCATCAGCTTTAACTGCCACAGCGAAACAGCCCCCACACGTCCTCAACCTTCATAACGGCTACAAAAATATTTTACTTATACAATAACTGTATGAGATAGCGAGGGGGAACTCGGATAACATGGAAGCTTATATGGAAGGAGAAACAATATACGTATGCTACATATAGGATTTTAGAATCAGTAAATCAATAGCAGCTTTTAGGCTAAGACCTTCGTGTAATTATCAGAAACACGTGTTCATCCTCTGGTATATTGAAGCATTCGCCCTGAATTTTATGTTTTTTTTGCTTCCAGGTCAGGTTTTGTGGAAATTTCTCTGGAGTGCTTTTAGATCGTGACAGAGAAATAGAGATTGATTTACACCAGCAGGGAAAATGGTGCTCTTCTTAAACTGCAAACTGAGCTAAATTTATCAGGGGTTTTTTCCCACTGTCAGAAGGTGGAGGGAGCAAAAGGTCAATGGAGAATCCACTTCCAACATTCAGTAAAGACAAAGAGAAACCCCAGAGCAATACAGGTTAGAACGACATGCCTGTCAGAGACTGGCTATATGGCAAATTATTTATTGTTTCCTTATAGCATTTTAAAGAAATAATATGCATCTACTTTTCTCTATTCTGTTCTTATCAATGTTTATAATAGAACCGTCTAAAAATGCATGACCGTCAATAGACACATGACGGCTAATACTAATGCTAACCCCCCTCCCAAAAATCATTACAGCAAGACACTGTACTCTATTCCTTACACCTAAGTCTAATTATGTCCATAATTCATCAGTCATCTGGGAAAAATCATGTTGCTGATTTACTGCACGGCCGGCATAAAGACATATTTATTGTCACCGCACTGGTTGTGTGGTCCAACAACTCTGATGTAACCACAACCCTGTTACCATTTATATTGGACTCGATGCACATGTCTCCTGAGTGATAGTGTCATTGTTGGTGTAGTAGTATGAGAAGTCAAAATGGAGCATTTTCTAAAAAAAAACCCACTCAAATGATATCATTCAAATAACAGACCACCCCACGCACGAGGTTACAAAAACGGAGCGACGCACACCAAACCCATGTAATATGGTGGGTGCCATGATTTGTGAGGGCAACAACAACCTGGTATAAGAAATGGCATCAAAAGCTGATATAAAATACAACAAAGAAGCTGTGTTTGTTGGTTGATGTGGAAACTCTTCAGCAAGATCAATGTGGCGTTCTTTGTTCTAGATCTGCAGTACTTTAGTACATTTAAGAATAATACATTGTTCCAGATTATGGTAGGAACTCTTAGCAAATCTGCATAATGGTTAATAAAACAACCAACAGTACCATTTAATAAAGCTTATGCTACATAGACACACAGTAATAATACAGTAGTTATTATATATATTTAGCTCTAGCATCAAACCTTTAAGTTAATGGGATTTCAACTAACAAGTTCCTCCTTACGAAATACTATAAATACTGGAATATGTCACTATTCATTTGTTTTCAATGCAGAGCATCTTGGATACAGTCAGTTCATTTAAGGTTCATTCATCTTGTTTATGCCAGGGTCTCCTTATTAACTTCTCTGAATAGTGAGGTGATGGTAACATAAAGAGAAATGGGTTTAAGTCCAGAATTATTGGACTGAATGAGCTTTCCCTTGAGCAAGGCAATAAGACCCAACTATGTTAGCAGGCCTGGCTGTGGTTGTATTGGAGAACTGTCAGCGGTAGTGAAAGCTTGTTTGTTGAAAGCAGCTGCTCGTGTGTAAGGTTAAAATTGTTAAAAATTGAGTTTACTTATTAAAAAAAATTACACCTGGAGCCCTGTCTGTTGAGTTGCTAAAGGCTTTTGTGGCATAAATCTTCTGCATGTCTTCACAGCAAAAATCTCACTGTGATCTAGATAATTTGATTCATTATGCATGAATCCTGATAATGCAATGCATAGAAGAGGAAAAGTATCGTGCCTTTCTTTAGAGATAGTGGTACACAATCACACTATTTGCATTCTAATGAGATACCCAAAGGGACTCATCCAAAACAACCTGTATACTGTATGTGAGAACTACTTTGTCCCTAATTAACTTTAGAAGTTAGAGGTTATAGATTGTTTCTAATCTTCCAACAATCCATAAAACGAATTTCTCAGCAGCTGCAGTAGAGGTGGTCTTTTATAGCCTGGCATCTACATGCAAATTAACTTTTCTTTCCTCTAATGTGCACGTGTTAGGTTATACATGTAATATATTATACATTTACTTGGGATGTGCAGTAAGTGTAGGTTGTCCTCCTTGATTTTTATTATCCACTTCATAAAAGTCTGTATCATTATATCCTTTTTGGGCTAAGTGAACATTTTGAATACACTTTAATTAGGGAGGTAATTTTCTTTCAGCTGATTAGCAGACAGTTTGGGTACATTTAAATACAACACACAGTTTAAATATTAGCTAATTTCACTGAGTCGTTAGAGCTGGAGTAAACAGAGCTGGTAGCAGAATGGGCTTGTAAAGGTTTGTGATAAGGGCTTGACAGGACGCTCTTTGACTATAAAAATGGGTTTTATTGTTCTTTTCTCGTTCAGCTGAATGTGAACAGAATCGTGACTGAACAGTACAAACATTAAAAGGTTTTATTGCCCTTGATACAAATGAATTGTTTTTTTGTTTGTTTTTTAAACTGCTTCTTTGGTTGTTGTTTATTTTCTCTTTGACTTTTTTTTAGTGAAACAGGGGATTCATATTCAGTCTGAAACTTTCAGTCGATTAAAGTAACTGAAAAAATACACGATATAGCCGATTGCCCACACTTTTATACAGAACCTCCACATGAATAAGATGAAAATATTATATTGACATGCTTCTTTTTTACTGTGTGTAAAGAAGCCGTATATAAGAGGCGTGGGTGGGGACCGCGGCATGACCAAATTTATTGTGACTGTGTGAAATGAATGTGGAGTCTCGTCGCTTTTAAAATGGTTGCTTCGAAAAAGGCAGCGCGTCTGTGGCCACACGCAGTTTCCTGACATATTCAAAGCAACATTTGTGCATCAGAACGGTGATAAAACAGCATTATGATGGAGTCGGTCTGCTATGAGTTTGTGACTGAGTGGGGTCAAGTTGGCAATTCCATGCAATCTATTTCTGATAACACTGTGAATAACTGTGATAAACTGGCAAAACTCTGCTGCTGTCTGCAGAAAGAAATTCGCATTAACCAATTAAATTCAGAGTCCAGTTAGAACCTCATAGCTTTGAAACATAAATTCAGAAATTTCTCCACAATCAGGTCATGTAGTTGCTGTAAGACGGCAATGTAATTGCAAAAAACAATCTTGCTTTTATACTGGACGATTCCCAGAATAAAACCAGTTGGTGTCCAATACTGCAAATCCTCATTGGTGCAGACTGACTCAGACTTATGTTGGAAATCTGTCTAGCATGTAGAAATTAGTTAGCAGTTGTTTGGAAATCTTCACCACTCTCTCTGAGAGTGATTGCAGTCAATCCAAGGCAGACAGCCGCATGTTTTTCGTAGTTACAAAGAGGTTGTATCCTATATTTATTCTAGCGAGCCATAAGAGGTATTCATCTAAAATATGATTTTTACAAGTCTTTAAAATGTACCATTCTCTGGCCTTAGCAAGACACACCTCAAGATTTCTTTGATATGAGCTGCCGCTAGCATGGTCATACCGGTTTTCACAGCCTTATAGCAAAAAGGGACTTAAGTTTAGTGGATATTTGATAGATTTAAGTGCTCTGATTTTCTCTGTTCATATATATATATTAGGGGTGCAACAATACTCGTATTGATATTGAACCGTTTGATACAGTGCTTTCAGTTCGGTACGCATATGTATCGAACAATACAAAATTTTTTATTTATTTTATCAACTTTTATTCTGACGATGCTGTCTGTGTTGAGCGCTCAGTGGATCTGCGTTCGACTACTCCGCCTAGGCTGCACTGTCCAAGCTAGCAGGACAGAAGCTAAGCTCGTTGCAACATGGCAACTGCCTCAACGCTACCCGAAACAGAACCTCCCCCACCCTCATTCAGATCTAGCCTTTGGAACTGTCTTGGTTTTCATGTGAAGCATGACCCTGATGGTAAGCGAGTCATGGAGAAAAGTAAAACAGTATGTCGGATGTGCTACGGAATGCTCAATTGGTCGGAACTAGTGCGTTAGCGCAGTTAGCTTGTTAACGTGTTGACGCAGTCCAGCCCCAAGCACGGGGCGATCCGCGGTAACTTGTTAACGGAGATTTGCCGTGTTATGGCGTTAATGTCATTTTAACAAGATTAACGCTGACAGCACTAGTGGGAACACAACGAATATGACTGCACATTTACGCCGACAGCATCTTAGTGCAAAGACAAGTGGAAGCAGACAAAAACAACAAGCACGCATGCTACAAACTTTACCCGAGTCATTTAGACAGCCGTTAGCACATGATTCTCCTTATGGGGACCTGATATGTTTAATATGCTGCTGAGAATATAGCCCAGAAGAAGCGTATAGTATAGCTTTTATTTTGGAAAGAGCCATTTCTCTGTAATAAACTCTCTTTTCCAAAGATGAGTGATTTCTCGATCAGATAGATTTATTTATTTATTATTTTGTTGTTTCAGCAACATTACATTTAAAAACTGTACTTTTGAGTTAAAATATATATTTATAATTTTAATAAATGACAAATTAAAAAGGCATGAACATTTTTTGTATCGAAAAAATATCAAACCGTGACACCAAAGTATCAAACCGAACCGTGAATTTTGTGTATCGTTGCACCCCTAGTATATATATATATATATATATATATATATATATATATATATCACATCATCTCTGTGCCACTGCCCTTCAGAGACAGCATAAAAGTATTATTGAAACATATCATTTTAAATGCAAAGGCTACATTCACTGAGAACTAGTGAAGCCTGGGTGGAGTCAGATTGCTGACCAACTTATTATTTCAATTTGAAATTTGCATATTATCTGATAGAAAGAAGAGCAAAGATGGTTCTGACAGCAGCCTATAAAAATGGGTACGCCAGCTGGTTTCTAATTGAGTACAGGAGCTGCATGTGGAAGTATGGGATAAAACACTGTTTTGCACAGTGTTGTCAGTTGTTTGGTTCATTTTTTTTCTCTCTCTCTTTTGATTTTTCAGGTATTCTGAATCATCTCTCTAAAATGCCGCAGGGTACTTTTCATCTGCTCCACACCTCGGCTTATATTTGCCTCAATCAATTTCCCAAATCTTTGTGCTCCTTTAGGGATGCGTTTGAACTGAATAAATGGCAAACCTGATTAAACCGCCTGATCAGGAGTGCGTTTTACAGAGGCAGCCACTGCATACTTTGACCAAAAGAAAAGAAGCAAAAACCTGTGGATATTCTGTCAAGGTCAGACACCGGTTGTGATCTTGAATAACAAATAACGCGGCGGGATCTTTTCACGTGGCTGACTTCATATTGCAAAATCCAGGGATTATATTTGTTGCTCATCAGTTTTTCTGAAACTCAGATTTTGGCTGAAGCAGAAAAAAATAACAATATCATCCACAGCTTTTTGTTTAAAAATACGGAGGAAGGATTTACGGTCAGGATTAGGAACGTGGTCGTGTTAGTGCATTGGGAAAACTGAATGACATTTTGGTCCCATGGCTATATGAAAAATCCAAATAGATGCGGTGAGGACTAGTTGGAGGTCAGTGCTTGGTCAAAGTCATTGAAGACACACAAGGCTCTAAGACCTTTATGCAGTCTTGAGGATGCCATGGAACAGACAAGAAATGTCCAAAATTTTAAAAGGTCTACCTGGACTGCATCTACTTTCTTTCAGATAATATCAGCTACATGGGCATGTGATTTCTGAGTAACATCGTATCTTCCCATTTTCATTTTAAATTCCATGTTGAAAGATGTCTAGAGGGTTCGCTCATCTCCTTTAGCATTCCCCCACTTCAGTCTTTTTCCGAACGCAAACATTTCTGCATAAGCTCAAAGGCTTTTCAGAGATGTTCAGGTGGAGTCTCTTTCCATCTCGGGCGTATTATTGGCTACATTAGGCCGCATATTCATGCGTCTTTCTTCGGGGATGTCTTTCTCTCTGTCTACCAATTTGATATACTGTGGGTGTACAGGGAGGAATTCCTGTGCCTGGTGAAAATAAAGGCAGATTTGCATTTGAAAGAGCGATATCTGCAAGGTAAGGCAATGTCGGATAGCTCAGAGCTGTTCTCAGGTGTATTGCTGTCATTTGTTGCAGGATAATTGACATCATTCAGAGGGCTGCTGCCAGCAATATGTCAGAGGAGTTGTGTTTGCCTCGGATTACTGAAGGTGTTTTGAAAATCGATTGTAGGAGAGGCACATGAAAGCAGTTTGCATACTTCTGTGTGAACCAGAAGTGGTTGAGCTTGGCTGCTGGTTGAGCAGCAGGTCCTCCAAGAGCCTGTGCTGCTTGTTCTTGGTCTGTTTTTTGTTTGTCTTGAGGCCTGTACTACAAAGCGAGGTCAACTTACCCAGGGTGTCTTTCCGTTATCTGGACTCACTGAAGGCAATCAGCCAATAAGCCTTCACATGAAGCTGGTTATCGACTGGATAAGTTAACAGCAGCTTCCTTCTGCCTTCCTGTATGATTATATATAGTATAGCCCAGTGTACATTAACAGACCTACCAATTTCACATCTGTGTCATTAAGATAATGAGAATCTGATGCATCATCGTCATTTTTAATGTAATTAAAGTTTAAAGGACAGTTTTAATTTTTATCCTTTCAGCTATACCCTCGGTGGTGTTTAACACTGAAAAATTATTTATAAGATAGTATAGTTCTTATTGATCATCAGCAAAATGCAAAGACGTTGAAAAATGTCTTGATTCTATTGATACTTTTTTTCTGAAGAATTGATTGGTACAGTAGGCGGTAATTTCATACGTCTTTCTCAACCTTTACAGCTGAAGTTGCCATGGATTTATACCTCTGTGAGAAGTGAGCCACCTTCGTTATACAGAAAGCCCAGATTTAACCCTGGTGACCTGGATAAGATGAAGTCCTGCTTTGCAGTACAAGCCTCTGGACAGTTTTATTCTTTGATGTAGTTCCATTCTTCAGTAACTGCAAATTACTACAAGTATGTAGAAATTGTAAAAGTCCAATTTTTAAGGGGTTTACTGTGCTCCCCGAGCCTCACAATCACATCATGTATCCTTTTATTTTTGTTTGTGTCCTCATCTTCGTCATCACAGGATCCTCTGATTAAGTTACTGTCAGTTGTACCAACTTGTACTTTAGAGATGGCATCGGCTAACGTAGAACAGACAAACAATTCTCAGTCTCACAGACTGATAACTCACGACCTTTACAGTCCAGAACATTTGAGGACATCTTTGGGACATTACTCATTGAGAATGCAGCCAGTCCACTGTTCATCACATCCAAGCCTCATTCAATTGAAGAGACATTTAACATTCTGAATGCTGGACGTCCTTTAGTGTGACTTTAAAAACAGTAATTGTTAGAGACGGCACACTTTTAGAGTGTGTGGGGGTTTCTTTGCAGGCACTCAAAAATAGTAACTGTACATCAGTATGCCAAGGATGTTTGACGTAATTATTGGACTCTAAACATACAAAAATGCGTAACAGTTTTTATGACTCTTGGGTCCTTCTTTAAAGTCAATACTAGCCCCAGATTTTTCAGAAAGTGTCTTAAAATGTATACTTATAATAGTACACTGTGTATGTTTGAAATAAGACACACCACTTTGTTTTTCAGAAAATAATGTCTGTGACATCATATCTGGAAAAGTAGAGCACTGGGTAAAATTTGGCATATACGTCATTGTTTTCTTGTAAAACTTCTCTACCCGGTTTAATGGTTACAGTATGATTATTCCAGTGCTGTAGATGACTAGATGTTGTGGTGCACTTTTTGGTGCACTTTTCCATGCAGCAAATAGCATACACATTCCTGCTTTGCTCAAGCACGTATTGATCGTGCTGCTGTTAGGTGCCTCTGTGAAGTTGCAGGTATTTAATAAACTAAGAAGAAAGAATCCAAATACCTTCAAGCAGTGACTTCACTTCCTGTTTTGTCAGACCTGGATTACACTCATAGTGAGACTCACTGCTAGCTCATATAGATGGATCTTGCGTGTTTGTGTCATGATAATGGACAGCAAGCCATGCATAGAGAGGCTGAGGAGGGTGTACCAGAATTCTAAATCTCGCATTGTCAGCGATGGTCTAATGATGCCTGTTGTAGTTGTGCTTCACGCTAAATATAAATAATTAGGCTTTGTGATTATTATGATTGATTATTATTATTATAAGTGGTGATTTGACTGTTTTGGTGCCTCATCCAGCGCTTGGAGCCCAGCACGGCACGTGGTTCATGTCTACACACTGTAGCAGCTGCAGTTCAAGATGCCGTTGACAATCCTTTGTGATTTTTTTCCTTCTTCTTGTGGAGGAATCATTTCTGTTACTGGGTTAGTGTGTGTACACCCAGAGAGGGATGACATTTCTTTTACACCGGCTTCTGTGTGGGTGAGGATCCCCAGAGAGAGCTAGTTTTACTCGGAGCTGTCCAATTTGAAATAGGAGTTCCTCGGGGGAAAAGCTGAGACCATCAGGAGCACTGACACCACCCCCTGCTTGAAAAGATATTTGAATTTAATCTCCTATTCTTGGTACCTTGAAGGGAAGCTCAGTTGCTCACTTTCGTTATGTTGTAATCACAGCTGCACAGGAGCGGCAGCCTCACTATCTCATGCTCCAATGAGTAGTAGTAACCCATACATTTT
Source organism: Perissodus microlepis (assembly GCF_051167445.1). NCBI lineage: Eukaryota > Metazoa > Chordata > Actinopteri > Cichliformes > Cichlidae > Perissodus > Perissodus microlepis. The sequence continues at coordinate 28,379,701 of NC_140470.1, read as the reverse complement.
TCTTGATCTCCAAGTCAGCGCAGCTCACACTGAAAGCTAACGGTGTTCAATTCCACCCTGAACTTTGAATATTTCCACTGATCTCGGGCTGAAATATTACTATAAACACTATGTATGCATAGTGAGTTGAACTCTGAAAATGTCAGCAACTAGGTTGCAGCACGGCCCCAATTTTCTTACCCTCTGCATCTGTTGGCAGGTCTGAGCTCCACTTGCCTTATCAAATAAATTGGACAGTGGCTATTTCCCCGATTGCCTCCTCAGAAAGGTTCTGCCTCACCCAAGGGTCTTCTGCTCATGGCTGTGGCTGATGGGAAAACTACTTAGAATAATTGTCCTCCAAAAGGACAGTTCCCAGCCATTGCTGTCACCTCCATATTGCACACAATGCATGTGACTCCTGTGTGCATGCGTATGTGGCTGAAAGAAAGGGGCACAAAAGGGGAGAAAGGGGTATTACTTTAGGTTATGTGTCGCAGTTTTTGTTCAACATGTGTTCCCTTCTGGCGCTGCCGTGCTATTGGAACACTGAAAAGCCAGACCAGATTTATTTGTAATGCGGGAAGTGAGAATTTTTGGCCTTGACAGCAGTGGCAATCCATTTTTGCCTTTGCTTTGGTCTATACATTATATTAGACGACGTTAATGCAGGGAATGCAGTTCATACAATATGTATGGATAATGCCTTTTGACTCCAATCCACTGATGCCATCTGCAGTAAGTCGGTGCCTGGTGATGGGTTCACTAGCCCTTCATAACTGCTCTAATAATGCAAGTAAATCTGAAGATCTGCTTTGATGTTATCTTCTACCACACACTAAACCCCTCTGACACCTTTATGCATAAAGATGAGTTTATTCATGAAGATTACTATTCTCTATTGAAGTAAGAAACACAGCTGTGTGTCTTCTGTGGCTCTAGAGGGAGATTTATGAAGAAACCTGTCATTAGGGTTATCTTGGCTTGAGGCTTTAAAAGTGTGTGTACAAACTCTGAATGAATCGGGGAATTTTTTACTTGACAAAAACGTTAATAGACAGAGGTAACTTTGAACATTGATAATCCGTCACAACATTCATGGATGTGAAGATGTCACATTGGATTATAGGAACTTTTCGCAGTTTGGAAACACAATGAAAAGAAAATAAGTTTATTTGGGGAAAAACGTTGGTATTCAGCAACGATCAGTCGTGGTAGTAGGAGTTAGTTGGTTGGTTTTCCAGAAAAACTAGCTAACTGGCCTTTAAGAGATGATGCAAAACTTGTTAAATTATGATGCAAATCTAGAAAATCTGCCATAAAATTGTGAAACAGAGCACAGAGGATCAAGGCGTTTACCCATTTTCCGTTACCAGTGAAGTGACAATTCTGCCTTTTTAGCACCAACATCGTTTTCATTGGATTTTGGCAACCAAATGTCAGATTGTATGATTCACAGAAGTGGTTCAAACTTTGGGCCCATCAGTTTTGGTGGACATGCAGAAACCAGTTCTAGATCAGGCAACAACATTGGCATTGTCTTGGAGGACGAGGGGAAGTTCCCTTCTATTTGTAGTTCATTTTCCATTGCAGTGCAACCAGAACTAAATGCCTTCTACTTTTAATGAATTAAAAGAAAGTCGGACATCAATACAATCTACTCAATCAGCTTAATTAAATGTGCAATTCTAAGTTGTTGGTTTTTTTCTAGCAAGTGGTCCAACTGCAATCACACCTCAGATGCCTCCCTCCAGGGTTGAATTTAGCAGGTTTATGTCCAATCCATTTAACTTTCAGGCTGCCTAAACATAACAGCTTGAAGCAACAGGCAGACAAATATCAGCCGTTATTAAAACAGCATTTTGTTTGTTTTTGACATTGTTCTGCATTGAAGAGGACACTGCAGGAGGCCGGGCTAGACCCTGAATTATGTAATAACAGTTGAAATATTCCACTGCAATCACTTTTTTTTTGCACTTGGCAGTGTGAATGAATTTGAATATGCTGAACAGTCACAGGTTAAAATGAGTGCCTTTGTCTCCTCTTCCCTCATTTGCAATTGCCGATTAAGTGTGGAAAATACACAATTGCTCCCAAATCGGAGGCTGAAAATCAGTGGTGACAGATGCTGCAGATGATTGCCCACGCTGCTCGTGGTCGACATGCACAGATTGCATAGCGGCGTGGAATTTCCAGAGGAAGACTTTGTAAAGCCCTTCAACCCCTTTAATGGGAAACCCACAGCAGGAACCACAGCATCCCTTTCATCTGCAGCAGAGACAAACAGACTCGGTTTTAAGTAACTGAGTTTTGAAGTAAGACGCTGCAATCCAGCCAACGCAAGTAGGGGCACGACTGAGCTTTAACCCTCTCCTGACACTGTAATCATCCAGAGCTTTTCAGCGGCAACCGACATCACTAAGGAAAGACAGGACATCCCCCTCACAGAGCCCCGTAATTTATTTGAAAATATAGATTTTGGGGTTTTTATTTTATAGAGGTCATGTTTTTTGTAATTATTTCATAGATCAAAACACTACTCACATCTAAATTGAGTTCTATTATGTTGGTAGTTAGGTAAGTCCCTCCAGAATCATCTCCCATCAAAACAACTAAATTATTTTCCTGCTTTCCTCTTTTTTCCTCCTCCAGTGAATTATTATCAGATTGGGCAGAATTCTGACTGCTGGGCCATAGTGAGTTGCACATTGTTGACTTTTATTTCAGTCAGAAATGACTGAATTACTCAGTCTGCTGATAAAGTCTCTGTTGGCCAAGCCCTCTTGCGTGGCCTGACCACTCTGTTTATTGTTTAAGGAGGCGTTCTTTCATCTGACTCCGATAATGAGCATTTGGGTTTTTTGCAGCATCGAGCATCACTCTGCCAACTCAACATCTGCAGCAGTTTCTCCTCTGGTCTTTGTGACTGACGACATTGTGCAGCCCTCGTATTGACATTGACACCTCTCTTGTCTCAGGGCCATAATGAGCGTGTTGCATGAGCTTTTTTTTTTTTTTTTTTTCGTTTTTACTGAGGGTATGTGTTTGTGTTGGAGTTAGTGGAGCTGTCTTGGGTGCTGGAATTGTCATAGGAACACAGAATAGAGATTGTGGGGACTTACAGTGCGGGAAAAAAAACACTTTTTCAAGTGTTAGGCAGGTTTTTTCTGTCATTTGTGTTAAGTGCTCATTACAGCAAGTATCTCTACACTGCATTTCCCAAACTCGGTCACCTGTCAAACGTGTCAAAATGTCACATGGCTGAGCCAATTACTGTTACATTTTCATTTTCTTTTATTTATTGATCATCCTTTATATATTCTATAGACCGTACCTTTAGGTCGTCTGTCAAGCCACTGCACTTAACCCTTTAGAGCCGGTCGGAGCAGGCACGCTCTGTTTTGCTTAACTATTTTTAAATCCCGGTAGCTCTGCAACCACGTAAGCTAGCGCAATAATTTTTTTTGCATATGAAACCGGAGGAGTTGTACTTACATCTTATGCCATCAGCTTGTCCTAAGTCACAGTTTCCTTCCACATAAAGCTTTGCAAAAACTGCATAAAAAGCGCTTGCAGCAACAAAAACATAATATTCCAGAAACACGCTTTGCCGATCGGATCAGCTGTTCATAACACTTCCTAGTTGGAATAGACGTCAGCACGAACTTTTGCATGTCCGCCATTACCTGCCCGAAACCGGAAGTGACGTCATTTTGGCGGAAATGTAGTTTTTTTTTACCATCAGGGCCACAGGGCCTATACTGGTGTTTTTAAAAGTTATCTTTGAATTTATGACTTTCTGTGTCTTTTCTGGGATGCTTAGGACTCATATTGCACTGCTGGAAATAGTTTATTTTTATGCATATGCTGCTTTTTTGCAAATTTGCAGTATAATATTTATTTTCGTTTTTCCTGCAGTATATAAAAATTGGTGTATTTCAAAAATAAAACTATGAAGACACTCAAAATAAATTTCCTGTGGTAGGAAACTATTTTGTGCAACTTTTTTGTATTTACAGTTTTGAGGGATAAGCCTCTTAAATTTCTCTAACTAGAAATATATGTTAAAAAAGCAAAAACGATTTTAAATTTTTTTGTAGTTTATTGCACTTTTTTGCAATTTATGTAATTACTATGCACTTAATGAATACATATTATTAAAATCTGGGCTATAATTGTTGTATTGATGTATAGCAACTTGAAATGCTCCCAAAAATGGCACCACACCATGTAAAAATATAATACTGGCGGACTTGGTTCTATGGTAGGTCTTAAAGGGTTAAACTCTACGCCACATTTTTCGCCTTCATTCTAAATAAAACATACATAGGAAATATATTTTTTCCTATGTATGAAATGCAGCCCTCTCATATTCGAAACTCGCATTTCTCGAAGCAAACATTTCCTCCTCCTGCCAGTCTTCATGAGCTCCCTAATCAGCTTATTTGGTAGCCGCGCCCCCCCCAAAAAAAAAAAAAAAAAAAAAAATTAGGTGGTGGCTAGTTCTTGTTTGCTTTGCCACTGCAGAGTCAATAAGTTCCCACCTCATCAAATGTTGCCGCTCTGCCAGTGGATATGCACAAGGTGTCCTTTAGTGCCGGTTTTGATGCACTGGCCACAGCAGTATTGGACAGCAAGAGATAACAGTAATCTTCTGAAAAGCAAAAAAAAAAAAAGTCACATCGCTTTGCACTCGCTCCTTGCTTTTTCCTGCTGTTTATGATGACACACAAACTATACAAACGATACTATTTAGTTAAATTTTGTAAAAATTAGTTGTTTTGCAAAAAGAAAAGCCCTTGCCAACAATAATTCTGCATGTTGAAAAATCATGCTTGGCTACTGTGTTTGGGGAAGTGAAGCCGAGCAGTGATTTACAACTGTCTGCATGTCACTACACGTGAGTTATACCCGTCTCATTATCGCCATAACCCAGTGCATCACAGCACCGACAGCAGCGGACAAGATTCCAAGTATTTTATATCCAGGAAATGTGAACAGACCAGCAATATATATTCGTTCCTGTTTCCTGTTGTGTAAAAAAATGCTTTATGTAAAGGCTGAATGGTTAGTGACAAATGAAAAAGCTTTGATACAGTTGAACTTAAAACTGTAATACAATAGTGTTTTTAATTGTGACTTAAAAGTGGCTCAATGAGGTTTCAAAAAGCAGCAAGAAAGTTTTTTCTAGTTTTATAAAAACATGTCAAGCTGAAGCTGAAAGTTTGTGCACAGCAGAGTATGTAATTGAATTACATGTCATTGGACACATAAAAGCACCACAGCCACAACAGGCTGATAAGGACAGATAAAAAATCTGCACTTATTTTGAATTATGCATACCTTCATGGAATGGAAATTTGTTGTGTATGCAGTAGCACAAGTGGCAAAGTTGTCTGCAAAGTGCCCCCTCAGAGGAACTAATGGAGCTTCTGCCTCCAGATGAGTGAGTGTGTAGGGGGGCAGGGGGGTCTATGGTGGCCAAATTTAGCAGTTGAGAAGAGGTCCCGTTTCTGCTTTAATGCAAAAGGGAGTGCAGCTAATGCCTCCGAGACATTCGAGTGCTGACATTTTAGTTGTTTATTTACTTCTCTGTCTTCATCTGTGCATCGCTAAAGGGACAGCCGCGAAGGCTGACTCTATCCAACAGGGTTTCGTTCACCAATGGTGGCGGCACGAGCGTTCCGTGGGCTGTTGTCACACCATCGGTGATCAAATGTTTGTTTACTATGTCCCACTCGGCAGCATAACACGCCACTTGCGAATGCCAAATACCAGAGTCCAATCTGTCTGGAGCTGACAGACGGAGAGGGAGGTCTTGGTCGTTCCATTTGATAATTTTGACAGGGAATCGTATCAGCCCTCGGTGAAATTCAATAACCAGAGCTGGGAGTTTGAAACACAGAAAACATCGGGGCACATGAAATTCGGCAATCCCTCATTTACCCTGTGACACTGCAGTAAATCGTGTTATTTTACAAATAGGAATGATGATTAAACTGCAAAAAGCAAGACTGTAATAAACTCATCCTTTAAGAGAGCACCATAGCAACGCATTATGAAGTTTCCTTTTCAGTTCCAATTCATATGAAGTCTCAGCTGAACGGAATAAAATAACCCTACCCATGTGGTGTAATATGTCATCATCAGTCATGACATTTTTGAAATATCTTACTACATTTTTCAGCAGTGATTTTTAATTTGGTAAGATGAAAGCATTAGAGGCCGGGTTTAAAAGGCGCTGCTTTTATGTTTGATATTCAAAAAAAAAATGTTTCATCAGTGGAGCGGTATTTACAAAGCCAATACAAAAATAAAAGAGCTGTATAAGATTGAATTCCCAACTATGCTCACAGCTTACACTGCTTTACAACACACCTACGCTTTAGTTAAGATTTTATTTTTAAATAGAACATTTCACAGGCTTGCTGTCCTCTCGTATGAAAGAAGTTAGTACGTGCTACATCAATGGTTGTTCTTGTTGACGTATGTTTTCACATAGAAAGATTGTGACTGTAAAGAAATGGCTGTAGTTTATGGTTTAGGCTTGCGAGGTGAAGTAGGAGCACCTCTTTCATTCAAAGCCATAGTGGGGGGGATGGGTCTGCAACCAGTTGGTGTTGAATCCAGTATAGAGAAAAAGGGTCCTCTCCCAGTGCACATGTCTGTTACACATGTTTGGGCAGCCTTTGACTGTGATGAAGAAACAGATTATGCCCGTGTTCAGGCATGAAGTATAACAATATACTTAATTTTCTGCTTCTCTGCTCCCTAAGGTCTTGTGACAGTTTTCACTCACAGCAAGCCACAAGCTGTAACATCTGCTCTTAAGTAATAACTTCACAGGGCAGAAAACAGATTTAAGATTTTACCATCTTGTTGTGATTGTAGACTACCTGCTGGGTATGATGGATTTATATTATCATTTGGATTGTGCGATTTCTTCATTTGAAGAACTTGTGATGTTATTTATTTAAGAAGTGACCCAAATCTTCAGTTTATTCATTCTATTAGTATACAGAGCTTACGTTGTTCCAAAAAAAAAGAAATAAAAATCACAGTGAGTCAGAACCACGATAGTAAAAGGAAGCCTTTATTTCTGTCTGTCGGAATTTATATATATATATATATGCAGGAAGACGGCAAATGTGAAATGAATGGAGTCAAGCACAGCATGACAAGAAGGAGCTGAGGCAGAGTTGTGTTGCAAAGCAGCTTGCAGATGCAAATTAAATGACATTTGCCAATTGGATTTATTGAAGATTAGCTGAAGTATCAGTATGCTCGATTCTTACTTTGAAAGTAGCGTGGCCACTTGAGATCCTTCGAGTGTCAGAGATAAGATTAGATTCACAACACGCTCTCACTCCCAAACTGTAACATTTTACGCTAGGTGACAAATCATCTTTATATTACGCTTCCGGACACCCAACACGTCCTTATATTACGAGATCGGAAAAATTAGGAAACATGAAAACCGTTTGGAATGAATCTACACATGTACGTTTATTTGACTTAAATCGCTTTGGAAAACACTATCTAACATCATTAAAGTGGTGGTTAATGTTAGGGATAAGGTTATGGATAGGGCTAGGGCTGGAATACATGGCTGGAGCGTCTATTATTGCAGGACCATCGTTCAACTGGATTTCATCCACAACCCATCGACCGCCTTGGGACGTGACAAATCGCCTCGGGAGTGAGAATGGTCTGAGCTTCGGTAATGAGCCAGAAATTTGTTAATCTGTGGCTAGAAACACTAAATGCACCTTTAAAAAAAGTGTGAGCATCCAGCTGTTTCAAAGAACTGACCCTTTGGAAAAGAAGCTATAAATATAATTTTTATAAATATGCATTTTTTTGAAGGAACAAATTTCACATTTGATGTCCCTTTGTTATTCTTTCCAATTGTAGCCAGCATTTCCAAATGCTCAAATGATGACTGGAGCTACTGTTATGACAAAAGTTACAAGACTGAGAGGACTTAATCGCTGATAGATGTTGTAGTTGGATCTTTCCTGTAATTATCTAGCTTACTCCTCTCTTCTTTTAGAATGTGGCTTTATTTTTTGTGTTAATTAGCAGAGTACAGCGAGCTGGAACAAAGCACTGCTGATGTAACCTGAAAAACAAGCACTTATTGCTGGATTTTGGTTTGTTTGTTATGTTTAAGGAAAATTTGGGAGTGTTAATAACAAGGAATGCTCTGTTGTTAACTAAACGTCATATTTATCACCGCGCTGCATTACTCATTTTCACATGGAGGAAATGAATCTGCTCAGTGTGTGCGAACAAGCAGCTGCAGTTTCAAATTTGTATCTGCTTGGTGATATTTCCCCAGTTTCTGAAGATTTTTGAAGACTCTCATTAAAAAAAGTCTGTCCCTGGCAGGTTTCACACTCCCGTCTGGCTTTCCAGCTGTGTGTGAGAAAATCTCAAAGTGTTTACTAGTGAACACAGACAGCAATGGATATCAAAGTGTTTGAGATGATTGATAAGATTATTGCATGTGTTCCAAGAGTGAAGCTATGATTGTCACTTGAGAGTTGCGGTGAATAGTAAGGGAAGCTCTACAGTGCCAGAGAAATTTGGTGGTTATTGACATTTTTAGGGAGTTAAAGGTAAATCCCTCCTGGAGCAGCCTGTGATGGAAAATTCCCTTACAGAGGACATATCACTTATAAAGTTGTTGTCTAATTATTCTAAGGGGATATTTGGTGATCTTACATCATGTGTAGGGTTTGCTTCTGGATAGGCAGGTGACCTCGAGGTGTACAAGTTTTTTGGTAGGTTCTAAAACGTCTGTTTTTGGCAAATACTGGCATCCTCGCAAGTACGTGTAACTAGTGCAATTAAAGTTTTAATGAGAGGCAAACAGACTGTGCAAAAAGTTTGAGTCTGTAATCATTCTGACAGTTTTTATACTATTACAGCATATTAATTCATGACAGTATGCATTATTATTAGGATGTAACTTTAAGTTTTTCTGCAGGAGATCCACAAATAAATAAATAAATAAACATAAGAAGAATGTACATTGCATAGAAATGTATTAGATCACCTGTAATTAACACAAGAAAATGCTAATATTTTATAAATTTGTTAAAAACTAAATCAAACAAACAAACAAATACTGAATTTACATTTTTATGCCCAAATTTGACACACATTTAATCTAGCATAGTACTCAACCACTCAAACATTTTTTCTGTTCAAGAATGTAGCTTAAAAAATGCAGTTTAGCATCTTAATCAAATAATTAGATGCCTTATTACCAGTTTTAAGGGCAGTTGTGGCATAAACCTTGCATTGGGTTGTTTGTTATAGTATGTTTGTTATGTAACCTGTAACTGAGAGATCTACCGTATACGTGAAAACACTGACAAATACAGTTGACTTGGATATGACAACCTCATAGATTATGCTAGCTGGCAAACCTTTGCTCTGATTAGCTCTGGCTAATATTGTAGATGGCAAACCTTAGTTATACATTTATACCTTTTATTGCTGTGTGAAATCGTCGCTGTTTAACATAACATGAGTTCAAATGAGACCTAGCAGCTACGAAGCTACAGTAGGATATTGTAGGCTCTTGTCACAGTCTTAGCTTAGTCTGCCATTATGCTAATGCTGCTTATTTTATGCTAGGTATCAAACAACAAAGGAAACAATGAGTAACAAAATATGAATTGATTGCATCCCACATTTAATCCAATTCTTTAAAATCGCCGTCACTACATATTCTGATGATGTGAAATGTATGTAGGTCAATATTTCTTCAGGGGGAAAAATGTGGTACTGAACATATTGTTGAGCATGTGGGTTGTTATAGCGATTAAAAGTAGGCATCTTTCAAGTCAGTACTGTGTTATCATTAAGGCACTGTGCATTTCAAAGCACAGAAGTCTGTTGTTTTCCATGTACACCCACACACCAGCAGCCTTTTAAGCACATTAACTCTCGATGACACGTGTTGGTATATGTTTTGTGCCGTATCTCATCGATAGGAAGAATTTCATCATGTTTGCACATCCCTGCTGTAGCCACACAACTTCCTTTGTCTGATTTGTGCTGAATAACCCTTTTTACAAAGAACAGTCAGATTCAAGTAGGCTGATCTCTAGGCTCCTCCATTAAAATTGGATGTCACTGTAGAGATTTAAAGAGCGCCTAAAAATGCATTTTTTTTAAAATCCGTCTCATTATGCTGTAGAAGAAATTCCACTTTTGTGACTTCTCTGCCCGTGGGGACATTTTGTTCAAATGTCTTCAATAAATACTCTTTAAGAGGGCCATTAAAGAAAAATTAAAGACTTGCGAACTATGATTTAATCCCGGTTTGCATATTTTATTTATTAACATCAGCCAGTTTGAATAAATTGCAGTGTGTGGCAAGGAAGTTGACATGATTTCTGCAGCGAGGGTCATGAAGACATCGGCCTCCAAAACAATTGATGCAATGCAAAGCAAGCTGCAAAGAAGTACAAAATAATGAGGAGAAGGATACATTTGTATTTGCAGTGCCTTTTAATCATGAAGAAGATGAACTACACAGATACTGATGAGTGCATGAACATCTACAGAAACAGAATGATGATAGAATTTTTGTATTTAAATATGCAAATTAGAAATACATGTTAATTTACATATATCACCAAAACAGATGTCTTGATATCGGCTAAATCCACATTCAAAATTCTTCTTTCTTTCTATTTTTTTGACATATTTAGAGTCAATTCTACATTTTTTTAAAATCACTACATGAATTAGAGAAGAAAAAAATGTCTGAAAATGCATTTTCAGACAAAATATCTAAACGCTGTGTTCTCATATTGGAACAATGCATTTGGGCTTTTCTGCACTTTATACTTCTTTATGCTAGTTTAAAAAAAAAAAAAAAAAAAAGATAAACGAAAAGTACCACTTTCTTGATCCAGCTAATCCCGAATGTACTCCGTTTATCTGGGATTGTCACTAGCAGTACCCCCAGCCTGAGGCTCGGTTTGTGCCGCCTCCTGGAATCAAATCGGGGGTATTTTGTTTACATGGCAAATGTGTTAACCTCCACATCAGGGGTCCAGCTAATCCCAAATGGCTAGGAGAAATTAAAAATGCATCCCATACAAGAGCTCAACTCTCAGGTGGTTAAATAAATTTTTATTTTTACACATATGCAGGTGTCTCCAATGCTGTAGTGTTTAACACATCCGATTGGCCAACAAATGTTGCTGGTATTATTCCAGCCGGAGACACAAATTTGCTTCAGAGTTGTGTCAGGATGGGCATCTGTCATAAAATTGCCAAATCACACATGCAGAGCTGTAACGACACCTCGTGACAAGGGAGCAACCGAAAGTAGCAGTATGTACCACAAATATTGTGTACCTTGGGCGTTTTCTTTTCTTTAGTCTGAAAGATGGCATATTGGAGGAAAACTAGTCCAAAATCTCAGAACACACCACATCATGTTTTTCCCCATCATGGCTTACGTTAGTACTTATGTAACGTTTATAGCAGTGAAACCTCTACACTATATGAAGTACACTGCAAAGCCCCTGCTTAGGTCATTGTGGTATCTGTGTGTTGTGGTCATTTCAATCTTCAGGACAGCGCTCACTATACCCCCAAACACAAGTCAGATTTGATAACTCCAAGGAGATCTTACAGGCAGCTCAGAAATCCAGCTTGGAATGTGTTTACCAAAAGCTCTCCTGTTTAGCAGTCCGTCAGCCATCTCGAAGTCTAATAGGTGTTGCCATGGCAGAAGGCATCTGTGTGGAATGAGTAAGTAATAGCTCTGTCTTAACTGAAGTGGCTCACACTGCCTCTCCACTTTCCCTGTGTAGGAGCAGCAGCAGGGCTCACGCAGATTCTCAGAATTTGGGCGTGCGCTATTGCTGGTTACTGCCTTGCAGCTTTTCCATTTGTAATGCTCTTTCATTAATCAGCATTAACACCGTTCCACAGGGAGCCTGATTCATGTGGTGCTCCCGTGGGTAGTGCTTCATCCCCTCTCATTTGTGGTGCAAAAATGAAGCAAAGTCCGTGAAAAGGACTGTCTGATGAAAAACATCGATGCAGCACAATATGCAGGCTTTCTCATAAGGTGATTAATATGTAGTGGCTTTTATACGCTGTTGGTGAGTGTAGGTTATGAATACAAATACGAGTATTACACGTCAGGGTTGCATCTTTACCAGGAAATGCGCTGGAAATGGGTCTGCGGTACAATAATCTGTAATTATCGTCCTTTATGATCAGTATCTTTACAAGCTCTGCTAATAAAGTAGCAACTGGGTCACCTCATTTAGAGAGCGTCAGAGGGTATTACGCTTCCCCGTTTCAGCTCACATCAAAGGCAACACACCCGATCAGGATGGTTTCTTAAACGTTACATATTTCTGTTTCATCTTCCTTTGACGCACCGTGTCTGATAATTACTGTATTTTCTCTAATGTGTGAGATTTGATGAAAGAACAAAATATGAGCTGCAATAGCAAGAAACATTGTTTTGAAACAGAGTGTAAAATACATCGTCTTTGATGCAAGAATTAATACAGCGCTTTCTTGTAGTTCAGTAATTACAGCATCTGTCAATATTGCGTCTCGCATGCTCGTGAATCATTATTCTTTATACAACCCTTCCCACACACAGTCACTCACAACAAACACGAAAAAAGTAAAGTATCATTTTTTTTCAAGATACATTTTTCAAATATATACTTTATATAATCTTGACTTAAGATCTACTTACTAGCTTTCTCCCAGCTTTCACCCTTAGATGTTATCAGTGATCGGACCTGCTGAAGTGCAGAAAGCCATGCCTGACCTTGGCTTCTGTGGAGGCGAGCATGTGAAAAACAAGAACATGCAGTCTGTAGGTTGAAGCAGAGCCTGGATTGTACAAAAAAGAGTGATCTCAGGCAAAGTGTTGCAAATTAAGATGTCCTGGAAAAAGCCTCACCCTGTTACCTTTTTGTACCTCGGTCGAACCAAACTTAACCACAGAGAATGCAAACCAGAAAATGGTCGTATGAAAGATTTTGTAAGGGTTTTGTAAGATCACAAAAGCAGTGTTTGCAGAGTGGTGGCAGTAGTTTGTATCTTTCTCAAACTGCTGGCAACCACTGCAGCTTGCTAGCCAACAATACAGTCACTATAGGGCTGGGGTAGGCAACTCCAGGCCTCGAGTGCCAGTATCCTGCAGGTTTTAGATCTCACCCTGGGTCAGCACACCTGAATCAAATGATAAGTTCATTACCAGGCCTCTGGAGAACTTCAAGACATGTCGAGGAGGTAATTTAGCCATTTAAATCAGCTGTGATGGATCAAGGACATCTAAAACCTGCAGGACACCGGCACTCGAGGCCTGGAGTTGCCCACCCCTGCTATAGGGTATTCAATACAACCCCATCATGGGTCTTTGTAGACATGTGACCACAAACCGGGTAACATTAAAAGTCATTTTGTCCATCACCAGTCATGGGGATGATGTGGGATCAATAAGGCCCCAGTCATGCAAGCTGAGAGACTGGTCATTAACCATCTGGGAACCACTGTTCTTGAGGGAAAAGGGAGTATTCCCCATATGGTTGTGAGTGGTTCCTGGAGGTTAACGGCAGCCACTGGAAAAATAATTGCTAAAGTCCCAGTTACACAGACTGGTCAGTGATCTCCATTTCCCCCCAGTGATCCGCCTGTCGCTGGGAATACACATTTTCCCTTGTGACTGGTGGTTGCCAGATGGTCATTGACAGGTCGGAAGTGTGTGAATAAGGCCTTAGTGAATGCCTAGCAGATAGCTCCTGACAAAGGCTGCCTGTGCCTACACGTTAGTCAAAGCAGTCAAAACCCGTAATCATGCATAACTTGAAGCATCAATATAGTTTTAAGAGTTTAAAAAAACAAACACACAGTCATCATGAGCGGGAAACTGGATATAGTGAACAGAACTGTTTGTACAAGTCTGCAAACATGTTTCTTTGTGCTCTGAAGTTGGAGATTTTGACATGAGAGTCTAAGGGCTTTGAGATTGGGCCACAGTTGGATTTTATGAAATTAGTTCAAACATTTAAATACCTTTTATGTATTTAAAACCATTAAAGATAAAAGATAATCACTGTAATTAGTTTAATACTATAAGAAGAAAGACATTTTCTGCATTTGTGTGCCTATTCTGGTTAAAGAGGGAGGAACAACTTCAGCTGGAAGTCAGTTGCTTTCACAAATCATGGATGAGTGGTCGATGCAATGAGCGCAGGTTGGTGAAGCAAATGGAAATACCTCAGTGAGACTTCAGAATTTTTATCTGTCAGAGAAATAGATGCAATGATCTGATAGATGTTGCAGGGGCCTCAAACTTTCAAATGGAAATGAGACACTTGGGAGAAAAATATGATTTGGGTAATGCTTTCATGGAGTCTGTCCGGAAAGAGATGTTTGTCAGAGTGATGTCATGATGGGAAGAGAAAAACAACGGTATGTTTCTGTAAACACGGGAACAATCATAAAGATCACCAGAATTTTACTTTAACAGGAGAGCAGCAAGTGGCAGTAACATAGTCCTAATCAGAGTGACAACCTCCTAAAACTACATAATAATATTACATCGTTATTTATTCTTTTTCACAGAATACAAAGTAGTTGCCGAGCATATGCAGGCACATTTTCAAAGTAGACTAACATAGTAATGAATAGTCTAGAAGACATAAAGCACAGAAGCAAAAGCCAAAAGCATTAATAATTCACTTCTGTCTTGTGTTTCATGAAAATGAAACCATCAGATCAATAATCTGTAGTGGCTGCATTTGTCTAAGAATGAGCTCTGGATTTTTTCCATGTTACATCATTTGGGGCATGGCTCTGTGGTCAAATAACCAGAAATCACAATAACTGGGAAGACAAAAGCTGCTTTAAAAAGAAATAACAACTAAAAAATTATCTCTGTAAACACTTTAATGAAATATATCGGTAAATTCAAAGGTGTCTGCTATCAGACAGTGGTATTTTGTAACAACTCACTAGAAAATTTAAAAATGTCGCCCAAAAAGGTTACCAATAGCACGAGAAACCAGGTGATCTCAACAACTGATGGGTAAAGTATGACTATAAAAAGGTCTTAGGAGCTTAGAAACAAAGTGACTTCTTTAAGTTTCATAAAGATGTTTCGCTCATCCAAGAGGCTTCTTCAGTTCTGAAGCCAAATAGTGGAGAGTCCCGGGTATTTAATCCCTAGTGGGGGCTGTACCTTAAGAGACTCGTTGACCCTCTATTATTAAACATATGCTTCATCACATGAGCTAAGGTGTGAAAAAAGCGTGGGTCATTATCAACAGTGGTTTTGAGTGAAAACACTGTGAGACCTTGCTCCACCCAATGTGATTTAATGAGGTCACATGATGCAAGATGTGAGTGGGAGTTGAGGAGCCTGGGAAGCGATCTCAAAAGTGGATGGTAGGTGCAGACAGTTGGTATTGTAAGACATCCCCTTTGCTCAAAGATGTTCACAGTGGACATAGACACGGCCTCTTTCACGTCTCTTTCAAACCATCTGTCCAAAATGTGAACACTGGCATCCTCAATAGAGTGACCTTTAACCTTTAAGTTCAGATGTACAGCTGCATTTTGTCCTGTCTTATATACAGGCCTGATTTGACACTGGTGACACTATTGAAGGCAGGCTATACAATTTTAGGTTTAGTTTGGTGAGACAAAAAAAGGAAGTGAAACCACAGGAGTCCCACAAGAGAAAGCACTTAAGTAAGTAAGAACAGGAAATCAGGACAGCATGCAAAACAGAGGGAGAGAAAAACAAGAAAACACATGAGACAAGCAAAATGGAAACATTACAACAACAAAAAAAGAAAGGCTATCTGTTAAACCAAAACAAGGATCAAATCTTGGGGAAAAAAACACACCAATGGATGCATCAGGAGTAATTTTGTGTTCCCGTTGTTGCCTAAAGACATGCAGAGCAGGGGAGCTGTGGATTAAACCATCAAAATACCTTCCAATTAGTGTGCAGTCCGCTCTAACTCCTGGGCCGCGGACCATCCTGAAAGAGCATGTTGTCATTTAAAAGCAATCCTGACTGCACAGACCCACTCACTTTTATTTTCTTATCACGGATCATCTTTCAGCATTAAACAAAGCATAAATCTGCTGCTGCAACTGGAAATCATATTGCTTCAAATATTTATGAACTAAATTTAAATGCTGCAGGACTTATGTATACTTCAAATCACAACATTTTACTGGAGAAAAGGGAAACAACTGTGTCGCATGTTATTGTAGCTTTACTATACCATAAAATTCAAGAGTTCTACCCATTTATGTAGCTATTTATGTGTTTACTGCGTTAACTATTTCATCTCTCATCCCTTTTTTTCTTCTTTTGGTGTTAGTTGTTGCTCCGGCAGGCACGCACAATCCTTGAGCAGATGTTGGGGCATGTTTTTGTATAGCTGCAGCATGCTACAGCTTTATGCATTTGCATAGTCTTATTTTGTATGCATCTATAGCCTCTGCACATCTGGTTCACTGTGTATAAAATCTCTGCAGACAATGCAGCGTTATGAATGTATATAGAAGTGCATGCACGTGCAGATTGGTTGGTGCAGCCATGCGTACATGACTGTATGTGTGGATGAGTAGGATTGCGGATGTAGATGTTTGGAAGATGCACACATACAGTATGTGCATTACATTTACTGTTATTACTTCTTTGGCCCTTGGGTTATTATGTAGAATAGTTTTGGAGATGGGGGAGAGAATGGGTTTTATTTACAGAACTATGTAAAGTTCTACAATATTTATCAAGTGAACTGTGTACGTGTAAATATTATAAATAGTCTTAAAAAAATATCTGAATTCATTTTAAAGCCTAACAGGGGGGCAGTAAAACACTGCAGTGTTCACAACACTCCACTCAGTACACTTTAGGGTCTGGCCTTTTTAATGTGAATACTTGAAATATTAAGAGGCAGCAGGGAGTATGTTTGGTTTCCAGGTTCAAACATTCTTCCTTGTTGCAGTGTCCTGCAGCAACAAACAAGCCAAAAATAAAAAAATCAAAAAATCAAGGACTCGTGTTCTGCTGGTAACCTTGACCTACCTATAAAGTGTGTTCTCCCTGAAGAGCTAAGGGCTAAGGAAGGAAGATTGCACATGAGACTCAGTCGACAGTTTTTAGGAATTTTAAAGGTGGCTTATTTTGTTTTAATGTGAAATGCAGTTCAGTAAAAGTTCAATGGTGTGTATGAACTTTCTCAAAAAGCATGTGAACCGAAGCTTGTGGCTTTCAGGTGTTAATTCGAAATGAATATCCAGTGGGTTCAGTAAAAAGCTTTGTAGATCTGATTTTGCAGAGAGTGTAAGTGAGCACTCTGACCTGAAGTGCTCCTACCTTTCTGCTCTCATGTATCACTGCACTGTCATCTTCATTCATCTTTGTTATTGATTCATCTGTGGAATTGCTTTTGCCATGACGCAATCCAGGGAGGAGGCCTGTAGCACAGAGAGGGTATCCACCTCTGACCTTGCACATAAATCATCCCTCTTAATAAAATTGACCTCCTCCATTATTTTTTCTCTCTCGCCATTTCCTGCAGGGTCAAAGCTAAAAAGGGGGTAAACCTGCTCCAAACCAACTCGAAGAGCCCCCAGTGGAAGGTTGAATGGGAGGTGCAGTCTGGCGCCAAGCATTCCATCACCACCATCGATGTGAACAAGAACAAAGCAGTCAAGCAGGGGTAAGTCAACAGCCCTGGGCCTAAACACACTGGCTCTGTCTAACCAACTACTGCTGCTGCAGCTGTTGATTTCTGCTCCTGCTCCAGCTACACAGAGACGGTGGTATTTGTCTTCCTTAACTATGGACAAAAGATCTATTTTCCTTTGACTAATCAGTCATAGTTACCTGATGAAAGGCAGCTTCTAAAAGCATATGCTCAGACAGAAGATAAAACACACCATTGTCCCAGTGACTAAAGCACCCGCTGCCTTATAGGCCAAAGTTAAATGAATGAAGATATTATCTGCTTAGTCTCACTACATCTGCCGTCAATTTAGTTTACGTGGAGAGATGAGGTAGATGATTGTGACTGCTGGCATTAAAATACCTTTGAGATTAGATCTTGTCTGAGGTAATTGCACCTCAGGCTTCTCAAAAGAGTAAAAACACCACCCAGTCGTGGTCCT
The DNA here is from genome assembly GCF_051167445.1 of Perissodus microlepis. Lineage (NCBI taxonomy): Eukaryota > Metazoa > Chordata > Actinopteri > Cichliformes > Cichlidae > Perissodus > Perissodus microlepis. Next base: position 28,361,524 of record NC_140470.1, on the reverse strand, counting down.
GTGGTGTCTGATGGGATAGTAATGGACTCTGTGTGGCCAGATTCTATGGTAAATGCAACTTGGTAAATAAAGTAGAGCTGCAAAGAGATTTGCAAGCTTAATGCAGTCTAAACTGCATACAGCTTAATGCATTCGTTAGCATGCGTTTAGGAACAGCCTAATTGATTTGTCCGGTAAATGGAGGTGAACCGTGTACGGGATGCTCCGATAACTTTTCTTCCACACACTTAAAGGTCCGATTTACCGAAAACAATTCAAACTACAGTATGAAATGAGGCCCTGCAAAGAGGATTTGCTGGTTTGTTTTAGTGCCTGCGCGGTGTGTTCCTCTGTCTCAGTACAACAGAGGTAATAAGTAATTAAGCTGAAATTTGATACTCCAGTCAATGAAATGCTATAATTAAAAAGCTCAACAGGATCTTGTTCATAAGCGATGATAAAATGGAACGTCAGGTTGTCAGGTGGATTGGTGCGTACAGGCCAGCAGTAATGCAGGGATTGCACTAGATCAGGCTGGTAGGGAGAGGGGAACTGAGCTGAAATTAATAGGTTTCAATTAGATTAATGTTTTAACACCAGAGCCCCAAACATTACAAAACTGCTGGGGGGTCATTCTGACCCCGCCCTGCAAGAACAGAAGCAAAGACAGAGAAGAAATCATTTCTTAAAGAAATTAAGTTGTTAGAAATATGTGAGATTAAGTTTTAGGGCTTTTATTATTTTTACAAATGATTTCGTTACAGTTCAGAAAGGTAAAAGTTATTTACACCAGACCTCATTCAGCGACCATGCTGTTCCTCCCCAATCTGCAGCCCTCCGCCTCATCAGCTCTGCTCCTCAGGCCTGGGTGCCCTGCTCCAGATTTCACCTTTTACTCGTTCAGATTAGCCCTCCCCCCCCAAGGTCCCCCCCACTTCTCTCCAAACCCAGCAACCCACCCGGCTCTCTGTGCATCCATCATTGACTCTGATCCAGACCAAATATATAACAAAATAAGAGGAAAATAATACAACTGAAATTTGTTACAGGCAGGTGAACAAAGATCCGAATCATATGCAATAACAGATAATTAGAAGAGCAACATCAAAAGCAGTCACACTGGCGAATTTTTCAGTCCTTTGAAATGGACTCAAAATCCCCCCATCATGAGTCATCATGAGCTCTGGGTGGTAATTGAAATGTATCTGTTGGATAGCCGGGCTCAGCCTTAGAAATAAGATGTGGATGATGTTCACAGTGAAGACAGTGTACCAAAAGGCACTAGCTGAGGCGGTTTGGACATGTGATTAGGATCCCGCATAGGTGCCTTTTCCAGAAGGTTTCGGGCACGCCCAGCAGAGCTGGGAGGAGATTCCAGGGTAGACCCAGAATACACTGAAGGGACTATATCATCCTCCCTGGGAGTGTCTCAGGATTCCCCGGGAGAGGCTCTAGGAAAATGTTGCTGAGGAGAAGATCTAGAATATCCTTCTTAGCCCGATGAAAGGAAAACGAAAGGAAGGAAGGTCATCATCATTTTTTAAACGATTATTTCTTTGGTGTTATGGTTCTAATGGGATGCACTGTCAGTAGAGATTCTGGGTTTTTACAGAGTAATCTTTAAAAACTGTCCAGGAGAAATGCTTTAAAATAAACCTAAAAATCTATTTGCCTCATTATTGTTTTATTGGTAAAAAATAAAAGCAAAACATCTGAGCAAATGCACAAATATGTTTAATTGCTTTAACGTTGGGTGCACACACCCTGTAAACAGGTGCTTCCACAATAACACAGTGAACATCCATTATGGGTCTTTACAAGAGTGCAGTTCCCCCTGCCTGCGAGCTTGATCCACTGAGGGAAAGCAACTAAAAATTAGCAACTATAAATCACATTATGTGATGTGTTCAATTTATTAAGACCTGAAGGACTGGGAGCTTGGCTAGAGACGTTAGCAACTGCTGGTCTATATATTGGCATCCCTGCGGAGTCCTGATGGTTGGGAGGAGGAAAAGAGCAGCAAGGAAGAAAACAGAATAACTTCACCTGCGAAAGAGGTCCACCATTTCTCTCTTGTTTATTTCTTAGTGCCTCCTTAGCGACAGCCGTCCTTGCTATATTTAGTGACCCATGTCATGTAGTCTTTGCTACCCTGTCACCATGTGGGAAATGTCCAGTTGGGGGTCAAGCATGGACAGAAAAACAGTGTGTCACACTGCATTTTCTCAAAAACCAAGTCAATTGAGTGGCCACCTAGAGCAAAACCACCAAACAATGAGCCTCTAAAGTCAAGCAGTGGAGTCGGGGATTCATGCCTCATTCCCATAAAATCGATTGAACATGAGCTTGAAATCCGTTTTATATAAAAGGCACCCACGCCATGTTGAAAACTGTTGTGAAATTCGTTCACATTGCTTATATTTGGGGTTGTGATTTTTTACGATGGTATTTCCAGACAGTTCGAACACTAAATTGAACTCGAAATTACTGATATGCTTTATTAATTATGTACTTTGTGACAAATTATTTGTATTCATAGATATAAGAATACATTTTATTTTATGTGTCTTTAAAAATGATCAAAGAGTTAAAAAAAAAATAAGAGTAAACAAAAATAACTCTCAAGTCAATCAAAGCCAAATCAAATCTATCTATCTATTTATCTAGATATAGAGATAGAGATATAGATATAGATATATAGATATAGATAGATAGATATATATAGATATATCAAACTGTTGGCTTGTTTGCCATTTTCACAAATGTGGCAAAGCCGCTTTGCCTTTTTTTTTTCTTTTATGTTACTACTGGGCAGCATGACTCATACAGAAATTCAGGAAATTTGAATGCACAAGTCGTTCTATCTTTACTTGAGACAGAAATAGCATTTTGACAGTGATTGCTCTCAATCTAGGAGGACAAAGATTTGGGATTCAGCCCTGATAATCAGCCTGTCTGTCTGCTGGAGTTGCCATGTTTCCCCTGGGTCAGAGTTAGCTTTCTCCTTATGCTCTTGTTTCCTCCAGCAGTCCAAAGACATGCGTGTTAGGCCACAGTGACAGAGGCTTAGATGGACCAGTCAATGACCCACAGGTAATCGCCAGTCACTAGGGAAAAGTATGTATTCTGCAACCAGCTGGGGAATGGCTACTGGAGGTTACTGATAGTCATTAGCGTGAATTTGATTCAAATAAGCAGAAGATGCTGCACCAAAACTCTCCTTGGCTGGTTGCTGCAGTTGCCAATAGGTGGCATGGAACACACTCTCTGAAGAAGTAAGTAAATGTGACTGGTCTCTATGTCTGTCTAACCGGAGCCTAATCTAGTGATTGCAAGTGGTTGTCAACTCCTGTGCCCATCATAGTGCCATAGGTTGGACCACTTGTAACCTGTGAAAGCAGAGATTCACCATACCTCCCTACAACAAGTGATCAAGAAAGTAGATGAATGAGATCTAATAACCATTATTAATTAATTTGCAGCTGTGCTGAACTTGGGTCAACTAACCCAAACTAGTAAAAGATGTCTATTAGTGAGACAGAAAACAGCATTTTCTCATTTAATTTAGTATTGACTACTCTAAAGTAAATGGATGTATTACGTGTTTAGTTGCAAAAATACAACTAAATTGGCATTACTTCTTTCATTCTGACAAAAACAAACTGACAAATGTTGCCATACAACCTGGTTACATGTATTTTAATGGTGTCTTTTGGGAATGACTTATCACGCCCACATTTCTTTAAGCAATCTTTTTTTATTCTATTCTTGACTAAAGGAAGTCTGCTCCTTCCTCTTTTTACTTCTTTGAGCTAAATCATGAAAGTAGGTGAAGATTTCTTACATTTTAAGCAAGACTCTATGTGCAGAAGCCTAAGACTCAAAGACTTTACAGTAATGAGCCCAAAAATACATGAATACTCAAGACAGTTCTTTCCCTAATCACCCAATTAAATGTGGTAATAGGGAGAAATCTATTCTGTTTTCTAAGTTCAATAATTGTTCTCGTTCATATGTTTTGTTTTGTTTTTTTGGTTACCACTAAGCAAGTCACCAGTCTCAGTCAGACACATGCACAAACACGCACTCTGCTAAAAACACAAGCATACACACAGCAGCATCATTTTGCATCTCATTGGCGAACACATCTGAGCACCAATTCTGTTAGAACATCTGGTTTTGTTTACTCAAAATTACCTGAATCTGAGGAAATGGGGTGACAATGTTTTCCCTTCAGGGCGCGTTGTTGATCTCTTCATCACTCTCCGCTCTTTGTTATTCTTTTGCTGTCCTCATCAGCTCGCACTTCAGCCGGCGCTGGAATTAGTCAACATATTTCTTTGTCTGTAACCCTCCATCTGGAACGGTCCCGTTCTAACAGCAGCTCGTTGATAACACCACATGAACCGATGCATTATTGATCGCGGTCAATGGGTTTCAAATGAATAATGTTCTTGAAAACACTGTGGCAATGCCTCTGTCATTTAATAAGATGTTTCTTAGTTCAGTTTAATAATTCAGGGTTAAACAAGAGAAGCAGGGAAAAGACTCTGAGAACATTTTTAAATGCCAATATTGACTCTTAACAAAGGCTTCAGGAGGACAGGCGAGTACAGTGTTTTGCAAAGCTGCTTCGTCGTCACTGATGTTTGCCTGTTTTTGACTCTGCAAAGGAGAGAAAATGTGTTTCTTAGCACAAAAGGCGTCCTCTGTGTACACATACTGTTTCCACACTCAAGTAAGACTCTTTCAATGAACACAATGCACGGTTTACTTTGTTGGCATGTTTTATGATCCAGAAAAGTGCTTTTTCCTGAGATGTGGGGAAAAGCAGCAGCTGAAAAGCAACTCAACTCAGTTTTAGGAGTTTTTAAGGCCCCAAACTTTAGCTGTTTGTTGGTGTATGTGAGCATTAGGGCTTTTTAAAAAGTCCTTTAATAGAAATAAAGAAACTGGATTACACAAGCGTGTCATAGCTTGTCAAAGGCATGTTTTTCCACCCGTAAACTGTCATTCTAGTCAAACAGCACATGTTGAAGTGTTGTTTTAAATTTTAAGCAAACTTTGACTTTTTTTAAATGTTCAAAAAGTCATACTTAAGGGCTGTAGTACCATTGACTTAAGCATGAACCATTTTCAACTCTTTGTTCATCGTTTTTGTTCTCCTGCTTTTGTAACCCTGCCTTGCAGCGCTTTGATCCAATGAACACTCCCTGTTAATCAGTTCAAACAGACCTTTGATCAAAGAACGAAAATCCTCCTGAGCTCTGAAAAAGCCCCGAGCTGCAGCTTTTAAAATATATACTTTGTGCTATACACACAGAACATCATTAAGTTAATGGAGACAAGGCCAGACTTTCTTGAGCCATGGTTTCTCCCTTCGTTTAGCCCTTTGGTGTGAAATCACACATTTAAGATTTCACCGCCCACTAATATTTAAAAATGCCTTTGTGTTGAGTTTTGTGACTCCATCATTAGCTCAAGTGAGTCATCGTGAATAATTGCATGATAGCGTTAAGAAGGGGAGGTGTCCATGGATCCAAAAAGTCCATCCGGGCTTTCTTTCCAAATGGTTTACATCTTCAAGGAGTCGCTGTGTGGAAGCTCCGACACTATCTAGTTTGACTACTTCATCACAGTCTGCTTTTTGTACAGCTGCATTGTTGGACTGTAAGTCCACTTCTCGAAAACCAGTCACATGGTTGTGGTACTTAATATCCCGGACGAGGCTACAAATCACAAAATGTATGTCTTAAATAATTTGGTAGCACTTTATAATAATTTTACACCATTAAGCATTGTTAAGTCATTAGTAAGTGCTTAAGTCATCATTTATACAGCATTACTCCTCCTTAGTATTCTATTAATAATACAGATATTATTATGACCATGTTTTTGTGATTACTATTAAGATTCTTACTAGCAGTGATGTAGCGGCAGCAATAGCTGTACATGGTGTAACATTAACAGATGGATAAACATACCAGTATTTATAAATGACACACTAAGGAGGAGGAGTGATATATAAATGATGAATTAAGCACTTGTAACATATAACATAATACCACATTAATATTTTTCATGCCTTTAGCTTTTGTTTTGTATAGATGCTGGTTTAAAAACTAGAAAAACAACTAGCTTAATTATTAGTGTAACTATTATTACTATTAGTTTCTCATTTTTCCTTTTATGTATGTATTTATTAGTCTGTTTTTTAATGGGCACACTGTACATTAGTAACAGACCTGTAACTCATCAGTATTTCCTGGCTGGATAATAAAAGCAAAATAAAAAAATGGATTTATCATATAAACATACAACATTACAGATATTTAAAAAAAAATGACATACCAACGATGGCAACAGGAGGACAAAATCATCTCGGTGCTCACAGAACTGATTAATACAACCATATCTATAACGGGCATTTAAATGTTGTATGTATTGTCTATAATATCAGAAATAAGGCAGTATGTTTAGCGAAAAACGGAGTAATCTCTGCTCCTGTAAAATAAAAAAAAATGACGATGGTTATTTATTGAAAACCTTTTAAAGTTCTTTTTTATAAAAACTGTAACAAGTTTAAACCATTTAGACCATGTTGTAACATAATAATGAATATGGGAGATGTGTGGACATGTCGTTTTGTTTCTATATAAAGTCAGCCAGAATAAATGTAATAATGAAACTTTTTAAAATTTAGAATAGAATAGAATAGAATTCAACTTTATTGTCATTGCACATGCACAGGTACAGGGCAACGAAATGCAGTTTGCATCCATCCAGAAGTGCTTTAGTGATATAGATATATTACAATATATATTAGCAATAATATAGATATGTAAGTATATTACAGAAATGGGTCTATTATGGTATGTTATAATGTACACGGTATGAAGTATGTTGTGAATATTCTATAACTATAGGTATGTACAGGCTGTAGTGAGTACAAGCTATGTACAGGCTATGAACAGGATATAAATATGAAAAACTGTACAGAATATGAAATAAATAACTTTACAGAAATCTGAGATATACAGTTATACAGAAATGGGAACTATGCAAGTTGTAAACAGTTGTGGGGTTAAAAATTATCGTATGTACAGAATGATTATTTACAGAGCTATACAGTAGTGCAGTTAAGATAAATTAGATATGTGGATAATTTCTACAGTATCTATATAAAGTGCTAGTGGTTGTGAGTGGTGGTTCAGTCCATGTTATTATTGTGTGTTTGAGGGTACAGTTGTCCATTGTGGGTGTGTGTATGTTCAGTCCATGTGTTAACGTGGGTCAGATGTCAGGAGGCAGAGTTCAGGAGTCTGACAGCTGTGGGGAAGAAGCTGTTCCGGTACCTGGTGGTCTTAGTCCGGAGGCTCCTGTAGCGCCTCCCAGAGGGCAGGAGGGTGAAGAGTCCATGTGATGGGTGACTGGGGTCTCTGATGATTTTCCCAGCCCTTTTCAGACACCGCTTCCTGTAGATGTCTTTTATGGCAGGAAGTGGTGCTCCGGCGATGCGCTGGGCAGTTTTCACGACCCTCTGCAACGCCTTCCGGTCCGAGGCAGAGCAGTTCCCGTGCCAGACTGTTATACAGTTGGTCAGGATGCTCTCGATGGTGCAACGATAGAAGTTCACCAGGATGTCTGAGGACAGGTGGTTCTTCCTCAGAGTCCTCAAGAAGAAGAGGCGCTGGTGAGCCTTCTTGACCAGCTTGGAGCAGTTGGTCGTCCAGGTGAGATCCTCGGAGATGTGGACTCCCAGGAACTTGAAGCTGCTCACACGCTCCACAGCCGTCCCCTTAATGTGGATGGGTGGATGTGGGTCAGCATTCCTCCTGTAGTCCACGATGAGCTCCTTGGTCTTCTCGGTGTTAAGCAGCAGGTTGTTTGTGTCGCACCACTCAGCCAGACGATCCACCTCCTCCCTGTAGGCGGCCTCATCGTTGTCACTGATGAGGCCAATCACCGTGGTGTCATCTGCAAACTTAATGATGGTGTTGGAACCATCAGCAGGTCTGCAGTCGTGGGTGAAGAGGGAGTAGAGGAAGGGGCTCATCACACAGCCTTGTGGTACACCGGTGTTCATTGTGATGGTAGATGAGCAGTGGTTATCCAGCCGGACATGTTGGGGGCGGTTGGTCAGGAAGTCCAGTAACCATTTGCAGATGAGGGAACTGATGCCCAGGTCTGTCAGTTTCCTGATGAGTTGTGAGGGGTGGATTGTATTGAACGCTGAACTGAAGTCTATAAACAGCATTCTGGCGTAGGTGTTGTTGTTGTCCAGGTGTGAGAGGACAGAGTGCAGTGCGATGGAGACTGCATCCTCTGTGCTCCTGTTCTGGCGGTATGCGAATTGGTGGGGGTCCAGGGTGGGGGGGAGACAGGATTTGAAGTGTGCTAGGACCAGCTGCTCTAAGCACTTAGTGATGATGGGGGTGAGTGCTACTGGGCGGTAGTCATTGAGGCAAGATGGGTTGGAGTTTTTGGGTATCGGGACGATGGAGGTGGATTTGAAGCAGGCCGGTACCACAGCGTGGGCCAAGGACAGGTTGACTATGTCTGTCAGCACTCCTGCAAGCTCCCCAGAACACGCTCTGAGAACACGCCCGGGTATGCCATCAGGGCCTGCAGCCTTGTGGACATTGATCCTGCTCAGCACCGCTCCTACATCGGTGGGGGAGAGAGTCAGAGGTTGGTGGTCTGGCGTCACGTCTGCTTTGGTTGTGGTTGTGGGGTTCCCTCGCTCAAAACGAGCATAAAAGTTGTTGAGCTCGTTGAGGAAGGAGACATCAGAGGATGCGGGGGAGGGTTTGGTGGTCCTGTAGTCTGTGATGGTCTGGAGTCCTTGCCACATGCGTCGGGGGTTGGAGTTGGAGAAGTGTTCTTCTACCTTCTTTTTGTAATGGTGTTTGGCTTTTTTGATGCCCTTCTTTAGATTAGCCCTGGCTGTGCTGTAGGCGTGTGCATCTCCTGACCTAAAGGCGGTGTTGCGGGCCTTCAGGAGGAGACGAACATCCCGGTTCATCCAAGGCTTCTGGTTGGGGTACATGGTGATCCGTTTCTGGGTGGTGACACTGTCTGTGGTTTTGGAGATGTAATCCAGTACAGATGAGGCGTACTGGTCCAGGTCTGTGTGGGTGAACGTATTCCAGTCTGTGTTTTTAAATCTGTCCTGGAGCACTGCGTCTGTCCCCTCTGGCCACACTTTAATTGTCCTCACAGCAGGTTTCACACGTTGGATGAGTGGTGAATACCGAGGTGTGAGGAACAGGGAGAGATGGTCCGATTGTCCAATGTGGGGGAGGGGTGTGGCTTTGTAGGCTCCAGCCAGATTGGAATACACATGGTCTAAAGTCTTGTCTCCTCTGGTGAGGCAGGAGACATGTTGGTGGAATCTGGGGAGGACTGTCTTTAAGTTGGTGTGGTTGAAGTCGCCAGCAACAATAAAAGCAGCCTCGGGGTGTTTATTCTGGTGTTTGTTAATGGCTGCAGAAAGTTGCAGGAAAAAAAAAAAAGTTGCAGAAAGAAATTTAAGACTCAAATTAAAGTTTAACTATGATTCGCAGGTATTTGTGATCGTCTACAGCTGGAGTTTGTCTCCTAAAATGTAAATGTTAGGTTCCTCCACAGAATGGCCTCATTTGGTGAAAAACACACACACTGATTTAGATCCCAATTAAAATTGTTAGAAAGTGGATCTAATGAGGTACACTACACATACACAGTGAGTTGAACGAGTCTGGTTTGATTTAGTTCAGCAGGAGAATTAATTAGGGCTAATATAATTAGGTGTATGTTGTTGTGATGGACGGGTTACAGCAATGGGAAATCAGGGCATCAATGCAGGACAGTGACAGCACTGACATTTCAAAGTGAACCATCGGAAAATTGTAAACGGGAGAAAAAGTCACATGAGTGGGTCTGCCGTGCAGGATTTCCTCCAGAAAAGTAGCTAACGCACACGGGGACATTCATCGGATGAAGCCGATTGTTGTAAAAAATGTGTACCAAAACACACTAGAGCTGACACCTGTTCATTGATTTTCTTCCACTTATCTAATTCAGGGTCATTCGGTTGCCACCGGGTGAGAAGCAGGGTAAACACCTGGACAGGTCCGCAGTCTATCACAGGGCCAACACATAGAGACAGACAACATTCACACTTACATTCACACCTATGGGCAATTTCAAATCAGCAGTTAATCTAACGTGCATGTGCTTGGACTGTGGGAAGAAGCCAGAGGACCCGGAGAGAAGCCATGCAGGCACAGGGAGAACCTGCAAACTCCACACAGAAACACCCCAGGTGGCCCGTGGATTTGAACCAGACCTTCTTGGCTGTGATTTGACTGAGCTGACTGTGCATTTCTTTGTTTTTAAGATAATTTTTCTGTCTGTAATACAGCCAAGCAGAAAATGAAGTGGCATTAACTGGTAAGACAAAAATCTAAAGTGAAACATGAATTTCATACTCTGGAGTTGTTCTGTGGAGTCACGATGCAGATAACAGCAATGTAAGGAGGCAGAGAGGCCATGTTAAGCCATGTGGTAACAGATAGCAGTGCCATAATTCCTCAGATCTGCTCTTTGGATTCAGATCTAAAAACTAATGTCATATTGTCAAGTGAATCTACAGCTCCTTTGAGTCAAAAAATCCGAGCTTTTCTTCTGCAGCTCTCAGCTACAGTTTCATATTTTGCAGTTCACTCTCATAAAAAAGAAGTATGCCCTCTAACCTAAACCACTGTATTGTGAACACCATTTTCCTTCCCTCCAGCATGGTGGCAGGCAACATAGTATTGAGCGGCTGTACCTGCACTCACTCTAGTGGGCCGTATTGATGACAGTTTGAGTGTGTCACAGACAGACGGAGGTGTTTGTTTTCACTGAGTGATGTCGAGACAAATAGGCTGAGATCTCATCTCAGTGTTCCTGAGAGGAACCTTTTGTGGGCGGACGGTTGTACATGGAGTTTGATCCAGCTTTCATTAAAAGCCTCTCAGACTGAATGCTGGGATGGCTTTCTGCTTTTTGTGAAGGACAGATAGCTACTGTTTCAGTTTTCGCTAAAGGTGAAGCTTGGGTGGGGTGATTCTTGCAGCAGCTGGAAAGAGAATTAATTTGCCTCTTCACCACCAGCGAGATTGTTTAATGTTAGGCTTGTTGAACCTGAGGATTACAAGCCCAACATGCAGAATTTTCATAATAAGAAGGCCGCTGTGGTTCTTGAATCGTTGGCATGGTTGTGATTAGGGATGGGTATCGAAAACCGGTTCTTGTTGAGAACCGGTTCCCACTGTTTCAATTCCTTGGAATTGTTTGACATTTTTACAAACGATTCCCTTATCGATTCCAGTCGCGCCGAATGACGTCACCACGTTGCGGAACGTCATTTACCTGGCAGGAAACACGGCGCCTCAAAACTTTGGTTATACTTCACGAGAACGGATGACAACAGGGCAACTTGCAATACTTGCAAAGTGGATATTTCATTTAAGGGAGGAAACACTACGAATATGCAAAAGCATTTGCTCACAAAACACTCGATAACCTTAAATGAATGTCGTGTTTTTAATTCCGCTCTGGAATGCACGTTCTCTCCCGTTAATGTGGCAGGTAAATAATCAACTAACAGTGCATATTATGTTAGTGCAATCTGCCTTATTACAAAACCTGCCATTACTGTGCATTTAGGTGACCATGATGAGAGAGACAGACAGAGTCTGGCTCAGATGCTGGCAGTTCTCACTGCAGTCTACCGATAGCGTCTCCTTTCAGGCCAGGATAGACGAATGTCACCGAGCAGTGACTAAGTTTGTGGTCAAAGGCTTGCACCCATTTGCCACAGCAGATGCCCCCGATTTTCAGTAAGTGAATGTGTTTAATTGTAGGCAGGGACATTACTGGATATCCTTGTGTAATTGCTACAGAATAATCTATGTTATACAGAAGAATATTTATTTTATTATTTTACATTTACAATTTTTTTTTCCTGGGGACCCTGTGACACCCCATTGAAGAGCCGCAGGCTGTGGATCTCTTAAGATCTCACTGCTGGGTTTGTAAGGCCATGTTACTCCTAAATTTCTATCTTGTTCAAAGAGAAGATATAAAACAAAGTTCTAAGCTAATTGACCTTAGTGTTTTTAAAAATAATCGATAAGAGAATCGACAAAGAATCGAATCGTTAAACAGAATCGAAAATGGAATCGGAATCGTGAAAATCTTATCAATACCCATCCCTAGTTGTGATAGTAAAAAGATAAGCAAAAGTTTCTGGTAGATGGAGGCACAAAGGGTGATGGTGTTCCGATAGTTTGTGTGCATGGCCATGAGAACAATCAGGTTACCTACCAATAGCAATTGATCGGTTAGAAGCAAATCTGCAGCCCATTTAATGACGTCTATTCCAAAGTGAGAGGCAGAACAGAATTTGCAATCTCCTTGCACAGACTCAACACTCAGACCTTAGGATAGAAGGAGAAAGCTGGCAAGATTAGGGAGCAGTGATTGGTTATTGACAAGACCCTTCTCTCTGTTTCATTTAAAGTCAATCCCTGAATAAGTCGTTGTATATGATAACTTAATAAAGTGAGTAGGAAAACCATTAGAAAACTATTATTTCTCAATAATGCCCCCTTTGACACTCTTATATAAGTAAAGGATATAGGAACATTTAAAAACATCTAATATCAGGTTTTTTCTTTAACTGTGCACTGTAATTACAGTACATGCCAATTATTTTGTTCCCTGCCTTTAAGATAGTTCCTCATTTTTCAAAATGTAACCATATCATTAGTTAAAATGAGAAAATTTCAGCACGCTGTCTGCTGATGGCTGGGATACGTGTTAAGTTCCAGTGCGAGACCTCGAGAAATACTGCTGTCGTGTCTGAAATGTTACCGTTAGAAAGTGCTTTAATTTTCCAAGAAACCAAAGAAATTGGTGACTGAGTGCGTGTTTCTTAAACCTAAACTTAAAGTTAGTAAGAAAAACAAAACAATTAGCATAAAAACACAAATAAATTCACACAACAGCAACAACATGCAACATCCTCCCAAAGTAGGAGGGAGGATGCAGTTAAATACTGAAAAATAAGTGCCAGTCAGAAACTGGGTGGATCCAGAACACCAGCTAAAACACTGTGTGAGCTGAAGATCAGTTTGAACCGGTCGCAGCAGATGTCCCCGCCCCCTCCCTGAGCCTGGTTCTGCTGGAGGTTTCTTCCTGTTAAAAGGGAGTTTTTCTTTCCCACTGTCGCCAAAGTGCTTGCTCATAGGGGGTCATGTGATTGTTGGGTTTTTCTCTGTATCTATTATTGTAGGATCTACCTTGCAATATAAAGCACCTTGAGGCGACTGTTACTGTGATTTGGCGCTGTATAAATGAAATTGAATTGAAGTTTTTGGATACTTGTACTTGATGTTTTGATATAAAAACATATAAAAGTATATCTCTCTCTCTGTTCTAAAAGTGTACCCTGATTATTTTATATGACTGCTTTTCTACATGTGTTTTTTTGCTGTAATCGGTGTATTCCTAGTAAATGTTTGCTACATTTGAAAATATACATTTTTATATCATTTTGTCAGATTATTGCTGTTATAAATACTACAATTTACATTGTAATTTGCTGGCCAAGTAAAAATAAAAACCTGATATCTGGATATCCCTAAACAGACGGTAGAGTGAGCCAGCAATATTAGCATTCTGCTGGTTTGCATGAGCAGAACGGGGTGGAATAATGACCCAATCTAAACTCATGTTTCAGTCTGCTCCTGGCTATGACCTTTAAGATTCTATAGCATTGTTATCTACCTTGTATCTGTCAGGAAATCTGATGAAGACAGTGAAGGAGCTGTTTATGATCCCGCCGACTGAATGAAAAGTTGCAATAGGGCGTTGTCATCATCGACTATGGCTGACAACTCCTCTGAGCTCTGCTGAATGCACGACATTGATTTGACTAGAGCAAAAACCAAATCCTAGAGCCAAGATTTTAATCAGAGGTCTTGTCCAGGGCAGCTTTGTGGCCATTGATTCACTGATCCAACCACAAAACTGTGATCAATCAGCTCCTTTCTATTCAAGAGAGAAAAAGCTACGGCCTTATTTTGGAGGTGATCACCTGCTTATGTATATGATTATATGCAGAACTTATATATATGGTGTTCTATTGAAGGTCTACAAAAAGTTCTACTTACAGATATGTAAATGTAGAATCGCTTTGAGTGAAGAACAAATACTGAAACTGTGCCATCTGAGAAGTATCTATTCAGCTCTAAAGCTCTTGGCTGCAGTGTTTCACACGCTGAATGAATGCATTATTTCTTCGTTTCAACTCAAGGGTAACTCGGGGACAGCGTTAAAAATAAATTAAAAGCAGTGTGTCAACCACACACTAAATTACATTTTTAATAATTAAGCACTATCTAGTCAACAATTTCATCACTGAAAACGAATATGCTGCCAGAATTTCTGCTTATGTAAACTCTCCTGCGTTTGAATGAATATGTTGCTATGAGTAGTGTTTGACATTTAAGCTGGGCTCTGTTTGATGGCTGTCTCCTTGCGGTCTGGCAGGGATGTTGTGGGCAATGTCGAGGTGATGCAGCTGGACTTTGAGATGGAGAACTTCACCAGCCTCTCGGTAACCAGAAGGATCAACTGGAACATTGATTATAAGGGACAAAACCCGCCACCTGATTCAGAGAAGGTCGTGACAGAACTGACGGTAGTGCAGCGGGACATTCAGGCCATCATCCCTCTGGCCATGGTGAGTAATGACAAATTCATATAGATGTAATTTTTTAAAATTCATATTCATTTTATTTTACTCAATATTATTTAATTTCAAATGCTGATCAATTAAGTAATTTATAGTTAAGCTGTTAGTGAAGGTTTCTGCCTTAAGCCTTTGAAATATAACACATATTATTCGGTCACACAATGTTTTTCTAGTAAAACCATCACTAGGTTTGATATTATGAGCCAAATTCTGTGTGGACTACTACATTAGCCATTGTGTGACTTCCATAGAAGCAGAATAATACACTGGTTGGTTTCTTTAAAAGCTCAGTACCCTTGTAGAATATAACTCTGACAATGTGTTAGTGCTGCAGCATGCTTATGTAAGGCTCTGAATAACAGGGACTCATTTCTACTACAACTAAACTCTAAATACAGTGGAAAAAAACACAGCTTTGGTAAATAAGAGACAGTCTGTTATATTGCAAATGAGAAATACATTATACTCTAGATATTTTTGTAAATACTTGATACCTATTCCTAAGTACTGGCACACAAAACAGATGTTTCAGTTTGTTACTGTTAAATAAAACTAAAATATCGGCTGTTACAGTCACCAGTATTTTACGGGACTGTAGTGATTTATTTAAACAGAAAGAGAATGTATAGAACAGAATAATCTACACTTTGGAATGCTAATCAGTTACAGTATTCAGTTTTGTTTATATAAAATGTTACATTACTGTACATTTCCTGTGTTTTTTATAGCAATTTTTTTGCGGGATTAGTCATTTAACAGTAACCGTACAGTACAAGATTTTTACGTATTTCTTCTGAAAAGTCTAATAGCCATTCACTTTCTGCTTCCTTGCAAACCTGACTTAATTTGTAATATTTTTTTTTTTTTTTTTTTATATATTATTTTTCCTTTTAATCAGCGCACAGTCATTCTTCAGCAGGTCTAGTTTCAGTATACAATGTGTGCAGAGCATTCTGCACACAGACAGCTTGCCATTGCACATACATCCAATCAACACCTACGCCGTCTGCAGCGACTTACTGATTGTTCAGAGCCGACCAGTCCAAGTGTCCATTACTCTTCTAATCTGGACTCTTCCTTTTTGCCTTTTGAAAGGTGGCAATTATTGAGCGTTGTAAAAAGATTATGGAAGCAAAGAGAAATTAACCAGCCAAGCAGTGCTGAGAACATCCAACTACACCTGCCTTTGTACTTAACTCTCTTGTGGTTTTGGTGGAGTTGTTTAGCGTATTGAAATCCGCTATTTTGCCAGTAATGAAACTGTATTGTTCATGACAGCAGACTGCGTGGAGCAGTAAATGTCTAAGAATTGCTCAAAGCTTTTTTCTGAGGATGTTTGCATATTCATAGGAGCGAAGGCCATCAACCCTTTTGCAAACGTTAAGCTGTTCCACCAGTACAACGTTAGCTAATGTTTTCTCTTACAATACAGAAAATATGCTTTTAAAAATATTTTAAGACATAAGCTCTACACTGACAACTCCTGAGGCTTTGTGCTTCTAATAACAGCTCTTGGTTATCTGTTATATATTTGCATAATTACAACAGTTCTGCATCTAAAGCTCCATTAAATATACTTGAGCTGCAGTTATGACTTTGTGTGCTTCACATCTGTTGCAACATAAGGTTCGCTTAATATCTCTGGGCTCCTTGATATTTGGGATTAGCATGCATCTTGCACCCAGATGTGTTTCGCTGCATTGCAGAAATAGATTTCTGCCTATATGGCATTGCCCTGTAAAATTTGCAATACAAACCAGGCTGCATGGAAGAATTTGCCACCTCTACTCTCTCCTCACTTGGTTGAATTGTTTATTGTAATTGCTTTCAGTTGCAGTCGCTAAGCGCAGCCATCATGTAAATGCTAAAAGGAGATTGGCATTCTTGTCATTTTACTATTTTAGTTGTTGTGGAATTTCATGGCCATCGCTAAAAATACTTCCCTGCTTGTGTTTTCAAACTAAAATGAAGAAAATGATCTGTAACAAATTGCACAATGAGACCAGTCAGGCTTGATCAATTTAAAAAGTTTTCACATCAGTGGAATTTAGAGTGCTTCCAATTAGTCTATCAAGGATTGCTTGTTTTTTAGGTTTTAGCCTAAACCTAAAAAACGATTATGAGCAGGCAACATTTACTATTTCCAGATGTCAGGATCCAATATGGTCACCTTGAAAAAGGAGAGTATCTTGTAAATAGGCTTTTTTTTTTTCATATCAAAGAGTGAGAGTGATGACCCTTCTGGTCCAGATAGAAATGTAACACACTTTCAGAACCGATGATAGAAACTATGCAAACTGAAAACAGGTGGGTCTATCAGAGCAAAAGGAGAAGTCCAACTGGTCGTCACAGATTCTTAAGTAGCTTAAGTTTAGCTCCTCTCCACTTGAAGGTCTCCCCCTCAGGCAGCTCAGAAGGGCTTCCAGCTCCTCTTCCAGCCGTGTTTAGACAACTCTGTAGAGGTCCTGTTCTCACCACTCACGTGATTGTGTGATTTCACCATGGACATCAAACTTGTGCTGAAAGCAAACATCAACTTCTGTGTCAAACTGACACAACCTTCATGTCGAGGATCATTACCGGTGATGAGAGTTGGGTCTCCTGCTATGACCCAGAGACCAAACAGCACATGCCACTAGCAGAGACTGCAGTGTCCAAGCCCGAAGCCATCACATTAGGTCAAGAGTGAAAGCAGAAGCATTTTTCTTTTTCATCTTTAAAGGGTCGAACCGTCACATCTGTGATAACGACCTCAGCTTTGGGGCAACCTGCCCCATTGCTGCAGCTTTGCTTTCTTACCCAAGATTATGCTAAGGCTAAATAGCTCCCATTTCGACACAATGGAAGAGATCCAGCATGTATGATAATGCAGAATACTGCAAGTGGTGCAAAAGTGCACTGACAGAAGTTCAGGAACAGGACACCATAAAAGAAGTTGAGGCAAGTTTTCATGAAACTTTTTATTTGCCGCTAGTTCCACATAGTGGTGATTGTTTGTGTTTTCATAGTCGCTGTGGTTGTTTGGGGGGACATGAGTAATTTGCTGGCTATGACTGATTGATAGTGATGGTTATGAACGTTGAATTCTCAGCACCGATCTGACCTGCAGCAGGTGCGTGTTTCTCCAGCCCTTAACAGGAACATCGTCTAGCAACAAAGTATAAACAGGATGATTTTATGACCAGATTGCAGAGTAACTATCGCAACAAACATGAACACCGCTGCATATTTATCAGTTCAACCAATGTGTCCCAAGGGCTTTTTTATTAGCATCTCTTTGTTGCCCAGGTCAAGGTACTAAAATATTTAGAGCGGAAACTAATTATGTTAAGAGTACAATAGTCAAAGAAAAACAACTCTAATGATATAACAAGAGTCTGACTCTGATATTGCACATCTTTCTTCTTCTTCTTCATTTTCCTGTACTCATTTTAAGCTTCGCCACAGATGCAGATCCACTAGCACTTTTCAGCTGGTGGCAAACGCCCACTTATAGCCTGTAGAACAAATCGGCTCTTTGTGAAACTGTGGATATACAGAGGTGGGAGGCGGTTCTGTCCCTAAAATACAAAAATGATGCTTCTTGTGTCACAAAGCGACAGAGATAAATGTCTAGAGTGGAGTCACGAACAGTGAACGAGGAGCGAGAACAGCGAGGACGAAGAATGAAGAAGAGCGTCTCACAGAGAGGTGGACGTCCCCGGGTTGTGTGCTAACTACAGCTCACCCGCTGCCGATGAGAGGAGGAAGGGGGAGGAAAAGGGAGGAATTACTGGTGAATTTAAAGTGTCAAAAGTGAAACAATTCCAGGGTGGTAAGGTTAAATCAACCCCGGGGCTTATTGCACATTTTGAGCTGCTATTAACACCAAACCACTAAAGCCCTCTTTCACATGACTTTTTTTTTTAAGAGAGAGAACTGGCAGGACGATGCAGAGGAGGGAGTAACAGTTATACCAGATTCCCTCTTCCATTAGCTGCTCTCTGCCACAGCATCGACCAGATGTTAAATAAAAAATGATGTTTTGTGTTGCACAAACTCTAGAGCTTCAAGTCATGTGTTATTTTCAAATGTATACGCTTGTGGATTTATAAAGACACACATCTGGCAAAAAGTATTTGCTTACATTATTCAAAGGCAGCTAGAGATGGTAATAGTTGAGCATTTTTTGTGGACTCACATGCAAAGTAAACTTGCCTCATTACTCCACAAACCCAGACCCCTGTGGGCATTTGCACCTAAGATGTGTAGAAATGGGTTGTACAACGTCTGTAATCACAACTTAGAGGAAACTGACATTACATACACACACATAAACACACAATCGTCTCAAACAGAACACATTTTTTAAAGTTATAAAATTGTAAAACTAAATATTACAGAATTCTTTTTTTTTCTTTTTTAAATGTTATTTTTCTTGATTTATTTGGTTAAATTGGGAAACATTCACTAACAGGGGACCTGTTGTGCTTATTTCCAAGTTGACAATCTTATTGTTGGATTCTACTGGAATAGATATGCACGATTCAAAGTTGCATGATGCCAGATCTGTCTTCTGGTTGGTTCAATTCAATTCAAAATTTATTTGTACAGTTGACCAAAGTGCTTCACAATCGGTTAAAAACAAGAAAAAACACTAGAGAAACAAATATAGATAAATTAGAAACAAATATAGATAAATGAGAAGACAATGAATTAACAATTAAAAAAATAAAACATGCCTGATGGTTCTCATACTGAACTCGAATTAAAAGCCAAAGTAAAAAAGTGAGTTTTAAGACACGATTTAAAAGACTGAATAGACTAAAGTAGGAATCTCCTCTGGCAGATTATTCCAGAGTCTGGGTGCTGCTACTGCGAAGGCCCGCTCTCCTCTATGCTTCAATCGAGACCTTGGTTGTGCTAAGAGCATCTGGCTAGACAATCTCAGTGCTCTTTTGGGGGTCATACATGTTGAGGAGTTCGTTTAAATAACCGGGCGCCATATTATTTCAAACTTTAAAAGTAAGGTTGCCCCTCACAAGCAGCACGTGGTCTTGATTTGATACAGGCAGAGCTATAGTTCTCGGATGACGTTTTTAGAGATATCCTCCCTCTATGACATGAAGAAAATAATCAGGCTTTAGCCCAGTTGATATTTTTTACCTGGGCCTAATGATGTCGCATGCGCCAGTTTGAATTGTAGTTTTGTGCTTTTAAAGTCACAAAACAAATCCACTTGCGTTCAGTAAGATGACAACAGCATTTTTAATGTTTGTCGTGGTGTATTTAAAAAACTTTCACTGCTTCCCGAAGAACTTGATAAATAAGTGAAACGATAGCCGAGCAAACTGATGACTGATCGTTGTTCTCTCTTGAATTTAGGTAAGTATAATTAGAGATCCCATTGCAGCACACATTTACTGGTAAAGTGTCTCGTGTTTTGTAATATTTACCAGATGCTGGAACAGCAAGGAGAGCTTAGGGAGGATGTCTTTCAATTAGGATTGTCCCCTAGAGTTCAGTCAGTTATCCAAGGTGGTCTGGTGTGCTTTGCTTCCCATAAATTGGCCCCACACTCTAAGCTAATAAAAAATGGCTGCTTTTCCTGCCTGATGCCTTAACTTCAATAACAAAAACAAATCAGTTCTAATGCTAGAATTTGTTGAACACATTTTTTTTTATTATTCCAAACAAAAGGTCTTTGAAATAGATTGGTTTAATCATGGGGTTTTACTGGGATGAGAACATATTTTTGGTTAATAC
This sequence comes from Perissodus microlepis, assembly GCF_051167445.1. Classification (NCBI taxonomy): domain Eukaryota; kingdom Metazoa; phylum Chordata; class Actinopteri; order Cichliformes; family Cichlidae; genus Perissodus; species Perissodus microlepis. Next base: position 28,341,012 of record NC_140470.1, on the reverse strand, counting down.
AACTGCCAAAAAGCATGCTGTTCCCCTAATGGTTCAGATTATTTTAAAAGGATATAAATGCATGTGGATAATACAGATACAAGGAATAAGGTACTAACAAGAAACTAATATAGATTTATAATAGAGGTCAAAGAGGACCTAATAGACTTTTCTTTAAATATAAAAGAACAGAAATAAAAGCTCCACTCATGAATCTGTTATGATGCTATAGAGAAGGCATAGCTTTAATATGGTTATCTCTGTGAGCTACGTCTCACCCACTGGCTGTTCAAACCTTCTGTTTTTGAAGGGCAGCCAATTACTAACAAGACTGATGTAAACGGACAGAGAAGGAAACTCATGTTTTGTTTCAGAAAGTACAAAAACTTAAAATAAATAAGCATTATTTTTGGTTACTGTGAATCATAAAAAGGCTTCTCTAGTACCTTCAGTAATACCTAGTGTAATATCATGCAACTACTTCATTAGGTACATGTTGCTAGTACTGGATTGGACCCCTTTTGCCTTTTGAAGCCAAAAGGAAGCAATAAAAGCCTTAAATCTTCATGGCACAGATTCACCTGATCAGAGATTTTGGTGCATATTGACATGACAGCATCACACAGTTGGTGCACATCCGTGATGTGAATCTCCCATTCTACCGAATCCCAGAGATGCTCTTCTGGACTTGGATGTGGTGATTGTGGAGAGTGTTAACTCATTGTCGTGCTCAAGAAACCAGTTTGAGATGATTTGAGCTATGTGACATGGGTTGGGTGTGCTGTAGGTATAAAGGGATGAACTTGGTCTGCAGCAAATTTGGGTAGGCTGTGGTGTATGATGCTTATTTAACCTGAACCCTCAGGGGCTCAAAGTGCTCCAAGATAATCTTATATTGTCCAAGTTTGGTGAGGTGATGTAAATGTAGCCTCAGTTTCGTGTTTTAGCTGACAGGAGTTGTACACAGTGTGGTCTTCTGCTACTCTAGTCCATCGACTAAGACATTTTGTGCATTCAGAGGTGCTCCTCTGCATACCTTAGTTGTAAGGAGTGGTAATTGGAGTTACTGCTGCTTTTCTATCAGCTCAAATAAATCTGGCCATTCTCCCCCCGTCCTCTGGCATTAACAAAGCAGTTTCTCTCAGAGCAATGCCGTTTGGTAGTTTCTCTTTTTTGGTTAATAAAATTGGCAAAAAGCAAAAGGGTTTTCTATCAGGTAGCACTCAGTGAAGTTACTCTGTTTTCTAACTCTAGTCAAGAAAGTTCTTGAAAGTTCTGTACTTGTTCTTTTTTTTTGCTACATCAATGATTCATGATTGAACTTTGATGGAAACGCTCACTGTTAAAGAAATGATACTATATATATGCGCTTGCAAATCCTATTTCGTAGAGACTAAAGTACCTTGCTCTTTTGCAGTCTTAGCTGTCAATAGTCAAGACTGCAGAAGTTTATTTGTTAGTCTGAAACCCAAATAAGGACACTGTGAATACTAGTCAAGCTCTCATCCAAATGAAGCACAAATTCTAAAGATGAATTTGTTAACAGTAAATGCAAATTAACGCCCATTTCCACTATTTTTGAGTGGGCTTGTATTATGCAGGGGGCTCTGGTCTTCCCTCAGGAAATGAAAGTTATCGGGTATATTTTTATGCACAGATTTGTACTGTTTCTGCTCTGATTTAAAGTGGAAATGTCCTTACTAATGTAAAAGAAGACAAAAAAAAATCATGCCCCATAAAAAGTGACAGTGAGGCTGTCACGAGTTGTATTAATTTCAAACATTTTCGGTTTTGATAAAAAATGAGCCAGCAGACACACAGGAATGACTTCCTTTTAATTCTTACTTCTGTCCTCTTTTGTGTTTGCCTTGGTCTAGATCTGCGAGTCAGAGTGTAATGAGTTGACAATTCTGTCTGATAGCAGACTGATTTTATCTCCGGTTGTGCCTATCTAAGGCATGAATTCATTTTATGATTAATTTAAGAACTGCTTGTGTGCTCACATGTGTTCCAGCGAGATTTCTGCTCATGTTCTGGGATGATGTTTGGGGTTTTTTCTCTAGCACTTATGTTCATTTTTTTGAGGGTGCATGAAAACAAGAGAGACGTTAACTAATTAGACAGCAAACTAGCAACAACACCTCTAAACTTGAATAAGAGTGTCCAACGTGTGTGAAAGAAATGCCTTAATATAAAGCCGCCCACTCCTTTCCCTTTCTGCTTTCTACATTTTTCCTGTGTGCACCAGAGGAGAGGATGCTGAATAAAACCTATGGAATCATGGCACAGATTTGCAGCTGTATCAGTCAAAGAAAGGAAACATTAAAGATTTCTTTCGTGTATCATTTTCTTATTTTTTCAGGTAGTCTTTGTGTATTTGTTGTTTATGATCAAATCAAACCCCATCCCAGCAGTTCGACTACGGTTGACAGATTTTTGATAATATGGGCAACTAAGACATTGTCAGTGCATTTCCCTTCGCGCCCTATGCTGATTCAAATTCTAATTACCCTATACTTTCTCACCTTTACCCGCATGGCTGTTGATTCAAACTAGAATAATCATGTAGCCTGTTGAATGGACAATGAATGAACAAAAATGGATGCATTAGGCCTGAATAAATGAGCTTTTCTGTCATACGTTCTCCCATTAAAAGCTATTTTAACACATTGCTCTTAAATCTCACACTGACAGCAGCTCGCTTTTTCCAGAATAATTAGGATTTCAGTGACGCATCCAAGTGTGCCTTAGACTTGTGTGTTCCAGCTAAAATTGCATAAAGGTTAGGTCCGTCACAGTGCATCAGTACAGTAAATGTCTTGTTTTTCTGAATTTTTTACTTGAGGTTCTACAGAATTAGGGGGGGAAAGAGGTGGTTATTACTTTTCTGTCCATTTCATCCCCATTTGGAAGAAAAGTGCGCAGAAATAAAAATGTCAGTTGATGAAATCCAATGAAAGACGTCTCAGTATAGAGTAATGAGTTCTGCTCTGCCACTGAGAGTATCACCTAGTAGGCACAGGAGCCCTGATGGTAATGGCTTTAAATGTGGATATGAGTAATACTGATGAAATATCAAGGAAAATCACTCTCTGCCTCTCACTGTTTCGTGAATGCCATGTCTATTTTTTGTCTCCATAGGACACCGAGATTATCAACACGGCCATTCTGACCGGACGCACTGTGGCCATTCCTGTCAAAATGGTCTCGATTGAGATGAACGGGGCAGTCACTGACGTCTCGGCTTTCGTACAGTGCAAGTCCTCGAATGAAGACATTGTTAAGGTAGGCTAAAAGTGATCTCCTCTATCCGAAAGATGCTTCCATGTCACTGCAGTCGCAACATCACGAGGAAGCTTCATTTTCGGCTGCTCAGTATGAAGTATTGATTTGATTCTTAGTTTATTCATTATGTTCTTTGTATGGTATTGCCACACCTACAGCATGTGTGGGAAACACTTCATTCATTGAGATCGGCTTATCTGATGTACTGAAGTACAAAGCCCATCATCTCTTCTTGTTCCCTTAAATGTGATGACTAAAGGAAAATAATAAACAACGTCCCGGGATGCAGAACAATCTCACGCGGGAATCCAAGCTGCGAGTGCAATATCAAGTCTCGTTTGTTGATTAAATAAATTAAATTGGGATCACAGCAACTTGCAGAGCACATTAGAGGCTTTGATTACACAGTTGTTATTTTCTCCACTCAGTTACAGTCGTAATAGATTGCTCTATAGGCAGATTGCATAATTGTATAGGCAGAGCAGTGAAGTGTTGCGGTGCCGTTTTGCACCGTTGATCAAAGCGATGGTGCAAGGGGAGACGTGACCTTCGTGGAAGTAAATAATGTGTCTTTTTCCACGCAGATACACAACGGTGCAAACAGTTCAGCTTGGATGTGGTCCCATATGCAACTTTTAATGAAGTTGTACTAATAATTATGAATGTAGTTTTAATAAATGAAACTAACAAAGAGGTTGTGTGAATTTAGAAAAGAAGAAGAAAAGGGAAAGAAAGATTAGAGAGGACTGAATGTGCTAACTCAAAAATATCTCAGTACGCAATAAAGCAGTCCCCAAGGGCACAAAAGTCTCATGTTATGAGGGACAAATGAGATGAATCGAATACAATCAACCCCATTCGGAAAGTCTTTTGTCCATCCGTGTGTATAAAAAACTATTTATGTAAAAAGGGGGAAAAAAACTAACATTTTTAATTAAAATAAAATCGTTTGCCTTAGTTTTAGTTTTCACTGTGAGCCATGTCCTCGTGTGTCCCTGCCAAGTAAGGTTGTCAAGTAAGGTTTCTCATCAATACAAACATGCAATAAACAAATAGCAGCGCAGAGATATTTCAACTGCTTCACCTACGGCTGCACCTTATTTAAAGGTTGTGTGACGATTAGAAAGCAGTTACAGCCTCGTGTAAATACACTAGACTTGGAGGGAAACAGCCATCAGTGAGCAGCAGGTCGCAGTGTAATAAGCTTTAACCGTCTGGATTATTGTTCTGTGGTACTGTGTGTGTGTGTACACATATATATATACAGTACATGTGTAATACTCTTCTGCATTTTTTTTTAATGGCTTTGTGATCACACGTTAACCCGAAAGCTCATCTTTTCTTTCCTCAAAGGAAAGTTATTTCCTGTTGGTGTGTTGAGATGCAATATTAGGTTGACGTAGTTATCTGCTACCGTATTTTTCGGACCATAAGATGCACCGGATTATAAGGCACACTGTCGATGAACGGGTCTGTTTTCATACATAAGGCACACCGATTTATAACGCCCATTAAGCGAAACAAGCATTAGCATTCATCCTCCAACTTTAGTTTATGTTATGCTAACATAGCTGTGTTGCTAGCGATCATGTAGCACATCATTATATACCAGCTCGTCCAACTTCAGTAACCCTACAAACGTCACTGCTGTTTAGTTTTCTGTCTTCATTTAAGTTGGAAGTGATAGCAGAGCTGTACATTTAAATTTTTTCAGAAATCTCTCAGTCAGAACATGCTATATCATGTTTAGGTTGAAGCTAGCAAGCTAACTTCCTGCTAACTTCCAACTCTGTTAAATTTAATGAATTCTGTTTTCATGGATGCCTGGATGTTAAACATAATTGTTACACCTGGTAAAGCAGCAACACTGATCATTTTATTAAAGATGAAAGAATTTAGACAGTTTTTAACTCTCAGTGATGTCGCAGTGTTCGTTTGACTTTGGGATCTGAAGCGGACGGAGTTTTGGACCCAGATTACTCTGCGAGGCTTCTGACTATGGTAGCCTTAATGCTCCGACAATCCATCAAGCGGTTCGGCTTCGTAGCTTACCAAAGTCGTACTAAAACATTTTTTGACAGATTTTTGAGCACCGTGTACCACATAAAATCCAGAATTCATACATAAGGTGTACCGGATTATAAGGATTTTAAGTGCGCCTTATAGTGCGGAAAATACGGTAATTATGTGACAGTGCTTTTCAGGCCATGTTGCAGCAAAGTAATCTAAGTATGTCCCCCAGTCAGTCAACCAAAAGTTTGCTAAAACAGCTTGTTTCTAACAGCCTCATGAACATCCAAAAAAAGGATTACTGTGAACCGTGAATCACATGAAGCTGCTCAGGTAGAATCAAGAATAAAAAGTACGAAGCTGGAAATCTCCGTAACAGGTCCCCTTTAAATATGACCGCATTAATTTCCTTCTATTTCAAGAATCCATTCTGTGCAGAAGTGTCTTTTGTTCATTGAATAGTAAAACTATCATATCCATTCAGACTAATGAAATCCTTTGCAGCACTTTAGCAGCTCCTGAAGGTCAAGTGAGGCAGGTTTGATTACGGATTTTACAGACTGAGGCCATGAAGCAGAATCAGACGCCGGCTTTTATCACATCAGCTGGGACTGGCCGGTATCTGTTCTTTTTAACAGACCCGTATCTGTCCAATATATTTTCACTCTGATATACCGGACTAACTAATGTTAGCCACCTCACACGTTCCATGCTATCTTGTAAATAAATTGGTCCCAATTAATGGCTTGGATGCTTGAGGGAGAATGGATTAATTTATGGCTTTCCAGTAGCGACTTGTTCCTTAAAGGTGGGAGGGGCTCCCGTGGCGGTGCATTGTATTGTATTGTACTGTCACTAGAAAAGAACAGGTGTTGCTTGGGGACGACTGGCCTCAGCTTGTCATTTATCATTTTTCATTATCCTTTAAAGACAAGGTGCTGGGCCATGTGATATTGAGTGGGCTTGCTTCAGTGATCCTGCCATTGAACGTTCGAGGCTAATTTAAAACGAGCCCTTCAAGCCCAGGAAACGCACGAGTCATGACAGTTCAATAAAACGGGCCGCGGAAAGCAGAAATAAGAGACTCACGCTGAGCCTGATAAAGGTCCAACACTCCATTGTGCTGTTGTTGTTTTTAATACCACACACATTAATCTCGTGCCAAAAGTAATGCCAATCTTTTCTAATCACATTTTCTTCTTTTACTTCAGACATTCTAGTTCTTTCCAAAGGTTCGTCACAGCCCCCATAGCCTCCTGACTTAAGACTGCAACTGAAACAGCAGTTAAACTAAAGTTATTTACGAGACGATGTCTCCGAATGAGCCTTTATTTTCAGGCAAATGCTCTCATTTGGATATTTGCCAACCCCTCAGGCTGTTGTCGGTTTTTTTTTTTCCAGCTTGAGGGTAAAAATAGGTGAGAGGCTGTCATTTTTCTTTACAGACACTTTTATTTCTTAACTCTTTGGCAGTAACTAAGGTGCAGCGAGCATCAAGAGCCTGTGGCAGATAAGCCAACCTGCACGTGCACAGTTGTATTTGTGCGCATGTGCAGCTGCAGGAGTAATTATTCAGGCACCTTAGTGAGACAAGGTGGGACAAAAGAAAGGAAAAGGGGTTAAGGGAGTCTGTTAGGAGGTCTGGGGAGTATTTGACAGCCACTCACTGACCATCCATTCCTGTGCTGTTGTGACTCGTATACCCCGTCTGAGGCCACAGATAAGACCTTGAGCCTACACGTCATATCTCACACTATATAGCGTACCATCCTCCCAGCTTCGCTTCTATATTAGTCTGATGTACTTACCTTTAGTACAAATTTAGCTTCCAAAGGACAAGAAAAAGGCTTATAAAATCAGAAATCACCGCTTGCCCTTTCTGCTGTGCACATGAACATCCTTGCAGCTCAGGTTGGAGTTTGTTTTAACAACTTGGTGGGATTTGGCTCTTAAGGAGATGTTGTGGTCCTTGTTTTTGGTTGAGCTTCTTAGCGCTCATTAAGGCTCATCCTGTAATGATATTTTTCACACAAAAAAAGTGCTTTCCACTTGGGGAACTCTCTATGTGATGATGTCCCTTTGTACAAATTCAGGTCAGTAATGAAATGCTTGTCCAAGTTTAATGTGGCTAAAACTGACCGACCTGCACAGAGCCGTGACCTCCACCCCAAGCGAGACCTCTGGGAACTGAACGCTGGCTGTGAGCAAGTTTGCTGACCGCAGGTCGACCTCACTAATGCTCTTATGGCTGAGTAGAACCAAATGCCTGCAGTCAGGTTCCATCCTCTGTTGGAAGGCTTAAAAACAGTAAAGTGGAGACAGACTGGCAGATTATGAATTGCTCTGGATTTAAATGTCTTACAATTCATGGCAGGAGCACAAGGTTTTTGGAAACAGTATTTTTTTTTGTATTTTTTTTAAGATATGCAGGGTGCATTTTAAAAGTTCTGCCTACACTGTACAATTCAGATGAAAGTAACTTTTCAGTGTTGCAAGGCTGAAGTGAAGACTCGTCTGATTTGATATGCAGGCAAAAATTTCTGTGATGTATTCTGCCTCAAAACCTCTGCAAATAAAACCAAACTACCTGGATGACTAGAGTTGAGTTCTTCTATATTAAGAAGTCCATGTTTACTCATTACTTCTTGCATTATGAAAAATATATATAAAAAAAGAATGTGGATATTTTATTACATCCAAACAAAAGGCCCCAAAGTTTCCAGAACAACAGATCATTTTCACACTCAACACCATCAATCCTGCCAACAACAGGATAATGGGGACTGGCTCATTTAGCTAACAGAGCTAAATGAACTCAGTGTTTGCACTGCTCTTGAAGCCAGGAAACATTCATCACACAGAGACAAACTTCATTGCAGCTACAAGACACAATTCCAGTAATCCTAGCCATATGTCAAATTTGATTTCGGTGCTAATTTAATACATGCATTATTCCTAAATGGAACCTCAATTTGGCAGAAAGTCCTGTGGAGTCATTTAGTGAACATTTAAATTTCAAAATAAAATCTGGCGTGATTGGGGTTTCTTTTTGAAAATGCAGTCCACACAGGAGAAATGTGTGATGGTCTTCAGGACGGCAACATTTCCGATCCAGAGCAACTCATTCTTTGCTATGTGTGTCTTTGTCTGATAAACTTCAATGAAATCAGAAGTTGTGTGGTTTAATTGAAGCTTGCATTTTTTGAGCACCACCAACATAAAAGTCCAGGGGGGACTGCAACCTTCCTAAAACCAAAATATCTGTTGTTCTGTCCAAGCATCTGCAGTTGCCTGTTCAGAAAGAAAACATTGCCACTGACACTCCATCAAATAATGAGTGTGGTAGAACTTGACCTAAGCAGCTAAAGAAGGGCAGGAGACAGATGCTGTCCAGTGCAGCGAGTGATTTATTCATCATTTTTGTGACCAAGTAATATTTACAAAAATAAATAAGAAACTCAACTCCATTATTAACTCAGTTCAAATAAACATAACTGAACTTAAATCAACGGAAATTAAGGTCACATGCACACAGCTACACTGACCTGATCCTTTCTCCTCGAACACCTGCGTTCATCAGCTTAAAGTCCACTTAACCAAACAATCTCACCCCTGTACTACTCCATTACATAGGTAAGACAAACATTTCCCTACTCAAACTTATACTGCTACTCTTCCCTAGCAATAAAAATCTACAGTGTAATCAATACATATTACAACAATAAATCAATTTCTCCATAAACACACTCTAAAATCAACTTTATTAAATTACAAGGATTCTCCCCCTTCTTCACCTGGTCTCTTCCTGTGACCTCAGACTAACCAGGAAACTATAAATACAGGAAGTGAAGCTACATTTCCTCCTTTTGATTCTGGGACACAGGTAGGTAAGGTGAGTTCAAGCTAGACAAATTAACAGTTTAAATAAATAACATGTTAACTTAACAAACTTGTCAGAATTGACTTAAACCAAGATGTTACATTACATAGTCTGTAAAAGTGCAAAACGTAAATAAACCCGGGACAGTACATGTTTGCCTACTACAGAATACATATGAGATATGGCTAAATCAAAACAAAAATGTTCACTGAAAATATCAAGCTTTTAACTCTGGACAAAAGGTGTTCTCACCCCCTTTGTCATAATGAGTAAACACAAAAAAGTTTGAGACTGATGTTGATACTGTTGCTATTTTTTAAAACATGTTGTTGCTCTCACTAATGCCATGTTCAATACTGAGCTAATTAGGGGTGGTGGGGGTGAGTTTTATTTACCCAAAAATGCAAAAATATACAAAATGAACTAGCATTTTTAAGAAAGAAATGCCCGATTAATAACTTAAGATAGCTCTGAACCAACTGTTAAACAAAATAAAACTGATTTAACACAAGAAAAGGGAGGCGACTTTAATAATGGCTGATCAGAACAGGGGAATGCAAATACGGACAAGTCATCTAACAGCAAAGAAGCACAACCAACAGTTAGTTTAATAGTCACGTCAAATTAATAATAATCAACACAAGACTAAGCAAATAGGTAACTTGCAAGTCAAAGAAAATATACATTTAAGATAAATTGTTTAACTAATCTACCCCCCACAAGAGAGCTGCATTTGGTACGACCCATTCTGCAGCTAGCTAACTGTGCGTGCTACAAATACAACTAATATATTTTAACAAGTAAAATACATTTATAAAATAAAAAACGTATGCATGGGGGCTCACAACTTCACAGTTGTGTGGCTGCAGGTGCTGCAATCACAATAACATTTTCAAATCTTTGTGTCTTTATGTTATACCCACTAATAATCAGCACCCATGACCATCGCAGACTAAAATCAGGTTTAATCAGTCTGCACTCATCAGCCGGGCCACCAGAGGTTCTTTCACTCGTTGCTCCTCAGACTGTGAATGTTTGTGAGCATTTTCTGTGGCTTCAGAGGCGATTTTACAAATCAGATCAAATAACTGCAGTGAGGATCACGTTATCGTTGCTTTTAGCTGGACATTAATACATTTCAATGCGAAGCTTGTGTTACAAATGGGTGCTAAAATGTTTGTGGTATCTATGAGGCTGGGGGGGTGAAAAATGCAGTCGAGCTGCATTACGAGAGAGGCAGAATTCAGATTTTTAACCACCAAGGCTTAAAAGTCTTGGTAAGGCAGGCCTCGGCTGCTTTGTGTCTCTCTTCTCCCTCCAAATTTGTTTTAAACTGCTGTCAACGCAGAATGTGGGTGAACAGAGGACTTTGCAACATTAGTGACCCCCGGGGGAGCTGTCACATTACAGTGGCATTAGAGCATTGCTCACCCCAAGGGCAGATGCCGCTGCCTATAGTGGAACAGTTAGGTATATTAATTGAGTTAATGTTATGGAATAAAAGCATGAAAGGATCGTAGGTGTCTTCGCCTGTATTGACGCAGTCGGTCTCTGTGTGCGCTCTCGTGACCAGCGCGCGACCAAATGCAGCACTTGCACTTGTCCCGATGATCTGTCTCCACCCAGGCAATCTGCTGGCACCATGGAAGATGCCACAGCGCATTAGCAGCGCTGTGACGGCATGTGGTGGCTCAGTGTGTGAAAGCCCTCCTCAGCAGGCCCCCACAGGGCCACTGATACCCAGAGTTGCTAACAGCTTTTGACTTGCAATTAGCCAGCCAAGTTTATCAGCAGCAATAGCTGCAGGAGCTGAAGCGGTGCTGCAGCTCGAGCGTGTTTGTGTACGCGTGTGGCCGTTTGTCTGTCCGTGACTCGAGGGTATAACGGAATACGTGTCAGGCAGATATTCTCAACGCTACACGAAGAAAGATTAATCAAAGGTGGCCGGGGTTATTGTGTTGACTTACTACTTTTTTTCTTTTTCTTTTTTTCGGTAACTCAGTTCATCCAGATAAGGCTACACATCAACAGACAGGGCAATAACATGAATTCCGTGGTAGCCCATAAGGTCAGAACCTGCAAAATTGCATTAACTGAACCAGAGGGAAAGACTGTCATCTTAAGAAGTCCTTCCAGCACCCACCCCTCCTCCATCTCTGGCCTGTCTGCATGTGGGGAATTATATTACCCAGACCTCCTCCCAGTTATGATGAATCCCCAGCCCTGAGAAGACTGGCCAGCCCGACCTCCATTTGCGGGAGATTAGATCCTCTGATTACAATGCCAGCTACCTCCCAACACTAGATAAATCTTCAGTGGAAGCCCAAAAGCAAAGCCCTCCAGATCCATTGCAGTTAATAATTTAGTGTTCGAAGCGGACAAGTATTTATGATAATTCAAATGGAGCGGGAGATTTTTGACTGGACGGAAAACCTAAAGAATGGTTTCAAGTTAAAAATGGCATTTGCAAAGACTTAAATTTAGAAGTGTCCACATATTGAATTCATACTCGGTGTCATTGCTGCGCCACAAATGATATCCCATAATAGGAGTGTCTCGTGAAAGCTGAAATGTGTGAATATATTTATCTATGTGCCCAAAGGTGTTATGAACTAAAGTTCATGTAAAATGTCACATTGCTGTCAGCACTCTTATTATATAAATAATGTGCTTGCCTAAAAGCTTTTCTTGGCATATTGTGTGTCTGTATAATTGTTCATTGATCATTACGATGGGAATGGGCAAGAGAGGTGGCGGGGTTGGGACGTGGCTCGAATGCACGATTTGCACTGAGCGCGCTTAACGCTGGGTTACTTAGAAGCACTAATATGACTGCATGAATGATGCAAATTAGATTAGAGAAAAGCATTTTGTTTACAACACTTGTCCACAGCGATGTGCCGTCGGGATCGGAAACTGCAGAGCTTCAGTCTGATGTAATCTAAGAAGCTCTCGTCTGGTCTGCTGCGTACCAACATTTTTAACATTTTCCTGTAGATTCTGGTCATTGTTTATACATCCCGATATATTTTAAAAAGTTCATTAGAAGCTGCATGGCTGTTACACAGTTGCAGTTTTTTAGTGTTCCTATAGTTTATTTTAAGATTCTAGGCCAGTAGAAGTAAGACTAACGAATGGATACTTAAAAAGCTTCAGACGCCGAAAATCCGAAAATGTAAACGTCACACTAAAGTTACCGCTGATTTTGATTGATTGGTTTCATACTTCTGGCTCGTGCTATATTCACACTGCTTGTAAAAACATACAAAAAGGAGTAAGCCGAGCACGGCCACCTAGGCTGACGCAACCATCCTCTCCAACCATCCCTGGGCTCTTTATGTGTGTTATATGTGAGAACACTGAAGCATGTGATGGTTGATGCTTCACCCTATTATTGCAGCAATGAAAAAAAGCTTTTCGAGCATCACACAGCGACAAGTGTCAGTTTGTTGCTTCACATAGCAGGTTTCCACTGAAAAAGCTTCATAACCCGTCACCTTTTGCCCAAGTAGTGTGAACACAGCACAAGCATGGCAAAATCTGCTGATGCCTGGTTAGATGGCGTGAAGATTTGCAAACTCTGGAGCCTCTGAATAGAAACACTGTTCTGTGCACTGTGACAAAACCATTTCTTTTGTAACCCCAACACCGTCTAGTCAGTGAGGATTTTGTGATATCTATCTGCAATAGAGTTAAAGCATTAAAATATCATGTTTAAAAATGTCAGTCGTCACATATCTTGTGAGAAATGGGGGTTTTATTGTGATATTCATAATCCACAGACTCACTAAAGAGTTTTCATTAGAACTATTTCTTTAATATAAGGCAGTTCCTGGATAATCCTGAAAATCCATCATCTGGAAATTGACTGTTAAGCCTGTCATTTCCTCCAAAGATCTCCTGAAAACAATTTCATCTACTCATGGTATTAGGTTAAAGGTTATAAGCAGTGAAAGGTATCTTTAAATCAAATCCTCAAAGTTAAAACTAACTGTGTATACCGCAAGTCAAACCTGTTTTTCTTGTCATTTTGCTTGGACAAAACAGTTTGAGAAAAATGAAAGCAAAGATGTGAGATGAACTTTCACATCACAGTCAAATGCACAGCTGTGTATTTGCTCTGCTGGAGGTATCAACCTTGAAATGCTCTAGCATGAAATGTGGCAGTGACACCTGCATCCATACCGAGCTGTTTATCATCACACATCGCTTAGACTCTCTGCCACCGACGTGACCATTAACATATAGATAGTCTCTGACTTCTGACCGTGATCTGTCCCAGGTGTCCATGAATTGTGACTACGTGTTCGTCAATGGGAAGGAGACGCGGGGCTCCATGAATGCCAGGGTCATCTTCAGCTATGAGCACCTGAGCGCGCCGCTGGAGCTGACCGTCTGGGTTCCCAAACTTCCCCTGCAGGTTGAACTTTCTGACAACAATCTGAGCTTCATCAAAGGCTGGAGGGTCCCCATTCTGCCCGACCGCAGGTGAGCCTCAAGTCCACCCTAAAACAGATAACATGCAATGTTGGAGACATCACAGTTATCTACGATAACACCACAGTATTCAATAGATAGGAATAGTTTCTTTGTACGCTCTATATTGTTGCTCACACATGTTTTGGTTGTTTAGAACGTATCTGTGTGTTTATATTTTGCTGTGTTGTGTCATTGTAGCAATTTTACAGTGTGCCCACTATTCACACAAATCCGTCCTTTTATAATTGGTAGGTCAAAACAACATATTCATCCATTTTTCCTCATCCTTTGTGTGGTTTCAAATTACAGCGGTATCATATCAGAAGTAGAGTGTGCTTTGAAAAGTGCCATCTTTACCTGCTCTGTGCAGCCTTTGTGAAAATTACACCCGTTGCTATTTTAAGGTGCACAGAGATCCACTTCTGGGATGTGTTGTGGTACATCTGGTGGAGACTTGAATGGATGCGATCATCTCCTGCCGCCACTCCAGACCCAGAACAAATCACAGCCGTGACGAGTGTATTTCAGGGTTTTGTCGTTCCCTTTATGAAACTTCAGCCAGACAGGCTTCAAAGAATTTGCTCTTTTCCAATGAGAAGCACATTGTTGTTTCACTCTTCTGTATAGTTGTATAAAAAAAGAAAGTGTCATTTTAGGACATGATAGAAATCATGCTTGTTCGGTCTTTTTCTAATTTTACCGTCAAAAACTTTAAAATTTAACATGCTGAATGAGGCCTGTAGAGTTTGATTGCATGGTCTAACCTTGGGGTACAGTTTCTGGGAGCCACTCTTGGGAAGTTGTGGGATAGTGTTTAACACACATCTGAATCCTCAAGACCAAAGTGCACAAACTTTGAGGTGCTTTCACTTGCTGAAACAACAGCTAATCAAGCTGTTACTTCATCTTTTAATTCCTATAGAAGCTGTAAGGGTGATGGTAATGGCACAGCAAAATATGATGTGTTGTGGTTCATCAGAAGTTTATCTAAATCATTTAAAGACCTGCTAAGGACCAGATGATTTTTTTATTACGTCATGATGCATAAACATTACAGCTGAAACTTTCACTGCACTCTTTATACTACAACAGCAGCCACCACCGCTCATGGTCTTTCACATGAAGGTAAATTAAACACAAACTGCTCAACTGAACTGTGAACATAATGGAACAAAAACGCCACAACTCAGTAAGACAGGGTAAGCACGAGAATAAATGCATGTTAACGTCTATAATTTGCTACTGCAAAACCACAATTTCTCTGATATGCCAGATCTGAGTGCTACAGCGGCTAGTGCAATCTATAGTATGGACGTTTAATTAAATGGATTAGGTTAAATAGATTAACTTGTATTTAATCTGTTTAATTGCTATGAGCGTTTACAGTACAAAGAGTTGGGAAAATGTATAATGGTGTCCACAAAAATAAGATCTAAGATGTGGATAACAGCAATTTTCCTTTGGTTTAAAGTTTTTTCTGCATTGACGCAAGCTGAGAAGACTTGAACATTACATATAATAGTATGTTTGAAGGGAGTAATTTAACACCTCGTTGCTGTCTTTTCTGTTCTAAACTAAACCCTATGGAAAAAAAAGAAGAAGAATAGAGCAGGAAAATATTCAGTGGAGAAAAATCTATTTTGAAAATATCTTATTTTTGTACATGATTACATAAAGACTCATTATCCAAAGTGCATGGTACCCTGCAGTCTCGCACATTAGAAACTAAAAAGCTGTCCAGCCTCCATTTCTGTTATGCTGTTATTTTACGGGTAGTTGCCTGTTTTGGCCCAATTAGGTGCTCTGGCTCAGTTACACAGCAGACGTGTACCTTACAAAAAGAAGCTTTCAAGTGCAAATTGATCCACTAAGGTTTGTCATGTATGTGTCAGACCCATCTGAACCCATTTTGCACAACAGGTCCAAGACAAAGGCTTAATTTGTCTTTGAGTTAAGAACACAGAAACATTTTTGCTCCAAATATTTCTTGTACTTCCAGTTAGATAATGATGTTTTTGGACAGTCTGTGGGAGTCATTTGGGCTGCTACTCACGGCCCAAAATGATGGTTAGAGTTAAACAGTTGTTATTATATTTCCAAGAAACTCCTTCACACCTGTGTACTTTTCTTCCAAATACCTGTGACTAAAGTACTGTGACATGGTCACCTGCACTCAATCAAGAATTGTAGGGTGTTCAGGCCAATTGCCCTTGTGTCACTGTTATCAAAAATTGTGTCAGCAGAAAGGATCCAGCAGGCTATGAAAAACTAAACTGTTGCCTGCAAACCTTAAAAATATGACGCTTGACACGGCACCAGCTGGAGATTGAGGGTTTTGGAATCGAGACCTCTGTGAAGAATGCGGACCTAGTAAAGGAACCAAGGCTCATTTACAATATTGCGGCGCTTATATCATGCAAGAAGCAGTAGCAAACGAGCCCACAACTTCACAACAAATGTTTAATGGGAGCATTAACACTCGCACGGGTGGCTGCTGTCGTTGCTGCCGGAGTACATCACTGTAGACCAATTCCATTTCTACCAAAGCTGAATACAAATGGCATGCATATGGGGTTGTTTGAAGAATGAAGGTATTTCAGATGATTTAGAGGACTTGGAAAACACCTTGCATAGCCTTATATTTCAAATGTGCTATGGAAGGTATCTTATTTTGACATGCAAAATGTGTCTTAAATGCCCCCTTTAGCACCATTTATTCATTTATTTGTTGTAGGTCCAGTCTATAATAGTACAAATCCTGTGTTTGTGCTTTTATAAGTGTTGTGTGATTTCAGACCTTGTTACGTTCCAATGGCGTTTTTGCTGTTTGTCCAGCACGCCTCACCAAGCCAGCAATCTTATGTGACATAACTCCCATTATCGCCTTTGTTACCCACATTTTGTGAATTTCAATAGATGCAATAGTTGGTTCAAGCAAATGGCTACGGCTTTAGCAGTCTGTTTCTCTTAAGCGTGCATCTCTACAATTCTTCCAGCCCATTTTCTATGCATATAACTTCCCCTCTGACTTCATAAAAACAGTCATCAAAGACCCCTTGCGAGCCATTTGCGGTTGCTGTGATTGCCACACAGCTAGGCCAGAGGAATTCATTTCGCTGTTCCTTTTTTGCATGCTGTCATTTGGATTTACTTTCATTCTTTACTTTTTCCTGTAGTCCTGTGCCACATCAGGAAACCGCAGACAAAGGCGGCTTGCATCTTTCTTGATGGTGCCACATACGGACTGCTGAAGCTGTTAATACACACTAGAATGGCCTCCCCACAGGAGTCTGTGTTTTCAGTCATATTTCTATTGTTGAGATTGAACACATCTTTTCATGTTTGCTACGGAGCATATTGGGCTTTTTCCTGTCGTCTGATGCATACCCATATCAGCTCTCCCAGCAGCAATGACTGAATATTTAATCATGAAATATGCTGTAATTACGTGGTACCCACACCTTGAAACAAAATGTTACTTCACCGCATCTATATCTGCCCGTGTTTGCATATCTTGATGCTGTACTTCACATGTATCATCCCAAAGTGTCTATGAAGCATCTATCTGTGAATCATAATGTATTAAAGCTAGAAAAGCTGCTAAAAACCCCTTAAAAAAGGCTCATGTTTATCTCGTTGAACACATGAAAAGCTCACATACGGTCGCATGGGGGTTTCAGACATTCCTGACGTTAAATGTCAAACATCTCTTTCGAAAACATCAGGTTATGCAGACGAGAGATTTTAAGCCCTGAGAGAAATGAAGCCAATGTGGAGGTGCCAAAAATTGCATTTCCTCTGATAACTACTTCAGTCTGGCTCCAGAGGTCTCTTTAGTTAATTTCCCCTTGAAGAGAGCTGTGTGGGAACTGTTTAGTATCTACTGGAGCTCTTGATGTTTGTGGTGTTATGGCTAGATATGTATAGGCTTTTCTTGTGTTTTATTTTAGTGTTACGGTTCAGCAATTAGCAGGTTTCTTATGCCTTTTTTCCACTACTCGACTAGGTTTTTAGGGTTTTCCATTTGGTGACAGTACCTGCTACCAGGTATTTTTAGTGCCTATTTGGCCAGCTGAGGTGAGTCAAGCCAAAAATGTGATGTAAACAGACTGCATCCCACCAGTTGGCCAGGAAGTGATGTCACTGGATGAGTCATAGAAGTGACTCATTCACGAGAATCAAATGCACGATTTTTGAAACCCAGCAACGAGGGAAATGGCATCAAAACCAACACTGTGAGTGTCCAGAGTGTCCACAGCCATTCTTTGTCTCTCTTCTTTACTGCGAGTGTGACACAAGGCCATTGAGCGAGCATCAGGTACACCATCGCCACATTGTGTTGTGTTTATGTCCCATACAAATGATTTCACGGGACTTTCTGGCTGTTTTGCTATAACGATTCCATCCACATTGAGGTGGTACTCTACTGTAATGGAAAACGACTGAAACCAAGTAGAGTCAGGTGGAGCTGAGCCAAGTAGGTACTGGAGGAAAAGAGGCACTGGTGCATTGCATCCATACAGTCTGTGGATGTAGTTTGTTAAATGATTTTGCAAGACGCAGCTGATAGTTTAACAAAAATTTGTCTCTCGAGCCTAAAAAAACCCTGAAAAAAAGCAAAACAAGATTGATTTTAGCATTTTGACCACACCAATGCCTCAAATTGGGGGTGACAAACCATCTTTAAGAGTACTCAGTCACCTGAGTACATTAGAGGGGCAGCTCAGGTTGAGCTGTTTAGAGACAACGTTAGAGAGAAAAGGTTGAAGTGGTTTGGATGTGCAGAGGAGGGACAATGAATGTATTGGATAAAGGTTATTGAAGATGGAGCTGCCAGGCAGATGGAACAGAGAAAGACCACAGACGAGGTTCATGGATGTAGTGAAGGAGGACATGCTGAGGGCTGATAGAAGACGATGCTCGGGAGGCAGGCTATCTGCTGTGGCGACCCCTAAAGGACACAGCTGAAAGAAGGAGGAGAAGAAGAGGAAGACACTGTGTCATCGTGGAAATGTTGCTATTTGCATGATGCTCCTTGTCTTTTGGACATTTTATTGTTCAAAAAGAAGACTGACAGTTTATTCTTTTCTTTGAATCCACATGTGGACGTGTGGGTTCGTCAGGAAACATTTCATGTGTTACACAGCTTAGGGCTCTACAGTGCTGACCATATAATCCTATTATCTCTGGCACGAGCAGCCTCCTGTCTAAGAGAGTGAAATCACTTCCAAAAATGGACACTTGGATTTGTCCAGGCGAAAAGAATGTGAATTTCATCATCTGTTTTTTGAAATCTGGAAAAGCTGGGAAAAAAAAAAGAATACTTTAATACTTTGTGTTCCCTCTTTTTCCCACGTTTTAAATTGAAGAAACCACACGGTTGCATTCCGACTTGAAACCAAAGTTTCGAACTTGGGATTTGCTTTAACCTTGAATGACAAGACTTTGAAACATCACCGTGACTTTCTATAAAGCAACCTGGACACCTGCCACAAACAAAACAAAACCAGTGCCAATAACTATCTGCAGCAGAACTAGCAGGCTTTATTGAAAGCGACTAGACAGACATCAACAGGATTTACAAGAACTCATCTTGTTTTTGACTAATGCCAACGCCAACAAAGGATATCAGGTTGAAGACTGTTTGTCCTGACCTTGGTCTTGTTTGTTTACATTCATAATGAAATGATGTTGGTGTTTACAAAGGCTTGCTGCGGTACTGTTGCTTGTTAGGCATCTCAAACAGTAAGACCAGATCCTGATGATAATCTCTATTATTAGTCTTTTCAATAACTCCTCTCAGTCGAACTGTCGCTCACTCTTATCGCTTATTTTCCTCTTTCTCTTGCTGACGCTCCTTTACACAAACCTCTAAACCTCCCTGCACTCCTTCCCTCGCCTCCTTAACTCTCATTTTCCTTTCTGTTGCAGTCTCTCCATCCCAGAGTCCTTCGCTTCCGCAAAGTGACACATTCTGAACCTTCACACACAGCGAGGTCTCTTGGCCTGCAGTGGGCCTCTGCCACAGTGCAGCAGAATTGCTCACTGGCTGCATTATCCAGCAACATGCTCTAAAAAAGGAAAGAAAGTGTAATCGGGCGAGCAGCCCGTGTGCACCGAAGCTGCAGCTTGTACAATTGTATCAGTGACTCTAATAAGAACAGACAATATTCTTCTGAGGGGGAAAAATATCAACCTTATTTTCAGGTACAGACTTGGGAAGGTAAACTTTCACTGACCTGACCTAAGAGTTGAGAAACTCCTTGACAGAGACAGAGTAAGTTTTATTGTCTCATTGGGTTTTTCTCTGCCTTTAAATGAATAAGTAACTGAGAGTGGAGTCTCAGTGTCTGCTGTGGAGTTAACTTGCTTACTGTCTAACAGCAGCAGAAAACTACATGTCCTGAAGCTGCACCATCAGTATTAATGCACTGAGATTGTTTCTAAGTTCCAGTTTTTCAGTTCAGCGTCTTTTTGCATGAAGTTGCTTTTAAAAGTGATAGAAAACAGAAGACCTTTGCTTTGATCGAGCGTGCTGTTTTGATTTTAGCTTTCCTGAAACTTTACAAGGTTGTTTTTTAATACATTTAGGGGACTTGAAGGACAGTACTAAAAAGGAATATTTAAAATTGGCAAAGCAAAGGCTGACACATTTGGACCTTGTGTGGATTGTATGAGTCAATCTCCAAAAGCACAGGATTTTTCGTAACCCATTAGCATCCTTTTGTTAGCACCTCCTTCCTTCTCTTAAAGTCCATTTACTTTGCTGACTATGTCATTAATGAAGAGAACATCTTCAGTGCTTGTTTCTTAGGCTTTACAAAGCTCCTTCTGAGCCACAGAAGATGTTTTATAAAGGATTTTTCTATTTCTACTTCCATTTCTGGGAAGTTCGCAGAAATCAACTGATAATGAAACCTTGTCCCAAAAATGTTTTTAGGTAAATTTAGAGAGTAATTACATTTTTCACGATTATTTATAATAATTCATCATGACGCTTAAAATGGTCTGTCAGATTCTGGCTGAAATCGAGTCGTCAGACCAGACAACATTTTTCCAATCTTCTATTGTGTGCTTTAGCCCATCTGCTTGAAGGTTCGTAATGTTGTGTATTCAGAAATCCTCTTCTGCCAGTCTCCTCCAACATCAGGAAGACCAACAAACTGCTTCTCATTGGATAGTTTCTGTTTTTCAGACTCTTCTCAGTAAACCCTAGAGATGGTTAGGTGAGAAAATCTCCACAGATTATCAGTTTCTGAAATACTCAGACCAGCACATCATGCACACCTTTCTTCCCCGTTCTGATTCACAGTTGGAACTTCAACAGGTCATCTTGACAATGTCTACATGCCTAAAGGCATGAAGTTGTTCTAACATGCTTCGATGATTAGATGTTTATGTTAGCAAGCCTTTGAAAACGTGTACGTGATGAGCCGGTGAGCGTAGACATACTGTTCTAGTGATGTACTGATGGATGCTTTTTGAAAACATGGCAAAAGCTTAAGATGTTTTCAAACGCTTTTTCTATTCTTGGATGACGTTAGTCAGAGAAGGATGTCCTTAATATGGTCATTTCAAGCCCACGCCAGGAGGGTGCCAGCCAAAGTTGGCTCAGTCTGAAATGGCTACAGTGAAACCAGATTATTGCAGTTTGTAATAGTTTAAGCTTTAAACTATTACACTAAACTAAACTGTTTTTGTAATTCCCTGGAGAGTACACATATAGTTTTACATATACTAATGTTATCATCCTCCAGAAATCTCTGTCGCTTTTACCTGTGAAGTACAAGAATTCATAGCTGCTCGGGCACATTAACTGTGATAGCGCCTAATATTTTCATTCATTTCAAAGCCATAAATTCAACCGACCATAGTCACTAAAGTGATAAATCCATAACCCAAGCTTAATCAAAGTAAGAGAAGTTCATGAGGTGAAGTTATAGTTGCTTGGATGAACAACTTCATGCAGACATGTCCAATGACCCATAAGAGCCTAATGGGGGGCCCTTTTGTTTCTAAACATCATATAACCTGCCAGTGCTGAAGTGATGGGCTGTGGAGAGGAAGCGCGCTGAGATGAATGAATAATCACACCCAGCAGGTGGGACAGGTCTTGAGGTAGATGTGTTACGGTACAATATAATGCATTTTGATGTTAAAGTAGTCGATTCAGAGTGTTTATGAGACGTCTGGATAGAAGCGCTTAGCCTGGTAATCAAACCCATTCCTTAAATTAATGGACAGGTTATATACTTTGTCGTTGGCTGACGGGCCAAAGCCTCTCCTGAATCTTAAATCTTCAGATAGTTAAGGCGAAGCAAAGATTAAGCAGAGGAGTGCTTCTTAAGCGTAAACTGGCAGATTGTCAAGCCTGCTGTGGGAAGTTGGGTAACTCATACATCTTGTTGTAGAGCAGATTGCACTCAGTGGGGGATGCACCTGGCATGCTTAACCTCACTGCCCAGGGCTCCTGTGAAATAAAAAGGGCATCGGTCCAAAACTCTGCTCCGTGGTGCTTATCATTCCTTCCCTGCTGGCTCCGAGGAGTTTTTACTCATCGCCACTGCATCAGAACAGATAATGTGATGGATTTGTACGGAGTGGTGCTGAGTTTGTCATCAGAGTTGTGTCAAATTATGAGACGAGCAGACCCCTTAAGAACAAAAGGCAGAAATTGAGACATAGCATCATGACACAGGACTGAGCATAACTTAGCAGTGAGCAGATGCTCAGTTTGAAGAAGTGACAAGTTATGATTGGTGATGGTTTAGTCTCGTGGGTTTTTTTTTTCTGATGCTCTTCATCTTTTTGGCAGCTTATTTGGCCAGAACAAGCGTACCGGGCTTCCATAACATTCTCAAACTCCACAACTACCTTAAACTTCTGCCCTTTCTTACTCCCAATGTGAAAAGGGATCCATCCATCTACCCATCCATCTTCTTTCATTTATTCAGTTCAGGGTCTGGAGCCTGTCGCAGCCGTTAGAGGCTGGGCACAACCTGCACAGGCCACCAATCTGTCACAGGGCTAACAGGTAGAGACAGACAACCACTGATGCTCATATTCCACCTTAGCCTAAATTTTAACACTTCAACCTGAATTACTGAAGTCAGGAAGAACAGACTGAACTCTGTCAGACTAACCTGCATGTTGAAAAGTGACACTAGAGTGACAGATAGGCCTGGATTTACAAAACGTGCAAAATAGTGTGTGAGAGGGTGATTTACAAAAGAGCCAAGGTCTCAAACTAAGACATGATATTCAACTAATAGGGCAGGTGTAGCTCGTTCATTGTAATTGAAAAAGCATATAAATATAGGTTAGGCATTACGGAGGCAGTATGGCAGACAGAGTCATTATAATGCAAACAGACTTCATTAATGAGTGAAATGAAAACCTTGTGCGCTGTCTATGGTCCTGAAATTATAACAGTTTCCTTTAAAAAGATTTATTCAACTCAAAATTGAAGCTTATCGACACAAATACACTGAAAAACAATCAAACCAATTCAAAACATCAAAATGAAAATGGACCACTGTTAAGACTTTCCAAGCCAAACTTCCATCCAAGTGCTCATTATGTTCAGAAAAGCGTCCAAAGTTAATGTTGTCGTCCCTCCGTTCTCTTGATTCTTCAGCGATGTGAAAGTCCTGCCACAGAAGCCACAGAAGAAAAGAACCTGATACCAAAAACTGAAGAGTTGCAAGACGTTTCATTACCGTTGGTGTTGCGTGACTTGTTTTAGTTGGAGGTTCTAGGTTAACTGATCAAATTAAGAATTTGGTAGCTTGGTAATGTAAGGCTTTAACACAGTTTCCTGTGGAATTCCAAATAAATTGACATGAATCAATAAATGTGTAACGCTTCCTTGGATGTGCTGCAGTGTCTCCTCCAGGCAGAAATAACGGGCACGATATTAAGCGTAAAAGCAAAAATCTGAATTTAGTGGAATTAGCAATAAATTGTGTACTGTGAATGTTAATAAATAAGTTTGCAGCTTCCTTTTTTAGAAAGGGAATCCTGTGAAGATACACTTGATTGATTGTCTATAGTGGCTTAAATATTCTTTCATGCCATTTACAAATTCAGTGTATTTGTAATTTTTTTTGTGTGTGATTGTTTGTGGTGTCATTCGAACCGCTTGATTTCTATTGTGTGGGGTTTTTTTCTTTGTATTTTTTTTGTTTAATCTGTGACCGCAGGAAAAAACGCTTGTTTCTGCCGTAACAAATGATGGGGATCTGAATAAAGAGTGGGGAAGGTTTGAAGACTCAGACTGACAATACTCATACTCAGCT
Organism: Perissodus microlepis; assembly: GCF_051167445.1. Lineage (NCBI taxonomy): Eukaryota > Metazoa > Chordata > Actinopteri > Cichliformes > Cichlidae > Perissodus > Perissodus microlepis. Next base: position 28,317,081 of record NC_140470.1, on the reverse strand, counting down.
CATACTTTATACCCCTCTAATGTCCCGTGTTCTGGATTCTTAGCCCTACTGCTCAGTCCGATACAGCTTTAGTTTAACCCTGTACTTGTTCCTCTCTTTCCAAGGAGCACTAGAGACAGCGACGCGGACGACGAAGACGACGATCGCCGGGTGAGTCGAGGCTGCACCCTGCAGTACCAGCGGGCCCTGGTCAAGGTGCTCACACAGTTCCACACCACCTCCACAGAGGGCACTGACCAGGTTATCACCATGCTGGGACCCGACTGGCAGGTGGATGTCACAGACCTGGTGCAGGACTCCCTGAAGGTGGCTGATCCCAGGATTGCGGAGTTGGTGGACAGGACGGTCCTGGTGGGCCTGGAGCTGGGATCCACTGTGCTGAAGGTAAACTCCTTTAGACACCCAGAGATTCACATTAATCAACAGGGAACAGTTAGGAGCCTTGTAAATGACAGATGATGCATGCATTAGATTAAAAGATGAGGAACAAAGCACATTACTCTTTACAGTACTCTTACGCCAGCGAGCAGAAGGGTGGTTCCTTTGAAGACTCTTAGCACTTTGATTAAAGGATAATGCTAGGCCTCATGTCCATAGCTGAGGCCATCGTTGCTGGTTAATCTACTAACATTGCACAGTGCCAACCAAATCAGAACAGGAAAAACAGACCAGTAATGCCTGTAATAATCCCGCATTATTAAGGTAAACTCAGTGCATGCACAACTAAAGAAGCTGTGGTTGATAGTTACACCCAGAAGACAGACGATAAGCGGTGATGGTGGGTTGCTGCATACAATTCGGGGGTAATTTCGCAGCTCATCTTTGTTTTAACTTCTTCCCTCAAAACCCTTGTTTGTCGGTTTGATTGCTTCTTTTTCATCATGCCGTGTTCCCTAAATCCCAGCAATAAATTTGACTGCGGTTTAATAACATGGAACATAACGCTGAGGTTGTCATAAACAAGATTTATCCTTGAAGTTTATAGCCTCCAGCCCTTTCACAATCGTGCCACTTTTTACCCTTTTTCCTTTTCACTTGTTGTCGATTGTGAAACAAAAGCCCATCAGTCTGTCTGTAAGCGTATGATGCTGTTGATGTCCGCTTCTCTCAAGCAAAAGAGCTGCTTGACATAAAGTGCATGTAAATGCGTCAACCGAGACAGGTTCAGAAGTCCTTATAAAGAAAGCGGCACAAGTTATTACTCCTGGGCTGTGATTTACGATTGCTTCGCTGGTCATTTATGGGGACAGAGAGAAGTAACGGTTGGTGAGAGTTTTGCTCACCATGAAAGATCACAGTTTCCGCCTGTCAGGGGAAAGAATAGTTGCCTGATGGATGCATCTGATGGTGGTGAAATAGGAAGAGAAGATATGAGTTGCCAATCCATCATTTTAAATGAGCAGTAGATCATTTGTAATCTGTTAATGGGTATGAATAATTATAAATCAATTTACCACCAGATGTAACTTGCCACATTGACTCAAAGCAATTGTACTAAATAAATAAATTAAGTTTTAAGAGACCGTGCCATCATTCATTTTGAAAGTTTTAAAAAGAATAGTACTGAATCCAGGATGGTATCATTCAGCAAATGTCCAGAAGTCAACAAGACGTCAGAGCTTTGCTGGCAGCTCTAAAGCTGCACTTAAAGCACACATGGCAGTATTTTGTGATTATCAGTATACACTAAATACTACTGACACCAATGGAAATGCTGTTTGCAGGTATTTCTAACACATTTTTAAGAAGTCAGATTTGTGTCGCCGCTGGAAAAAAACAGTGGCACCGCCATGTCGGCACCAGATTCCGTGATCATTCATCCAAGAATCATGGAGACAAATCAAGGCATTGTTTTCCCAGGGTTCTGTCACACTAGCAAATAAAAATAGGACAGCAACCTTCTTCCAACTAGAAGGTAACCACTTCACAGTGGTTGCCAACTGGTGGGAGGCAACCAGCCACCGAACAATAGTGTTCTAATGCAGGCTTAGTAAATCACATGATAGCGTGGGGCTAAGTTTACAATGGGTTCACCCGAAACCTTGGCTAATTGTGACCCACACCCATTTTCGCACCTTGGCACGTGTGATTAGGCAGAGGAACAATAAGAGGTCCACGACCCTCTTTGGGACACTCCCACAGGGCTTAAAAAATCTGGGACGCCCCACCCGTTGCTCTTAAAACTGAAGAAGCATCTCGGAACGTAAAGAAATCTAGACGCTTTTTTTCCCAAGCTCCTTAGACTATGTTTGCTGTGTAATTTATACATGTAGACAGAATGCCAGCATGTTGAAGTTAGTCTGAATCGGTTTGATGAGCAACACATTGCTCTGCAATCGAGATCTTGACCCATCTGGTTATATTCTCATATAAAAGCAAGGTTGCCCAATGTCTATATCAGGGGTGGGTAACTCCAGGCCTCGAGTGCAGGTGTCCTGCAGGTTTTAGATATCACCGTGAGACAACACAGCTGAATCAAATGATGAGTTCATTACCAGGCCTCTGAAGAAGTTCAAGACATGTTGAGGTGGACTTTTCGTAATTTGAATCAGCTGTGTTGGATGAAGGACACATCTAAAACCTGCAGGACACCGGCACTCGAGGCCTGGAGTTGCCTAACCCTGGTCTATATCATTTTGCAGTTAAACCGCCGTCCTGTAGTGACGACATCACTGTTTGTGGAGGATTTTATGAATCTTTTTGAATGTCGGCACAGTTTTAATTGACCTCAGATCAGCGGGCAGAATAGGAATGCAAGAACAGATCTGATCCAGGAACAGTTAAAAGGTCTGCGCCTTATAAACAGTGAGCACTGATCATTTCTGTGCATGTAGATGACAAGAAATTAGCGATTTTCTGCGATTTATCACAGTCAATTCTGACTTGACCCCATTTACTCACGAAGTAGTAGCAAACAGATTCCATTTTCTCGCCATATTGATGCACCAAAGTTGATTTAAAGGCAACCTGGTCCCTGTTTTCCAAGCAACCATTTCAAAGCCAACAAGGCAGCAAATGGAAAGACCGGTTTAGACATTTAGAGCCGCTCCTCTGACATCACCAAGGTGGACGTTATTCCCCATTTACTTTGCTGTAAGTTTAAGCTCCAAGCGGGACGTTAGCTCTTCATCAATATTATTATTAAGGCAAATGATCAGTAAGCACTCAGACAAAATTAAAACTCCAGCTGCTTCGAGAGTCCGCCTTCTGCCCCTGCAGCTCAGACCCTCTAGGTGTTAATGAACAACTGCAAAGTGGAAGGCAACTTAATGGAAAAGTGCAACGTTAAAGCAACTTGGAGGAAACAGAGATTAGATGTCTGGGCACCAGCTGTTCAGTAAGACAGACCGACGGCTTACAAAACTCAAACTACAAAGAAGTTTAGAGATCAGAGCATGTTTTACTAAGAAGACTTTCTGAAAATGAACTGCGTATATCTCAACAATGGTCCTCTTGCTGGATTTTTCAGTCTGTCAGAGGCTCAAATTATCTTTGAGCCTTATGAGGCTGATTCAAATTGTTCACCAGCTCATGAATAGGAATAAAGAGAGGAAACAGCTCTTCACCATTTAGTGCAGTATTTCAGACAGTCATTTGATTTCAGGCTTTTTGTGCTGGCAGTCGATGATTATTGCATGAATTAAGCCCTTCTGTGTTACATCTGACAGGTCTCTGCTAGGACAGGGAAAAGGAAAAAAACCCTGCCCTTCAAGAGGTTAAACGATAAATGTAACAGATGCTGTTTTTTGTGTAAATGTTATCTTTATGTTCCGAGATCAACAAGCAAAACGATGACTTTCGATGAATATCCGCTAAACCTGTTGGGAGCCGTTGGGGAGGGGGTTTAATCCAGAGGATTACTGAACAATAGCTGCTTCCTAAAGTCAAAAGCCAGACTTGGACAGTATTCAGCGTTCGTCCTCAGATCCGCATTATTCATTTAATATGTGCAAACACGCAATCACCCGGCGACAGACGGCAAACTAGAAATAAAATTGAGTCTAATCTACAGGAATTTTAATCAGTATTTAAAATGTATAAATATTAGCGTACCTTAACAATGTGAAAAGTTTCACAGACAAATTAAATGGATTTGCTTGGCAAATGGTGGCATTCATTGTCAAAGAATCCAGCTGGAGTTGCACAGATCTATACAATTAATTCATCTTTCTGTGTTTATCACAGTATTCAAATGCAATCACATCTTTAGTGAAAAGTAGACGGATGTAAATAATTTAGCGGAGCTCCACAGGGGAAAGGATCAAACATGCATTAAAGTGTTCGACGGTTCAAGAACTGCTGAAATATGCAAGAATATCGGCACTCGTATCACATGAAAGCAAACCTGCTTACAAACCCGTTGCTGAAAATGCATACACGAGGGCGTGATTATACGGAAATGTATTATTAGTCCCAACATCAATCCCGAGACGTGAGATACACAAGAGCAACGTCTTGTGACTTAGGACATTTGTCATGTGTCATTTCCCCCTCCCATCTCTTATCTGTATGCTTTAATCCGTCCAATAAAATTGAAGATGCCCCCCGAGAAGGTAATTTTACTTGCGTGACTATCAGGGACACTGGGCAGACCGCTCTGCTGCGAAGCTCTGTAGCCGCCCAGGGAACCCTTGCCTCGCAGGAGGAGGACGAGGAGGATTAGAGGTTTATTCTGCAGCTGTTGTACCCACTTACTGAGAGTGTGGGAAGCTGTGTAATTGCCCGAAAGTTTACATGACAGTGAAAGTTGCAAGCAGAGAGGTCGTGTTTAACTTTTTTCCACAGCGCTTCAAGAGGTATTACATTTGTATTTCATCAGTTCATCCTCTTGGAAGAGAAACGCTTTATGTTTTGTGCAAACAAGCATAAAGAGGGAAAAACATCTCGCCGCTCGTCGGTGTTAATTACCCCGATGGAAGGCATAATGAAAAATGCCCATCATGTCTGCGAGATGAAGGCGAGAGCTGGGAGAAGTCAGAGTGCAGCCACACTAAATTGACCTGTTGTGCAAGTCCACAAAAACTAAAAACCTGGCTTCAGCTTATTGCGTGCTCTGAATATTAAATCGTATCAGAAGTTTTCGTGATTCGAGTTATCTGATGTTTTTAACCATCGCCACCTCGCATGTGTTCTACAACAGCTAGGTACAACAACTGTGAATGAGCTGAAGTGTATTAATTATGCAGTGTTTACTTCTCCAAAATAGAAAATCTATTTGCTGCAGAAAAATAATACTACTTTTTTTTCCACTTTTTCTATTTACAGTACGAATGAATTTCCAGCTGGTTGGAGCTCTCTGTATATTCTATAAAAACAAAGATAAAACTACATCCTCACTCTTTGGAGGTCCCAAGTGGCAGCAAGAGAGAAAAAAAAAGAAAAGCTGTTTGACTTTTAGAAAATGTAAAGCGCTTTCAGTATGCGGGGTTCATAGTATAATGTCACATTCTGTTTGATAAGATTCCCCACTAGTCTCAGAAATTATTTTTATGCATACTGTGTGCATGTAGTGTCTCAATTAGTGGTAGCGGCATGCTCCTACTGCAGCTCAGCCTGCATGATTCAGACGTACTTCTACAGTGCAACTCTGACTTTCAACCAGCGAGGGTTTCTTCTGGGGTAATAAAGGATAATGAAAGTCCAGGAGGTTTAAATTGCCTTGCAGATCCCTGCATCGAAACCTTTGATGAAACAGGATTTAGCTTTCACTTCACAAAAAAAAGCCTATTGATGATCCTTTCTCGAGGTCCCTTTTCTCTCCAGACTGATGTGTAGTTTTCTGGAGGGGTGGGAGGATGCTTTATTGCCTGAAAGGTGACTTGTTGTCAGATGTGTCTGTGCTGCAGCCGACACTGGGATACCCATAAAAACTACACCTAGCATGAATAAATATCCCACTGGATATTATGTAGCATCCTACATCCCAAAGTATGATTTATTGAGCACACGATTTGAGGAGAAAAGTGCAGAGGTGTATTAAGGACAAGATGGTGGGATGCAAGTAATATGCACTAGTATGGGGGTTTTTCTGGTGAAGAGTCACTGCCGGTCAGCGTCATTTTGCTGCTTGGGCTCACCATTGATCTTCTGTTTGCTCTAAGCATCAGCGAAACAGCGTAAAGCCTCGCAGATCGACAGAGCAGCTTCCAGTTTAAGAACATGTAAAGTGTGACTGCTTTCCTGCTTCACTTCCCCTGCCTGCAGCACCGATGACAAATTCAGCTGGGAGTTGGGCCAGAATGAGCTGCATAACCACAGCTGACCTGTCCTCTATGGCAGAGAAAAACGCAGATGAAAGACATCATCATTCATTTCTCAGCGCAGCTATGAATCAGTGCTTGTCCCTGCTTGTTAAATATAGTCAAAATAGCTGTGTTTACTTTCTGGTGGGAGGTTCTGGCTTTTCATACAATAATTATCGCCCACTGTCAGCAAGGGAGGAAGTATTCTCGAGGTGAAAAGGATTGGCATTTTTTGCAGTTTCTCAGGCTCTTTTTTGTTCCTGATCGGTTAGATTTTATATGAACCACGGCAGGAGATGCAAATTGTGGATAAAATATTCACTCTGTTGTGGAAGCATATAAAGAATTGATCACAATGGCAAGGACATACCATATGTAGAGTATTTAAAATGATTGCTGCCTGCCTTGGCTTGATGGTGGGTGCTTAAAGTCACAACTATTACAGAGAGGGGTGGAAAAGGAGCTTTACAGTTATATGTATATCGAGTTTATATTGGCACGAGCAACCTCAGTGGGTCTACAGCGCTATTTAACCCTTTAAAGCTGGTCGGAGTGGGCACGCTCCGTTTTGCGTAACTATTTTTAAATCCCGGTAGCACTGCAACCACGTAAGCTAGCGCAATAATTTTTTTTGCATATGAAACCGGAGTTGTACTTACATCTTATGACATCAGCTTGTCCTAGGTCACGGTTTCCTTCCACATATAGCTTTGCAAAAATTGCATAAAAAGCACTTGCAGCAACAAAAACATAATATTCCAGAAACACACTTTGCCGATCCGATCAGCTGTTCGTAACACTACGTCCATCAGCGCAAACTATCGCATGTTCGCCATGACCTGCCCGAAACCGGAAGTGATGTCATTTTGCGGAAATGTAGTTTTTTACCATCAGGGCCTTTTGAGCCTATACTAGTTATGTTTGACTTTATGACTTTCTGTGTCGTTTCTGGGATGCTTAGGACTCAAATTGCACTGCTGGAAATAGTTTATTTTGATGCACATGCTGTTTTTTGCAAATTTGCATTATAACATTTATTTTCGTTTTTCCTGCAGTATATAAAAATTGGTGTATTCCAAAAATAAAACTATGAAGACACTTAAAATAAATTTCCTGTGGTGGGAAACTATTTTGTGCAACTTTTTTGTATTTACAGTTTTGAGGGATAAGCCTCTTAAATTTCTCTAACTAGAAATATATGTTAAAAAACAAAAACGGTTTTCAATTTTTTTGTAGTTTATTGCACTTTTTTGCAATTTATGTAATTACTATGCACTTAATGCATACATATTATTAAATATTGTATTGATGTATATCAACTTGAAATGCTCCCAGAAATGGCACTACAGCATGTAAAAATATAATATAGCTCTGGCGGACTTGGTGCTATGGTAGGTCTTAAAGGGTTAAACAGATTCCAACACAGGGTGTTTAACGTCTTGGGGCACATCAACTTTAACCTGTTATAGATCATAAAAAGTCAACATTTTTAAACAAAGTTATCATCGAAGGCCTTCAGGACTTGCGGATTGTCTATTGTAAAGCAAATTGTTTGCCAGTTTAGCACAGCTCAGCTCTGTGTGAGTCATGTTTCAATTCACTGGTCCACTGTGTTCCCTTCACTTACTTTAAGTCAGTATGACCTTCTGAAGGAGAAAAAAAAGATCTTACCCACCCCTGAGCTACACTAGCAACTCAGGTTATCGCCACACTGAATCCGGTTCATATTCTGCCAAATGTGTTCTGACAAATCACTGGGAGATCGGAAATATTTTTAGCCTTGGGTTTAGGGGAGGTTGGTTGTTCTGTTATCTTAGTCTGGAGTCAGGAACTCACGCTTGATTTATGGAAAATTTTAAAACCAGTAAACATAGTCCCAACTCTTCCTTTAATCCTATCATCAGGTTAAAAGAACTGAATAAATTACGGTTAAAGTTGTTACTGCTGTGCCTTTTAGGCTACAATTTTTGGCTTTTATTATTTTTTTTAGTTTAGTGCTACCAAGTCCTTGCCACAAATCAGGCAGTTATTTTAAGCCTTCAATGGCTCGCTTATGCTGGAGTAAAAATAGGGCCGCAACAGCACCGTAAGTAATTAAGGTGAGTTTTCAGTGTATGCAGATGGTCACAGATTTGTGATCACAAACAGATTGCATGTAAGTTGACCTTAGTCAGTCCTTAAACTGATAGCAGACAAAGTCTATCTCACTGCCATTTTATTGCTGCCGTGATGCACCAAAGTTGCATTGTGCAGTGTTCCCACACCTGGTTCCTGTCTTCAAAGCAACCTTTTCAAAGACCAGCTCACAAGTTCGCTGCACACCCTCGCAGTCATTTTATAGGCGGTCGGCCTGAAACTGTGTTCTATAGTCTCACTGTAGTGTTAATGAATGGCAAAAATGAACATTTATTTCAGTGGTCACCAAGAACTACATGTACAGGGTCATGAAAAAGCATTTCCTCCCTTCCCGATTTCTTAGTTTCTTACATGTTTTCAAACTGTAGAACAAATGTTAATATTAGTCAAAGATAATCCAAGGAAAGAAAAACCACAGTTTGGAGTGATGAGTTCATCATATAAGGTAAAAAAAAAAAAAAAAAAAAAGGGGGGGGACAAAGAAGAAAGAAAGCTATCCAAACCTCCTGGCAGGTAATTACCCCTTTCGTTAAATTATGAATTAATTGTGGTTGACCAAATTTTTGGAAACATCCTATCTTTCCTCGATCGAGGTTTTGGCATCCATGGAAGAGTTCCCAGGTGAACAAATAGAAAGGCTTGACTGACATTTGTCCAAAACGACTGACAAGACAAAAGCTGAACTTTTTGGAAGAATAAACACTGATTCTGATTTTTGGCTTAATTACCATGAATTCTGCTTTCTATCAGATCCTGAATGAGAATTTCCAGCCATCAGTTCATATCCTGAAGCTCAAGCTTACTTGAATTATGGAGCAGGACAATGATCCGAAACACACAAACAAGTCCATCTCTGAATGTTTCACCAAAGCAAAATGAAGGTTTTGGTGTAGCGTAGTCAAAGTCTGGACTTAAATCAGATTGAAAAGCGTTGGCGTGACCTGAAACAGGCTGTTCATTCTTCAAAACCCTCCAATGTGGCTGAATTAAAGAAATTCTGCAGAGACGAGTGATTGCAGTTTAAATGTTTCATTGCCGTTCTTGCTGCCAAGTTTGGCACAACCAGTTATTAGGAGTAGAGGGCAGTTACTTTCTTATATTAAATAGCTTATTTTCCTTAAGAAATGAAATTAGCATTTTAAAAACTGCATTTTCTATTAACTCGGGTTACATTTGTCTAATATTAAAATCTGATGATCTGAAACATGTAAATGTTACCAGTATGTCAAATGGGTAAAGACTTTTTTTGCTACTCTGTATAAAATTTGATACATAAAAAATAAAATGTGTTACATGTTCCCTCGTTCAGCTGTTGATTGGTGGGGGATCATGATTTTTATTCATGCCTCCTCGATGTGCTTCTGGTGATAATTAGAAAATGTTATCACGACAACAAACCAAACTAGTGAACTTCATTACCAGTAAACAAGTTGAATTTGGTGTCGTGGTCTCCTGCTTTTTTTTCCTCCTTGTTTTCACAATCAGCAGCGCTTTTTCTGTGTTTACACACACATCGAATGCAACACGTAGCAGAGCCTTCTGTGGGGCTTTTCCACAGCCAGCGTTGGAAACATGGGAAATCAGTAACTGCGGTAAAGGAAAATGAGCCAATCTGAACGAGAACGAGAGACAGTTTGCTGCACTTGATAAGCAAATGCACTCAGGAATACATGACAAACATCAGAAACGGCTAACAGCCAGGGAGAAATCTTTCTCCTGAGTTTTCATTTTTAATGTGTCAAAAGCAGAAGCTTCATTTTCCTCCAGAAGTACCAAAAGTTCTCAGCTGTTCTCATCCTCATTATTTTGAAATCACCAGATTGCATCATTGTCCCTGGAATAAATAATAAACCTGACTAGAGATGTCCTCAGTTTTCCTCATTTGACATTCTGGATAATTATTTTGAGACACATAACAAACGTCTTTTTCCTGGGACACTTGGGATTCTGGTAATATGATTTTTAAAGGACTAGACAGAAAAATCTGCTGCTCGTGTTTATGCCAATTATTTATAGATTTAAAGCTGACAGATTCAATTAACTTGAGTACCAAAAACCATCCTCTCCTGCAATTGAGCTATTTTCAGCTTCAGACGATAAAAATTCATTCATAACTAAATACAAACACTTAGATGTTGTTGACTAAACCGCTCTCAAACAACCAAAGTGTGTTTCATTTTTGCACATAATAAAGTTAAGAGCAGAATCCTCTCCGTGTGCCGTAACTGAACATAACAGACGTCAACCGAATACAAATCAGGGCGTATTTGATGCTGGAGAACTAAAACCTCGGGGTTTATGATATTTTTGATCAGGGGTAAGACTGTAAACCTACTTAAACTTTAATATACTTTTATTTATTTTTTATATAGAAACACATACTGTGAGTAACGTGCATCTGCCACCCACCACATCCTTTATAGCTTGAACTAATTTCCCTAGATGGAGAAAGTTTTTGACACACAATACTTGACAAAGAATATAAACAATTTAATGAAACGAGAAGAACGGCGTGTGTGTCGCTCGTTATGTAGTGATGAACACGCCTGGACGTTATTTGCAGGTGTTGCCGTCATCTGGCTGTGGAAGCGCAGGCTTATTTGTGGCTCCTAGACTTTCTAAAAGTACAATAGAGGTTGAGCCTTCAATTCTCCAGCTACAAGGCTTCCTATACCCACTCTACTTTTAAAACTTTCCTTTTTGAACAGTATAGTCAGGGCCGGATCAGGATGACCCGTAAGCCTTTGCTATGCTGCTGTAGGCTCAGGTTGCTTGGGGACTTAAGATGATGCATTGAGCACTTCTTTACCCCGCTCTTTCCACACCTGATGCTTTTTCTTTATTTTGTTTTATTCTTTCTGCATGTTATTAACTTCCCGAGATTAACGTTAACTCTCATGTAGCTTGTGTTTTGTCCTGTTTGTTGTTTTGTGGTCTCTGTGCTCTTCTTTTCCCTTCTCTTTCCCCTAAACCTTCAACCACCTGCACCCCAAAGTCAGCCTGTGTCTGATAGAGGTCTCTTCCTGTCAAAAGGGAGATCTTCCTTACAGCTATCACCAAGAGCTTCCTCGTAGGATATCATTTAGCTGATCGTTTAGCTTTTCACTTACAAACTTATATAAATAAGACTGAATTGAATACATCTGAGCCAATCAAAAATTCTCATTGTCTTGGTTCGGGGTAGAATGCCTGCTCTATAATAGAAGGTTAAAAAAAATATCCTAATAAATGAGATGTAATGGTACCAAGCCCCTGCAGTGCAGGAAAAGGAAAAGGGAATATTCTACCTCCCACAGCTGCTAGAACTATGGAGAAGTTCCTGCGGTCCGAAGTATAAATATATATGGGAGCCTCATTACCTTCGGAAAAACATCCATCCACAAGTCCAAGTTTGGCTCAAGGGCTTCAGAAATCCCCGTCTTTCCCATCCACTCCGACATACTTATTTATTTTCCAAAAATCTGTGATCTGTACATTACCTCCTGGTGATTATGCACCTGTGTCATCATGCAATGATGGAGAATGGAGGATTCATGTACAGTAAAAATGAGTAATCGTGCCATAGACAGTGTCTTAGATATGCATCCTCGAGTAGATGACCGTTACTAACTATACCAATAAATCAGCTCTCACCAGTGCCTCTCTGGCCCCCAGTCAAAGAGCCTGCTCCATAAATCTCATTATCAGATATGCAAGAATTCTCAGCGGGCACTGTGACAGTAATCATACATAAGAACAAGTGCTAGTACAGTCTAATCATGAGCAGATGTCCACAGTTTAAACATGCACATAACAAAAAGGATGAATCAACTCTTTCTGTGCTCATATTTATTCTCTGGGGTTTCGTTTATTTTATTTTATCTTATTTCACTTTTTGTTTTGTTTATTGTGACTTATGTGCCAAATTATGATCCTGACTGTTTGAGTGTAGGTTTTTTCCCTTTATTATTTCATATTTCCAATATATTCCTGTGTTTTTGATTTAGTTGAAAAGTTAAAAGATTTGATAGCTCAATTAGATTGCTGGTAAAGAATCTGTAGGCAGTATAGAATGCAGAAAAAGGGGTTTATGAGATTATTATCAGGGTGTATGTGTGCCAGATAAAGCAATAAAAATAGCTTAAACCGTGGGAGGTTCAAGTCTTCATACCAAACTTCAGCTTCAGCAGCTGATTTATAGCTCCAAGTGATTTATTTTTCTTAAGCTGAGTAAATGACAGCTGAGGAATAAATGGCTACATAATATACATTTCCAGCATGGATCATAACCGTGAACGAGATTACCTTTTTTGCCATTACAATTCTTTATTTTAAACAATCAATGTACAGTGTGATCTATTTGAATTGTGGGGGATTTTTGGGAGCATAGTTGCCAATATTGATTTTAAGCAGTGTTAGCTTTTCTTTTTAGTCACTATAATTGTCCATTGAAAATAGCAGCCACAGCTGACTGGAACGTGAAATAGCAGAAAATCAATTGTAAGTAAACAGATTTCCCTGGCAGAGTCGCACTCTGTCTGACCTCAGCAGGATTTATGATTAGACATGTTTTTACGCAGAAAGTGACTTCTTTTCGCTCAGGACACATTCTTCAGCTCTGTCGGCATTCATCAAACAACTTCAGGCCTTCACCTGTATTTACTCTCCTCTGAAACCGAATGAAGAAGAAATGAAAAGTGGAAATGAAAAGTTTGACAAGTCGAGCTAAATGCAAATGTCTTTGTTGTTGTTCCCAAAAAGAGAGTGATCCATCATGCAACTGAGTTTTCCTCCTGAAAAAAAAGTTGTTTCTTCTTCTTTTCTTTTAATTCATCCATCTACTATCATGCCTTAGGGTTCTGCACATTGGTGTATTTGTGGCTGCATGTGTGCATGTTTCTGGGTGCCCAGCAAACCATAACTCTCTTTTCTGGCGCATTAATCCATCACAGGCGAACGATATGGATATGGATATGGAAGTGGAATTTGACTGCAGAATTTAATAGCTGCGTAGAAGATTTTTCCCCCCCCCCCCTCGTATTTTTAGCCCGTATGCATTTACCGGTATGAAAGATTACTTTCGTTTCTTTATAAAATATTCAACAGTACTTTAGTAACTTTATAATACTTTACTGTGATATGAATGCGCCATAGAGGGAAAACTGTGTGTATATGGGAAGCACATTCAAACGCAGAGCAGCTCTCAGAGCAGCATGTAACTGATGCCAGCCATTAACCTCCGTAGGTTAAAAGGACATTAGCAAAGAACACTGTATCATTACTGTATTAAGGCGACGCAAAGTTTGACATCACATCTAATTAGCCCGACCTGCTACGTTGTAACAGTGCCGTGACTAAGAAAATAAAAGTGAAGGTGTCATTGGAGGTGATAACATGAAGTTGGGGAATGTGAATAGCGTTTATTTAAGATAATAAATAGCATTAATAGTTTTAATTTTAATTTGCTTCTATTATGAGAGTTTTCCTTTTAAGCTCAACAGAACTCATAAAGAATCAAACCCAAATTAATAAAACCAGACACCTGCAGATGCATCTGTTTCCACTGATGACTTGGCTCAAGCCTTCATACGACAAATTACATAACAAATTATTGCTCCAAATTATGCAGCACTTAGATGTGAGCCAAAGGCGACCAAACAGTGAAGAGCCATTTTATTTAGATCAAATAATAATAATTTGATGGATTTATTTGAATCCAGATTAATGTCGTGCACTACAGGGCAACATTTTTAATTAAGCGATATCACCCTGAAATATCTCCAGCTGATTACCTGTGATTACGAACAAGAGTGTCTTTCTATTAGAAGCTTTCTGGGATTATATGTTTATATATGTAAAAATAAATAAATAAATAAATAGGCATTTATCTAAATATGTTCTGTTAGCAAATTACAGTCATTGTTCTTTTATCACCTAATAAATCAGTGAATTCTGTAAACACAGATTTTTTTTTTTGCATTTTATTTGGTGTGTATGAAATAATCCTTTTATAAAAATGGAAAATAATGACAGGTATTAGCAAGAAAAGTACAATTTTGCACATTAAAAAAGAACAACTAAAAAGTGTTGCGTGGTAACACATTTTTTAATGTGCGTCTCACTTTAACCAACAAATGAGCCAAACTTTGAGCTTTGACTTTTGTTTTAGCAGCATGACGTTTGTATCGATGGGCATAGCTGACTTGCTGTTTCAAGGTTGCACTTGATGGTGATTGGAAAAGCTCGTCGGAGCACCAAACTCATCTCAGGTCTAGCTTCACATGCCTTTTGACTCTGGCTGGAGTTATAAAATGCTTGAGAGGAAAAGATTTCCCCGTCTGACTCTAAGGACAAGGCCACTGCTTCACTGAATGGCTCTTTACTTTGTTCCCGTCCCTTGTGACCTCTGGTTGCAATTGCAAAGTGAAATGATGATATTTTAAAAGTGCTTAAACTACTGGGTGCAGAGGCACCGTCAAAAGCACAGGATTACCCGCAGAGGCAGGACAGAATCTTTTAATGGTTTTGGCAATTCATTTGATGACACTTAGATGGGCAGAAGTGTTTTCTGCTAACAGTGACTTTGATAGCGTGCGGTTGCGTCTTCGAATTGTACCTTGTGTCTGGTTGATGATAGATTCTGTCTCGAGTGTGCCTTTTTTTTTAGGTTTGTTTACTCACTGTGATAGACAGGGACGCATTGACACAGAAGAAAGTAGATGCACTGGAACAAACAACAGCACAAAGCACTTTAATCCAAAAGTGGCTTGTCATGGGCTTTATGAGCTTCAGAGAGACAATAAAGCTGTTGTCTATTCTGGACTTAAACGATGTCCCTGTGTCATGTGGGGATGCAATAAAAGCACATCTTTTTCTCTGCAGGTGGAGTCTCCTCTGGCAGTGGATGCAGTATTAGGAGAGGCGGCATTCTCGGTCACAGATGACAAGGTTTCCATCACAGAGCTGCGTGTTCACGCCATTTCAGGCCTGACCCTGTCACTGCAGCCCAGCCCCGGCAACAGCCACACCATGGTGGCCAAGGCAACTGGAATCCAGACACTCGCTGCTCCCAAACAGGTACAGGCACGAGTTATCACACAGTGCAGAGTCATTGTGCATTTTTAAACTGCTTTACTGTTAGGTTTAAAATCAAGCCGCAACCTCAGATGAGCCAAAAACGGCAGATTCTCAAAGGGGAAGGAATTCCCAGAGTTCACAGTAAAATTCCCAACTTTACTTCAACTCTTCATCTAGTTCTACAGCTTTACAGAGGTTTCACCTCTTTAAATTGTATCAAGGTCTGCAGTTGTGTCTGAGACTTACGCTGCTTTGAGAGAAAGGTGTGCTCGGTGTCACCTTTACTAATTTGAGTCACTGAACTCGACTTCTCAAGTGCATTTCTAGTGTTGTTAGAGTTTTGCTTTACTGCTGGTTTACTGTGGTTAATTTATTAGAAGCTAATCTAAAAAGGTGTTTCACTCCTGCCGAGTGAAATTCTTCTACCTTCTTTTGTTTGTTATGTAACACTAATTAACAGTTATCTACAAATCCTATAACAACTTTAAGCTGTGATTTAAAAAAATAAAAAAAATCCCCCACAAAAAAAGAAGAAATGCCACAATGATGCTGAAGTAAACAATGCCAAGTCTTTTCCATTTCACTGAAAAATGACCCTCGCTGCAGATGTTTGGTGTTGTTGGTCTTGTGGTATATGCAATTTCCTGGATCATTTCTAATTCAGAGCTTACAAAAACAAATAAAATACCAACACACTTGTACAAGTCGGCATGTCCACATGCAGTCCAATTAAACTGGCATGGCAACAGGACTGTGCTCAATTTTAAAACCTGTATTTTAGGTACATATTAACTCATCGGAAAAAACAAGATAGTACACACTCTTATTTAAGGTCTGAATATAATACAAAAACCATTTGAGTATTCCCATTACCAACAGCTTAATTCAGTAGCTCAGTAGGAGCCTGGATTATGTGCTACTGACTAACACCTAGCTCTTACCATTTTCCTTATTTATGTATCCAGTCTGGTTGATATTAAGTTTACTTGTAAATATCATCAACTTACTGCATTTAGACATGAAGAAATGCACAACATAACCTGCTGAAGTTCAAACCGAGCATCAGAAAAGGGAAGAAAGGTGATTTAAGGGCTGTTTATCTGTTGGGATTTTCCACCCAACAGTCTCTGGTGTTTGCAGAAAATGGTCTAAAAAAGAGAAAATATTCAGTGAACAGCAGTTCTCTGGGTGACAATACTTTCATTTTCACCAAAGCTCAGAGGAGAATAGCGAGACTGCTTCAAGCTGATAGGAATGCAACAGTAATTTAAATAGCTAGTAGTTACAACCGAGGTATTCTAAAGAGCATCTCTGAATGCACAACGCTTTGAACCTTGAAGCTGGGGTACAGCAGCAGAAAACTACACCAGGTGCCACTCCTGTTAGCTAAGAGCAGGAAACTGAGGCTCACAAGACTCAACAAAATTGGACAACAGACGATTAGAAAAGCATTTCCTGGTCTGATAAAACTCAACTTTCAGACCTTGCCATCTGCGACTTTCAGATGGCAGGGTCAGAATTTGGCATAGACAACACGAAACCATGGATCTGTTCTGCCTTGTATCAACAGTTCAGGCTGGTGATGTTGGCATAATGCTCTGAGGCATATTTTCTTGCCACACTTTGGACCCTTTAGTGCCAATCTAGCATCTTTTAAACAGCACAGCCTTTCTAAATATTGTTGCCGACCATGTTCATGTCTTTATGACCACAATCTGTCCATCTTCTGATGGCTGTCACCAGCCATGTCACAAAGTTCACATCATCTCAAACTAATTTCTTGGACATTTCAGTGAATTCACTGTATTCAAATATATGGAAGCCTGCTTCCGCCAAAAAAAAAAAAAGTATCCATAACTCGAACTTTCAAGTTATTTTCTCGAAATTTCAACTTATTAACTCGAAATTTTGAGAACAGTGACTCTAAATTTTGAGTTAGCTCTGCCAATCAGTAATCTACGTGAATAACGTCATTTTCTTGTTACCCAGAAAGGATATGGCGCAGAGGAATGCACACTCAAAACTGGATCGCAACAAATTGGCGCTTTCGAGAGTACGTTTCCTGATAGTAACGCCATGTGATTCAGCTAATAACAAAAGGATTTCATCATTTGTGAAGCCACACTGAAAATACTCAGCAATTTGTGCATTCATGACTGGCCGTAATACTGGTAGCTTAGCTGTAGCATTTGTAGCTGAGGGCTTCAGCTTCCGGGTAACAAGGAAATGACGTAATTCACGTAGATTACTGATTGGCAGTGCTAACTCGAAATTTTTCTCAAAATTTTGAGTTAATAAGTCAAAAATTTGAGAAAATAACTCGAAATATTGAGTTATGGATAATTTTTTTTTGTTTTGTTTTTTTTATGGCGGAAACGAGCTTCCATACAAATAGCCTCCACAGTCACCAGATCTCAATCAAACGCTGTCAGTCCAGCATCTTCGAGATATGGTGGACTAGGAGAGTCACATCATGGATGTGCAGCAAACAACTACAGCAACTGTGTGGTGCTATCATGTCAATGTGGATCATCTACACCATGAAGAATTTAAAAAACAGGAGTCTAATCCAGTACAACTGAGGTGCACTTTATAAAATGTCCAATGAGTGGACATCAGTCAGGAAGTAGTAGTTTGATTTCTGAACAAAAAAGGAGCAAAGTACATCCTGTTCATGTCGCCAGTTTGATGCAGTTTTAACACGCAACATAGACAACAAAACCATTTCTATGCTAAATTTTTTAAACCGAACCCAGCAAGGTTAGCAAGGGCACCATGTGAGGGCAGCTGCAGAGAACTAATAAGTATCTTTGGTCCCATTATATATTACAAAACTGCATATTAGCCAAGCCTGGCAAAACACTTCTGATACGTCCAAATACATTTCCCAAAATGGGTTTTATTGCTCAAGTGAAAAGCACGAAGATGTCTGTGTAAGAGGGGGAAAGTCTTTGCCACTGTTTCTTCACACGGGAGCAAGAGTCTCTGCAATTCTCAGCTAAGAATTAATTGGCAGCCCTGCTTCACCTCGGGAGAAATGTGTGTATGTGTGCGTCTGACTCGTTTTCCCGCTTTGCCCTTTCTCTGGCCTGCAAGTTGCTAAAAACGCAACGACAACCACATCAGGCATCAGTGAGAGAGAAGCGAGCATTAAATTCCAATTTTTCTTGCTTTCCGCTTCTTGGCCACCTTGAAATTTAATTATTGTAATGTATTGTCCTAAGTGCTCTCCAAGGCCGGGCCATAAAAGGCAGCCAATTCCTCTGCTGGCAAACCTCTCAGAGGACTACTGGAGCTATTTCAAGCCATTTGATTCCGTTTCACAGGAAAACTTACTAAATGTCCTCTATTACTCCAGAAATGAATGAAACACATAAACTATGTATGGAGCGAGTTGGACAATCAAGGTCTCTTTGCATTATTCTGTTCCACATGACAAAGTTCAATCCTCTTTGAACTGAAAGACTTCAGCGTTTAAGGGATCTTTGTAAACCACTCCTGTTGCTATGATCTGCTCATTGTTGCTGCGTAGCGAAAAAGTACACATCGCACTTCTGCAACCTTAAATTGATGCAAATATCATCAATTTAACACAAATTCATGTTGCGTTTACATCCATATATATATTTCTAGATGCCACAAAATAAAAGCTTGAGAAAGTTACTTTACTATCATCCATATTGGTAGCTTTATTCATATCGTGTTGTTCAGATGAAAGAGTTTTGCTTGCTATTGCTATATCCACATGTCAGTTCTGAGAAAACACAGAAACACCGTTAAAATTCTTTCTCCACTAAAGTGATGAATGTAGTTATTCTCCTAGGTGTTACAATCAAGGGCAAAGGCATCCATGAAAAGGAGAACTGAGGTTGAACAGAGGACATGAATTTTTGATAGTGGAGTGTTTTTTCAAATAAATCATGGCAAGCTGCTCACTTACTTTCATCTCAGAAATTCATGAAAAAACTAATTCTAAAACAGCTGGGTGATCATCTGCAGAGGAATGGTTTATTTGAGGAGTTTCAGTCAGGGTTTAGAGTGCAGCACAGCACAGAAACAGCACCAGTGAAAGTTATGAATGATCTTCTTATGACCTCTGACTGTGGACTCATCTCTATGATCGTTTTGCTAGATCTCAGTGCAGCGTTCACCACAATATTTTACTACAGAGATTAGAACATAACTTTGGTTTTAAAGGAATTGCACTGCACTGGTTTGAATTGTTTGTATCTAATAGACTTCAGTTTGTTCATGTAAAGGGGGAATCTCCATGACTAACATCAAAGTTAGTCATGGAGTTCCACAGGGTTCTGTGCTGAGACCAATACTTTTTACATTATAATTGCATCGCTTAGGCAATACTATTAGAAAACACTAATAGTATTGCATTGCATATTGCAGATGATATGCTGTGCAGATGATACCCAGCTTTATTTATTCATGAAGATACAAATAAGCTAGTTAAACTACAGGCATGTCTTAAAGACATAAAGACTTGGATGACCTCTAATTTCCTGCTTCTAAATTCAGACAAAACTGAGGTTATTGCAGCGGTCCCCAACCTTTTTTTGCGCCACGGACCGGTTTAATATCAGACAATATTTTCACAGACCGGCCTTTAAGGTGTCGCGGATAAATACAACAAAATAAAATGATATGACCAAGACAAAAACTGTGGTATTTTGTAAATATAATAATAATAAATACGAATTCACTGTGTAATTGTGTAATTTTATTAGCAGCGTCGTCCTGAAATGCGTCAACAAAATTTAGAGTAACATCCTCCTCTCTGCCCCTTAATGCTCTCTGGTCACTATGGTAACGTGTAAATATCTCTTTCAAAATAAGACGCACAACTACAACCCGGGAAAAGACCCAGGGAAACGGAGTTAACCATGAAAACCCTGAAAACCATAAATTTCACACTGGAGCTTCAACTCTAGTGGTCCCCAACACCCGGGCCACAGACCGCTAGGTTATTGTACTGACCATCTTATAAAGATGGTGTCTAGCCCAATACTTTGTCTTGATAGCATTATCGTGTCGTCCAGTAGCTATGTGAAGAGTCATTTTTGACCATAATATGTCCTTCAGAAAGCAAATGATACAAATATGTAGGACTTTCATTTATACAATATCTCTTTGGATTAGCAACATCCTGTCTCAAATTATTGTCTCAAATTTTGTCTCAAAATCCTGTCTTGAATAATCAGGCCCCATCTTACCTTAAAGACTCCATAGTATCACCCCAATAGTGTACTTGGCTGTCAGACTGCTTTTGCTTTTGGTTCTTAGAGTTTCCTAAAGTAGAATAGGAGGCATATATTACACAAATATTAGTTTACACAGTTTATGTTTATGTCTGAGCCACTAAGGACTGCATGATGAATTTTTAAAGGTGAATAATGTTAATGAAAATGTAGACAGGTAGAATGACACCCGAATAGCACATTAAAGGACCCTAAACCAACCTGTTAGAGGCTTGGACCAAACATAGAGTTTATATTTCCCTGCTTGATTCCCTCCATTCTTTCAAACCAAAAACATCTTTTTTCCTTCTGTGCATTTGTTCTGCACCTTCAAACAAAATCTTCCCTCTCTGTCAGTTTTTCCTAATGGTTGGTTCCTGATGTTTAGGCAAGCTGTGAACAAAAGGGACTGTCAGATGCATCCTTGAATACATGGACACCAATGTTGTGGTTTATTCTGCAGCAGATGAATGTTGTCAGGTAACTGCCATGTTGGCAGTGGCACCCGGGCTTTTTATCCAATTTCTCTATAGGAGAGAGCAGACAGTGAAGAGTGATAGAAAATACAAAAATAAAACCAACACAAGAAGCAAACACAAAGAGACGGACTCATCATTTGGAGCGCACACCACTGCTGTTTGCGCCTCATCTGTCTGTGCTGCCGAACGAACCTGCGTTGTAGCCTTCAGGACAACGCAGTCATTTCTCTGCCACCCCTTCCTCCTCTGTGCTCGCAAGTGGTTCGCTTGTGTGCACATCAGAGGCAGGCCGTTTTGTGTGCATGTCGAGGCTTGTACTGAGCAAGGGGCACTGCGGATGCTCACAAATGCTCTGGAGATTTAGGAATTAGAGCAAGTCCAGGACTTCAAAGGCTCAGTTGGGAACAGCCATTCAAATCACGATCAATGCCGTGAAATAACAGGAACCGAACTGTTTAAATATTCTTTGGTGAGGAATAAACATCTACAGAATGGGTAATTGTTTTATCAAAATTATACCTTTGCTTCACCTTGGCCATCAGTCGTCTCTCATCTTGATAAGCGTTGTTATTAACCCATAAATAAAGGGTCATCCTGCTATTACTCATAATAGTATTTAACAAAAGCAAGCTTTCGAGCACATACTGTACTTCACACAAAGTAAATGGATTTTCTGTATTTGGTAAAACTAACACATAGCATCATCATTATCTTACATTTATTTCTGCTTGAGATGGACAAAAATCTTTTTGTTTTGTTTTTTAAGTGGATCTATTACGTTCATTCCCAACGTTTTGTTTACGTGTCGGACTCTAATGCTCAAAATAAACCTTGTTTATTTCACACTGGGTGTTGGTGCAGCTCCTCAATCCATCCACTGCCTGTAACAAGCTGTTATATAGAGAAGCTTGTTTCCACTGCTAAATATATAAATAAGTACATTTATATTTTGAGGGACATTTTGAGGTAATAACATTTTGACTTGGCTCTGCTGGGCAGAAATGTGCTTCCACAGTTTTAGCTCGTCTCCCATTAAGGATGCGGTCTTCTGATTGGCTGAGTGGGGTACTGTGCTGACAGTTGATGACTAATATGACCATATTAGGGATAACTGTTCTTTACTGCATCGTACAGATGCAGGAGTTGAAAATTTGTGTTTAGAGCAGTCTGAAATCTGTCGAATGGCTACAAGTGGGGACATAAACTGACCTCAACATTTGAACTTGGGGTGTATTTAATATAAGCATCCATCATTGCTTAGTGTGTATAGATATTACCCAAAAGAAGGAAAAACACAATACGTGTAAGAATAACCGCTGTTTCTTAATATGTAAAGTAAGTGCAGCTTGTTTATTGATTGGTACAATCTTTTGTGACTTTTGCTTCTATTTTGGTGCAGTTTTTTATGTTTTTGACTTACTTTCTCCTGACATATTCATCGCGTTGAAATAATTAGAATAACTTTTCTTTGTTTTTCTCATGAACCACAAATCAAATTACATTCTCAATGGAAAAAAAATCTTGATTTCAGATTTTTTTTTGTGATCGGGGCAGTTGATGCATTTTCACAAGTGACATTTTGATACTGAAACAAGAAAAAGTTAATTTCTAGAAATTAAAAATGTATTTCTCTGTTTTTCTCTGACAGGAGGCCAGCTTGTCTGTCTGGATGCTTTTTAGTGACAACACAGCCGCCACTCTGACTTACTTTGATCCCAAAGACTACAACCTCAATGCCTCCACATTGGATGACAAAGTTGTGTCAGTAACCCAGGAGCCTCAGCAACGCTGGCCTGTGGTGGTGGCAGAAGGAGAAGGATCTGGCGAGATGGTGCGTATGGAGATGACCATCTGTGAGGCCTGCCAGAAGACCAAACGCAAAAGCGTCATCGCATCTGCTGCAGTTTATGTCAAGGTCCGCTTTGGCCCCGAGGAGGACTCTGAGGAAGAGGCGACCACAGAGGGGGAGATTGAGCTGGCACCCGTCACCAGGCGTCCAATCGTCGATCCGAACATTAGTGGACGAATTTATGAGACATCTAACGAGCAGCCTGCCAGTGTTCCCATAGATTACACCAATTTACCTACTATGAGTATCCAAGAGGAACCAACTGAGGGTGAAGAAGAGGAGGAGGAAGACTTTGTGCATTCGCCTCGCAACATGACTGACCTTGAGATTGGCATGTACGCTTTACTGGGAGTCTTCTGCCTGGCCATTTTAGTCTTTCTCATCAACTGCATTGTCTTTGTGCTTAAATATCGCCATAAGAGGATCCCACCTGAGGGTCAGGCCAACATGGATCACTCCCACCACTGGGTGTTCCTGGGAAACGGCCAGCCGCTGAGGGCCCAGTGTGACCTGTCACCACAGCAAGTGGAAAGTCCCACTAACCCTCTGGAGGGCGTACAGACTTGTTGCCACGGGGACCACCACAGCAGTGGCAGTTCCCAGACTAGCGTTCAAAGCCAGGTTCACGGAAGGGGCGACGGCAGCTCTGGGGGCTCTACAAAGGAGAACGGCGAGGATGCCAGTTCACCCACCTCTAAGCGCAAGCGAGTCAAGTTCACCACTTTTACCACCCTTCCCACAGAGGAGCTGCCCTATAACTCCATCCCGATAGCAGATGAAGAGGACATTCAGTGGGTTTGCCAGGATATGGGCTTTCAAGACCCAGAGGAACTGCACGATTACATGCGCAGAATAAAAGAAATAGCCTGAGATACGAGGCGCAGCGTCGAGCCCCACTCTCGGCTTTCTAAGAAGAACGTTCCTTTCTATTTTTCTCTTTTAACACCTAAGTGAAAGATAATTTTTTCACAGACTGAAAGGTCAACTGTTGTTTTGGTTAGTTTCTTTTAGTTTGCACAGTGCTGTAATCTCATACACGCTCACACAGAGGAGGACGCGAGGAAGCCAAAGACCTGACCAGAGGATCTCAATTGCTAGAGAAATCTGTAAATCTTGGCTTTGCAAATCTGTTTCACTGGGAAGCCGAGCCATGGGCTGACGGGAGAGCTGCTGCGGCTTTCTTATTTTCCAGATCTGATTTCAATGAAAGCCTGATACGGACAGGTGTACGGTCGCGGTACGGTACCGGTCGTGCTTCGGTGGCTCGGTGGGACTCTGCAGTACTGTACCTATTCCAAACAAAGAGGCCTTTGATGAGCAAATAACTGTCAAAGACTCTCATGAAAGCTATGTTTTAAAAAAAATCCTGTTTTTCTTTTGTTTCTTTGTTTTTCGCCAAAGTAGGAAAAGCGTTCTTTTAACGGCAAAACGTTCTTCATAGTTGTTGTTGGTGCGGCACATTCATGATTTGTACTCATGTTCATTCCTTACATTTTTCTACATTTCATAGGTAGTCAAAAGCAGTGCCCTACTACTACTAGTCCTCATGGTCCTGAACAAATCTTAATGCCTTATAATAAAAAAAATGGTCACAGTTCACTTCGTATATCAGCGCGGACACCCTGTTTTCTCACGACGGCTAGAGACAGTGTAGTAAGAGCTACTATGTAAAATACTACGACTGCTCTCCAGCATGAGGAATAAATACAAAGAGCTTGTGCATTGCGAGGATCTCTAACAGTCTTTGCATGGAAGGGGATCTTGAGGCACAATCAGCAACTTTTTTTCCAAATTTGTAAATGTTTATATTGTAATTATATAATCATTCATACACATAACTAAACTGAATATGTTATCATGCATTACACGCATGCCATTCCAGGCCAGGCCAGGCCAGGCTTACATACATGCAGACATTCCTCTCTAGTATATGTATATATTGCATCGAGCTGGAGCCAGTTCCAGCTCGAACATTCGACAAGCTGCTTACTCCAAGGTATACGAGTGGAAGCTGGTTGAAGTCTTGAATATTTTATAGTCTTGTGGTGGGCTGAAGGTTCCCCTCGGTAATGTCACAACAGAACTGTAGATTTTTAATAAATGGTATCACATCTGACTGTTGAACGAGGGGATTTGCTATGCATCAGACTTGTAATAGATTGTAATCTTTTGATGATTTACTTCCCTTACCCAAGTTTGGCTGGCCTCCAGCCTTTTGGAAAAATAATAAAAAGACAAACTTCTAATGGAAACATTCTCACTGAGCACAAGATCCTCTAAACTCTGCAGGAAACGCCATCCATCCTTAAAGAAGGTTACGGAATAAATCATTGATTCTCTTCCATCATTTAAGTCATGACCATCCCATGCTGTCACACTGTTTTCAAACACACCTTTATGTGGGCCCTGTTTTGATTCTCTATTCCGGTGAACTTGTGTGTAGAGGTCACAAATTTACTTCAAATATGAACGGTGCCAGAGCGTAGTAGCTTTTGCGGGGAAAATGCTAAATGTGCTTCTGTTACTCCAGCTGTGAGGATGATATGGGTGCGCGTGTGAGATCATGTAAATGTACCTCAGGCTTTACTGACAAATCAAAGCGGTTGAAATCAACACAGCCTAAGTGTTGTTGTGCAGAAGTGTTAATTGCTGTCTTTTAAATGTTTACTGACGTGGCTTTCAGGTAAGCTCAAGCAGAAAAAATGAAAGCTCTGGAGGGTTAAGCGTAAAATATCTGAAGACTGAAAACGTCGCCAGGCAGACAGATACATAGTAACCGGGAGCAGGGCTGTATTTTTAATTACACTTGCCCTGTTAGCTTGTCTGCTTTATAGTACTTAGAGAGAATAACTAGAGACGACTTTAAAGGTTGATGTTATTCCAGCTCTGATCTCACATAAAATAAGTTCTTTTCAGGACTAATGAGACAAGCACGAGATTTAAAAAATGGCTTTCCATGTAACTCTGCTTAACTTCTGTAGTGTGCATCTAAGGGCTTGGACTTTTCTTTTGTGTTAACTGTCTAATTTGGATCCTGCAAATAAGCAAACAAATGTGACATGCTTCTTTTTGTGGCTCTATTTGTCACTCAAAATGTATTTTGTTGCCATTTTACCTGCCTTTAAGACCCTGGAAGGGGTCTGGGTAAAGACCCAATCCAGAATTCCTCTCACTGTGGCAGCTGTTATGCAAATACCAGCTTCTTCAGATGAAAATATAGAATTAAAGACGTACTTTATCTGTACTTTGACTTTTTTTTTTTTTTTTTTACTTTGCGTTCTTTTTCACTGATTGACAATCTGAAGACACGGTCACTCGTAGCAAATACAAAAGCTGTTACTTTATTTCCCATTGGAAAATCACATGTTTCAACACTCAATGTGACTACCTATCAGCAGCTGGATTAATCCTTTCAAGGGGCCAGTTCACCGCAAAATAAATACAAAAACATTTTAAAATATATGGTATGTGGTATTTCCAGTTATAGAGGTATCAGCAGGAGTATTGTTCTCCTTCTCTTGAATATAATGAAACCTGATGGCTCTTGTCTTGAGGCGCTCAAGGTTGTTAAAACCTCAACAGCAATGTCTGTTTCAGAAATCATGAACCAGTTCTTCGAAAAAACCTCTACAAACCTCGCTTGGAGCGATTTCTTCTTTAAACTATTTTCTTTCTACTGTCTGCAAACACTAAAAACGAAGCGTGCAGCTTGTTAACATTGCAGCTCAGCTGTATATGAAGGCTTGACGCTATTTATGTTATTTACATCATGTCACTCTGTCACTAGGGTGTGCATCGTGTCATGGGTAGATTGATGCTTTCTTCTGCACAGTGTTATGGTTGGAGGGTGTAGTTGGGTGGAGAGAAAATAGTTCCTGCTGTACATGAAAGTGCGCACCACAAGGTTTGTGGATCGCTTCGTGTAATCAGGTCATGATCTGCGTGATGAGAGCTTTTTTTTTTTCTAGAAAACTGGGAAAATCCCCAAAAAAATGACATGATTAAATATCACTACAACCCAGAGGTTTAGTTTAGGGTGAACTGTCCCTTTAATTCTTGTCTGAAAGTGGGCGTGAGATTATTTCTCATCACTAAACTGTACTTTTCCATATATTACTTGTATATAGACCCACAGCTGATCTACATAAATCCTGGATTGGGACTTTAAGGGTTTGATTTGCTGCATGCCCTCTCTGTGTTCCATGTGGTTGAAAAGAATAATGACCAATTCTGGTTTTAATAATTTTTAAATCTGTGTTATCGGCTACAAACGAGACGACATTCGCGACGGTCCAAGCCCGACCTCCTTCAGCTACGACATCGACATGCTTTCCTGTGAACTAGAGAGAAAAATCAGTGTGTTTGAGTTTTGACTTCAAATGACGGTCTCTCAGGATGAATGTAGAATTCCTAACTAAAGCCTGGTTCTTTTGTGATTAGTGTTAACCTGGTTAGTCTGATCTGGTGACTTTACAGATTAAGTGTCTAATAGCAGCTTCAGTTTTCACATGTTTCTTCCCCTCCTCGCTGATGTACTCACACAGTATTTAATACGTTATTTTTATTATGATTTTTACATCCTCCAGTCCCTTCCTGCTTTGGCAAAGTGTAGATATTGCTCATTTTGTATCTTCTTCAAGCTGCTAATAGAAACTTAGACTGCTTATAACATGTAAATGAAGATTTTGAATTGTATCCCCACCCTCACCCCCGCCCATGGTGAAATGTGCACAACGTGCACGGCTCGGTTGGCTGTGCCAAGTAACCACCACACTGACTATAATATTGTAATGTACAGAGCACTGTTAAATTTCCTGTATTCTCTTGAAAGCAAACCCTTGTATTTTCCCGTTATATGTAAAGTACTAAAGAAAATGCAATACACAAATGGCAGTGTCGTCTTTACTTTGCTTTCCATTGTTAACACGAGTGGGAATTTTTTCATCATCTTACATGTTTTTGGCACGATGTGTGCTCCGTGTCAGCGTGAGTTATGTCAAGAATTCAGCCTCAGTAGCTTCATATATGAAGGGACGCTCTGACCTTGAAGGATTTTGGCTCATTGGGTGCCTAATATCTCACAAGGGGACCTGATTTATACAGCATGTGAAAGTAATGGTGTTACGCACTTTTTTGGAAGTTATTATTTGTTTATGCCGATTTAAAATTCAAACCTCTTTTTATCTTACGGGTAACAGATCCATTCAAGGGCAAGGATGTGGAGACAAAAGACGAGGTTAATTTAAAGCAACTGCTCTTTTCTTTGCGGTTTTTGTATTTTAATGATGCATCGTCTCCTAGTGCACGTCTGCCCGTGTGTCCAGCTTATATTTGAAGGTTATATATCAGTGCTTTTCACCCTGCCCTCAGCTGTGTGCATCTCCCGCAGCAGCAAGAAGCTTCTGCAGAGGTGGGTATAGAAACCTACTGTAGTGTGTTTCGTCTCATCCAGCGGCTCCCATCCATTAAAATCCATACTTGGAGGTGTTTACTCAAAGTCTGGAGTGTTTACTCCTTTAGTTCACTTCACTTGGGCAGCTGAGATCAAAGCCCTTTGAACTCAGGTGAGACGCAGGTCGTTAGAGAGCAGTAAGTGGGGTTTTGGAACTTGGGATATAGATGCTGACTTTGGATCGTTGGAAGCAAACAAATGCATGATACAGCGGAATACGCTGCACACTAAATGGATCTTGACATATCTGAGTCGTACCAAATATTTTCAGCTGCTACTGCTGATCAAATATGAGTCCGTTGTGTCTGGTTCTGGGTTTTCTTTTAGGTGTAGGTGTGAAAAATGTATATAGAGAGAAAACTGTGTATCAAAGTATGCCGATTCAAATGGTTCATTAGCTGGATTTTATGAGCTCTTATGCATCCAAAGCTAAAATTGTCCTCATATGCGTTTCATTTTAGGATCAGCTTTAACATCTCTGAAGGACTTTTATTACAAATAAACTGTGTTTACATTGATCTGATTCACACAGCACAAACATTTGTCACATCAGTGATGCCACAATAATAAAACGACAGGTCGTGTTTATCGTCATCTCATTTGCACCTTCTCCAGATTCTCATAACAGATTCAAAGGAACCTCTTACAAAGCATAAATACATTTTTAAGGAGAAAATGCAGCCCACTCTCGGAGGTGCTGCCACACTGAATCCATTTGCGTCTATGAGACTGAGTGCCCGAGGCGTCTGGGCTCTGGTGAGCAGTGGCCTCTCTGCAGCTGTCAGCAGCTTCTATATTCGTCCACCATACAGTGCGGGACAATATGTGTTAACTTGCTGTATCTCATCTTTTGGTGATTGAAATCTATTATGTGTTTATAATAAAAATAGCATGAAGTACTATTAATACACATCTGACGCACCCCAGACATGGAAAATGTGACAATGCAAGAAAATAAATCTGCTTTTCACTTAAATAACTGAAAAGCTTTACCCGAGAGTCCTGTGGAAAAATGAGTATACCCACGATTCAGTACCTTCTAGAACCACACTTAGTAGCAATAACGTCAAGTAATTGTTTTCTGTATGACTTTATCAGTCTCTAATGTTGTTGTGGACCAACTGCAGCTCATGCATTTATATATAACCCTCCACAGGTTTTCAATCGAGTTGAGGTCTGGAGTTTAACTGGGCCACTGCAACATGTTGATTCTTTTCTTTTTTTAGTCACTTTCTTATAGATTTGCTGCTGTGCTTGGGATCATTGTCCAAATTGGATGATCCCATTTGCGGCCAATCAATCAATCAATCAATCAATCAATCAAGCTTTATTTGTCACAAGCAGGTTGCCCTGCAGTGAAAATGGGACCCCCCCCCCCCCGACCTTACACACATAACACAGACATCACATGGGGTTACAAGTCGGAGATCGGTAGCGTTACAGAATAAGAACACTGAAATGTACACAACAACGGGAGGGTACAAGAGGAAAAAAGAGACCTCCACTCATGCTGTGCTTCCATGGTAGGACAGCACGAGAACAGGAAACAAAAAAACTCCTCTGCACAAAAAAAGCACATGAATGGTCACAGCACAACATTGTGAAAGACATGACAAGCCACAGGGTTGGGTAGGGGATATCATAACACAATAAACACAGTGTGTACATCTGATCTGGGACTGCTGCAATCTTTCGACTGCGCCGCCAGCTGACCCGATGTCCACATCATGGGGGAGGTAAGCATCGAAGGCGTTGGAAGGGGAGGGGGGATGAGTGAGTGCTTATCAGTGTAAGTGTATGTGTGTGCGTGTCCATAGTTCAGCTGAGACAGTGTCCTTCGCCCTATCAGGCTAAGTAAACAGTCCTCCAGCCAATCCAGGTGGCCTTGCATGGGATGGGAAGAATAGTCATCACACAGTCGTTATCAGGGAGCCAAGCTTTAACTGTCAGACAGATGGCCTCACCTCTGACTCTAGGACACTTTGGTATACACAGGAGTTCATGGTCAATTCAATGACTGCAAGTTGTCCAGGTCCCATGACTGAGGAACAAGCCCAAATCATCGCCACACCACCACCATGCTTCACATTTGGTACAATACAAGTGCATTATTCTTGCAGTTTTGCAAATCTTAAGCCATGCTGCCATGTTCTTTTTAGAAAGAAGAGGCTTTCTTCATACAAGCCACACTTATTCAGGCTTTTTCTAACAGACCGTCGTGAACTTTAACATTTAACATGCTAACTGAGGGCTTAGGTGTAGCTCTACATGGTCTGACCGTGGGGTGAATTTGTTAGAACATCCGCTGCTAAAAAGATTATGGCACCTTGTTAACACACACCTGAATGCTTCAGAGCAGCAACCTGCCAACATTTTTATTTTATAGAGGTGCTCATGCTTACTCATGATCACCTGATCGGGTGCGTTTGATTAGTGGCTCTATTTATGCTCTTAATTCCCAGGGAAGCAGGAAGGGTGTGCTTTTTTGCAGGCTTGCATAGAGTCCTGTGAAAACTCTCTTGTTCACATGACTGTATATAGCAATGATTCTCAAATCAATCATTGCCAAAGTTTCAAATCATCAGTGTATGTACAAATAATCCCTGTGAGGCCTTCCGGCTGCTCAGTTTTGGATTTGTATCATTTCACCGAGAGCCAGTTTCCCCAACATGGTCATGTTGGGTACACAGCTCTGGCTGTGAGCACACAAGCTCCACCGATTGGTTGCTCAAATCTTTTGCCTGCACTCAGAAGAAAGCTGGGTGAGAGGGAGAAGGTTAAATCAGACCGAGGATGAAATAAGGGGCTGCAGGAAGGCTCAAGATGAAATAAATAAGAATTATTTTGAAGCATGAATCATGAAAAGCTACTTTAGTCCAAGTCCAAGAATACAAATATGGAGCTGGAAATGAACAGAGCACGTCCACTTTAAATAGCATCATATTGTTGATGATGAACTAACTCCTCAGCCTTTTTTAACAAACTGCAACAGTTTTGTAATATTCTTCTTTTTCACTGCCAGCAAATTGTTTTATACAACACATGAAGTGATCGTAAGAATTACTTCCTATTTTTCACCATGATGGAGATGGATTGTTGCAGCATTAAACATCAGTAAATCATGTTCTTGGGGTTAAATAACACATCCCCTCTATTTATTTATTTATTACTGAGTCAGTCACACATAAGTACTTAATGCCAGGTAAGTACACTATTTGCTGTTTTTGAGTAAAATTGGACAAAAAACTGTCATCGTTCCCTCTAGCAAAAATAAAACTACATATTTTGTGACTCTGAGGAAGCAGGAAATGATATTATTCATGTGTGTTTTTACTAGTTTTTGCAGAATTTTCAGACAGTCAGGAGAAATATGGCAGCACAGTCTCTCAAAATATCTTTGCACATACATGCGTTTTCAGATTTCAGCTTTATGTAATGATTTTAATGACGTGCACTTTAGACTAATAAACAATCTCCATAGTGAGGATGTCTACAGTTTCACTTCCTGCATTAACAGTCTGGATGCAGCTTACAAATGGTCCGGCCATACTGACAGGCTATGGTATGATATTGTGCTAATATATGGAAAAATGTACAGCGCACATTTATGCCATTTTGTCATCCGATTCTCTGCTGGAAATCTAATTTAGCAAAATTACGCACTTGATGCACAGACAAAGAGTACAAGTGCACCTCTGGCACTAACAGGACTTCTTTGTCTAACTTATTATTTTTCTGATGTGGCATGACTGGCGTTTCAGCAGTCGAGTAAATTTAGCTCAGTGGTAATTTGGTTCAGCGTGGAGTGCAGAGTTGACTCAAAGTGAAATCAATCTGCAGCCCCGCTGTGACTATACCAGCCATTTATGCCTTATCTAACCTGTAATAAAGGTTCAGTTCTGCACTGGGGGTGCCAGACTACCAGAATTCACACCAGACCTCTAAGGAGGAATCCCACTGCCAAAGAAAAATGTATGATATCCGCAGTGCACTAATGCAGCACTTAAATACTTTGACTTTGGTTTAATTACAGTTATTTTCTTTATATTTTACAGATAGATTGATGGGAGGAAAAGGCGGGGAAATATGAATTTCTGTAGCTGGTGTTGCAGCTATATTTGTGGCCCAGTTTTTGTGTTTTGTAATGGCTTTGTTATTTTCTTCCTGTGGATAACAGACCAGTCATAGACACTATGATCTCATGTCAAGATATTTCCAGAGTGGCTAGAATGAAACCTGACAGCAGAAATATCTTTAACTATATAAAACATCAACGGCAAATGTCAGATTTTGGTGTCAGTCCTTCCGAATCAAAGACACGGGCTTCTTTCTAGACAATTTTCAAAGAGGTTCAGCAACCATACAGCGAGAAATCCATCACAGGAGAGGCGGAGATAATAACTTCACACTGACAGCTGCCTCTATAGACTAGAAATACAATGCTGAGACAAGACATGTTGCATTTTACATAATAGGTGAGCGCCACAACTCATTATGTAACTGGTGAAACTATTGATGTGGCTTTGCTGTTCCTCGTCTCCTCTGGAGAGATGACAGTAAAACATCACAACCTGAAATGGACCCGAGAGAACATTTTTATTCCCTTCTTCAATTATAACTCCTTTTGTGCAATATACAATGCAAGTTAATGGAAGTTGTGTGTCTGGTGCTTTTTAATGTTTCCGCTACTCTCAACTAGCTCCTTTTGAAAAAAACAACCGTTTTCTTATTAGTAGATCATGTTTGGTAGCCAGTTCTCATGAAGTGGTATAAGACAGATCAAAGTGCTGCAAGTTTTGTGGACTGACCAGTTCAAAGCACATTGGTGCAATTATCCCACAACAGTAAAAGAGAAATATGAGAATGCAGAAGAACTAACGGATACGTGATTTCCTGTTTTCTTTCCTGACATTTCCCAAATGTCTGCACCGTCAAAATGCTAAAATATTTTAGTTTATATTGATAAACAGTGATCATACCATTAGTGATAAAAAGTTCACGAGGATTAATTTGCATCTGTAGAGCACTGTGCAAATGTCTCGAGCGACACCTTGTTTCTTTGTGTTTTGCTATTTTGCTGTACGATTTTACGAAGCTACGTTTATTCTAACACACTGTGAACTATGTTAAGAAAGCTTTCTTGTAATTTCTTTAAGTAGTCTTCTTGAAGGACATTCAAAGCTTATCTGTGGATCTTTGCTGCCTTTTGTTCCATTCTCTGTCAAGATTATCCCAAACTACTTCAATGTTGTTGAGGTCCAGGCTCTGGGGAGGCTACTCCATGACTGATAGGGTTCCATTGTGTGTTTTTCTATCCGAGTATGCTTTGACTGCTCTGGCAGTGTGTTTTGAATCATCGTTCTTGTCACAGAACAGGTGTGGGTGTGTTGGGCACAAATGCAGGACTCGTGAGACAGGATATAAACTCAAAAGAGCAGCTTTAATCTGGAATTCTCTTTCAAAGTAACACAATATACAAAACAAGGCAGAGCTGGAGCCAGAAAAGCAAAAACTTAGAGACAAAGGGAAACCACACAACAAGTGAGCATATAGCACGAGGGAGCACATGACAAAAAACTGGGGAAAACTGAGGGCTAAAGTACACAAATGAGGCAGTAAGGAAGCAGGGAAACAACCGGTGAAATCAAGACAGGTGAATAGAATCTAACTAATGATACAAACGGATACACAACTATACACAACGCACATGTGAAAAGAGACTGACACACATTTTTGTTATTACCATTTTTATTATTAAAAGACATGATTTAGAGTATAGACCTGTCTAGTGGATGGTTGTGGCTATTTATGAAGTAGCCACATCCACTAAATACATGTATATGTTACATACATGTATTTAATGGTTGCAGCTTGCTAGCCAAGCATTCTAAAGTATAGTGATAACCAGTGTTGATCAAGTTACTTGAAAAAAGTAATTAGTAACTGATTACTGATTACTTCTCCAAAAAAGTAATCCTATTACTTAAAAAAAAAAAAAAAGCAATAGACCTTTCAGTCCAATTCTATTTTTTCTGCATAATCCATCATATAAAATTGAATCTAATGAAAAGGTCTCTCTTTAAAACTTGTTTTATTAGTTTTTAATCTTTTAAGTTTATGCACATTGCATCAAGCAAAAATTAAATTTCATGCAACTGTCTTTGACTTAAAGAAATTTGTTTCACATTTAAACCTATTTTCTACATATTCGAGCATATAAAATAAAATAATTAGAGTGTGTTTACACTCACTCTTTCAAATAGATGCAAGTAAAACAGCAGAAAATAAATAAAATCAAAAATTCAGCAGCAATAAGTCCTGTTACTCTTAAATCTATTTTCACCTGTTTAGCAGGAGTGGAGCAGGTGGAGGTTTGCCTGGTGCAGCAGCGGTCATGTCAGTGGGAGGATCCAGGGTTTCTCTGTGAATTTCACATTCCCGTGGCAGTGTGCTAAATTGCTTGCTCAGAAGTTTAGGGTTTTTTTTGCTGTTACAGTAACGCGTTACTCCCCATCTCTGGTGACAACTCAGCCTTTTATGCTCTCATCCAAATGTAGTCACTTCTGGCTCTAATAAACCAATGTGACATGTTGAGGTTTCAAAAAATGTGGATTTTAGAGAACTATAACTGCGGCCACCATTCTGGAAGCACTAATGATTTCCACGTCCTTCCCATATTTTCCATATTTGTCATATTTACTGACCTTGAAATTGATCAAATCAAACTCTGCACTCTTCCATCCATCCCTTGTACTTAAAACCACAATTAGATATTTCGTGCAGCTTTGACATAGACATATTGCACTTTAGGTAACAGACATAATTCACAGCTTTAAATACTGTGAAATCATTAGCTGCTGTGAAGCAAGTGTGTCCTCCCACTACTTAACTTGCAGAACTCCAGCATGCATTACCTTTTTTTTCTTAATCTGAGGGATTGGCTCTGCAGACCGAGCGCACTTCCAGCTTCCTGGTCTTTTTGTTTTTTTTAATTCCTCTGTCTGGGTGTTTGTTTGTTTCCTTGTCTTTTGGGGATTGTTTTGTTTCATAAGGGGGGATAGTTTTTGCTACCAAGGACAACAAAACCATTTTTCATCACGCTGGGCAAGACGGCTTTTAAAACTTTTATTGAGGCTCAAGGTATGCCTTTGTAAGCATGTCATGTCTTCAGCCTTGGCCATTAAAAGCTTACTAAATTGAGGGGATTGCAAGCTCACCTATGGGAAGAGTTTCAAGGCTTTCTTGTGTGTGGAATCATATATGCTCTTTAAAGATTTAAAAATCATAAAGACAAACACTACAGCTATTATAGATCTGGTTTTCATTCAAGCGACTTTATTACTTTTACTAAAATTGCAAAGCAGGCTTGGAGACCTCAACTATACGGCACACAAAACAAGCATTTCTATTCAATTTATTTTAATGAAATACCAAATTAAATATTTAATTATTATTTCACAAACACAAATTGTCATTTTTTTCCTGTCCTATAATATCTGGAATCATAACTTCGATGACAAGGTTCAGTTATTATTTGCTGGAGCTTGCATGCACAACAATAACAGTGTTGACAGCTCATGCCATCACATCCTGACATACACCCTGAGTCACTCAGTTTCAGGGCATTTCTCAGTGACCACTAGCGCACACTGATTGTTCAAGCGTATGTGTGAGGAAGTCTGTTGGGCTCCTCGTGCGTTTTTAGAAAACAACAGTCAGTGCGCAATAAGATCTCACTGATACCTGATATAATCTGCACTTGTGTATTTAGACTGTTGCTCACTGCTATGTTAGCAGACACTCTGAGCAAATGCCACCCCAAAACACCTTCTAGGCATCATTCCTGCGGTGACCTAACCTCAGGGATGATGCTCTTTTCCAGCTGCAAAAGGGCTAACACATTCTGCTAGAAAATGAGAATCGTATTTAGACATTTATATATGTGACATTTAATAACGGTATAGGGGAAATAATTATTTGAGCTCCTGCTGAATTTATAAGCTGACTTCCAAAGATATGAACAATCTCTAATTTTTATGGAAGTTTCATTTTAATGGCACTTACAGAATCAATCAAAAATCCAGAAAAAACACATTACATTAAAGTTCTAAATTGATTTGGATATCATTGAATGAAATAAGTAATTCTGGTGCCCACAGATGGCCGTGTGCCCATGCTGCAGTCAGTCAATAAAATCAATAAATTACACATATTCCCTGTCCACAGAATCAATGTCATCATTCTAACCTCTCCACCACCACGGAAAAGACCGAAGAGCTCGCAAAGGACGTCAGGGACAGGACTGTCAACCTGCACAAGACCATCAGCGAGAAGCTTGGTGAGAAGGTGCCATTCCCTGATGCTGTTTATCAAGAAATGAAAGAAAAATTAAATGACCATCAATTGCCCTCCATCTGGACCTCATGTGCTGAAACCACATGGAAAGATCTTGTTAATGGTCTGAAGAAAGTTGGGATCACAGTCACCAAAAACACCATCACACTACGCATAAAGGACTGAAATCTTGCAACATCCGTATGGTCTCTCTGTCCAAGAAGGCACATGTACAGAACCACTGTTTGCCAAAGAACACCATCCCCACAGTTAAGCATGGAGGTAGAAGCATCATGCTTTAGGGCTGTTATGCCAGGGAAAGAAAAGAGCATCTAAATAAGAGGCAAGAAGTCAGTGAGTGGCCTAGCTAATCTTCAGACCTTAGTCCTGTAGAAAATAAGTGGAGGGAGCAAACCTAAGGGATATACAGTGTCTTTTAGTGATGGGTCGGTCGCGAACGAAATGGCTCTTAGAGCCTGATCTTTGAAGTGAACGATGCGAGCCGGCTCCTTATTGGGGGCTGTGGGTTTTTTTTTTCTTTCTCCTGCCCTCTCTTTCACTTTTTTTCGCTTCACGCTGCAAGTCACCCTTGTGTTTGCGCTGAGCAGAGACGGCAAACAGAGCCTTGCATTTGCGCCCCTTCCCCCTCTGCTCAGCGCTGAGCTGAGGGGGCGGGGCGGTAGTTACACTCGCAACAGCAGTAGCACACAACAAGAGCAGGAGGGAGAGGGAAAGAAAGAGAGCCGGGAGCAACAACAAGAGACAACACCATCACTTTGGAAAGGTACAGTAAAGAAAATGAGTGACACCAAGAAAAGAAGCAAAG
This sequence comes from Perissodus microlepis, assembly GCF_051167445.1. Classification (NCBI taxonomy): domain Eukaryota; kingdom Metazoa; phylum Chordata; class Actinopteri; order Cichliformes; family Cichlidae; genus Perissodus; species Perissodus microlepis. The sequence continues at coordinate 28,279,458 of NC_140470.1, read as the reverse complement.
TCTGGAGCCATTTCAATCTTATTGACAAAACAAAGGCAGAGTGTAGAGTCTACAAGAAAAGGATATCATATAGAGCCGGCTCCACAAACAACATGCACAGGCACCTAAGAACTGTCCACCCATCAGTGCAATGGGAAGATAAAACGCAGTCAGTTGAGTGTGATATTAATATTTCTAAATGCCAGCCTTTCCCTTAATTAAAGATCTGGCCGTTCTTTTTCCCCGCTTTTTTTTTTCCATATTTTAATTTATATTTTATTGTGTTGTGGTTTGCAGTGTTTTGTGTTGTTTCACTTTAAATTTGTTTAAAAGGAAAAAGCTGAAAATTTAAGTAGTTAAAAGTTGAAATGTATGAAATGTAAATAGTTGGTTTTCTGTATTTTATAATTTATTTATTACATTTTATGTGGAGTGAATAAATAAAAGTATATTTACAGTGGCCCCTAGAGACAAAGCATGTACACACTCCAAAACACATACAAACTCCAAAACACAACGAAAGTGCTCCAGGATGCGAGGGGCCGTGTTGAGCTTTTGTTACCTAGTGGCTACACAAGCCAGGAAGTACCAACAATCGGATTGGGTGTGTGGTAATAACAGGTAATTTAAGTTTTTTTTTAAAAAAATTTATTTGAATATATATATATTAGGGGTGCAACAATACTCGTATATTGAACCGTTCGATACAGTGCTTTCGGTTCGGTACGTATATGTATGAACAATACAAAATTTTTAATTTCTTTTATCAACTTTCCTTCTGACGATGCTGTCTGTGTTGAGCGCTCAGTGGATCTGCGTGCAGCCTAGGCGGAGTAGTCGAACGCAGATTCACTGAGCGCAGGGCAAGCTAGCGAGACAGAAGTTAAGCTCTCCTTGCAACATGGCAAATTGAACCTCCCCCACCCTCATTCAGATCTGGCGTTTGGAACTATTTTGGTTTTCATGTGACGTATGACCCTGAAGGTAGGCGCGTCATGGACAAAAGTAAAACAGTATGTCGGATGTGCCACGCAATGCTCAAGATGCACTAGTTGGTGGCAACTAGTGCATTAGCGCAGTTAGCTCGTTAATGTGTTGGCCGTCCAGCCCCACGGGGCGGTCCGCGGTAGCTCGTTAACTGAGATTTGCCGTGTTGTGGCGTTAACGTCATTTCACCGAGATTAAAGCTGACAGCACTAGTGGGAACACAACGAATATGACTGCACATTTACTCCGACATCATCCTAGTGCAAAGACAAGTGGAAGCAGACAAAAACAACAAGCAGGCATGCTACAAACTTTACCCGAGTCATTTAGACAGCCGTTAGCACATGATTCTCCTTATGGGGACCTGATATGTTTAATATGCTGCTGAGAATATTCCCCAGAAGAAGCGTATAGTATAGCTTTTATTTTGGAAAGAGCCATTTCTCTGTAATAAACTCTTTTCCAAAGATGAGTGATGTCTCGATCAGATAGATTTATTTTTTTTATTACTTTGTTGTTTCAGCAACATTAAATTTAAAAACTGTACTTTTGAGTTAAAATATATATTTATAATTTTAATAAATGACAAATTAAAAAGGCACGAACATTTTTTTTGTATCGAAAAAATATCAAACCGTGACACCAAAGTATCGAACCGAACCGTGAATGTTGTGTATCGTTGCAACCCTAATATATATATATATATATATATATATATATATGAGTGTTTGCGTATTAATACAAAAACAATAGACCTATGAATTCGATTGTGTAATTTAAGTGATCTAGGTGTTTTGGAAGTTCAGTTAATGCTAGAAATGTGTTTTGGAGTTTGTACGTGCTTTGGAATTTCTAGTGCTTTGGAGTTTGTACGTGTTTCGTCTCTAGGGGCCCCCATAAATATTTATATATAAACATACATAAAGAAAACCACGTTTTTTACATTACTAATTCCTTTTGTGCTTAATTTTATATTGTTGTTGATAATTAATTAATTAAAGCAACAAAACAACCTGAAGAGCTGGTTCTCTAAAAAGAGCCGGAAATCCCATCACTAGTGTCTTTAAAGAGCAGTGTACCAGATCCATAATGTGTGCAAACCTGGTGACCAACTACCACTGTGCTTGCTAAAAAGGGTTTCTCCTGATACTAAGTCATGTTTTGTCTGAGGATAAAATACTTAGTCGCTGATGTGCAAATAAATGAATAACTTTTATGTTGTGCTGTTATTCTGTTTTTTTTTTTTTGGTTTTTTTATGTTTGGTTGATATTGTCTCACTCATTGAACTGAAATGTCTTTCAAAGTGAGCAAACTTAGAAATTCAACAGGGTATCAGATAATTACTTCTCTCACTGTATGTAAAACACAGCGTGATAGGGTACAAGTGGCTTGCAAAGTGGCTTGCGGGTGAGCAGCTGTTGAGGGCAGGCTTAAATAGCATGAGTATAATATTTGCCAATTAGATGTATAGAATAGCTGATTTGACAGGTTTATGGACATGTTCTGCTAAAATAATGCACATTCTTCAGTTCCTGTACCAGTAAAAACACCAGTTAAACTGTGCTGGACTGCTTTTGTGGGTTGCAGCAGCCTGTTGCTCTACTTTATGAAGGATGACAGGTAAAGCCCGCTTTTTAAAAATTATTTCTTGTCTGTTGCCATTGGGCTTTGCAGCAATCTCCGTGTAATGACATGCAAATGCACCACTCAGACAGTGGAAATGTGTTTTTAGTCCATTGCCACCTTCACAGCAGGTCTGGGAAGCTCAGTCTGCTTTGAAGTCTGAGCTGAGCTCCTGATGAGTTCATGTCAAGTCTGCAGAGGCTCCAACGTCACCTACTTAGTGTCATGAATTGCAGAGCGTTGTATCACAGGCAAACATGGCACTGTGTGCTGATTTTTGATGAGAAGAAAAAAGAAAAATCTATTTTGATTACTTAAGCGAAATTACATTTATTTGTGAAACATATTTTCTATTGTAGTTATAGTTGATTTTAAGGGATTTAATGTCACAGCTGCAGTGATGTTAGGAACAAAAGAATACAAACTAAACTGCCTAAAATGTAGACACAACACTAACAGTTTTAACATTTTCAGTCATGACCATTGCCCACAAACATGGTGGCGGTCAAGCACACACAGACTTAATAGGAACTGTTGGCAGCCTCTATTAAATGGCTGAGAAAGAGAGGGTTTACAGCCTCCGTGGGAGTCAGCGTCTTGTCAGGGTCCATCGGCAGCAAGCCCTCTGCAAGAAGGTGATAACCCTGAGCCTGTTTCCCAGCCAGCATGTCCAACTTAATCATGAGTAAGAAGAGGAAATGCAACGAAAGCAAATAAACCCTCAACCGCAACAAACCGACCCCGTGTTTATGTAATCCACATGACAGTTTGATGAGATAGATTCACGTATATTGGGTGCACTAAAAGTAAACACAAAAAAGTGAAAAGAAAAAATAAAGACATCAAAAGTTTAAAAAAAATGCTCCACAAACATAATTTCACTAATCTCCTGATTTGACTTCTCTTGTTGCATTCCTCCTTGTAAACACTACCAAAAAATCTTTTTGAAATGTGCAAATAAATATTGGAAACTCTTTTCGGCAAAAGAAAATTGCTTTGTACTGTGTTTCCACTATTGAGCTCAGATTATCATATGTAATTATTGCATTATACGCACCTGTCCCTAAAAAGCAACAAGAAGTTGCACACAGGGATAAATATATAGGGTCAAAATTGTAAATCAAAGCTCCATGAAAAAAAAAAAGAAGCCTACTCACGTACATTATCCAGAATATTTTCACTCAAAGAAGGTTTATTGGATAAGGATTGGGGGGGAGAGAGAATCAATAATAATTTTTTCTATAGGGATATGATTTTATTTTTTTTGTTCACCTGTAAATGTCAACAGCAGGCATTATTGTTTATTAAGGAATATATATTTCTTACCCAGTGTGACTGACTGACTGTAAGGCATGTGTGCTATGTTTGAAGCATTTTAAGTTCAGAGGAAGGATGCCGCATCTAACGTCTTCGTTAGAGGGGATTACTGACATTACATTAGAAGGTGAAGGGTTAAACAACCACTGCATGCCACCATGCCCTGCTCTGCTTGTATATTAAGGGAGTCCATCATGTTACAAGACTGCCGAAGACATGCTTTACATAATTCATGCTTCATACATGATTCATCCCTACCTATAAAACTAAGTCCAGTCAGGGTCCCACTGAAAAGAAAACTGTCGCAGTGGTTAGGATGCTTTGAAAAATGCAGATTTTATTAACAAGTTTACATTATAAAAATTTTTCACCTACCAAGTAGCTGCAAAATGTAATGTTTCAGCTATGTAGGGTTGAGACTGTGCTGTGAATTTGTTCTGGGTTATGAAATGCAAAGATAAAGCAGTTCACAAAGACAATTTGTGGCAAAGACTGAATTTCAAGCAATCTGTGCAAATCTACTGTGGCGATGGGGTTCAGAGCTTTTAGTTGCTCTTGACTTCTTTACCTTCTGATATCATAAATACTGATTAATTACTACTTTTCAAATATTGTACAGTGTCCTTGGGTGTTTTGAAAGGCAACTATAAATAAAACTTTATCATTAATATTATTGTTATTATTTTTTGTTTGTTCCTGTGGGAGGAGAGAATTTGTTGCAATGGCAAAAGATACTCGTGATCATAAATGTGAAACCATAAAAGAAGAAAACGCAGTGGCAGGAGGTTGTCAGAGAACCTTCACAGAAGTAACAGAAGTACTGTAGTGTACCATAGCACAGCATATATACGCCAGTATATCAATTCAACAGCTAATGTAAATACTTTCCTTTTTGAATAGTATTATATAAGCTATATTTTCATACGTTATTATTATGTATCCACGTTATCTTCTGCAGTGCTAATCCCACTGTTTTCCAAACCTCAATATGAAACAGACTATGTATGATCGTGACTTTGATTAAGTTTGACAGACTCAGCGCTGCTCTGCTAACGCTGCTCTGCTAACGCTGCTCTGCTAACGCTGCGCAGCAGGTGACTGGGTATGAAGTACTCTCAGAATCCTTCACCTTTGTCTTGCAAGTCATTAAATCCAAAAAAGGCTCAAAAACTTTCCCTTTTTTAAAAAGAGAACTACAGGATAATGTAACATCTTCATGGTTGACATTTGCCTTCAGTCTTGATTTTTTTTTGTTTTGTTTCGTTTTGTAATCCACTCCTGAAATGAGCTTCAGTTATTTTTTCCCCCCATAGTTTTAGATTGTGATTGCTTCCTTCCAGATTGCCTGATAGTTGTTGTCTTAGCTTTTTCTTTCTTTTCTTTTTTTTTAAAATAAAAATGTACATTTATTTTAACACAGTCAGTCCCGAACAAAAGTTTAAGACCACTTGAAAAATGGCAAAAAAAATCATATTTTGCATGGTTGGATCTGAAGGTTCCAAGTAGAGCTTCAACATACAACAAGAAGAAATGGAAGTGAGAAAAAACATTTTCTGAGCATGCAATTTATTGAAAGCAATGCTTAAACTGAAACAGGCTGTTTTTTTTTTTCAAGTGGTCTTAAACTTTTGATTGGAACTGTATTATTTTTAGTACACCCAACCACCACATTAGCAACTGATAACTAAAAAAACAAAAGCTGTAGCTGAAAATCCCACATTTAAATTGCTTAAAATAACTCCAAAGCATATTTCTATCATCATGCAATGACAATGAGATATCATTGTCGTTGCACTGTATTTAGTATCACTGATAAGTTGCAATTCAAATTTTGTAAGAATAAGAGGCTCATGTAAGGCAGCTGTGATCAGACTGTTTTCAAAGCACAGTCTGTTTTTTGTCTGATCAGAGTCCTTGCAGATAAGGAAGCTTCACACAGATATGCGGATAACCATGAATCCAAAATGGCTTCCCGCTGATGGTGAACCCGATTGCTTCTGTTGCTATCGTCTTCTGTGAGGTTGTTTGGCACATGACAATTTGTGAGTCTTTAATTGAACTAAAAATAGTTTAAGAGTTGTGCATGACTGATATTTTTTTAAATCAACATCAGAACAAACTAAAGTACCCCCTCGTGGTTCTCGAAAGTACACCCAGGGGTTTTAGTACCTCATTTGAGATGCACTGTTTTAGATTAACTGGAAGGTTTAAAGAATTCATTTCTTTGGCTAAAATAGCAAATGAATCTTCTTTAAACACAGTGGAGCCTTATTAAAGTAATGGATCAACAAACATGCTCTGATCTTAAACAAATTCATCTAATAAATAGATTAAACCTTTACAAATTAACATAATTTCTCCTACAGAGAGCATTAAGTTGCAGATATAAAAATAAACCGGTGACCAAGTGGACGTGCTTTCCTTGCGACAGCCCTGTGTCTTCATAGCGAGGCTGTAAAAGAGTTGGCCTCCTGCGCCGATGAAGAACTACGGGTGCTTTCTACTACATCAATCATTCCTTGGAATCCCATGAATAATTTCAACACTCTTAATATGTTGTAGTAATTTTCATTCATTATTGATATCTAATAGCAAACAATGCACACTACCTGCTAGTTAAACAGGCCATCTTTAGCGAGCAAATGGCCTGGAAACACTATAAACATTCATTCTACGCTGGATATAATAAATCATTTACAGAACTGGCTATGCCGCTCTCCAAACGACACCGCCTATGCGATCTGTTAAGTCAATACTACCCCACAGTAGAGTTCTTTTTATTATTTGTCTCATTTGTTTTGAATAAGACAGGTAATCAGGTTTGGAGATTGAATTGTTGCAATAAAGGTGGTTATTCTAAAATGGCCACGGGGTGCAGCGATTGTTGAGGCTCTTTACACATTTAGGCCTGATAGACTGAATGTAACCTGCTGGGATTGATGTGCAGTAACCGGTGTGATGTATACTGTTTAAAATGGAGCCATCAATAAAGACAAAAGTTAGCTGAGAACTCAATTGATGAGATGGGATCCTCAGAAGAGCTGTGTGATAGATGGAGAAATCTTCCTCCCTTTAAATGTCCCTTCTGTAATTTATCTTTCCTCCTTTTGTGGTTTCACCTGAGCGACGTACGAGATTTATAGTAGCATCGGTACAAACTCTGGATTGTTATGATTAGCAGTTTCCACTGAGCTCCGTTGATATAGCCTAATGAGAGTCCCCACACTGGCAGACAATCATTATTATTTTTGTTTTTCTTCCCTATCCATCCAGGGCCAGTGGTAAATCTTATAGTCTGCTATGTTAACAGGCTTCTATTAATTTTTCTTAGGGTTCTGGAGCTTTCAGAAGCATGAGGCTCACCATCAAAACATCCCCCCCATATTCTATCCTCAAAGCTCTGCAGTATTTTGCATTGAGCTTCCAGAAGCATCTCATTTTTGACCTCTCTGCCCTCAACAGCAAAGCCCTCCTTCATAACATGTGCAGTGAGTTTTATGCTGTTTTTATAACTCCTCCCTTTGGTGAGGCTTTAAACCGTGGAGTCCAAAACCAGTAGGTGATGTCATTGACACTGCTGCCATCTTTTATATGCAATTTGTACTTTTAGCAGGAAAAATGTGCCTGAAGAGACCAGGCTCGAGGTTCCATCTGCTGGATGGGTCACACATGAGCTGCAGGCTTGAACTTTTCTCGACAAAAATGTCCAACGGCTCAGACGTTATGTAGACTAACCTGCCAGCAAACAACAACAAACTCTCTGTCCACGTGAGAATAGCAGTAAATTCACAGTAAGTGAGTAGACGTCACGTGCCCTGAATCCTGGAAGCTACAGTGTACCCAGGCGGTGCCCTCACCCAGACCAAACGACGGTATTATCAGGAGCGAGAAAGGGCAACGACTTACGATGTCTTGACATGACTGTTTCAGCGTGTTGGCTTCATGTGTGAAAACAGCCAAAGTCAATAAAACAATGAACAATATAACAATAACCACTTGACAGATTGCAGATAGTGTAAAAAAAAAGGTACAGAGAAGAAAATCACAAACTGAGAGAGAGTGACGAAGCAAATTGATGATGTGCACCAATAAATTCTAAATCCACAGAAAGTGAAATAGATAGAAAAACAGAGAACATATTTAAGCCCTCCACCTCTTAGTCACAGGCGCTTTGTATTTCCTGGCATCACTTTACAAAACACTCATTTGAAAATTTTGGCATTATAAGTATGTGTGAAAAAGCTCAGAGGTTCACTCAACAGCTTTTCAGCGCTTTTCACATTTATCTTACACATATCTTCAGTAAACAGTGCTGATTCATGTGTGACTATGTTAAGTGTATACATCTAATCAAGCTGGTTATATTAAAACCAAGGGCATGACAAAGCAAGTAAAGTCTTTTCTTTTGCATCATTTTACCCTGAAATGAAAGCATCAACTGACCAAAAGTGCTCCCAGCATCTTCTGGAAAGAGTTCAAAGTCATCAACCAGCAGAGAAAGATCAAAGAAGCAATTCACATCTGACCAGCAGGTCAAAACTTCCACTTACATAAGACTGACAGGCAGAAATATTTGTACAGATGGTAATGTTCCCAGGAGAATGAATCATAATGGCTTTGGTGATTACCTGGCTTTTCCTCAGGCAGGGTCTCATTTGTATTTCATGGTAAAATGTCTCTATGGTATGACTTTAGACCTTTGCAGTCTCTTAACTTGTCATTTTGTTCCATAATTAGGTCAACCTTTTAATTTGTCCAATTCACTTAATATTTTAACGGCAGTTTTATAGAGTTGAGAATGACTTTGGCCTGTATTTACATACTGGCATTTGTTCCAATAACCTTAAAATAATCCAAAATATGAAGAAGGCATTTATTAAAAGGTAAGATGAAGAGAACTGAGACCATACAAACTTTCCCTGAAAGGGTCCCAAGTAATGGTGCTTATTAACAGCTTTTCTGAGCTAGCAGTGCAAAAAAATGGCCTCTTGATACATTGCTACACCTGAGTTAAGTGTGATTTCGTCTTATAACATAAGTTATAATATTGCTCATAACATAGGTCAAAGGATAAGTAGGCCTTGTTTAATTAAAGTGGACCTATTTAGTTCATTTTCAGTTCGAAATTTATATTCTTGCACTTAAGTTCAAAATAATCAGTTTTGGTTTGATACTAGGTAAAGGCACAGCCTAAACAAACTCTTTTAGCTCCACCCCTATTAAAGCCACCCTCCCTTTAGGCCATCTTTCTTCTGATTGGCTGCCCCTCTCAAAGAACAGCAGATGGGCGGGGTTTCTGTGCTTACTGCAAAATCGATATGCCTGAGTCTGAACTCCACATGTTAAGATTTCCCTTTTGGGGAAATCCTTAGTCCAGTTTTTCAATTACCATTTAGTATTTGTACATCGACAGACCTCACTATCTGAAACTCTGATTTTGTTTAATATAACCATCACCCCCATGTCAGTGTAAAATAATGTCATAAAAGGAGGAAAATAGGTCCTTCCAAATGAAATGCTGTAATGTGGCTTTCACAGACTCCTGGCACAGATAAGTGTCTGGTGTTCTACAAGTGAGATTTGACACCACTCCTTGACAAAAAAAAGGTCTGCTAATAGAAGCCGAAACATCTCAGACCCCAATCTCTGCTCCTCTGCATGTGTGAAATTGGGTGGAAATGTGATGACTGGGACGGCTGTGGTGTTTGTTGTGAAAACAAGCTACGCATAAGTGAGGCTGAAATGGCAACATTGCTTCCATTTGGTAAAAATGGGACTGAGCCATTATTTACTCTGCTGGGTTGATATGCTGACAGATCACAAGGGGGTCTCTCTTTTTTTTAAGCATTCATACTTCAGACATCAAAGCCATTTGAAGTTTTTTTTCCCCATACTGTCCTATGCATATTAACTTCCGCTCACTGGGGTTGGTGCAGTTAGAGCAAAGGTGGTGCTGCGGCCTCTTCATTTTTTCAATATCCTATTGATCCAAAGTTCAGAGTGTCTATGAATGTGCTCTTTTAAGATCAATCTACAAACTTAAGTATGTTCTTTTTTCCTGGCCATACCTAACACTTTACGAGTTTGACTGCATTTCAGTTGCCTTCTCCTACAACTGTTTTAGAGACTGTGTGTTGATAAGATTATCTTCCATCAAAGCAGATATTCATTGCCATATGATTTCCAACAAACAGCGTCACTTTGTGTGACTGGCTTTTGCCTCAAACTAATTAAAAGCATCACAGCTCAACATTTCATTTCGGTAGCTTGAGAAGATGGTGAATGTTTTTTTTTAAACTCCTGTTTCATCTCACTGGTGACAGATTTTGTTTGAACTCATTCATTTATTCAGATGTTGAGAAATGTTTGAGCACATCTTTTCATGTTTAACTACTGGCTGCAGTTCCTTCAAGTATCCTGCTCTTCTACAGTAACACTGAAGGCTTCACTGTTCCAGTCAAGCTGCATTTGTATGTATGGTTTGGGTTGAGTTTGTTTAAGGAATTGGTTTTGTGATGTCACACCGGATTTGTTTTACAAGGCTTAAATGAAAGTACCTGAAAGTGCTGAAATATATTTGTAGGAATTGAGCTTCAGAGTAGAACTGTAGAAAGAGAAGAGCAGAGCAGATCAAAACTGCAATAATACCTACATATTGCAAAAAGGAACCTGAAGTCCTGGTAAAAAAAAAATCAAAAACAGCAAAATATTTTTACAATTTAAAATGTTTAACTGTGCATTCTAGACACCGTGCCCTCACCCATGGGTCTGAACTCATCATATTGAAGACTCTGGACATTTATGTTGATATCATGTTGGCTTTTTGGAGCCAGAGGTCGCCATAGTTGAAAGAGAGGGTGGAGTGCATAGTTATATGCACTAGGCTTACAACTAGCCTAGTGCATATATAACTAGCCTGCTAAAGCAAGCCTGATCAGCAAGCTGCACTCATAAACTCTACTGACATCACTCACAGACACACGTATCTACTGAATGCTGCTTGGTTACATGTCATGCCTATGTCAGCACACTTCAGCCACACTCCTAACTTTGAAACCTAACAGATTCCACACAGGTGAGCAATATTTTTTCTATCTATCTATATATATATATATATATATATATATATATATATATATATATATATATATATATATATATATATATATATATATATATATATATATATATCACCTGTACTGTCAAATGCCCTAAATGCTTTTTAATGCTAGAAAGTTTGGATTGACTCACTTTTTGAGTCAGCCTCAAGTGGCTACTCCAGGAACTGCAGTTGTTTGTTTGTTTGTTTTTTGGCTTGCTTTTAATGAATATCTTAGCACCCTGCCTGCAGCTCAAGCCATCTTGTGTCCTTTGAAAACCAATCACGGTTCACAGAATCCAGCATAAGTCACTCTTGATCATCTGCTTAATCAAATACTAGTTAAGCCTCCCTTTACTGCGGCGCTGCGTCCTTTTAATTAGCTTTCTAACTTTCTTTCACTAAATTTAGGTTTATAGTTACAAGAACACACACACACATGTACAAATTTAAAAAAAACAAACATTTCACCTCATTTTCTTCGACACCTCTGGCCCTTATCCTGCTTTCAGTATCAATGAGATCAACTTTAAGCCATATTAGTAAAACTAATGAGAAAATATTTTCATGCATGAGATGTAAAGTTAAGTGCTTAAATAAAAGGGCGTCTTACAACATACTGTACACCTCACGGACCAGTATGTTTCCTTTATTTACGCCCACAGTATGTACACAAGGATTTGGTTCAGGAAACAAAAATAACCTTTCAGAAAAGACCTTCAGTAATGGAGTGAACAGCAGAAACTAAACCAGTGCAAACCTAAACTTCATCATTCATTCAGCAAGTGATTAACCTAGTATCTGCTCTTTATCCGTAACTTTAATGCAATTCATTTAGGAACGTAAAAGGTTTTTAGAGGAATCTTTATAGCTCTCTGACATAATCATATTTTGTCTTGTATCCCTTCCATGGGATATCAGATCTAATAAATCTAATTTTATTTATATAGCACACAGTGAATGAAATTTTAAACTGAGCACACCCTTCTCCCTGTAGGAGATTAGGAAAATTATTACTTTGAATAACTAAAGAAAATAAGATTTTTAGGTATAAAAAAATGACAGCTTGTCTGCATAGTGTCCTTGTTTCATACAGGCTGGGAAATATTTGCTTACAGAAGAAATTATATTGTTTATGGACAAAATAAAAGCTGTACTAATGATACTGCCCTTTCATTCCAGAAACATCCGAGCAGAGCACACATTCGCTGATAGAAATCGGGTAGATGTGCTGAAAGAGTGGCCAGCTGAGCATCAGTCAGTTCCTTTTTGAGCTTGTGATGATGAGCATGTGACAGAGTTATGATCGCTGTATTGTTTGGTAAGAGGTCACTCTTAAGATAAGTGCACTCAGGGCACTCAGTGCCCAAAGTGCTGTGACTACTTCTGCACTTGAGATAACTCTGATTCTTGCAGAAGGGATGAGGTAAAACCTAAAAAAATTCCTTCAAATCTATAAACCAAAAAAACAAAATCCAAAATGGAGTTTGTGTGAGGCTTTATTTCCTTGAAGCAAAGAATAGAAGAATATAGATATTCTTATGTCACGGCTGTAACACTTGTTTCTCTTCATTTTCTTATTTATCACGTGTGTAATTTTGTAACAGAATCACTTTGGGATTAAACAGCATTTTGAGCCAAGGACTGAAATTTTGACTTGCTTTTGTTCATGAAAGTGAATTCAAGAGTCTCACCAGATAACAAAGGCTTTAATGCAACCGAAAAAAAGGAAATAGTTGAGTGTGGAAAACCATCCCTTGAGACAATAAAAAACAAACATTTGCTTTCATTTACTATAAGCTGGAAAACTGCATTCAAATAAATACATATTTTTCTTTTCTGCCAGAATTTGTTTTTCATGTGATTGATGCCAAACCTTTCATCCGTATAGACTGTCGGCTATTATTTTTATCCAAACTCAATCTATGGAAGTTTGTCACTGGAAAAAAAAGCTAATAGCTCAAAACATTTTAGAAAATAACTCAAAAGTTTTTCATAGTTATTTTGAAATTTAGAGTTACAAAATTTTAGAAAATGCCAAAAATCTAAGTTTTCCACTTACTATGTTGAAAATTCGAGTATCTAAGTAAAACAAATACATTAAAAAAAAAGAAAAAAGAAAGGGCTGCAGAAACAATACTTTCCAGATCCCAATCACCCTGTTATCCACTGTAGCATTTTCTTTTAAATCCTGTCCTGTCTGGCAGATTTTGCAATCAGAATTATGATCTCAATGCGCTGTTGTCCCAAACACAGCTTACTTCTTCAAGATCAGCTCTACAAATTCTCTACAGGCTCCCTTGTTCAGGGTTTATCTGCTTATTTCTTCATTTCTATTCCTGTTATTTCAGTTATTACATTATATGTGGTATACACAGTATGACTATGTCTAAGACAGGACAGGCAAGAAAAAATGAGGGGGAAGACATTATAAAAGGATAGAGTACAAATAAAAATATACAACACCTGGGACACTTCAATAGTCTTTTTGTGGTGTGTGTGTGTGTGAGAAAGAGAAAATTTACCTGAAAATGAGGGTGGGAAGCTGCAATAATGCCCCCTTGGTGCCAGAGGCAGACAGAGATAAATCCAGAGGACCCCCCTCCCCCTGACACGGATGAGGTCCAAGCCACTCTGGATCACCAAGGGAGTTGGTCAGTGACCACGCCAGAACATCCAGCCACGTGCCCTGGAACCAACATGTGCTTGCAGCCCAGTGGGGGGTAGCAGTGGCCAGCAGGGAGCAGTGGGGAGGATGAACCCCTTCCTCCATAACCATGTTCCATAGGGGCCAAGGCTCAGCAAGCCCCAGACACAAGCCCAGCCATGCACACACACTCACCATTCCCTCACTAACTCACATACCCACCCACCAAACCACTAATGACACGCGGAAACATGCAGGGACATGCACACACATCTAACGGAGATGCAACCAGAGCACCAAACAAACCACCTGTAGACCACCGTACCTGGCAGAGTGTGTGGAACAGGGGTTTAGGAAGATGCCCCTCCAGTCAGTGTTGAAGGTGCTATGTTGTGCAGGTGTGCTGTGGAGTGTGAGTGTACAAAGTTTACAAGATGAGTATTGCTGTATGAAAACTAGAGTGCTGGGTGTGACACAAGCACCCCTCTGCTGAACAGTAGTGCTAGTCCCCACCTCCACCCATCCCCAAGACCCTCCATGTCTAAGTTGCAGATAAAATTAAGGGACAGATAGCAGTGAAGGGTTGAATGGGGCCACGGTAGCAACCCCACCTATTAGTCTCTAGTTAACACACCTGCCCCCAAGGCTCTATGGTTGTGGTGATGTTGTGAACCATAATGACTATAGTGTAATTAAAAAGGAGGGGCAGGTCGCTGCAGTACAGCCAGCAGAGCCACGTGAATGGCTCTACCCACTGTGATCTACACCACTTACAACCCTCCATCAAGACCCTGCATGTATGAGTGATGTGGTCTATGAGGGAGGGAGAGCCGGGTACGTTAGACCGGGAGGTAGAGGGCTACCTCCGGAAGGAGAGAGCCAAGAAAATGTCTTTTTTTCTACAACTTTATTTCAGTTTTTCGTTTAAGTCAAAGATTTAATGAAGACAAATCGTTTAAGTCCACGACAGTTACAAGTGTGTTAAAATACTATGCAAAAATAGGCTAACGTACGCCTTAACAACAGTATACTACATTACCCACAAGCGAATGAGTGCAAAATATCCTACGGCAAGCAACAAGCCTTCGCGTATTTTCCCTCGCCTCCGCGTACGCTAATAACGAAGTTAAGCAGAAGTTTTTGTAGAAGTGTACCTGTGTCACTTCACCTGGTGTTGTTACGTTTTAAATGTTAGGAACGGTTATTTATACCGACTTTAACAACGCAAACAGCGGAAGAGTTTGCCAAAGTTAGCCGCAAAGCTAAAACAACTGGCTGGGAAAGCTAAAAACAACTGTAGCTAGCGGCATATGTATAGTTAGTTAGGTAACCTCTTTTTACTAGAAGCTTCATCATGCGTCCTGATGTCTTCAGTCACATATGAATTAATCTTAAAATATGCAAGACCATGGTCGTACTAAGAGAGGGGATGTGTCCTGGACTGGGTGAAGACTTATTACGCGACCTTCGTGCTGCTGATATTAAAACAGGTGAGTTTGTGGGGCTATGTGTCTGTTTTAGCTTAATCACAGACAAGTTATCGATAACACATCTGATTTCTTGGTTTCACAGTGGAGGACCTGGTTTCATCAGACATTGAGGGCCTTGCTCAGAAATGTTCTGTATCCTATAAGGTATGTATACTTTAATCCTAATCATAGATCCCTAAAAACACGAGATAGTGACCCTTACAAGAGTGCACTGTCAGTTTCCAGCTTAACCAACATATTACTCCAATTTAATCGAGGTGCTGCCTCGAAATTATCCCTATCACAGCAGTTTATTTAGTGGTGTTAGGAAGGAATTTAAAGTGGGCTTGTAATGCTGCTCCTCATTTTCTGCCACAGTCCATATTAAACATGGCCAAACTTGCTTATAATGAGGTCCGTGTATGTACAAGTAATCCCTATGAGTCATAAGCTCAGGCAACTGCTTTAAACCTGCAATTTCAGACAGTTTTTTTTTCTACTCTTGGCTGGGTGTGATGTCAAAGAGAGTAAATCTTCTTAATTTGGTCATCTCAGGTGCACAGCTTTTATGAGACCTGTTTGTTTGGTCCAGCCAGTCAGCAGAGAGTTGTCTAAAAGGGCTTGTTTGAGAAAGTGGATGAACTAAGGAGCTGCACAAAGGTTAGATGGGAGATAAGCATTATTTTGTGGGTGTGAGTCCTGCAAAGCTATTCTAGCGTAAGTCCAAGAATTGAAATTCTAGATTAGGAAATTAGCTTAAAAGATGCGCTTTAAATTAACACAGAGATCACCCACATGTTATAGCTGGCATAAACACTGTAGGCCAGTATCATCCTGAGCTTAGATACACACTACCACATGCGGCATGAGTTTCCCATTGTGTAAGTGGTTTATATTATTATGTGGGATACCTTCTTTTTTTAAAGTCATCCATAATGGAAGCAGACCTCCCACTGGGTGCATTATATATACCCACTGCAAACAGGCTCATTTGGTTAACAAGCCAGGAAGGGCTGCTTTTTATTACTGGGTTAAATCAAGGTTAAGCATCACATTTTCTTCCTATCCTTTCCTATATTTTTTTTCCAGATCTGCAGTTAAAACTGGTTTTATGCTTTGTGTTGATATAATAGAATATCAGCATGAAAAATGTATCTAAAAAGAAATGAAAGCGATATCTATATTTCCACAGAAAATGATAAATGGTGAAAAACTTTCTAGCTAAAAAAGAAGCTAAAAACCTCCTTCTGAGTTCCCCCACAAAGTCCTTCATTATCAGTATGAACCTGCAACGATAGGTCAGCTCTCTTAGTTTTAAATCAGTGTGCAGTGAGAACCAGGAAAAAAAGCAGAGATCATGAAAAAAATCCTGTCTAACTCAGAACTGGCCTTCTGGGCAGATAACGGTAAACTATCTTTTTTAGACCATGAATAGTGTTTTCCACCAAACTTTTCAGAGATATAAGAACACAAATGATCATGAAGGGTACCCGGGAGGTTTTATAAATAAAAGTGTATCGGGGAATACTTGTGTGGGTGGATGGGGCATTGAAGCCAACCCAGACTTTCTTGGTAAAAAGATGAGTGAGCATTTCCGTCAGTCAACCATCCTCTGTGGTCTCTGTATTTGGACATGCAGACTGAACATGTATAGGATGAAAATTCTGCAGCCCCAGGGGGATTAAAAAGCTAAGAAATTGCAAGAGAACATTTAGAAAGGTGCAAAATAAATTATGCCGTCTCCATACTTATACACTTGCACCATATCTCTCCATATAGCCTCGCTGTAATTTCACTTTCTACATTTTTAAAGCCAGTTTCATGGAGGAAACCTTCACCTGACTAATTTGAAAAACATCTTCCTGTTTCTGTACAGTAAAGCGTGTAAGAGAAATAATGACCAAAATGCATTTTTATAATGGAGAGAGACTTTGAAGATGCTTTCCCCATTAGATCATTATGCTTTTCAAATATTGTTTTTTTCCATCACTGCCTGCAGCAGGCTCAGGCTCATCCCAGTGGCCGAGCTAGACTTTCTAACCAGCTTGCTCAGCCTGCAGGCATCCCCTGAGCTGATTACCGGGCATCCCTGTGCTCCATCAGACTCCTGCTGTTGATCTGAACCGTTGTCCTGCCCACACAACAGAGATGAGGTCAATGCTAGGTCACCTATACATTTATCTGACTAAAGCGGCCTCCTACAGTTAAATTAAAGCTACACAAGACGAAGTTTTCATGTAAAAACATACCTGTCTCATGAGCCCACAAGCCAAATTTGGAGTGCCAACCTTCTTCCCACTAATTGAGACCCAACAGATTTGTCTGATTTCCCTAAATAAATTTCAGCTGTTGGGCATGAAGTCTAACAGGAAATCCTGTCTGCCCAGAAGGAGAGACTAATCAGAGTTTAACTCTGCTTAACAACATTAAGTGCTCTTTCTAGAGAAAGCTGGACTGCCCAGCATTTGATATTTTTGCGGTTGAGCTTCATATGAAGCATCACACATCAGCCTGGTTAGTGAGCAGTGTTCTTGTGCAGCTGTGATGCTGGAGGAGCCAGTGGAATACGGTCGGAGTTTTAAAGTAAACTTGAAGCTAAACACAGCTCTGTGCACACATGCAGGGATGTTTTATTTAAAACAGAAAACCAAAGATCATGAGGGATGATGGCATGGGAGAGCAATAATGACGTATTGATTTGTTAGCCGTATTCTATTCTACATACACCTGCGTCTTTAACATTATTAGATCTGGAGCAAGAAAGCAAGGGAGAAATTAACTGTATGTAACGCTGGGTAAAGAATCTATAGAGACTTGTTTGCCAGCTAAGCAGTGGTAACTTGTATGATGTTACCTATTTTTCTATGTTAAGTAAGAGATCTGTGTAGTATAATTTCATTTTATTAAGATATTATTGTCCATTTGAATTTACAAGAACAATGAAAGTAATGAAGAAAACACAAAAATGTTAACAAAAAGTGTTACTGAAGTGACTCAGATAGGGAGTCTCTGCATTAGGTAAAGGCTTGGGTGCTACGTGTTCAATCCCACTACCCAACGTTGATATTTGGCATTGCTGTTGGCACAAACGAGATCTGCACACACAAAGTAAAGGTCAGAGTAAAAATCGTCCACGTCTTAGGAGAGCCTTCATTCAGACACGACTATTAAAGGAAGATACCCCTGCTGTAATCATGACTGGCTCACTTCTGGTACTTTGCCTGATAAATGTATTGGGCAGTGAGAACACTTCTTATACAGTGACACCATAATAATACTGTGTCAGGATAGCTTATTGGTGTCACCGGTGGAATTAAGAGTAGAGAAAGAAAGTAAGAAAGCTGTTGCTTGGCTGGTGCCCCTATCTCAACATAATACCAACACAAAGACTAAGATGATGCCGACTGGTTATTATTATAGCAGGACAGCTTCAGTGTGCCTTTTAAAAATGTCTCTAATTCTACTGGAGAAATCGAATATCTTCTTTGAACACTATATTCTGTCACTGGGGGTTGGTTGCACCAACTCATCTTCATTAAGCGTGGTCCTGATCTGGTCTTTATTTTACAGTCTTTTGAATTTACTTCAGGTTGGTTGCGGCGACCTAGCTAAGCCTAGACTTTACCACCTCCTCTCCTAGCATTCACTTGTATTCACATGTGAGTACGACTTGCCTGTTAGCACGTGCTACTTGCCTGTTAGCACGTGCTACTTGCCTGTTAGCACGTGCTACTTGCCTGTTAGCACGTGCTACTTTGCGGCAATTATAACAAATATATATTGGGGGTTTTAACCAACATAAGAAAATTGGCTAATTGAATACAGTAAGCACTAATTGCCAAGCAGTATAACTTGTTAACAATCAAGAAGCTGTTGAGTTGGAAATAAATATTGCTTTGACATGAGCTCAGAAAATGATTCATGGGAAAAAAAAAGATTTCCAAAGCAAAGACACTTTTTAATTAAAAAGAAATATCAAAGGGGCTGGCATCCCAGTGCTATCGTTGACATTTGTGGAGATGATTCACCTGCTTTTCTTGTTTAGTCAACATCGGAGCCAAGTTAGACCAACTGTCCCATGATGGCTCTTTGGTTAGTTCAGATGTATTTCTTGTTATTGCAGTCTCTCAATAAGCTGCTCATTGTTGTGTCCAGCTTATTGCTTCCTGTCTATTTAGTGGCGTCTGACATGCATGTTTCCCACATGTTGGTCGTGACTTTGCAATTCGAATTGATTGCTGGTGGTAATGAGAAGGTCAGACTTTGAATGCCACGTTACGACTGACTTATCTTGAGACGGTGTTGATGTGGTGGAGGTGGTGAGCATTTCTAACATGGACATCATCAATTGTGTTGAGAGTTTTTAACTTCAAAGTTAGGATACGATTTGCATCATTTTCACACACACCAAAGCATTCTGGGGCAGCTGGTGCCCTTTGGATGGGCGGGCATTATCATCCTGAAAAGGTCGCTCCTATCAGGATGGAAATGTTTCATTGTAGGTTAAAGGTGATCACTCAGAACAACTTTGTACTGATTTGACTTCATGTCAACAGAAGTGGATCCAAACCATGCAAGAAAAATCTCCCCTACAGCTTAAAAGAGTCAAGAGATTGCCTCACAGCTGGGGTCAAGGGTTCAGCTCTTTCCTTTAAGTTGTACTCATTTGTAGCGGCTGAGCTGAAATACTGGCAGAAACTGAGCTGATTCGCTAATTAAACTAACTGCTAGTCCCTGCAACCATTTGGATAGTATGCCCAAAATGAAGCTTAAAAAATAATCCACGATATCACCGTCTCAACTTGTTTTTTTCCATCTAAAGTGATATAACATGGAGCAAAACCAAGATCTGGCATTTACTTTAATTATGAAGCAAATGATGAATGAGGGCATTATTAAAAAATATCCTTCTAATCACATGAAAACAAGCTGAATTTTTGCATTTGGATTATAATTAAAATGGCCTAGAAATAAAACTCCCCAATCTGGCAACACTGAGTTTTTTTGTGTTGCAGCTGATCCATGCAACATTTGTGTGAGCCTCATATGCTGTAATTTTTCTATTTCAGGCTCTGTTTGCCATCCGCCGAGTGCTGCTAGCCCAGCACACAGCATTTCCTGTGTCTGGTGCTGATCTGTATGAGGAGCTATTGAGCTCAACAGCCATCCTCTCCACTGGAAACCCCAGGTAAAGACAATGCTGCTCACACAGCAGAGCACGCTTCTTTGTGTTTCAGCGGCTGGAGGGGATTTAACGACAGGCTCGATGCCACAAGGAAGGTTCATCTCCAGAATCAAATATGCGTTCCTGAGGACACATTCTTAGGGTTTGAAATGCACTGGCTTTATTTTTTTTTTTATCTTTTCCACTGGATTAGAGTCTTTGAAAGTCTAATGCCATGATCTTTGATGAACAAAACTTTCAGTCTTTGCCAAATAAATTTAAGCAGCTTTGTTGGGGGATAAAAGTTTTATTATGTTTGCCAGCTTTTCTGTTCATCTTTGCAAACCTACACGGACACTGCAAACCATGTAAAGTCAATAGTATCATACATTAGCAAAGATGTTTTGTATCTTACATCGATCCATTTTTATCAAACTAGAATCTTCATTCTCAATCGATGCTGAAATTCAGTTTGCATTGAACTACGCTGGATTATCCATCTGGAACATGGCTGCTGCTGTTGTTAAAAATATATCTGAGCAAAAGAGTCTTTTAGAAAAAGGCCTGCGTGCCACATTCCTGCACTGAGGAAACATTTTAGCAGCTAAAGCTGACTTTTTTTTCTTTTTCTTTTTGCTTGTTCTTCCATTTGGCTCGTAAACGTAGCCTAAAGTGGTTTCTGATATATCAGCTGCATTAACTTGGCCTGCAGCTTGACTACTTTCCTCTGAAAAACAAACACCACTGGCAAGTCTTTCAGAACATTTTTTGTGGTACATCAAAAAATTAAATTTTCATGATTTGACAAAACCTCAAGTTCCCTCTGCAACCAGCACAACATTGTATTACAGCAGTACTTACAATTAACCTGTAAAACTGAGACACTGAATCTGACGAAAGGTTTCACACAGAGGTGTGCACTGAAATCCGAAATTCAGCTGTCTGTATGCTGTCAAAGAACAAAGCATTCCACATAAATATTCCACTTTTGGATGGGAAGTACTCTTCAGCCAGGACACAGACGTATCTGGACGAGTCTGTGAATTGGGGCAGCATGGCATAATTTATAAGCTGCTACCTTTTCCACAGTTAAACTCACTGTTGTAGCATAATTAATGACCACAGGTGTTTTTTGGCCTCCCCATGGTTCTTTTTTTGAAAAGTGGTTTTCATAAATTAGTTAGTGCCTTGGATTAGTGATATGAAACTGAATCAGTCGTGTGAGCACAGTAGTGGGATTTGTGTGTGTCTTGGCTGCGCTCTACTGGTGGAAAGGTGAACTGGTGAATGATGCGTTTTGATGTCCATCGTGTCAGTTTGTGCTGTGAGTACGCTGTTTGCTTCATGCACAGACAGAGTAATGAAGCACACACTTACTTAACTTTAAGTTTATTAGAGACTACAGCCTAATGTAGGTTTAAGCCTAAAACTGTCTGAGTAATAGTCATTTCTGTTTAAATTAAAATAAATAAAAAGTTAGAGTAAATATCACAAACACGTCTTGTTTTCTATGTGGTTAAAAAAAATAAGGCCACGTTTTTTTCTTCAGTACATGTGTGTTATTAACTTAAAGCCTGAATACAGTAGAGAGACAATCAGTAACATTAAAAAAAGGAATAATAGAAGAAAGAATATGATAACTTTTTTTGTCTGCTTGTTTTCTGTTTTGTTATTGAAGTTCAAAATGAAATAAAAATTGTTGAAGATAAAAAAAAAAAAAAAAGGAATAATAATAGGATGATGGGATATCTATCATAAGGCATAGGATTTAGATTTAACAGGACCCCACTTCCCAGCTCTCCCCCTTTAAATTTGTAATTTTAATCACTTTAAAATTTGAATTACAACATTTTTAGGACAGATACAGATATTTAGTGATTTAAAAACCCGATATTCCAAATCATCGGATGTTATATCCCAATATTTGGTATATCAGTTTAATTATGTTCTCATTTACATAGACTTCCCTGTTTATGCCCCTAAAGAAGTACAGAAAATAGTCCTTCCCAGTAGTATTTGTTTATTTTTCTTGTTTTTCGTTCAAAGGCACTTATCCCTTTCAGAATCAGCATTATTTTTAATGTTGGGATTCTTTTTAAATACTTTTTTATTGAAAGGAAATAGTGATTGAATCTGCTGGCTGCTTCTGTGGAACATCTGGAATTTTGTAGTTATTCCCTTCCATAGTATCCGACATGAGTGGTTCCAACTTTTAATGCTGAATTGTTGTGTTGCTGTGCTTGAGCCCACCAACGTGTGGTAAATTAGTTCTGTTTTCTTGCCACAGGCAGGTTGATTGTAGAAAAAACATTATTAATTTTAATGACAAATAACTAACTAGTGCTTCTTCTGTTTAATTTCAGTTTTAGAGAGGAATCCAGTTTCAATTGAAAAATCCAAATATTTCGTTTTTATTTATTTTCTTAACCATGAACACTGGAGATGCCTTTAGTGCCTGAAAGTTGCAAAAGCCTTTAAACACTTTCCTTTCTTCTTCCAGTTGTTTTGATGTACACCCAGTGAAGAGGAAACTTTTTTTGGTTTGATTTCAACAACATAAATTTAATGTAAATAAAAAATCAGGTTAACTTTCCTGCTAAAACATTGTAAATATGGAAAACTTTTCTTGGACTGTCAAAAAGTTTTGAGCTCCTTGGCTATAGCTGAACGCTTACTGTACCTGTCTCATTAAATATCAAAAGGGAGCTACTTTTTGTCTTTAGCAGCACAGAAATACTCCCGAAACTTGCATTTAATAGACTTCAATCGCAGCTCAAGCAATAAAACTCAAAAGCAGTTTAATAGTGAATGAATGATAAATAGTATTTGCTTGTGTGGCTACTGAATATCAAACAATATTTACAAAGTAAGGCTAAGCAAACCTTATCAGATTTTCTGGCCGCTACACAAACGGGATGTGTGATGATGACTGATAGTGATTCAGAGCTATCTCATGCAGCCCACGAAGTAATTGTGCCAACACTTGATAGCACGGTGATAGCAGAATAGCGTGTATCTGAACCATTGTAGAGATGTTTGGCTGTGATCAAGTGCTGAAATTCAGCACCAAATCAGAAGAGTCACTTAAAACCTCATTGAGAATGGCAGCGATTTTCTTCTGTCTGAGCCTTCTCATGAGGAATTCAGCCTTGAAGCTCATGTCAATGTCAATGGTTAGTTAATGAAGCTTAACACAAGTATTACACAAGTATCACAGCCCCCCTTAAGTAAGATTCTGCTAATTCCCACTATTTGTTTAAATAATCATTCTGGAACGGGGTATGGCTGGCAGAAAATATCTGTCCACGGGAATCTTAAAATCATCTTTTATAGAAAAGCAGAGTGCAACAAAAGCTGAGCCTCTTCATTGCTTCCTTTCCTTGGGGTCCAAGGACTGCACAGTCTTCTGAGCACACTGATGAAGGCAGCCTGTGGGAGATTTTGAATTTGTGACTTTTCAAGGGCAATCACTTTCATCCTTCTGAGTCCTTACAAGAACCTAACTTGACGATCAACAGTACAGCTCTCACAGCACTGTTGTCACAGAAGGCAAGAATAATGCAAATACATCCATACCCACCAATTCTTCTCTTCAGAGTCACGCCGTGGGTGGTGAGAACTGCTATCAAGCAACCACAGGCTTCCAGCGATGCTTAACCTTCAAGCTGGAGGACCTTGGTTATGTAAATTTTACTGCATGTCTGTCACATCCATCATCACGAGAAAGATGAGATTCCACAAACTGCACAGATCACTGATCTGAGCTTCAACGGACACAAATCAAAATGCTGAAAGAGAATAGTTCTCCGTTTCCCTGACTCGGATTAGGCCTGCTGTGAGACCATAAACTTGTTTTTTGGTTGGTTTTTTTTGGTAGAGATCTTCATTGAATTTTTCTTTTCTTCTGGGACTAGACTTCAACCGTGTCTGGAAAACTGCCTATGATAGAAGTCATGAGAATATAATCATTTATATAATAATTTTTTATTACTTTTGATTTTTACTTTTTTTGTCATTTCTTTTGTGAGTCCAGTTTAGTTTCAGCTATTTTCCAGAGTGGGTTTGTTCATTTCGCTTTGGTTTTAGAGGTCTAACTGGAGATTTATGCTTCAGTATGAAATGTATGCTGTAGCTACATCGTAACCACAAACGCCTCTCAAACCCCGTCCAAGTCCAGGCCTCGAGGGCCGGTGTCCTGCAGGATTTAGATGCTAATTCAAATGGCTAGATTACCTCCTCAACATGTCTTGGAAGTTCTCCAGAGGCTTGGTAAGGAACAAATCATTGGATTCAGGTGTGTTGACCCAGGGTGACATCTAGCCCTTCAGGCCTGGACTTCCCACCCCTGCCCGATGCCATAACCTACAGCCTAACCTGACGTTCTCCTGTCTAGAAATGTAACCACACGTCAGGTCGACGCAGACCAGAACTATTGCGATTGGCCTCTTCGTCAATTCCTCCTGTGCAAAATCTCATGATAATAAGAAATACCCAGCCAATATTTATAAAGGATATTCTGATCATTGCAGTGGATGCATCAAGACACATTGGCAAACCAAACCAAGTGTTTTCAGGTATTTATTTTTGTTTGTGTTTGTAGTTTTACCTTTTATACCAGCGGTCCCCGGGCCACGGACCGATACCAGTCTGTGAATTGTTTGGTACCAGGCTGCGAGAGTTGAGGCTCGGGTGTGAAATATTGGTATATTGAAATACTGGTTTTATTTTGTTGTATTTATCTGTGGCACCTTAAAGGCCGGTCCGTGAAAGTATCGTCGGACATAATCCGGTCTGTGGCGCAAAAAATCTATCCCCATGATTTGAAATCAAACAATAAAGATGTGATTGAACTGCAAACTTTTAGCTTTAAGATGTTTAACAAAAGTATTTCATTAACTGCTGAGGAATTGTATAGATTTTTATAGCAAGTGCCCCATTTTTAGATGCTCAATAGTAACATAATTTTATATATAAGGATTATTTTTAATACTTGAAAATCTTCAGCTGTCAATGGACTGCCTGCACTCTAGACTCCATAGACATTAACAAAGAGAAACTCTGCTAGGCCTTTACTGCAGCCACCAGCAGGCGTTGCTTGTTTAAAAGTCTCTCTGCCTTCAGTGTTGTCTTCAGTAACTGAAAGCATGCTCTGTTGGGTTGACAAGAGGTGACTGACCTGGTGTTTGAAGAATTTCCCTTTCCATTGCTTTGAAAAATGTTATTTCAGTATGCTTTAGGTCATTATCCGTTGGCACTGTGAAGCTCCGTCCCGTCAGTTTTGCAGCGTTAACTTAATCTGAGCAGAGCATTTGCAGTTTTGGGAAGCTGACCGTTTGCCATCTCTCTATATGTCTTAGTTGGTTTTTCAATCTAATGATGCCCTCCTTCACTTCCATCGTCATATCTTTGTGAACAGTGAACAGCTACTAAATGCAACTTCAACACTTGGAATCAAGTTCAGGTTTTTTGGAAAGAACGAGTCTCATCCAGCCATAACGCTGCTTGTCAGTTAATTCTCCAATTACTTCTGAGCCTCTGAAAATGAGGGACTTTGTATAAAAATGGCTTTAATTACTGAACAGTTAATGCAATACTTTTGCTAAACCCTTTGAAATAAAGGTGGAATTTGCACTTCAATCACATTCATTGTTTGATTTTAAATCCATGGGGGAGATGTAGCGGGACAAAATGAGAAGACAAAATTGCCTCATTGTCAACAGACCTGACTGTATGATTAAAATATAAACTGATACTGCAGAAATTTTTTGGTCATTAAAGTAGAAGTGATGTAAGAAGAATAAGAGGAGTCTACATGTGACTTTGTATTCTGTTACCAGCAGCTGTCAGTTTCTGAACCAGCTGACAGTTTTTGGTGTTGTCTGCTATCGACACATTTGGGGCAATACTCAGTAAGCATTTAGGCTCAGCCGTCAGCGTTGACACAAAATACAAAAAATCGACCAAAACACACCAAAAACTCTGTTTTTCTCGCTTGCAGCAGCTTCTGGTTTCCTCAACTTTCAGCTGACAGTTTTCTAAATATTTCTCAGTGAGGAGTCGTCTATATGAGCGGTCCCCAACCCCGGGCCTCGGACCGGTACCGGTCCGTGAGTCGTTTGGTACCGGGCCGCGAGAGTTGAGGCTCAGGTGTGAAATGTATGGATTTCAGGGTTTTTATCGGTTTTCAGCGTTATTTTGTTATCGTTTTTATCATTAACTCGGTTTTCCTGGGTCTT
Organism: Perissodus microlepis; assembly: GCF_051167445.1. Lineage (NCBI taxonomy): Eukaryota > Metazoa > Chordata > Actinopteri > Cichliformes > Cichlidae > Perissodus > Perissodus microlepis. The sequence continues at coordinate 28,252,936 of NC_140470.1, read as the reverse complement.
TTCATGTGTGTTATGAATAAATCTTCTTTTTTTCAATACCAGTACTAGTTTTATTTTGTTGTATTTATCCGCGACACCTTAAAGGCCGGTCCGTGGCGCAAAAAAGGTTGGGGACCGCTGGTCTATATGATTGGAGAATTAGCAATTTTATGGCCATTGGTTGTAGTAATTCAGTTTGAGAGTGAATGCTCTTCCTGTTCTGTATTTCATACAAATTGGTTACCTTTTCCATTTAAATTAAGTGAAAATCGGAGCTGCATAAAATACTTTGTCGTTACAGTTGGGAACAAAGGTGCACACTATGGATTTTAAAATAAACATTGAGGTGAAGCCGCTCGAGATTTTATCAGGTTTCCATAAACCATAGCGATGATTTGATGCTTCTTAATGAAGTAATGCACTGAGAGTTGCAGTTGGCTATTTTTACATTTTTATGGAAATGGATTTGTACCTTTTGACTTTTTATCTAAAAGACATGTTTTTCTGCTAATGGAGTTGTTCATCGTTTGTACTGATGACTCAGCTGGGAGAATCGTGCATCATTGTCTGTGCAGAACACGGCAGGGTGTTTGTACCTGCTGTAACCCCTGGCATCTTGAATTACTCCTCCCACCTGTCAGAATAATTGTAGATGCATAAGACATAACAAATCCGAGCAGTAATGAGCCCAAATGGTCATTTGAGGTGATTAAGAGATATTATAAAGGAGTTAAGAAACACTGCTTGATGTGTTCTGCTTTGGGGAAAAGCTCTGATAGCATCTTCAACTCTATTGGATTGTTTTTGCTTTTTCAGCGTTGTTTATGAGAACTTGACAGTTGCATTACCCCGTGAAGTTTGATGAAGTAAGCACTTAGCATTAATTAAAAAGAAAGATACCAAAATCAGCTGACTCATGTGTGAGCTTATCGGTGCCCCAGTAAAGGACGGAGCAGCCCTCCAAGCACAGATGTGGAAACATGCATTTCTGTAGTATTTCAAGCTTTAAGTTATGGACAGAGCTGTAAACAAACTTGACAGGCGTTCTGCTCCTGCTCGGCAGAACTCTGATGTGAAGTCAGGTTGTAAGGATGAGGTTAAAAAGCAGCCCCAGAATGATATGAGATGTTGACAGCAGGTTGTGAAACTTTCGACCATGGCCTTCCTTTTAATCACATCTGTAGCATCACATAAGTCGAGCCCGCTGCTCACTCAGTTCAGTAGGAAATTAATGGAGCTCTGGTGATATACCGTTTAAGTTTCTTGTGGCATGAACGCATAAAGAGAGCGGATACACCGGGGTCGAAGAGGTTGCGTATAAACGACCCAGGGCGTGCAAAAGGGGAACTCGGGGGAGATTTACTTGCACAGCAACAATGAAACCCACAGCAAGACTGACAAGTCTGTAAATCCTAAGCACACTCTCATCACTCACTATACTGATGTGAAAAAATATAGTTGAAAGTAGCATCTCTGACTGTTGCTGTAAGAGTTTACGGCACTTGAATCTATTTGGGATGGAAACAGTTTAATATAGAAATGTATAAGTGAGGAATGATTTCAGAACTGTTTGCAGCTCAAAGGGTGTCGAGTTCAAACACCAAGTTTGGTGTGAGTAAATAAAAAATTGGTTATCTTGAGATATTATCTCACTTCCTGTTTGTCTGCTTCATGTGATAATATCTCTACAGGACTGAGCTGCTGCGGTGAATAAACAGCCGATTTTAGGAGCAGACTTTTTATTTATGCCCTTTTTTTTTTATTCATAGAGACAAAGATTCTTTATGAATAATTTAAAAAAGGAACTGTTTTAAGTGTCTCAACTCTTCATGAAACTATCTTTGAACATTTAGACATCATATCTGTGCCCATTATCAGTGACTGTCATCCTATGTGCTCACATCAGTCACCCTGAATACTGATGTGTCCCCAACAGATTCCATATCTTGTGGCCACAATTTTGTTATCACGTCGCCATGCATCGCTAACTCGAGACCACACAATAATATGTTACCGGGATGGTTTCCACTGAGAATGATAATGTGAAAGATTTACTTTTAAAGTACTTAATTACACTTGAGAATATTTCTGCACACCATTTAAAGGCTATAGTTTCAGTTTGCAATCATGCTGCACATGAGATTTTATGATGTTCATGCCACAAAATTAGACTTTATACCTTCTGTTATTTATTTAAATTATACTTGTATGTCTCAAAAAAAACTTTCATTCATTCATTGATCCACGTCAAGCCCCTTCCTGAGCCTGGTTCTGACTCAGGTTTGTTTTATGGTTGAGTTTTTCCTCCTCGTGTCACAAGAACGTGGTCAATCATCTGATTGTTGGGGTTTCATCTCTAATATTATCCGGTCTTTAGCTTACAAAGTACAATATAAAGCACTTTAAGGTGACAGGTGTTGTGATTTGAAGCAATATAAATCAAATCGAATTGAACTCATTCATTCATGACTTCAAGCTCTTGAAAATCGGAAACCCAGTATCTCATATTATTATAATATTCTATTTCAAGTTTGAGTAAGTTATTGTTCAGTGCACATAACCATACAATCATGGGGAAGACTGCTGACTCTGCAGTTGTCCAAATGAAGATCATCAACACTTTCCCAAGGAGGGTGATACACAGATATTAATTGCTGAAAAGGCTGGCTGCCTGCAGCATTCCTTACCAAAGCATATTTATGGAAAGTTGGTTAGAAGTCCATTTAGAACTCTAGGAAGCGTCACACGGAGTGGACTGAGGCCGGTGTGACTTCATCACAAGCCACCACATCAGGACCGGAGCAACAGCTGTCACATTGCTAATGTTAATTCCTAATATCGAGCTAGTGCTGAACTAGAGGCAACATCAGAAGTGTGTAATCTGGGCTAAAAGGAAAAAGAGCTGAACTCTTGCTCAGTGGTCGGAAGTCCCTTTTACAGATGAAAGTAAATTTTGCATTTCATTTGTAAATCAAAGTCGTAGTCTCTGGAGGAAACATGGCAAGGAACAGATAGGTGTTTGAAGTCCCGTGTGAACTTTCTGCAGTTGGTAATGACTTGGTGTGGCTCATTTGCTGGTGCTTTTGGTGACTGGGCAACTTTATTTGGTCAAAGTCAATGAAGCCAGGATCACTTCCCAGCACTGCTGAGGAGTTTTGTGGAAATACCAATTTCCTTTTCCAGCAGCACTTAAAACCTGCCTGTGGTGCCAAAACTACTACCAGATGGTTTGCTGACCGTGCTACTACCGTGACCGACCACCCAACTAACCTGCACTGAAACCCAAAGAGAATCTGTGGGACCGCTATCAAAGCAAACCCTCAATACATTAGCAGGTGTAGCAAGCTGATCGCCTTCAAACCACATTGATGCTTTGGTGCAGCAAGAACTAAAGCAGTTCCAACCAAGGACTATAACCTCACAGAAGTCGGACTCACTTTTGATTGATCATAGAAAATACTCCATGAGCCATCATCATGAAAACACTTGAGATATTTCACTTTACATGTACTGAAAATAAAATATTTGAAAATTTTTCATTTTGAATAAAAAGGATGAAAACAAATGGACTTTTTCTTGACACTACTTGTGGCCTGATTTAAAGTTAGAAAATTGTATCTCAAACCTTTTTTAGGTATATGTAAAACAAAGAAACAGACTTGCAATCCCTTTTGCTCTAGGTACAGATCATTGTCTGATGTGGTTTAGATGTGCAGCAATCTAATCGTTTTAATTAAAAAGCAAATGATGTTTTGTGAACTCAGGCTCTATAGATTTGTAACCTGTAGAAAAACAACAGCTCACTTAAGCACTGAGAAAGATACAAAATCCTTCAAAAAGCAGTTAATGAAAAACCAACGATTTCTGAATGAATTTGAAAGCTGCAGTTGGTGCCTGAGCTTGACAAGAAGCAATCAAACGGCAGCTGGAATTAAGAATTGGCCGAGTATCTTAAGAGTAGTCTGGAGTCAGGCTCAGTTTGTATTATGTTTACCCAGCTGCAGTTTTTGCCGGCTCTACGGCTGCACTTAATGGTTTATTACATTGGATGGCAGTTGTGAGTAATGAATTGTACCTTGTTTCTTGCAGCTTAGATAAACTGCTGGATTCGGGCTTGTATACTGGAGAGATAACAGAGCTGTCGGGAGGCCCGGGAAGTGGCAAATCTCAGGTGAACATTTCCTACCTTACCTCTCCGTCACTGATAATTTCAGCCTCATAAATTCACTCCTTTTTAGAATTCCCCGTTCTCCCGTAGAATAAGAAAATGCACCTTCCAGAGTCACTGTTTAACCGAAACAAATTGTTCATGTTAACTTTAACTATCCCCGACATGCTTCCCTTCGCTTGTAGGTGTGCTTCGGTGTTGCAGTGCACATTTCTTACCAGCTGAAACAGAGTGTGATCTATATCGATACGACAGGAGGGCTGGCTGCCAGCCGCTTGCTTCAGATGCTGCAGGCTGAAACCAGCAACACAGAAGAGCAGGTGAATTACCTGAAGCTGCATTGAAAGTTTTGGGTTATTTGAAGGAAAATAAAAACAAGCAACTTCTGCTTTACAGATGGAAGCTCTTCAGAGGATCCACGTCTTCCGTTTATTTGACGTTTACGCTCTGCTCGACTGTCTGTACAGTCTTCGCAGTGGTGGGCTTCAGCAGGTTTGTTGACGATTGGTTTTTTTTATTTCGCTTAAAATACATCAGCAGTCCTGTAGCTGGGGAATCTTTGTAGAAAGACGAATCAAATTTCAGCAATCTAATTTTGTCACATTTTGTATTAGGCGTCTGTTGGCGGCGGCTCTGTCAAGGCGGTGATTGTGGACTCTGTGTCAGCTGTTATCTCGCCTCTACTGGGAGGCAAACAGAATGAAGGTGATATCTCTCTCTGCTGGTCCATCATAGTCAATCATACCTGAGGCTGTTTTTACACCTTCAGCCATAAAACTGAAAATAAATGTCACAACAGGGTTTAAACACATCTGTGGAAGCATGACAGCCAGTCATAAGAAAGTGGCAAAATAACACACTAATATTTGTGCTGTCACATTAAACCACAAACCATTACAGTTTAAGCATGAGCTCGAACCTCTGCTGTCAGTTATAAATAGAGCTGTTTTCATTAAATATGTAATTGCTTAAACTCGAGTCTGGCCTCTTGGGACTCAAAATAATTGAAATTCGTAATCCAAGTGAACTTCATTCAATTTGTAATGTTTGTAGAAAGCTCCAAAACTGTCATCTAATTAAACAGACAGTCAGTGCACCAAAATTCAAAGGTTCTTATCTAAAATAAACCTGTAAAAAGACATAACAATGCAAGCTATTAGAACTCTGCAATCTCTGCTGGTCTGTGTAGTGCAGCTCCTGATTGCTGAATAACTCGATTCAAAGAGAAAACCAAAACCAGAAGAAGAAAATCCAAAAAATGAAACCAAACTATCGGATAACATCGCAACACATGAAGACAATAACATTTCTCTTACCTGGAAACCTTTCGGCCTCATTTTCAACTCCACATTTTTATTCCTGGAATCCTCTGTAGTACCGTATTTTTCATACATAAGGCGCACCGGATTATAAGGCGCATTAAGCGAAACAAAACAGTCAAATAAGTCCAACTTTACTCAACTCATTCTTCTTGCTTCCTCCACTTCCGTACCATTGATTCATTAATGCTGAATTCTCTCGCAGCTGCTCTATTCCCATGTTGTTGCAGTATATTAATGACTAACCTCGTATTGTTGATGGATTATCTCAGTTGTTCTCCTGACTGAAGTTTGGCCCGTTTATAGCATCCTGCCATGCGATTGCATTTGTCCATAACCATCGGGAGCCCTCACGTTAACTTTTAGCGAGTGGAAAAAAGTTAGTGTTCATCCTCCAACTTCACTGTGTTTATGTTATGCTAACATAGCTGTGTTGCTAGCGATCAAGTAGTACATCATTATATATCAGCTAGTCCAACTTCAGTAACCCTACAAACGTCACTGCTGTTTAGTTTTCTGTTTTCATTTATGTTGGAAGTGGTAGCAGAGCTGTACTTTTTAATTTTTTCAGAAATCTCTCAGTCAGAACATGCTATATCATGTTTAGGTGGAAACTAGCGAGCTAACTTCCTGCTAACTTCTAACTCTGTTAAATTTATAAATTCTGTTTTCATGGATGCCTGGATGTTAAACTTAATTGTTACACCTGGTAAAGCAGCAACACTGATTATTTTATTAAAGATGAAAGAATTTAGACAGTTTTTAACTCTCAGTGATGCTGCAGTGTTCGTTTGACTTTGGAACCTGAAGCAGACGGAGTTTAGGACCCAGATTACTCTGGGAGGCTCCTGACTATGGTAGCTGTAATGCTCTGACAATCCATCAAGCAGTGCGGCTTTGTAGCTTACCAAAGTCGTACTAAAACATTTTTTGACAGATTTTTGAGTGCCGTGTACCACATAAAATCGGTTCAAAGTCAGTAAGTACAACCAGAATTCATACATAAGATGCACCGGATTATAAGGCGCACTGTCGATTTTTGAGAAAATTAAAGGATTTTAAGTGCGCCTTATAGTCTGAAAAATATGGTACGTTTACATGTATTTAGCTCCTCTTCCTTTAAGGCCACCTTCCTTTAAACCAGGGTTGTCAAACTCAGTTTTAGCTGCAGGTACTACGTGTACAGAAGTATTTGGCTAAATCTCTTACCTCTGAATTCAGGTGTTTTCAGTGACAGGTGTATTAAATCAAGCACTTAGCCATGCAGTCTGTCTTTACACATATTTGTGAAAGGATGGGCTGTTCGAAAGAGCTCACTGAATTTGAGCACGGTATGGTAATAAGATGCCACTGCGTGAGATTTCTTACATCTACACTTCCTGTAGGTATGAGGTGTAGGTGGTATTGTTCATTTATCCTTATAGTTTATGTAGTTCAGTGATGTGTTAATGGATTAAAAGAGTAAACAAATCATTGATTTTAAGTTTGCATGCATATAAAAAATAAAAATGAAAAAGTTGCATAACCATGATTCTGTTCAATCAAGAACAACTACTGACAGTAGGAGGTGTTTGTTTAGCTTACTTTTGGGAATGTTAATAAACCTACAGCCTGCAGTTTTCCAGAAACTACATTGATTGATAGGCCACATTAAAATTAGCAATGGACTGGATTTGGTCCACAGACCTTGAGTTTAACACATGTGCTTCAGGCAAACAACAGTGAGAGAGGAGTGTTTGTGAGGAAGCCATATTAAAGTTATCCACACTCGCTCACGTCATCCAGAGCTGAGAGTAGAAAACTGCTGGAAACAGTCTTCAGAGCAGGTTGAAGCTCGAGATCATTTAAATACTGCGTTTAAATATGAGCATCCAGCAGAAAATAAGAAAAGCATAATAGGTCCTCTTTATAGATGAAGCAAATGCACTCCTTTCAGTAAATAAGGACGTCTTTGGTTTTTACAGCCCACCATCTGTGTAATTCATTGAATGTTTCCTATGCACTCCTTAGAAAAGGAGTCAGCCCTTTACTGCTGGATTATAATTCCAAATGTAATTTGTGAGCTCGGGCACACTGCTGCTGTGCTCAACTAATTACAGTTATGAACAGCACAGTGGAAAATTTGTATCCAGTAATTTGGGTTTGGTACACAGTAGAGTTCATATTACTTCTGAAGAAAAAGGTAACATTTTTAAGGTTTTAATTAAGGAATATTCAAAGCACAGAATAATGTTTGGATTGTTATGGTTATGAATTTGGTAAGATATTAAACATGGAACAGATCACAAGATGATAAATTTAAAAGCACAAACAGTCAGGAAGCAACTGAAAAACATTAAAAACGCATTTTAAAAAATAGAGGAAGGTGAAAATCTCAACGTATGTTGATATGATCCGTGTGACTTTTATACTCGCTACAATTAAAGAGTGTTCCTTATATTTCATGCACCATTTCAGCCTTAAAATGACTGAAAATGAGTGCACCATCTGTAGTTACTTTCTGCCACATGATTACCACCACCACATGCTTTTGTCGTTTTATTTTGTCAGCTGCGACCAAGCTTATTTGGTAGTGCCATACCAAGACAACAGCCATCGGTTAGCCTGCTAATATGTGTAATTTAGCTCCAAATGTAAAGGTTAGCTTGCTACTTTTGCAGATTTTTATTAGGAAACTTTGGAACAACAAGCTTTTACAGTTCGATGCACTGGTGAAATACAAATGTCTGTACCTAAAGTGACAGATCCGTCATGGGCATCGCTACAAGCTTCAACAAGCAACCGCAGCGTTTTTAAGTCAACTCCAGCAATTTTTAGGAATGTAAATTTCGCTGTAATAAATTTAGCTTGAGCTGCTACTGTTGAATTGCTTTGAAAGTTCCTGTGACAGAGCCTGAGAGTATTCTGTACATGAACTAACCTCTCTACAACTTCCTTTGCCTCCAGGCATGTCCTTGATGATACAAGTGGCAGGAGCTCTTAAGACGATGGCAAAGGACTTCAACGTTGCTGCTTTGGTACGGATGACTCAGTCTTTGATGTGTGCTGCTCTAAATGCAAGATGCACTTCCAGTGTCAATCTAAAGTCTACACAAACTACTTCCTCTTGTTATTCTTTCTGAGAAAACTAAACATTTTACTGCTTTTTTGGGTTAATAAAGATGATTATAATAATTCAAAAAAATAGTTTTAAAGTAAAATCAACCCTGTTTAGTGAACTGCAGGTTTTAATTATGTTTAAAAAAGGAGGATGCACATTTAAAAAGCATGCACCAAAGAAAACTGATCTTCACCTCAAGTGATGAAGTTATTTGAAGAGAGATAAAGATAATTTGGTAGCCTGATGATGTCCCATTTCAATAAAAGTGGGACGATCTGCTTGTCCCACTTATATTTTCCGTCTTCTAAAGCTTGTGTTACGCGTGGGAAGCTGTACCAAAGCATGGTGCGATAATCTCTTGAGAGTGAGGGAAGAAACTAACACGATGGTGTCTGGGCCCACAGGTAACAAACCATGTAACGAGAAGTGGCAGCGGGGAAGTGCAGCCCGGCCTCGGCGTTTCGTGGAGTCACATCCCGAGAACCAGGATCCTGCTGGAGCGAGTAGACAAGGCGGCGGCTGTCAGCCGGCCCAGTCTGCGCTCTGCAAAGCTGATCAAGTCTTCCAGACAGGTACAAGCAGCAGCATTAACTTGCAGAGCAACCAGCTCAGTGTTGATTCTGTCGAGGGGTTTCGTTGTTGTCAAAACATCTTGTTAAAATGGAGACTTTGAAGTCGTGTTTGCCCTTTTAAAAACCGGTCTGGTTTGATAAAGATATGTTTTATTCCTCAGCCGAGACATGAGCCAAGGCGAGGAACGTTTTCCGTTTGTTTGTCTTCGAGATTAAAAACACTACCAGATCAGATTTGAGTAAAATTTCTGGAGAAGCGTGGGCAAAGGAGAAACCTATTAGTGGGGATAAGGATCACTTACATTTATGCTTAGCTTCTACACTCCTCCTGTATTTAAACTGGGAAGGCTATTCCAGTAACGTAATGTTGCTTTATCCATTCCAAAACCAGTTTTGATGTTTGTTTGGGGTCATTGTGTTGATCCCAATTCTACATAAAGTTTCATCTGTCTAGCTGCTGATTTGAGGTGCTGTTGAAGAATTTGGAGGTAGTTTTCCTTCATTATTCCATCCACTGCAATGTGCGAGTAGCACTGGCAGCAAAACAGGGCATGATGCTACCACCACCAAGCAAAGATTCAAAATAAATTCAGTCTTGTGCCCAATTCTTGTTTTTAAGTAAACAACGATTTCTTAAGTTCATCCACCATGAGAAATGAGTTGGTCTGTTATGGAAGCCATGACAGGTCAACTGGTTTTTCAGACTTTTTGGATGTTCACTTAGTTTATCCCTTTTTTTTCCCAGCACCATGAGGTCACCTTTGGTCTTCTTCAGTGGGATTTTCACTGTAATTTTCAGACACAGGCCTGTGTTTGTTAGTAAATGCAGATTATTTCTGAAACTGCACTAAAACATGTCTCAGTGGGGATTACTTTCATTTCACAACTGAATTTGTTTTGATAGCATCTTAGTTTGAACGTATCCTCTCGGGTTTAATAACGATCACTGATATTCCTTTGACATCAAAGATCTTATAAAACCAACATTTTTATTAAAAATAATGGGAGGAAATTCACTCTGCATTTTCTGCTCCGGAGTTATAAAAGACGGTTGTCAGCGGAAACAAAGCAGCTTCAGAATGAACCGAGCCAGTGAATATTTAATATTGTGGCAGCGTTGTGTTTAACTAGGTCTAAATCAACTGTCATGTGCTCTGTTTCTTAGCCTTGTCACATCAAAGAGGAATTTGACTTGCAGTGGTGGAGTCGCTCAGAAAAAGGGTCCTCGGGAAAGAGGAAACTGGATGAGACGGATTCCTGATGAGAGCAGCCGTAATCCTCTGCATAAATGTCACACCAAAGGTACACGCATGTTTCTGGGTCGAATTTGGGAGAAAATGTCTTTTTGAAGTACTCTGCTAGCATTCAAGCGATAACTAAACTTTATTCCAATTAAAAACAGTCGCCACAGTTATTAGCTTCAAAATTGACCTATTTAGATACTGCCGGCGTCATGCTCTGTCAGTCATCTGCTGCAGCTTTGGCATACTGGCCTGAGATTTTATTCTTACCTGGTGGAACAGCGGGAGGAATATAAAGGCTTTTCTCGTGTTTCTTTCAGGCATAGCTGGGTAGGCTCATGCGATTTCTTCTCAGAGTGTGAATACGTTCGAACATTTAATTAAAGCCACCTCATAGCCTGAAGTATCCCACGGATGAAAAAGGCAAATCTGAATTATCCCTGAAAGCCATTCTGATGCAGCAGGCTGAAGGGAAAAAACCTCTCAGCATTTCACTGGATCATACAAGGAGTCTCACGATTGAGAAAGGGAAATGTATTTGGTTTAGCTGGAGCAACGCCTTTTTAAAACAAATTCTCTCCATATGGTTTTGGGGAAATCTGGCACAAGCAGAGCTCTCCGGAGATTCGCGCATGTTCATAACTTGTAGCTTCGGAGGCCAGCATTTATGCCATTTGAGATTCATCTCTGTGACACCACAGTTTTTATTGCAAGTGGCTCCAATGCAAATCAGTGCGACGCTCCAAACACAAACTGATGAAAATGAGACACGCTAGAATGATGTTACAGGGACATTTTTATTGTCTTTGTCAGGTTTGTTTATTCCTAATGGCAGACAGATTTGTTTGTTTTCAGTGCAGGAGCTGAGCTTTAATATCAGAGTGTTCTTCAGGCAGTCGAAAGTATTGCTCGATGCTTATTTAAAAAAAAACTGGTTCATATCCTAGACTTGTGTGTAAAATCAGTGTCAAACTGTACGTTACTCATGATTTAGAGGCTATATTCTACATTGTTACAAAATATTCTACACCTCATATAATCATAGACTAATCTAGCACTCTACCTCCAATCTAAATGTGTACTGTGTGTTGCATCTGTTGGTCCGCATGAGCAGAATGCAGAAAGGTTCAAAAAGAATAAATTAAAATGACCTGAGAGCAGCGGCATTTGAAAACATAGACAGTCCCTGGTGTCACGGTAACATCCCCAAACTTAGAGCTGCCCTCTGAACAAATAACCGGCAGTTCATGGCTGGGTGAATGCAGTGTATAAAATGTAGTTTCCTCTTCTTTTATTAACAGGGAGCTACGACACGCCTCTTGCGGATACATTCCCAGATCCAGCTGGGGGTCACTTTCTGAGCCTGGCTCTGTTCTTCGGGTTCGGCCAGAGTGTGCGTGGCGGAGGCTGCATCGTAATCTGGCACGAGGTCCCCGTCGTACGCCACGAAGTATCGCCTCAGCTTGTTAAAGTCCTGCACAGAGTCGGGCAGGAAAAGCTTCACGCCGCTGAAGATGTCCAGCAGCGTCTACGGGGAAAACAGTGAGGTCAGCAGAACAGACACCCTGCAGCAATACTTTCCCTACATTCAGGGGAGCAAAGTGCTCTGCTTTTCTGCACCGTTCAGGCTGTGTAATATTACCAAGTCACTGATGGAAATGATGAAGAAAAAGACTATTTGATATAAGGACATAAAAAGGCTTTGTAGAGATCAGTCTGTGATTAATATCAGTCAGTAAACCTTAACAGAATCTCTTCACGTCCAAAGATGCATTTACAAACTCTGAATTTGTTGTCGTCACACGTGCAGTCTCACAGGGGACACCTGCATTAAAGGATGCACACCCAGGCCTTGTTGAAATATAAACTATTGTGGCAGTAATTAAGGAACAATAAACAGCCAGTTTCCTTTTCACCTGCTTTGAGTAGCTGATCAGCAGAGCTTGTGATTGCTTGAGATAGTGGAATGGTGTTAGTGAGGTGGCCACATTTCACAGAGTGAAGACAAACTCTGTAAAGGTCAGACCAGGATGTGAATAAACATTCAAGTTGGGTCTAACAATCACAGCGGCTGCTCGGCCAATACTCAGCACCAACCGGCCTGTTGACCTGGTTCAGTTAATGACCTCTTATACGCAACATTGTACATGTAAACGTTTCTTCAGAAATTGGGAATTATTGGCATAATTTTAGCTTCAAAAACAGTCGATAAGCCGGTTAAACGTTCCCCTGCCCGTTCCTGTTTCTTTCCTTTGACAGCAGTTACCAGAGTTGCAAATATAAAGAGCCACTAAACCGCCATTTTGGAATATTTGTATCTTTAACACTGTACTGAAAACGAGAAAAAAAGTTTTAAAACTGCCAAGATTTTATTAGTCAGCTGGCCTCTGAGTATTGTAATCTATAACCTGTCAAAGCCATAAACAATGCACTGACACATTAATTTTAGAACACAGGATTACAGCTTTTAACAAACAGTTACTTTGTTTTATGATTGTCAGACCTTAAAAGAAACTTAAAGATGGATTTTGTTTAATAATCCTAAATAACATTTGTTTGTGTCCACAGAACACATTTAAACACACGTTGTGTTACTAACCTTGTCATTCCTTGGCTCCAGTTTTTGTGAGGTAGCTTTTGCTTTAGTTTGTCCGTTGCTGTGGACACTCTCACTCTTCTTCACCTGATAAGAAACAGTCTAACGTTAGGTCATCACTGCAGCTTTGGGTTTGTGCAATTGTAACGATGAAACTTTACATCTCATGTGCTACATTAAAGAACAGAACATTACCTTCTTAGCACTGGGTGCGTCTGAGCTGGGAGTGCGAGGCTGGGATTTCACCGCCTTGGCTTTGGGTGGAGTGCTGCTGCCTGCAGAGTGCATGTTATTGATTACACTTATAACAAAGCAGCATTTGCAGCACTGGGGTCACTTTAAAGTGTCCACAAATTTATTTCTGCATTATATTAACTTGAATTATGAACCAATGTCTAGAATAAAGGACATGCATATGAACATATCTGTGTGAGCCTGCTTCTTTAAGTAGAGACATTAAAGGTGAACAGAGGTACTTTACCATTAGATATCACTATTAAATTACTGCAGTTGATTAGTTACGATAAGAAATATTATTTCCTGTATTAGAAGTTTCTGAAATGTTGTGTTTAGTTGCGTAAACTAAGTTTAAAGCATCATGCAAATATTTCTAAATAAAGTTTTGCACGATGCGAGCAAACCTGCAGAATCTAGGCAGGAGTGTTTGGTTTATGTAAGTGTTAATGAAGTAAAGAGTTCAATACATGTTTATGTGTAAAATTCTATTATCATTGGTGGAAAACAATTTACTGGTTGAAAAAAAGTATTGCTCTAATAAATGTCCACTAACCTGCAGATAAATCTTAAAATCTCACATATGCATTTATGGAATTTTCTTAAATAAACATCTGCATGATGGAGACTACTTTTTCTTTATGTGGGTGTTTCCAGGAAGGGCAGAGACGTCTGCAAGTTGAAAGCGATTCATTTGAAATCTCAGGGTCCCTCATCAGTCTCAGGCCAGACTGTCAACAAGCTCAGTGCATATTCTGCACATTTGTGTTCAGACACAGTCAAAGCATCACCTCGATTATAACTGGAGGGTTTTAATTATTGTGTGTGCAAAGATGCTAAACTTTAACCCAGTTACAATGAAACAACGAGGCCTCAAACATTTTAACAATACCTATTCTGCCTCAAATACAAGGTTATGAATTTACTGATTATGTAAACAAAGCTGTATCAATATCATTGGTGGCATTTTAAAGGGAAGTTTCCAAAAATTAAAAACAAGAGTCTTTAACCACAAATAAATTGTGGTCATTTGAATCTTCACTTTTTAAAGTATTAAGTGTAACTCAAACCTAATCTTGGGTAAATCTGGACACACAACAACAATGTAATTTCCCTTTATGTACGTGACTTGTGAACTTACTCGTCTTCTTGGGCGGAGCGCCTTTGTTGGAGGAGGACGATGGCGAGCTTCCTCCGCTGTCTCCCCCCGATGAGCCCTTGTCATCGTTGGATGTAGACGGACCTGCTGTCACTTTGAAGTCGCAGTTCTCCTTCGATATGCGGTACAGCTCCTGTGCAGAGTGATGAAATGACAACATGGGCTTCGGCCAAGAGATGTAATGTTCTGTGTCAGTGGAGATTGAAGACCCATGCTGGATTCAAATAATTAAGCCCAGGCATGTTTTACTGCCTCGGCCAATATTTCAACTCATCCGTCAATACTCGCGGGAAGACTGCAAATTTGCTCCTCCTCCCCGCTGTTTCAATCATACTTCATGCTGTCCCCCTGGGTGCTTTGTTTAACAGTGGGATTAATTATTTCATTCCTCCCGTCACCTGTATCACTACACATCCTCCCATTTTACAATAGAAAGCAATTAGCAACAAGCATCCCTAGAAGATACGCCTCAGTTTTAAATGAATGGCTGATTTCTAAAACGTCTTTTGTGCCGTCTCAATAAAACTTCATCACTGAGCAGCGGCTAATTGTTTCTCAAGCACTACAAATCAAAAACGCTGATATCCTACTTTAAGCTGGTGCAAGTTGGTGGCGCTCTTCCAGTCCTTGTCATCGCGGATTCTCGTCATGCGGGGGAAGCGGATGGAGATGCCATCAGCGGTGTGCATTTCCGATTTGGAAAACTCTGCGCCTGTGATCTCCCACACAGGTGCTTTCTGTAGCACAGGAAACACATAATCATATATAAAAGCCACAAAGGGTCACTGCATGCATTAAAAACACCTCCCATCTCAGAGCCCGTCATTATCTCGGCGCGTTTCGGGGGGTAATTCATTTAAAGGAATTCATGTGGATACACGCAAGAGACGCTTTCAACTTCTAATTTCATTCAAAGGGTGTGCAGTATCCAGATATACAACTGTGCTCTGCGTGAACAGGCCCGCTGGGAAATCCAAATGTGCTGAGTAGTGACATCTCACCTCAGGATCCCGGATAATGAAATCTGGATAATAGTTCTTGATGATTTTCAACCAGCTAGGGATTTTGCTTGGCTCCTACATTAAGACACAAACACAGACACACAAAAGATTAATTTTCAATTTTATGATATCAGCTCAATATTCCTGGCTAACCTCTAAGTGGATTCTCTCTGACCTTGCTGATTTTGATCACATCCAGCTCTTTCTGGAGCCTGGCCAACATGGCGTCATCGTAGCCTCCGGAGCACTTGGTGACTGTGCACCATTTCTTGGAGTCTGGGTCGTAACAGCCCATTAGAAAACTGGACATGATGCCCCCTGGTGGGTAGAAGAAGACACGCAAGCATTAGGAGAACTGCTTCCCACAGAATAGTCTCTCCACCAGCACTGACTTCTCAAAACCTGCCTCTTCAAATTATCTTTTTTTTCTCCTTCCCACTCACTTCCTACAGCCTCTTACGACAAGCGTTTCATCTGATTTATTGTTTCTGCTCTATTAGCTCGTTTTCAACTACACGAGTCGTTTCATTAAGCACGCTTTGAAAACTTGTACCTTTCTCATTGTGTTTGTTATGTTGTTGCACACTCATTAACCAGCCTCCTCAATGGCCCCTGCTTCAAATCTCACCTGCTTCTCTATTTCACCCATTGGCATCTTCTCCTTATGTAACAGCCTGTATCTGCACATTTTTCATATGAAATCCTCCAATTTGGTTATGTTTTCCCAGAGTAACGGAGCTGTCTTGTTAATTTCATCATCCTATCTCAACATAATACATGCAAGAATCTTGTATTTATATTTTCGCTTTGTGGCTGAACGTGAAGTGTCACACCTGCAGAAGGCTTGACCCCGTCTTTCACAGCAACATTAAAAGTTGGGGGCAAAAGTAAAACTGTCTTAACCGTTCAAAGCTGTTTTCATAAATGAACTCCAACAAATGTCTGGAGAATACAGTCAGGAAATCATCTGAAGCTGTCCTTTTTCCCCTGCAGCACACAGCAGGAGAGATTTCGCATCAGACTAATTCTCACTGCTGGAAAAAAATTGTTCAAGAAAAGTAGCTGCCTGACTGAAGCGTGTGTGGACTAACTGGACTATTACACACAAGCTGTACTCGCACTGCACAGATCATCGCAATCAGATGTCACTTTGTTAAAGGCCTTTAATGTCCTGACTGCATCAGACATTTCATTTCAGTTCAGTTCAATTCTATTTTTGTAGTTCCAATTCACAACAGCAGTTGTCTCAGTGGGCTATCGTACTGGAAGATAAAGACTACAGCCCAGACAACCCAGTATAAGCCTGTACTTGGTGACAGTAGGAACAACGAAATCCCCTTTAACAGGAAGCAGGAACAGCTATCCACCACAAGAGGGCGTAAAACTAAGAGCATAGAAAGAGACAACAAAATAAAGAGAAAGTAGTCAAAAGTTAACGGCATGCAGTAGCGG
The DNA here is from genome assembly GCF_051167445.1 of Perissodus microlepis. Lineage (NCBI taxonomy): Eukaryota > Metazoa > Chordata > Actinopteri > Cichliformes > Cichlidae > Perissodus > Perissodus microlepis. The sequence continues at coordinate 28,236,115 of NC_140470.1, read as the reverse complement.
CATTTAACCACACCAGGAGAGAAAAGGGGTGACTGGAGAAGTGCTCGGTGCATTATGGGAAATGTCCAAGCAGTCTGAGTCCATAGGAGTATAACTAAGGAATAGTTGAGGGTCACCTGATCCAGCCATAACTGTAAGCTTTATCAAAAAGGAACATTTGAAGCCGAATCTTTAAAGTAAAGATGGTATCGGTCTCCTGAACACAAGCTGGAGCTTCCACAGAAGAGAGGCCCTGACAGCTTTAGGCTCTGCCTCCATTCTACTTTTAAAACATGTAAAAATCACAAATAAACCAGAGAAAAGTGCTCTATTTGGATAGTATAGTGCAACGAGGTCTTTGCATTCCCACATGTGCTTTTGTTGGGTAATGTCTATAGTTCAGTGATCCATTAAATGTGTGAAAATGGCTTAAATCACCTCATTTTATGGCAAAACAGAATTGTCAGGGTGAATAAAATAAAGCATCAAGAATGGGAAAAGACTCCATGCCTAATGAAGCAGATGGTTAAGGCTTTACAGACCGTTTGAGCCTTTCCCGTAGAAGGCTCCCAGCACCACCAGGTCAGCCGTGTCCGCCATCGCCCCTTCATTCAAATAGTCCTTCTTTACTTTCAGCCAGTGGCGCTTCCCCGGCTCATAGGTGCTCTGAGACATGCACAGATATAAAGCCTCATCATCACAATGTTTCAGCTACACGTACAGTTTAAGCATAACTTGAGAAATTGAACAGTAAATAAATCTGATTAACAAACGCCGTCATCAATCAACCAACTCACCTTTACGTCTTTTAGCACCAGACCTTCAAGTCCCTCCCTGATGACACGAGTTATCATATCCGCCAGATCCCCTGCTCTCTGACACACACACAGACGCACACGTTTTTAACATGTGTACGCATACAGCACAAAGACACATTCACAGTTATACTTACGGTGACGTGCTTCATCTCTGAGAACAGGATCCTGTTGGGGACTTCAACCATGTTGTCATGCAGGAACTTCCTGCGTTCACACAGAGGCCTGAAGAAGACAGAAAGCCAGCGGACACGTGAAAGCAAACGTGCTATTTATGAACGTAACTATATTTACGGTACTCCATATTTAAAAATAGAAAGGCTCGTCTGTATATCAGAAATGTGAAGGTTTACATGTTTAATTTAAAACATCTTCTAGTGAAACATCTCTAACAGTGTCTCCAAAATGTCTCGCCTCTGTCAGTGCGCTCCAGGGCAGCTGTGGCTACAATGTAGCTTGCCATCACCAGTGTGTGAATGTGTGGATGACTGAATGTAGTGTAAAGTGCTTTGGGGTCCATGGGGACTAAGTAAAGCGCTACACAAATACAGGCCATCTAAGGAGCTGCATCCTGGCTGCTAACACACAATAGATTTCGATGATTTTACTTAGCTGCTAATGTTAATGTTTAACTACATTTTACAAGAACACCAAAGGATAAAGTTCTTCCACAGAAAAATCCACAAGTTTTCTCTCCGCAGTGCTCTAAAAGTCTTCTGGCTTTGCCTGGGATTCAAACTCCACTCGCACGGGTAAAATCCTCTGCTGCATCCCCACCTCCACATTTTTGCTCTTTATAGTCCTCACCTGATCTGCTGTGCAAAGAGCTGGGTTATTCCACGAAGAATCAATTAGTGCCTCCCAGCTGAGCCCCACAGAATCAGCCAATGTTTTGGTACAGTAATTTTTAGGATACCAGATAAAATCGGCCAAAACAAAATATGCCCACCTATGCTGTGGCGGTCCATTGTGAATAAGGGAGCGGCTGAAAGAAGCTTCTTCTTTAACTTTTAGTATATTCAATAAAGACATTCAAAGTTTTATACTACGAAAACACTCAGTTAAAGGCCTTTGACGTATCTAAGGGTGGGTGCAGCACTTTTTGAGAATAAGTTCATAAGTTTAGTAGGTACAACGAAATTCTCAGGAGTGGAAAACACAGTTAAGCTCTGTGTAAATCAACTTTATACTTTATACCACTATTTCTATGAGCAACTCTGAGCATAAATATCATTACATGTGTCACAACTTTAATAGGAAAACTGCACCGTTTAACTTATATTACATACAGTTAGAGGAAATAAGCACTGGAAGTCTGGATGTTTAATCTGTTGTCTGATCATACACAGGAGGGCATTTTTAAAAAAAGTGCATTGTGGGTAAACTCACGGGGCTCATATCACCATGAGAGAGAGGTGATTAGTCAAAGCTAGTTATGACTTATAAAAGGTCCCTTTTTATGAACTCTCTGATACCAGGCAATCAGATTCTGGAGCCAATCCCCTCTGGCAGGAGGGAGTATTGGAGTGCTCAGTGCATTCTGGGAAGTCCCCCAGTAGTCAGTGCCCATAGGAGCATAACTAAGGAAGGATTCAAGGTCACTTGATCAAGCCATAACTCTAAGCTTTATCAAAAAGGAACATTTGAAGCCGAATCAGTAAAGAACTGAAGTTTCCACAGAAGAGAGAGGCCCATGGCTCCATGCCCAGTGAAGTGGATGGTTTAGGCTTCACCCTGGACATAAAGTTTTTGAGTCACTCCCCTCTGGCAGGAAGCTGCAAACCCATCAGGATCAATACTTCACTGCATTCAAACAGCAGCTTCTTTCCATCTGCAGCGGAACTGCTCAACAAAGCCGCCTCCTCTGATTCACTTTATAATCACTGTTTTCCATTAACACACCATTATGCTTATTCAGCCCATTAACATTTGCACATTGGACTCCACTGCACTCCATATACATTTGAAAATTTATATTTATATATTATCATAGTGCCTCTATAGAAGAACAGCTTAAGTATTTGTCCAACAAATTGAAGATCCCTGGTTCGTTCCTGCGAGGAAGAAAAATCCATTTGTGGAAGGCATAAAAAAAAAAAAAAAGTATGTACCAAATCAAACTCTACCTGAGCACACAACAAGCATGATTTTGTGCTTTTGTATCAAACATTCACTCACATTTATACTTGGATGAACACACTGGACAGCAAACTGGGGCTCAGCATCTTGTATGAGGATACTTAGGCATGCAGACTGAAGCAGGGATCAATCCCCAACCTTCCGATTAGCTCTACAGCTACCTTCGATATAATAAGGGAGCAGCTGAAAGTAGCCGTTATATATTCTAATTTTTCTTTTGCACCACTGTTACACAAAGTCACATTACTTGTTTGTGTTAAAACTTGGAAATAAATGTGATTCTGGTTCTGAGGTTTGCATAAATTAATTTTGATTTTTAAGGATCCTCAGACACCCTGTTACATGAACTACTCTTGCTCAAGTGGATGTGAATTTGAAGGTCACTAGATGCTGAAGACTGGTCCTCAGTGTCCTTCATTAATCATTTCAAAGTCCCCTGTTCCAGACATACAAGCTCGAGTACTGATAATAAGTTATTATTTTCTTTCATTAGAAAAAAAGGACTGCAAATAAAGTGAAATCTTTCCATAAAACCACAAATTAACCACATAACAGCGAGTGAGCAAACCACAAGGACAGAGCAGCCTATTAATGTTAAAAACGACATGCTTGCATCATCCCCATAAGGGGTTACTCTGCACAGTGAAGTGCAAAGTTATTTCTGAGACAAAGGATGGATTGAAAGAGCATTACCTCTCCATGAGACTCACACCATTGAAGTAGATACAGTCGAAAACAAAAAGGCACACCTTGGCGTCTTGAAAGGCTGCTTTCTGAAGGGAGAGGAGAGGAAGGTTTGTGGGGTGACAAGAAAGCCAAGAGGGAGAAAGGAAAAAAAGCTGTGTGACAAAACAAAGAGCATGAAGTGGCTGCAGTGTTCTCACCTTGTGTACACCCAAGGTCCCGAAGGGCAGGGGTTTACTGGTCTTTGTGTCAATTAGGAGGACTTCAGCATCCAGTATCATGCTGTGGCCACCAGGAAAAGCCTGAGGGATGTATTCTTTGAAATGGGCCACCTGAAACATCAACACGGACACACACAGGGAGCTCAGTTACTGAGTGGAAACAAATACCATGTGAAACAACTATTACAACAAGCACAAACCTGTAAAAACACTAGGTTTCATTAATAAATTGCATTATTTTCAACCAAAAAATGTTTTAAAAAGCAAAGATCAAATGAGACATTTGATGCTCGTGGTTCAGGCTTGTACCCACCATCCTCTTTTATAACACTGTGGGGGATGATCTAAACAGTTCTCCGCCGTTATCATTCATCAGAATAAAGAACATTAGGTACCTTGGACTGTTGTAATTAGACTCCATTCCCACCCCCACAGAATGTTAACCTAGCATTAACATAAATTGCCTAATTACAGCGACTGAGGCTGCATAATTAGCCATTTGGCTGATGGGCTGCAATGACAAGACGGTCACTCAAGACAAAATGTCTGAAGCCTTCAGGCTAGAGGACTAAAAGTGGACCACAGACACCATAAAAACAAGTACCAGGCTTTAAAATGCCTCAGAAAGCATAGGCTGCACTTCCACATGAGAAGCCTGGAAAAATACGGTGTGTATACATCACGCACAAGAGCTACATGGCTTTTTCCAACTTGTGCCATGCTTGGCATCCTCTTCTTTATGATTGTTGTGAAGTGTGTTTTGTGTGCACAGAAGCAATTTCAAAGGGCTAATGAACATGATGCAGAGCTATTTATTCCTGCACGTTTAAGTCTCTGTGCATCATGCTGAGAAAGCAAATGCTGGAAAATCACTGTGGGAAATGTCTGAATTTCACGCTGGGAAAATACCTTTAAGCTGCTAATCCTGCTGGGGCAAACCTGAACACACTGCATTCTGATGAGCATTGTTACATTAATCAGTAAATAGCTTCACGGACCAGGAGCCCGCACATTTGCATCTGTGCTGTCTGTGCATGTGCGCGATAAGACTGACTTTGTGAGGCAGCACTGGTTTGAGGCTGCGACTGAAGTAGCTGAAGTTGTCTCCGTTCTTGTGGACCTGCACGCGCTCGCCATCATACTTGATCTCCGAGTACATCCCGTTGGGGCATTTCTTCATGGCGTACTCGATGGATTTACACGCCTCCGCCTGAAACCACAACAAGGAAACAATCGTTTCTGAAGTTCTAATTGCTTTATGTGAACTTACTTTTCATGAAAGGTTTAATCGGGTTGATCCAATTTAAGAAGACAAACAAGAAAAAAAGGTTATCAATCATGTAGGACAATTTCCTTCACAATATGAGACCATTAATAAAAACATGCAGTTATTTTTGTGAGAATCACTAAGTTTGAAACCACGAGGGTGATGAAATTTTGTAAAACTTCGGGGGTTTAAGTTTATGTCAGTATACGCCAAAAAGAGGGCAAACGGTGACATTTAAGTCTCCTCCTGGGATCAAACCTGGGATCTTTCAGGGTTTCTGTTGCTGGGAACCTCAGCAGCAAACCTGGTTCATTAGAAAACCTTGAATTTCTTTAATCATTAGGAAGTTTTGCAGGCAACTACATGATGTGGACATACAGAAGATGGCCAAAACTATAAAATTAAGAACAATTTTTTGCACGTCTGTTTCACCGAGCAAAGGGAAACAACAATAATCATGACAACATCAATATCAACTAAAAATATTCAATTGATTATTTATTTATTTATTATTGCCATGACTTCAAAGTGACTACTCATTTACACAACACCAACCTAAATTACTATTTTGTATCCACTGAAAGACGATCTAGCGCTTCATCTTCTGCCAGCTCATGTTAGGAGAACAAAGTTAAAACTAATAACACCGAAGTTGCTCGCCTGTGGATCATTAGAGAACGGCCTGTGCTAATCATTTGTAACCTAAAATGCGATGCGGTGATAGCTGCAGCGCATTTCCATTTTCTTTTATTTGGTGTAATTAAAGGGCCGCTGTGTAATGTGCAATTTAATGGTCTGTAAAACACATTTTAAATCATGCTGAATTAATATTTGCACTTCAGGACGGGTTGGGGACAGTTACGTGTCTGCAGTGCAGAGTTATCTGTAGGATCCAGCTGCTGCGTGTGTGGCTGTCGAGTAACAAACCAACAGGCAAAAAAACCCATTATATTCTCTAAATATTCAGACATTTTAACTTAACATAAAGTAAACTTTGGCTCATGCTAAATCTTTAAGCGGGCTGCAAACAGACAGAGTGACTCAGCTGAATAGCCAGTCATTCTCTCAGTGAATGTGTGAAGTTGGGACTGCTTTGTTTAGACTTGATGTATGGCCATCTTAACGACCGCTGCACAGAAAAGTACTTCTGCTCAGGATGAATGACGACAGACAGAAGAGCTGACCTTCTAAACTGAGGATTTTCTGTAATCCACATCTTTTCCTTGCATACAGAACTGCACAAAGCCTTTGAGCACACATCAGATTTAACACCTCTAATCACTACATTGTGATGTTTTTGCAGTGAACCACGGCAAACAAAAGTAAGAGTTGCAAGATTTACTGCTGCAGAAGCCTTGAGGCATGCCCAAAGCTCAATCTACAAACAAGATGTTTGTCTAGACTATTTTAAAGAGAAACATGGAAGTACCGAAATGTGAACAAACACCCGTGCTACGACGACTTCACTGCCTTTGATCAAAGTACGACAAAGTGACCATATTCTGGTGTTCAGTTAGGCTGACATCTGAAGGCTGTGAATGCTGCAGCACAGGATCCACATCATTTTCATCAAACCCCTGATTAACCCAATCCTCTTATAGACCACTCCCATCAGGCTAGAGCTGCTTCTTCACAGGTTAAGGTGATCGCTCCAGGCAACTTTATATTCATCTTCATATTTATAGTCACTTCCCTCCGGGGTCAGGGGTTAACTTTTTCTTTTAATTTGTTACCGTGTCTGTATCCCTAATTTATATCCTGGTTTATTTTCACAGGTAACATCCGTCCCGTCCCCTGACATGTGTAATAAATCAGCAAAATAAATGAGGCCATTGCCTGGGGAAAAGTATCCTAATACTTATGTAAATATTTTAATTTTGTACCGTGCATGTGTGTCTCGTGTGATTTATGAGGTCAGAAAGGTCAGATGACAGACACCCTCTATTCCCTAATTGAGTTAATTAAGTTGAATTAGCTCACATAGTTTTTAAATGTGACTGCTTCTTCTTCTTTCTTTTTTTACATCACTGTGGTTCAAACACCTCAGCTTTGCATTCACATGAAGACTCAGAGATAAAAAGCAGACAAACACTGTGTGTATGTGCATCTGTACTGTACAATTTGACACTTTTTATTAAGAATCCTTACCAACATGGGCTGGACGGGGGTCATAAGTGAGGCCTCGATAGTGAGGAGTTTCTTAAGTCCTGAACCATTGGACGCCTCCTGCTGATTCTTTAACACCCTTTCAATCACGTCTCCCAGATTACGCGAGGCCTTGAACGCATCGTAAGCGTTTGGATCCACTGCATCCAAGCTGCATAAAGAGGCAACAATGACAGGCTGCTATTAAAAAAATAAATAAAAATCACAGATCACATGATGGTCAGCCTGCAGGTCACAGGCAGGCTGGATCTGACTGAGAAAACACAGCAGTGTCTTTTCTCTCTAGGGCAGGGACGGGCAATAAGCTGAACTCAATTCTGCTCAATATTAATTTTGTCTCTTTATAAATTACTGGTAAAGTCCTTCACAACAGTCCCAGTTTGTCATGTGGTCCCCTTGGGAAAATTACTGCGCACCCCTGCTCTCTAAATGCCTTCACGCAGCATAACAGTGCCTAACAGATGCCCTCATTGTAGGATCAAGGATCATGCTTTTTCAGTGCATCTGTAGCCTTGATTTATTACATTTATTTTTACAGAAGCCCACATATCTTTACCTGAAATGTATAATTTATGACCACAAAGAATAAAAGGTTGGTAAAGATCATAAATTACACAGACAAGCTGGTTGCCCAACAGCCACAAAAATCCTGGTGTGCACTTTTTTTTTTTGTCCTATTTTTCTCTCTAATGAGGACCATAATTTACAAAAATGATGTTATTGTGATCAAAAAGAATTGAAATGAGAGATTAAGAACAGAAACACAGATGATGGGAGTCACAGGGTAGTTTTTCCATAACCTTTTTCACAGTGACTTTTTGAAACCGGAGGAGCTGCCCTCTTCTGGTCATTTGAGAGAATGCAGATTTAATGCAGCTTTAAAGCAACTGCCTCACTATTCAGACTTTCCATCTTTACGTAAAATAAACCTGCCTCTGTCATGTTCAAAGATAATAACTAAATAATCCAAAGATACTTACACGTGTTTAGCACCAGCGTTCATCTTCAAATCGTGCTTAATTAGGCGAACGATGCATTTCAGGTCATTACTGGTGCATCTGTAGGGAAGGGAAAATTCAGACTATTACTGTGAAGCAAATTCTGAAGCATTACAACATTTTGGGAAGACGAAATCTAAAAGCAAACAAATGACAAATATAAAATGATTGGATTAAAATGCCTTAAAGTGATTAATGGAAGCTGCACACACCTCAGAAAGAACCTGCTTCATTACGGGCAGCTGAAAGACGAACACTTGAGCACTGCAAGTTCACTTTACTTGCTTTGTCCTATTAATGTTATATTATGCTAGCAAACCCTTTAGTTGGTACAGCAAAAAAATAATGTCCATGTCTGTTTACAGCTTGCAAGATGCAATTTATGACAAACAAACATAGCCTGGTGTCTGCTGCAGCGGAGGGGAGAATGTCAAATAAAGATGTTGGGATAATGTACGCGTTTGTGTTAGACATGCCCGAGGCAGGCAATCGAGAAAGGAGGGAAAAGTACACAAATGCAGGCAATAGAAAAAGCCATAAGAAAAAAATAATAAGTGGAAGGAAATAATCGTACCATAAATACTGGAAAATGAAATCTCTAAGTACGTCTCCCTGCTTCTACGGAGCTATCGGAACTTTCACAGGCAGTAAAGCAAAGACGTCACGTGGAGAGGTGCAGCTACAAACACCAAGGTCAGCCTTATTGGGGTTATTTGTAAGAATTACCATATCTTTTAACATTTTAACACTCAGCCTGACTGATATAAAAAATGATTATGTGTTTTATTACTTTTTGGCAATATCCTCCAGCTCGTTCTGCTGCTCATCCTCCTTCGTCAGCTGGGAAAGTCGGGTCAGGGATGCGTCCACTTCCTGGATGGTAAGGAGACTTTTGGCAGCCGGGGGAAATGATTTACTCTCATCAAAGAACATCCTCACCGTCTCAGACACGTCACCCTTAAAAGGAAAAACAAAACAAAAACAGACACGATGTCAAGAGCCTGTAATTCTGCGTTTGTGTTAAGGGTCTGTCCACTTTGAACACTGAAATACTGTAAGAGTGACGATTTATGGACGACAGACCTGCTCCAGATCGCGCACCATGTCATCCTGGTTGCTCCTGAATATGCGGCTGAAGAGTTTTACAATCTGCTTGTCATTGAGGTTGTAGACGCTTTTCACAACACCCGGCAGGAGCAATTTCACAGTCAGGTAAAGATCGCCGTGGAACTTATCTAGGATGAAAGACAAAGGAGAAAACTCACAGAAATGTAAAGATGACGTGCTGGATTTTGTCTATATAAAGAAAAAGGTAGAAAAAAATAAGAGAGGGACAGCTACCTCCACTTGTGCCCTTCCTGAGGTACTTTTCAATAATCTGCGTCTTTGTATTGTAGCTGTTGTTTTCGGCCACCGTGGCACAGAGCTTGCGAAACTCTCTGAAGAGGCAGTCTTTGTGCTGGGGGTCACAGAGCTGGGTGGACAGCGCGCTGCCTTGGCTGGCTTTGGCAGGGGAAGAGGACGCCCCAGGGCTGCTGCTAGAACTGCCAGCCTTTGTTGCTGTGAGGAGAGTGAAGGGGAACAGTGCAGAGACCATGATTTATTGATCACTATGAAGGGGCCGGAGTGGATTCTGAAAAATGTCAGCCTTTGTACTTAAGCCCAAATTCTCTACAACACTGATACTGGCTGAAACCATTGTTTTCAAAGCACGCCATATTCATATTATTTTTATTCCTATTCTGGCCGTGGCCCTCAGAATGTAGTGCACGAGTTTCCCTGCCTATTCAATCCAGTTTATTACTGGTGGCTTACATCACCACTGGGAATATGAAAGCAGTTTTGCTTCCACCTGTTTATTGCTTCAGTTTGCTGACTTGTGGATACCTGTAATTGAGCTATAAGCTGCAAAGGGAAACTACTAACAGAAAACCGCTTTAAAGATCCCACATAAGTTTGTTTACTTTTCTAAAGTGTTTTCATTTTAATTTAATTAATGTATGCATTTAGGTCCATTATGGAAAACTGCCAGATTTAGCCTCGCAGGTTGACGACATTCATTCTATGCATACAAAAGACCCAGAAGCATATAAGTGATGTGTGTATTTGGTTTACACAACTGCTAGTGACTATCTTGTGAATTCTTTGCATGTTAACACGTGTAAATTAATAATTAATAAGGACTGTTTTTTCTTTTTTCTGAGTGACTTGAATTTCAACATAACTCACCAGTGAAGCCTGAAAACTTCCTTGGCGCATTGACAGATGGGTCAGCGGGGGGAGCCATCAGCTGACCGGTGGTGTTCAACTTGGCCTGCACCTTCTTTTTTGGACTTGCATTAACTTTGGCCATCAAGTCTGCAAGACAAGGCGAGTGGACTTAGAAGAAAGAAGACCTGAGATGCCCTAAATTATTTATTTAATGTTGACAATATACTAGTGAGATCACACATAAGTGATGTGTATGGGACCTAGCTGTCACAAGACTACATATCAAAGAGTTTGCTGTATAATGCTATATGAATACATAAGCCAGGACATGCCTACAGTCTTTATGGCTGTTTGTTCATTATCCTGTAACCTGCATTTAACAGCCTACACAAGGAAACCAGGAAATTAATCATTTTCCTCAAGAGAAGCAAAGAAAGCACAAGTTGCATGTATGCCCTAAATCTATACACAACCTATGCAAGTACCCAACGCTGCTTACAGCATTTATACTTGTGTCTCTTTTGCACTGCAACCAAAATGCTAGCTGTTGGGTTTCTGGCTTCAAGTTGATCCACTGTCTTCCAGTCAATTACAAAAAAAAAAAATCAAAACAATTCACAATTACCAAAATTTTCTGTTACATTTCCAGGGAAGCATACATCAGGTTACAGCATAGAGTTTCAAAGGGGTTTGCTCCTGCATAGATTTAATATAGATGCATAACTCCAAATTAAATCTCATTTTCCCTAATGACACAGTTTAACTATAAATAAATATATAATAAATGGGCGAGTCAATTACTGACAAATATTTTTGACACATTATTGCAGCTTTCACTTGACAAACATTAAGTAAACATGTTGCCATGCCTTCACTGAACGTCCATCTAATTATTTGTACGGGTACAACAAGTAAGTTGACACTGGGCGGGAAGATGTGAGCCACACCAAACAAACGTTAGCAACAACAACAGCAAGAGTTCTTGTGTGTGTGGGCCACTGGTTTCATATCAGTATCCCACATGTATTCACAATACTACTAGTATATCAGTCAGCTGCTGCACTTCAACTGATTTGCGGGATTGTGAATTGAAATTTCAAGAATAGATCAGGTCACATCAAAAGTGCACTGCAGCTGAGATTCACTGACTGTTGACTTTATGAACACAGGAGCTTGATCTGATTCCAATAATGGGTAAAATTTTCCTTTGGCCAAGGCTTAAATATTGCCTGTGAGCAGTAGAAGGGTTTAAATATACAATAAATGTATGTTCACAGACAATTTTTCTGCATAATAAGCATTTTAAAAATGTGAACTTTACATTTTGAGTGGCTTTTTTACCTGAAACGTGTTTATTTATGATCTCCTTGTCGTCATCCTGTAATTCCTCCCAGCCCTCCAGGTCGGTGATATCCTCGATCTTCTTCGTGGTGGCTCTGGCTCTTTCCAGCTTTTCGAATATACACTTCACATGGTACCACTCTTTCATCTCCCCTGCAGACTCACTGAAAGGGTTTGGCACAATTTTGCCTATGCGCACTATTCCCTTCTGGATTTTGTCCTTGCATTTCTTACATCCTGCTGTGCCACGTTTGGCATATTCAACGAGAAACCTCTGATCTGCCATATCCGGCTGATTGGAGAAACTTCGATGCAGGAAAAGCCAGGGAGGATAGTTTGGGAGAAGACTGTACTTTTGGGATACCGAGGATAATGCAGAGATTTTCCTTGTAAAATGTAACTCATGAAAAGACAAAGGTAGACGCTCAGCACATGAATAGACAGAAAAGGCCCTACACAACCTGAAGTATTTCTGACATCTAACAAGTTTTCCACAGGGATTTAGGACTACGCAGATAGTCTTTTGAAGCAATAAAATGAGAGTTTTCTGCATTAAGTTGCAATGATGAACAGTTCAGAACCTAAAAAAAGCAAAAGGACATAATGGTTAATGACACAGCTTTCTTTTAAAAACAAGGTACCTCAATATACTAAAAAAAACCTAATGCTAACAGCTCTAATAAAAGGTATCACTGACTCAGCAATATGTTATGCATTCATTGCAAGTGTAAATTTCCTGATTCCAGTTAGGCAGTAACATTGCTTCCCACTGCACATTTACAGGGCTCCTGCAGGGTTCATAAAGGCAAATTTATTACATTGGATCCCTTTTTAAGGCAATTTAATACAATTTATAGTTGTATAATCCAAAATATTAACGATAAATGGAAAGCTAGTAGGGCCAGTATGACAAAACATTTTTTTGTAATATTTCAGCACTTACATAAAATCATATAAAAATGTTTTTAACGACACAACTGAGTTATTTCATGCAATGCTGACCTAAATCAGTGCGACTCTGGAGCCACATGAGTCTCTTTGATCCTGCTCTTGTGGCTCCAGGTGGCTTTGACAAAACAATTAGCAATCCCTGAAGAAATGGACTACGAATCCAAAAAACAAACAGAAAAACAAACAAAAAAAACCCCACAAAATGAAACTTAGACTGGTCGTTTTTTGTTTGTTTAACTACTTTTAAAGCTATTGTGTTGTTATATGTTTTATTTATTGTCAAAATAGGCTACTTTTGCATTTCAAAAAATTTTGTTGGCAATAAAATAAATAGATTAAAAAAAATAATACTTACAAAAATTATATACAAATGGCATTATCATAATGAAAATACTAACAGTTCCAGATAAGCATAACTAGGCTGCAGCAGAGTAGACGCATGTAGGAAAATAATTTTGTTTCCTCCACCTATTAGTAACGTTGATAGGGTGACTTATAGTAATGGGCTGTGTAGCCTTCTTTATAAGGCTCCAATATCTTCTGTGGCTCCATTCAGAGTTTTTAAGTTAAAAAAAAGCCCTACATTTCGACGATAAATTACACAGATTTCACTGCTCTTGCAGTAGGCAGTAAAGAAGGAAAAGGTCAGGATGCTCCATGCATACAAACGTGACCTTACAATTCTCTAACACAAATCTACAAAAAACAAAAGAGCACAAGGATTACCCTGTTAGACAGAACCAAAAAAAGTAAAAGACTATTACATGTCATATATGAGCTTTCTAATAATGGGAAACAGCTAAAATTTAAAGGATTAACGAACACAGATGTATCAAAGTGCTCTAGAGTGTCACTGGACAGTTTTTCTATCTTGTTTATTCTTTACTGTAGTGACTTTAATGCAACACAATGTTTTCAGTTCAAGGCTAATAAAGGATTTTGGAAAAGACACAAAGTACATGTTGACTTATTTTAATATTTACGCATATTTTAAATAAAAAAAAAAACAGCATGCCTATTCAGTTACACAAACGTGCATTTTTAAATGTTAACGTTAAGCGCACCTCCAAAACATCCGACGTGTAAGTTTGATGACACGAAGGCAAGTGGATATGCTCTAAGTGATAACGTTAGCATTAGCAATGCTCACTTTGTTCTACGCTCACAGGAAATTATCACGTCGACTTAATAGACTGCACACCAGTTATCACAAATACTTTAACATGCTGCTAAAAGTGCTACACGTGTTTATGTACTGTACCTTAGAGAAGCCGAGTAAACGGTAATAGGACGCTTTAAACTGCTAACACTCCTCATTGTTGTTAGCCAACAGCCCAGCGACGTTAAGTCAGCGTCATTGCAATTTAAATATTCAAAGCACTTCCGGTTTGGCTCCGCAAAAATAAAAGTACTGAAATTTGTAGTAGTTCGATTTAGAACAGTTCCGACTATTTACGACTTGTATGTAACTCCGTTGTACTAATTGCATGAAACTGTCCTCTTACAAAAATAGTAAGAGGTGCCCTAATTTGTATCCAAAAGGAAACTTCGCGCTTTATTTTAAAAGACAAGCAGCCATTTCCGGAATCTCTCTGCTTAACCCCGATTAACTTGACACAACTAGCAATCCTAAAGGGGCTAGTGTGGGCTAAGAAGCATGGGCTGCCTGCAGCCTTTTTTTCCTTTCCAAAAACTTTATTTAAACAAATATAAACAGCAACGTATCAATAACAATGACAGTATATGACCAAATTTACAGTCAAAAAGAGGTAAATAAAGTTCCAGGAAACAGTTGAAACGTAATAATGAGAGGTAAAGAGTAAAAATTACATAATAATATTAGGAAATTGTGATAGAGATCGCACCAGAGTTTCTTCTGCATTCGATTTGCTTTGATTAGTCAATAATTTTATGCATATCAAGTACTGTTAGGGTCGTTGCCGCTGTTTTAGTTTTCAAATCTCATCTATGCTAAAATTAAAGAATGATATCAATTAAAAATATACCAACATTTTTTAAATTAATTTTATTTTTCGTACATGAAACGTCCCCAGAATTATCAGAAACTTCGCTAGAAAACAAATGTTCACAAAATAAAACAGCTGTATCACAAAGCATGGGCATTTTACCTGTTTTTTGTTTTGTTTTTTAATTAAAAACTATTGCACACTAATCCCGCATATTTTGGAATACATATACTAACAAAATAAATGAGGAATAGTTTATTTATTTAAATCACAGAAATAATCAATATTCAGTTTAAACCTTCCCAGGCTTTAAATTACTATTGCTATTTTAAAGTTTTTATTATTATTATTATTATTATTATTATTATTATTATGTTAGTCACAATGCAGTATTTGTCTGATATGTCTGGTCCATGTTCTATATTTGTAACATGGAATTCACTATAAGATAACAACCTATGGACTGTGGACTTCAGGAAGCACACAGCCCCACTCCCCCCCATCATCCTGACTGACACCCTCATCACCTCTGTGGACTCATTCCGCTTCCTGGGTACCACCATCACCCAGGACCTGAAGTGGGAGCCCACCATCACCTCCGTCATAAAGAAAGCCCAGCAGAGGATG
Source organism: Perissodus microlepis (assembly GCF_051167445.1). Taxonomy (NCBI): domain Eukaryota; kingdom Metazoa; phylum Chordata; class Actinopteri; order Cichliformes; family Cichlidae; genus Perissodus; species Perissodus microlepis. Next base: position 28,220,749 of record NC_140470.1, on the reverse strand, counting down.
TACTTCCTGAGGCAGCTGAAGAAATTCAACCTGCCAACACAGACGATGATGCAATTCTACACTGCAATCATCGAGTCCATCCTCACCTCCTCCATCACCGTGTGGTACGCTGGAGCCACTATCAGGGACAAACAGAGACTGCAGCGTGTTGTGCGCTCTGCTGAGAAGGTGATTGGCTGCAGACTCCCATCTCTGCAGGACCAGTACACCTCCAGGACACTGGGGCGTGCAGCTCAGATCACAGCTGACCCTCCTCATCCTGGACACAGTCTGTTTGGTCTGCTCCCCTCAGGCAGGAGGCTCCGGTCCATTCGCACCACAACCTCTCGCCATAAGAACAGTTTCTTCCCCTCTGCTGTTGGACTCATGAACAATAACCATATGACTGTTCCCACCACTAACACATTACCCTACACTGTGTTCACTGCATCATTCCATGTTTGCACTGATCACCACCTGCACTCATGTATATATCTATCTACTTAGCACTTTTAATTTTAATTTTTATGTTTATGTAAGCGTTGTCTGACAGTATGTTTGCACTAAGTACCGCAGCAATTTCCTAATGTTGTAAACCTGCTCAACATTTGGCAATAAAACCCTCTCTGATTCTGATTCTATCTTCGAACTTGGATGACATCATTGTAGATGATCCATTTCTGGATTAAAATAATTTTGTGTTTTAGTTGAATAACTTTATTGTTCCATATGTAAGATCTGTGTGTTGAGAAGTTGTGTTTAGAGGCCTAGGTCAATGTTCCCTGTTTATGGAAATGATGTGTAATTTCTGGAGTAGTTGCTGAGTTGATAGGCTGCAGACTGCAGTTATGGGGAAAAGATCCATTCAGCAACAGGCTTCTGGTAGCAGTCATTTTTCGAGCATCGCAACCAGCCGCTTTTTTTTTTTTTTTTTTAAATACACATGCGCAAGTTCGTCTTTTGGTTTAACACCGTTTATAACCTCCATCGCTTCTCAACGTGTGCCATCAACGAGTTTACCTTGTCGTAAATCCTTTACAGCCCGATCAGCTGCTTTAGCAAAACAGTAGCGCTTTATGGGCAAACTTGACTTTGCTGTAAGATAAACGAAAGCATGTAAAAAGCGATTTATTTCAGTTCTGGCCAACTGCATTTGCCATATTTGCGAAACCTGAAATGTTTGTTTTGGCTAGAAACAGGAGTTTCTAGTCCTTTAGTGACCTCTGCTGCGCCTAAGGCTGAACTGCAGGAGGCAGTATATTTTCTGTCCAGGCACGAATTTAAGACTAATCCATGCAGAAAATACTAAAACATATATTTGGTGTGTAAATGACACCTGTCCTGAGACAGGTGTAATTATACAAAATATTAATTAAAATACAAAATGTCTCTTAAAGCTATTTTCTCTTGTTCCAGCTTCGTGATCACTAAATTGTATTTCAAATGTTCAAATAATTATTCAAAGAAGTTATAAATCCACGTTTTAATTCTGATTTTGTGTCTGATTGTTGAACCACTGTTCAACATATTTTAAAAAGTCAACGGTAGACCGAACATATAAATCAAACATTCTCTTCTGTTTATCCTTTTCAGCGTAGCGTGGGGCGAGGGCTTGGAGGCAGTGCTGAAAGTAAGTGCTGAAAACTTTTTTTAAAAAAAAAAGAACAAAGCAAAATGTGTGTCTATTAAAAAGTAGGGCAAGGTCGATTTTGATGGTAATATAAGTTAAACAATATTAATATTAACTTTTTCAGATTTTAGAGTATTCGTTGTACCAATACTTGCATAGCAGACGCCAATAAAATATCTTACTAAAGGTGTACCTTTGATGCCTGAGTTGGAACAAGCTAATTTCTTGATGGTTTATTATTTGGTTTTCGTAAATACATAACATAAATAACGGATCAGTTTTTTACGACTTTTCAACCCTTTACAATGGGACATTTGGAAACATGACAAAAGAAAAAAGAAAACGTCAGACGTTCCGTTTCAAACCTTTCGTTTCCTATGGTACCTTAACGCTGCAAAAAAGCTCTAATAATTTGTGCTGAATCGCTTGTACTTTACGTAAATTACGTAAGCCTGTGCATCTCCGACGTACTGACGTGTATTTTCAGGCGCAGGTTCTATGAAAATAACGCGACGGCGGCGGTGCGGTGCGACGTTTTTACTACGCAGTGCGGGGGCGCGGACGATATGTCGGCAGAGGGAGGACCCGGAGACATTGACGTTGTTCCAGGCTGTACGAGAAAAAATACTTCTCATTAGTGCAGCGGTGAGCTATAGAGCAAAGAATGGGAAGCAGTACACACGGTGTTTGGTGTGCTGAAAGCCCGGCTGTCTCAAGCGAACACCGATTTTTGCTGTTCCGCGGGATATTCAGCAGGGACTAGCTTCAGGAAAGCGAGTAAGCTAGCAGCACAGGCTAGCTTCGCAGAGAGCTAGCTGCCTTGTTATTGTGATACCGAAACGAACCTTCCAGCTAGCATCCGTCAGAGGAACACACAGGAAAAATGGTAAGGACAGCTTGTGCGTGCTTTTCATCTAATTTAGCCAGCTTTGTCACTTTGTCGAGGTAGCTAGCGACCCGAGTCGTAGTATGTTACTGAGAGCTTGTCACCTGCCTGTCGTTTAAACACAGGGCTGAATTAACGCACGTCTGCAGTTTTAAACGATTTCCTGTCATAATATCGACGGTTTCTTCTGGTAGGGCGTTAATTGTAGAATTAGGTGTTCACACTATCGCCCCAATTCTGTTGAATCAAGATTTTTGCATTAATTCTTTGAAATATTTCAGTATACAGTTGGATGTTTTGACAAATTTAGAGAAAGATAAAGTCACATGGCTCCAGCAAATACGCGGAAATGTCCTTGCTTACTGTACTGCACACTCGGTACAGGGCAATGAGTTCAATAAACATGCATAAAAAGCTCACACGGAATCCTTGAATGAAGTAGAGGTGCTGTAATTATTTGAGCCAACAGTTTATCTTAGTTCCTCATCGTGGTAAACATCATGTCAAAGGCCGTGAGCATATTGCCTGCATAGTTCCATCTGACTGTGTTTGCAAGTGTAAAATAATTGGCATTTTATGATATATATATACTTACTCTGTTCCAAAGCATCAGTGCAATTTTCAAAGTTTTATTTGATTGAGTGAGAAGATTATTTTTTAAAGGTAGCTCTGCTGCTAAATGTCCTGTTTAAATAATTCCACAGCCAAAGCAACTTGCTGAACCAGTTGAGTGCCATTTTCGAAGAACCTGTGGGCAATTTGTGTATACCAGTCTGATTTGACTCCGGTGTCATTTAACAACATTAATACTGTCTTCGTTTATTAACCGAATATGATGAACTGTATCAGTGGGTCTTAACCAGATACAATGCTGAATGATTTTTTTTAGTGTTATTTCATGCTGATGATACGCAGTATTTATATGACGCACAGTTGTACAACAAAATACACAATAAACCATAACCATAAGTTAAGTGTGATTGCAGAGTTGGCGTGTTTGAAATTGGTTGAAATATGTAGCACATTACTTTATTACAACTGGTAATTTAAGTATTCACTTCCCTATGTGTGAGGTGTAAAGTACCAAAATAACACCTATATGTGAGACATTCTTAGATTCTAATGTTAGAGATCCTGCAACTGCCGTTGGGCTGTGCAGGGCTCTCTCTCTTCCGGAGGATGATTGAATAAAGAATTATAAATGTTTTGACCACTATGAGTCGGGTTTTCTCTGTTTTATCATGGGGATCAAAGAATCGGGTTTTAATACAAGACAGATCATCTAAATGTGGTTTGCCTAGAATGCTTCACTAGTGATGACTCTGGTGGCGAACTGTCTGCCAGAGATGGCCTCATTTGCTTAAATTTCAGACAATGTAATTGTATGGTGCAGAGTAACTCTGAAGCATAATTTTTAAAGGTTAAAGGTAGATTTAAGTGTGAGCCCAGCATATTTGTTGCTGTTTAGTCTGTGCACGATCTTAAACTGGACTCTAAAGCAAACGTCTTTTTTTTTTTCTTCATTTGAAACTGTGATCACTGCTAATGCTGTGTTTAAAGCATTTAATGCATCACTTTGTCATCGTGAGTGACACGTATGCTCATATGCCTTGTATCAGTCATTTAAGTTGGGTTTGTCTCTTAGTGCAAACCTCGATGCAAAGCAAGTCACACTCTCTCTCATACTTAAATATTAGCTAATCTGTGCTTGTCTGTGTTCAGGTGTACTTGTTAAATCCTATAGAGAACCTGAGAAGCTACATCAACAACCGTCCACCTCTGGTCATTTTTATGATCAGTGTAAGTGCAGTGGCCATCGCCTTCCTGACCATCGGTTATTTCTTCAAGATTAAAGAGATCAAGTCTCCAGAGTTGACCGAGGTAAGGCACACCCGTGCAGTTTTTTGAAGTAGATGAAATTATGTGGTCCTAAAACGGTAAAGTGTGATCACTGCTAATGCTGAATGTCAGGTGGTGACCTTTGTTGCCTGCTTTATAACTAAAGGGTGCATTTTTTTTCTTTTATTAAAACCATGCTTCAACTGCACTACAGGATGTAAGGCTGAAAACAGCTTTCTTGTAGGATAAAGTGGGGTATATATATGTATCTGACCCCTTTTCACCTGGCTCTGATGTGAGTCAGATTTAAGGGGCATTTGGAGCACATGGTGCTCTGCCAAGCCCAGTTCAAAAGAAAATGATTTGGACCTGCACATTTCATGGATTCTTCTTTTGGTCATGCACCATCTCTCAGTCAGGATTTATGAAGTTTGATCAGGTAGCTTTTGGATGATAAAGCTGACAATCAAACAACCTGCACTAAGCAACTAGCTCTGCCCTAGCTCTCGGCATGCAGAGGGAAGAAGTTATTATATAGTATACACATTCTCTGCACAGTGTGCAGCATGTAAATCTGAAAGGAGGCATATGCAAATGAAAAAGGTTATTCTAGTTAAATAATTGGATGCATTGTAACCAAACTAAATATTGCACATAGGTTAAATATTGTCTACCAATACATACAGTAACAGCAACATTGTACATGAATTTCTGTGCATGTTGTCATGTCTGGCAGTTAAAAACATATTCACTGTTTTCACAGGACTGGAACACCTTTCTGTTGCGCTTCAATGAGCTGGACTTTTGTGTGTCAGAGAATGAAACGATAAAGCACGGCCTGAACGAGTCGACCACGCCGGAGAGCATGGTGGTGACTAGCGGCCAGGCTCGTTCCAGCACTCAGGTTCCCCTACTGCTGGAGGACTCGGGGCCCATTAACATCTCAGTCCCCATCACCCTCACGCTGGACCCTCAGCGTCCATTTGGAGGGTATTCTCGCAATATCACCCACCTGTATGCCACGGTGCTGGGGCAGCAAGTAGGCCTCTCAGGTAGGTTCTCATATTTCTTTGCTAAGTTTGATTGCTCTGTAGTCAGTTTGACTTGTAAAGTAGGATAAACTACTTCCCAGTTTATCTACATCAGTAAAACAAAACTGTTTTCACAAGATTTCAGTTAATATACATGAAGGTTGCATAGCCAGAAATATTTCCAAAATGCCACGTGTTGTTGTCATACAATGTCTAATTGCCTTGTAGCTTCGATTAAGGAAGAAGAAAGATTGTTACTTGCCACTGCAGGTGGTAGATGTACGCCTAATACATGCCAGCTCATACAGATGTAGAGTAGCCTAAAAACAATGTTTCACAACAATATGTTGGTTTTTAGGGGTCGTTTAGAGGTTTGAAATCAAAATCGGTCAAGTTCTTAATTGCCTCTATATTTCCCCTAAATTTGTAAGAGGTATTAAATGTGCACAAGGTATTTTAAGACTGGTTAAAAAGCAGACCCTTTTGTCGAAAATCAATAGGATACAGCTAAGTCAGCTGTGGCTCAAACGGCTGTAAGTGTACTATACATCTTCAACTTCCTTGTTTAGTTTGGCCAGCATCCAAAAGTTCAGAGATTCGCTTTGATTTCATGTAAAGGCCAGCCTTAAATACTGTGCTGTTGGGATGATTTTACAGTTAGCTGTATACCAAGCAGTAGTGTATCTTGTCTATAAAAGGCAAAAAGATAATACCTTGTATTAGTGTTATTTTCTCTCATTTCTTAATTTTCAGGTATTAAAAAGCATTTGTTTCGATTGTTTAAAATGGTGCAGGAGTCTTGATGTAACAGGTGGTGATCAGGCCTTTCAGGCATTGCTTAGCAGAGGATATCTTTGTATCTAACAAATTAGGAATTCCGCATTTGCTCTGAACCCTTTCATGGAAAGGCAAGTTTGGAAACTCGGATGAATTCTACACTCATTGCTCGTGCTATGCAACAGGTGCTTTCTTTAATTATCATGGGAGAAACGTGTGTTCTCTATAGTGTGGAGAGTTTTTGCGTTGTGGCTGCCTTTTGCTGATGTCAGATGCATCTTCTGTTGGGCTTTTTACTTTACCTCTCTGTGCTGTGACTTTACTTCAACATGGTGTGCAAACAGCAGAGGTGTTGTGTAACGTTAAGCTGATCCCGGCGAGCCCACCAAGTGAAACATGAATTCCTAAAATGCTGTGAAGCTCCTGAATGTGTCTGCGGGCTTATCTGAGTGTGTGTTAGCAAACTTTTCCTGATGATGCCCTCAGGGGTCGGTGCGTTGGTGGTTCTTGGTGTCTGGGGCTGGGCGCTCAGGTATGTACCAGCTCACTTCCGGTGACTACTTGGCCTGGTGCCTGTTGCTCGGTCAGGCCTCTTCCGGGGCAAAGGGGGCCCTCGGGCCTCCGGCCTCTGGGCCTGCGGCTTGGTTCACTCTGACACAGCTGGCTGCCGGCAGAGCCGGCGGGCACGCCACTGCAGCCCCCTCTGGCTTCTGCTCCGTGGCTACTGGGTGACCCCTCATCTGGGGCTCTCCTCAGCTCTTCCCAGGAGGGTGGCACGGATGCCCCTCCGGTGGTCCTCCTTGGGCTCTCGCACTCTGGGGCCTCTGGATGTCTGGAGCCTGGATCTCCTCCATGCCTGCTTCATGCCCTGGGGGACAGGGCTATGGCTCTCTACATCCTCTAGCAGACCATTACATGGGAAAACCTTTTGAATACAAGCGCGCTGATCCACACAGGTGTGCACACGGGTGTTCACTGTTCGTAGACATAAACTACACCTTTATTGGCTGCTATTTCCAAGCACATTGTGCGCTGTCGGTCCTACGTGCTGCACAACAACATTCAATATTTAGTATTTACTGCTGTTTACACTTAGCTAGATTAACGTGATGGTGTTGTGTTTAGTATGTTGCTCTGTTTTTTTTTTGTTTTTTTTTTTTGCTTGTTTTCTCTTCTTTTTCTCTCAACAGGTGATCCAGGAGATTTTTTTTCTCTTCTTTCTCTTTTTAAGTGCCCTTTCTCACTGTCCCTCTTCCCTTCTGTTTTTCTTTTCCTTCATCTTTCTTTCTCCCTTTCCTATTCCTCAGTCATGTCTGTCCCGGCTGTAACAACTGAAAATAAAATAAAATAAATAATAACAACAAAGGTCGATCAAATGGACCAATACGGCAAGGCCGTGATGATCCATTTGGCAAAGTAAATCCTTGTTGCTCTTCAGACATCAATTCTGACGGCTAAAGAACCAAATGGGACAGGCAAAAAAAAAAAAAGCAAACTTTTCCTTTTGTCTAAAGTGCTCATACACACTGAAAGACCATGTGTGTTTTCTTGCTGCTTCGCTTCTGAGGTGCTACATGTTGGAATTAGGAAGGCATGTTAAAAAAATGTGTGAAACATTACACTTGGCAGATTTCTGGCTAACAGGCTCTGCTTAATGTAGCCAACTTTCAAAGTTCAGGATTTACTATGTCCACATGAAGTCCAATTTTTTAATTTTTTCTATTACTTAGAGGCAAAGTTTTTAGTCAAATGTTTTTTTTATATTACTTTAATGCAGCGCTTGTTTGGAGAGAGTGTAAGCCTGGTTATTTGGAAATGGCTACAGTTTACAGAATGTCACATGCAGTCAGAACGCGCTACTTTTAAACAAGGACAGCTATCAGGAAACTGCTATTATTAGTGTGTAAGAGGGAGTGTGTTTTTGATTGTGCTTGTTGAAAAAGGGCAGATTGTGGCTTCCTTACATTTTGATTGTTCTAATTATGTGAGTGAATTAAGTCATTTATCACAGGAAACCAAAACAAATGATGATTAAAAAAACGAAAATGTACTTTGTACATGTCCAACTGTAAGAGGCTGGGGGATGCATTAATGTTAATCAGTATTCTCATAAAGAGAGTCAAGCAAACATGCCTGTATGTGCATGTCTTCTGACAGTGTAGGTGAAACATTGGCAACAAATAACAGTTTTTACCCAAATTATAAGAGGTGCTCATCCAAACTACATCACACTCAGCACTGAACTTTGTTACAAATTTGCATTTGGGTAAGCAGCAGTGTGCCTGTGAGTACCTGCCAGGTCTGGAGTGAAACAGACGAATGGCGGTGAAAATTGTCAAAGTAGACTGTTGAATTGTCAGTAAGATCAATTTTGCATTTAAAATAAATAACTGTGATTCAAGTTTAGTGGCATGACCATTGCTGTGTCTGCTCGGAGTGACCCATTCTCTCCTTTTAAGGGCAGGTTTCTGGTTGCAGGTTCCTGTTGCCTCAGTCACTTTGCGTCATTGACTGTAGTGTTGAACGTGTCATTTTAGATAAAAAAAAAAAACAAGTAGTCATCTGCAATTCTCTATTCAAAGAAAGTGATTTAGTTCCTGTTTACACAAACCAAAAATTATTGTTATTGTCGATGTTAATGGATAATGATGATGAACTATTATTGTCACGCATACAGCTGGTTGGAGTAACTTTCTCAGACTTTATGCTGTTATTTCTTGTTGGACTGGAAAGTCAGTGGAGGGTTTGCTTGAGTCTTTCTTGAGGGCAGAGGTCCAAACGCTGGCCTGACTTTCAGAATGAAACCGATTATGTAACATAACATCAAAATATACTCATCTGAACTGTACTGTCCCACCTCGATTCTCATTTAAAATTATATACTGCAGCCTTATTTTGTAAATTAAATTTCATAAAGAGGCCCTAGTTTGTCTTTTATTTTATTGTGCCGGTGTTGTGATTGGCTGAGCTGTTAGCCAGGAACAGCATTATCTTGAATTTGAATGGCAACAAATGTATTACTCGGAGAGAAAAATCAAATGCAAATGCTGCATATTAGTTCTATGACAGGTTATTTTTTTTTTTAGTATAAATGCTTATTTTTATTATTGTACATCAAAGTTTCTCATCTGTTTAAACTAGAGTTGTATAAAGCACGAGTTGCCTAGTAGAACAGTTTTTGGACTTAGTGAGAATTCCTTTTGTTTTCTCTATTGTCTGCTCCATCTGGATGAACACGTCAGTCCTAAATCACACCCAGGAGTCCACTCAGTTTGACTGATAATCCTCTAATCTCCTTTGCAGTTTGAAAAATATTGCATAAGCCTACAAAATCAGCCTGTCATTAGTTATCAGGGGGTAGCTTGGTATGAGCCTCCTGCTGCAGGAGTTGCGTTCATACTGTTTGGACTGTTCATACCTCTGATATTCGCTTTAGAGCTCAGAGGTTTTTAGCTTGATCCTGGGGTCATGGAAATGCAACACGAGGTTGCCTTAAAAACATTACATTGTGATTAAAATGTAAAAGAAATGAGTTGGTGACATCTTGTCGTGAAAAGTTTAAAACAATCTCTGCTGCTCTCGTTGTCTTTGTTTTGCCTGTAGGCCGAGAAGCTCATGAAGAAATAAACATCACGTTTACTCTGCCCGTATCCTGGAACTCGGACGACTGTGTTCTGCACGGTCACTGCGAGCAGGTGGTGTTCAGCACTTGCATGACCATCACAGCGGCCAGCAATATCTTCCCAGTCACAGTGTGAGTTGGACTGCCTCCATAACTCAAGGGAACAAGCGCACTAAATTAGTCTTGAGCTTTCTGATGCAGACTAAATGAAATGCAGCTTTGAGGAGTTTATCATTCAGTAAAGGCAATAAGTCTGCGTTTCCTTGTTTTACAGAAACATGCATTTTTTTTGTTGTTGTTTGTTATTTTGAACCATTTGAGAAACCACAAAATGTGCAGTAATGTGCAGCTTCCTTTTGTAGCTCTGCAGTTAAAGTGATTTGCAAGTACTTTGTTACTACAGTGTTACATTTTGCAAATGATTGACTCACAAATATTTTTGCAGGGCTTGTGCATGCCCATGCAAAGAACAGACGTATGCCGCTCAATTTGATTAATTTAATCTGTCAAGATAAGCAAGAAGTAGTCAAGGTGCAAATTGCATCACCTTGCATGTTGCAAATATGATGAAACGCGGGCCTGGACTTAAGCAGTACTTGAGATCAGTGATAGGATGACTTGTCACTTTGTAAAACTAAAGATAGCCAAAGCAGTCTTGCTAAAGTGTAGAGGCAGTGTGAGTGAGGCTCCATCAGACAAATTAAGCTTCATTTGTTATGTTTTACTGAACTATGCCATTTATCAGTGTAGTAGCAGTACTTTATTATTATTTGTAGACAGTCATATTGTTTCATTGGATCAGTTGCCTTGGATACTGCTTTAGAGCCCTCTGGTGGCCCAGTTGTAAACTGCATAATATGAAATTATACATTAAGAAGTTATAAATTGTTATCCACAATTTTTACTTTACTTATTTATTACTATAATTATTGTTTAAAATTGATCAAAACCTCTTGATATGTCTGCTCTTGTGCTTTTCCCCCCTGTCAGCAGCTGTGGCATCTGTGTGTCGCATTTGTTTTCCTTCTTGTTAGGATGGATAATCTGTTGTCACCCAAATAAGCAATTTTTCATAATAAGGCTGTTTGACACAAATAAACATAAGAAAATATACAGAGCAGATAAACAGCAACAACATCTGTACGTTTTTCTGCTATAATATGGTGTGAACAATTCCACTGCACCAGTTAACAAAAGCCCCTGTGTTTTTGTTTGCAGGCAGCCACCACACTGCGTGCCAGAGACGTACACCAATGCCACATCTTGGTACAAGGTGTTCACCACGGTCCGCGACTCAGATACCAAGTACAGTCAGGACTACAACCCCTTCTGGTGTTACAAAGGAGCCATTGGCAAAGTGTACCACGCACTCAACCCAAAACTTACCGTGATTGTTCCAGATGTGAGTCACCACAGCTCCTCAGTTTTTGAATTTCAACAGTAGTTCTTTATGTCTCATTTCATTTAAATACGTAAAAGTAAAAAACAAAGTGTCTGTGATATACATCCTTTTAGTGTAATTTCCCCATGATTTAAACAAGTAGGATGACTGAGAATAAGAATGGTATACTTTTGTTGATAGTATTTTTTTTAACCCATTGTAACACAGAGAGATCATTTAGGGGTAAATGTTCCTAAACCTGTAGTTTATTCTGAAAGGCATTTAGATCTGTACTGATGGGCGTAGGTTGTTCCAGGAACAGTGAGCTGCATTTGAGCTGCAAATGTACCAGCAAGGCTGGAATTAAATTATCATTAGAGTGGACCTAATATGCTTTTCCCCAATATGTACTGGTACAATGTTATAGGCTCACGTTACATACCGCCAGAGTTTCAGATTAATCAGGTTATCATACGTGTGAGTAATCCGTGTGAACCAAAAGCTCAGGCCTCAGACTGCTATAAACACTCTCTCACATCAGTCTTTTGCACATTAGTCCCCCCCGGCGGTTCAAAACTTTTGTTTATAAGGGGCAGCCAATCAAAGAAAGTTGGGCTTAAAGAGCAGGAGGAAGGGATCTTAAATACGTCATTTCAGACTGAGGATTAACTGAAGTGTTGCACCAAGGCCCAGCTTAAGATAAAGAAGGATGATCTTGAACTCTGAATCTGAAGCTGTTCTGACAGAGTGCAGGAATAAAAATACAGATTTGGACATGATTATAATGGCTCTGCTTTAATTATGTTTTAATATTTCACTCTAGAAGGTTACTGTGCAGTTAAATGTGCTTGTGTTTCAACTCTAATTTTGCATTAGATTATATCAGACAGCAGCCAGAAGGGCCTGTCATTCTAAAAAGAGCGGGCCATTAAGTTGTACTGTCAACTCGATATAAACTACCCACCTGTAGAGACGATGCATCAGGTAACCATGAATACCTTGTGTCAGTGTGGGTTTTTAAGTTTCACCTGAACCTTCATTAGGTACTTACAGTAACGCAAAGGCAAGACTGAACAATGAGGGAACGCGTTTGTGATTTTGAGGAATTTTTGATGATGCATTTTGAGGAGGAGGCGCAAAGTGGAGTTCAGAGGAAAATCGCATACTGTTGTCTGAGGTATTGACGCAGGCACCACAGTAAGTATGAGCAGCAGCTGAAGAATACACCTGAAAACTGCAGACCTGTTAAGACCTATTCTAACGAGAAATGGCTGATCTGTTTAACATGGAGCTGCAGCTGTTATGAGAAAACCCACATGCATGCAGTAACTATTATACGTATTTTTTTAGTGTACCACCTTCACCAAAAACTACAGGTAACTTGTGCAGTGAGCAATAAAGAAATCAAGCTTGTAGCCTTGTGCTTGAAATAAAACCTGAAGTTACTCTGTGACATTAAACTGTGTCTTTTAACGCTTGTCTTACTAGGACGACCGTTCCCTCATCAACCTTCACCTGATGCACACTAGCTACTTCCTGTTTGTCATGGTCATCACTATGTTCTGCTATGCAGTCATAAAGGGGCGGCCTGGCAAAGTGCGACAAACCAACCCTGACTTCTGTCCTGAGAAGGTACAACAGACACCAGCAGTGCTATATGACTTCAACAGGTAGTTTCAGTCAAGTATCAACTGACCAGTGATCGGTCAAAGACTCGCTCCAATCAATGACTCTGCTGATTTCCTGCTATTTCTGCTTTTTGTTTGTTTGTTTTGGCACATGAACTCCTTACAAACTCCAAACCAAATGAAAGAATATTTAAGCTTCCCTTGATAGCATAATAAAGACGTCCGAATGCTGTAAGATTTGGTGTAAAAGTCTGGGTGAACATTATGGTAATGATCCTTGACTGTGCCTGGTATATGAAGTAGTTGCATCTCGCTTCCAGAGGTGAAGGGAGTTCATCCTCCTTGATCTTATTGTTCGTTGCATGTAGCACAGTTCGTTTTCCGCATACACATACATAGCGAGTTCACACCAGTTGAGAGAGAGCTTATTTTAACATAGCTGTTTTTTTTTGTTTGCTTGGATAAGGAAGGTGGGGCAACAGCTGCAGATTTCTTTATCTAAGAGCTCATGTTGGGACTCTTAGTTTGAAATATTGAAGGGAGGAGCAAAACAAACAGAGCGCAGTTTGTCTGTCTTCTTGGTGTGTTTACCTCTGCATGACTCTGCCTTGGTTACACCCAAACTACCAGTCCAGTAACTGGCAGTTTCCCACATATTCATTGGTCTGTGTGTTTTGTTCTAAAGTGGAGACCACCAGCAAGCAAACAGATGGACTCTTTGATGTCTCTAACGTAACAAACACAAGGAAAAATAATATGTGTGTTTATGTAGCATCGTCTCCAGGTTAGATTGTTGGAGCTTAAATTTGTGAGGCACATAAATGTGGAACACTCAGATCTATAAGACTATAAGCCACATTTAACCACACATTCATAACTATACATGCAGCATACAAGGTTCTGTTCAACCTCTCATCTACTGACGATTCACCAGATAATTTGAGATCCATGTCTTTGCACTGTGGGAGGAAGCTGGAGGAACCCCACACAGGCACGGGGTGTAGCCCCAGCTTGGGTCTAAACCAGTGATGACCATTACACTGGTGCTTAACATCAACTATCCACAGCTACCTCTCCACACTGCTGTATTTGGTGTTCACACATAGGGACCTGATATTTTGATTGCGCACCTGTCTCGTTTTGCACTTACAAAGCTTGATCTGTGACAGCGTGCTGTTCAGTTCAGTCTTGCTCTGTTTATTTTCCCTTCATTGCTGGTGGGAAGACAACAGCAAACAAACAGCAGTTTGGAAGGATTTCACAAATGCAGCGCCATGCTTGCAGTTTTTTTTTTTTCTTGGTGGTCCAGTGGTTTAACACAGAGCTTGTCCTGTTTGCTTCTCTTGCTCACTTTCCCCACTGCTTATGTTTGCCATAACAATTGCTGGGAAACTTTACTGCACTTATGGGATCTTAAGCATTTTCTATCAATTTATTTACTGTTGTTGTTGTTGTTGTTGTTGTTGTTGTTGTTGTTATTAATATTGTTAAAGTTCCCCTGTATGTCATCACTTCTATTTCACATGTGGAAGTGAGACTAGAACCAAAAAAGTAGAGTTGAGTAGCAGAAATAGTTCATGTTATTTGTCGTGATCCTTTTGTCATTATTTTACTAATGACTTCCTGTTAAGTGAAATTATCTTCTCAATTGTATTTGCTAGCGATAATTTAGCTTCTATTGTTTGGAAAGCAATGTGAAAGGGGAACCTAATGTTGCCTTATACATACAGGAAAGGTTCATACTCACTCTGAGTAGCAGGAAGTCCAACTTACTAATTTGATTTGTTAACTTAATTACACTCTGGCATCATGTCTGTTCTCTGTATCAACAGATAAAGAAGCCAGAGTATCTGTATCATATCAGAACTGGGAAAAAACCCCATGGATAGTTGCATCCCGTGACAGATATGATGAGAATTGGATACTGTCTGTGTACCACTTTCTTAAGGATGCTGAGATGTAAATTTTCAAAATAAAATAGCACAAATCACTCAAAATATTGCAGCAGAAAACAGGGGATGCACTGGAACAGTCACCAATAGCTGATAAAGTCCAGTCGTGTTTCCCAAATAAACATCAGTAAAGTGCATCAGCTTTGATTGATCAGCTGGGGGTGGGGGTGGGGGGTTAAATGCTTGCAAAATGCGTCTGTGTATAAACAGACAAGTAAACAAGACTCTTGTCTTCCTCTGTCACATTTTCACCGCTCTTTGCTACATCACCAGATTTTGGTATCATAAATTTCTGTAATTACTGAAACTGAATTCCGTTTCTTTTGTTGCAGGTGGCGTTGTCAGAGGGTTAAAAAGACATCAGAGAATGGCAGGACTTACCTGTAACATGGACAAAATTAAAGAAAGAGAAGAAATTAATTAAAAAAAACAAAAACACGACTTACCAGTTGCCTAGTGGACCCTGGAAATACAATAAGGGACACAAAAGCTCTGTGAATGCATTACTCTTGCAATGTTGGGTTTCTCCAACCAAAGATATACAAGTGCCTGTATCTGTGGTGTAAATATTTCTAGGAACTCTTTGGTTTTGTTTTTTTCCCTTTTTGTTATTTCTTTTGATTTTTGCCTGAGCCCCCCAGTGCCATGTCCAAACATGCAGTCCAGAAACAAAGCAGAAGGCCACATCCAAGAGCTACTTCTTTTTTCTGGTGGCAATTGGGTCTCACCTTATCAAGCGTGATAGACAGAAGTGTTTTATCAAAGTGGTAAATGTTTAGATATCTTAAGGTCAAAGTGGTTTTGTCGCCCTGATAACAAAGCGTGATGTTTAATCACTTGGAACATGTTTAAGGAAACAGAAAAGCAGGTAAATAATGATTAAATCCTCAGCGTGCGCTCACCATAGCAGCTTAAGCGAGGAATGGAATAAAGTAGTACTTTTCTCTGCACCAAATTTGATGGTTTAATTAAAATTCTAGTTAGAATCGGGTTCTTTAAAGTCCATTTAGACATCTAAGTGACATTTAAGTGATTTAAGAATTTCACATCTTCCTTTTACGAACTGCTTTTGATTAGCAGTTAAAGAATTACCAGAACTTCCTGTTGTTTGTTGTTGAAATTTGTCACATTCTTTTCTTCTTCTTTTTTTTTGCCTTATGCTTTCCTCTGTCAGTTGCTTCTTCACTCACCTGCCTCTTGAATTTAATTTGCTGCCAGTCACTGTGCAGCAGTTTTGGTGTTTGATCCAGTCCTCTCTGTCGCACCCAGGAGATACAGAACATTTGATCTTGCCTTACCTACGGTGGACTTGCTTGCTTGAAAATAGGCGTGGGTCATCACTTTTGTCCCTTTCCCCACATTAACTCTCCGCCCCTTTCTTCCACAGCCAAATATCACATTTTATTTGTTCTGGTATGATGAGCCTGTGGTTTGAAATCAAGCTTGTGCTCTTTGTCCTGTTATTGTAAATGTCGGGTGACCCTTGAGTTACTTTATATTAGACACTTTAGTTACTTCACCTTTTTGAAATGATAAATTATATGAGTTGCACATGTTAAAGTGTTTTCATAGATAGTGCACCTTTGGATGTCTTGCACATTTTGTTATTATCTCCTGTGATTATTTCTTTTTATGTAAATAAACTAATTGGCCTCCATGTAAAAAATAAATATGATTATTATGCTGCTGCTCAGACGTTTACAATAACCATCCTTGTTTGTTTTAAAGAAAAGTTTTCATCTAATATAATGTGAAATGATAAAAAAAATACTGTAAATCATTTAGTGAATCCTTTGGCTATTAATAACTTGTCATTTTTAATACATCTATGTAGGTGTTCAGAGGCCCAATTTCAGCAACCATTACTGCTGTGCTCTTGGGACTCCATATATTAGCAAATGCAAGTTTATCATGGTAAAAGTTTGATGTTTCCATTATATGTAAGGCATTAGTCGCAGAGTCATAGTGACTGAAAAATGTGTACTCTGACTGGTTGGCAAGTGGTTTCAGGAGGTTGCTGGCTGATGATCGGTGAAATTGATCGCAAAGGCAGTGCTGCACCAGAACCTGGCAGATCACTTTGGTCTGCGATAGCTTACATGAAATAGGGAGATTTCACAAGGTGCAGCTTTTAGTTTGACAGTGGACTGGTTCTATTTTCAGTTTGCATCACACTGTTCGGTTTCACTACCATTTGGCAGTTAGTTGGCAAGTGTTTACAGACATGTTGTTGTTCTCCATGCAAACTACAGGCAATTCTTTGACTCTGCTTGCAACCAGTAATAGCAAGGTAGTTTTTGGTGTTGCACTGCATACCTTGGTGCAGTTTCACCTAATGACAGGCAGCCTCAGGCAATCATTTGCTAACCAATAAAAGAATACACATTTTTCTCTGTTAGCCAGTGGTTAACGAAGGTTGCTGACACCTCTTTCATACGACAGTGTGCACTACTCCCCCTAGAGGACAACTTAAAATGCCTCCAAGCAGAAGAGAAAGTAGAAGGAGTTGGTCCACCGCTGAGTGCATCAGAGTTTGAGAAACCCTGAAGTGGCAGTTTCATTAAATGTGTTTTTGTAAGAGCGAGGTGCTGTTGGTTTCTGAAGGGAGTAGTAACCACCAATGTTCTTCCTGTTCTTAAAACAGGAACACTGAGTTTCACAATAAAATTGTGTTTTTTAAGGAGGCATCCAAAGCACTCTACTAGCCAAGTGTGTTGCTTCTTTAATGATAATACTGGTTTTTGGATGTAATGTATAACAAACAATTTGTGCTTTACCAGAATATCCTTTCATTTGAGAATACATTATACCATCAGAACAGAGGGACTATTGCAACATTTCACCATTAAGAACTGTAGCGAATACGAATTAAATACGAATGTACTTTTCTTTCAAAAAACAAGGGCAAACTTTTGAGCAGCAGTGGGAATACCATTATCATATTTATCCATTTATTATATATTAATTATTAAACTAACATTTGTATTATTTTGAATGACATGAAACTGTGCAAAGACTCATTTTGTGTGTGAATGCATGAGAGTGAGTTTTGGATGAAGAAGTGTAGCTGCAGACTGCAATTCTCTGAAATCTCGTTTCCGAGCGTCTGATTTTTTAAAAAGTTGCAGAGACAAAACAAGCCACCTCCCCGACTTCCACCTGCAAAACTTTCAATCTGTTGTTGCTGTTTGTTTGCGTTTCTCTCTGAGAGCAGCACAACATATTAGATCTGCAAAAACAAAAAGACAGTGCTATATGTCTGCTGGTTTGTTGCATTGGTCTGTGTCCAGAGAATTGAGTAAAAACCTTCCTACAGAAGTAAAGATTGCCTGTTTGTAATTACGTATTTTTGTTTCCTTTTCAATAGCATTTACTGATACATTTAACTTACCTCTGCTATATTTTTGCTCCATAATTGATGTACCTGTTGAATGTACTGTTTTTATAAGCAGCATAATCTAAATCTGAGATGCAAGAATTCCAAGTGATTCAAAATATGTTATATAATTTTTTTCAGTTTGGGAGGCTTTACTTGAATTGTGTTGTTTGTTTTGATTGGTTTTCATAGTGTAAGGTTTTCCCGTCATGTTGTTGTATGAAACGCTGTACTTAACATTTGCGTTTTTCGTGTGTATGTCAGTGAATGACTGGTTTTGGTTGTAATGGTTACGATACCCCCCCCCAAACATACACACAGAAAATGATGCTAGATAAAGTCTTCCTAATTCTATTGTTCAGATGATGAGCATGGATCTGTTGCGTTCTCTCATCCATCTATTGTGCTCCCACCTGCTTTTGTTTGTTTTTGTTTTCTTCTTTTGGAAGATCTGGCAGCTCTTATTGGTCTGTTTGGGTATGGATGGGTAGCCGGGATTGATTTAAAGGAACTTGAAGTTGTGAATGAAGTTGTCTTAACACGTATCACTTGCATTTACCTGCTTCATATCCTTTTCTCTGCGATTTTCACCCCCCTCCCTTGGGTTAAATTTGCATCTCTAACTGCAAAAAATGCCTTAACATTGTCTTTGCTTCATCTATCACATATTGTAAATCGCACCGGAAAAACTAAAGCAAATCTTAACTATTGTGAAGTGTACATTTAAAGGATTTTAAAGGAGCAGATGCTTGCTGTTGTAGTTTTCAAATTACTCCACTATATCACTAATGACGTGAAAACAGTTGCGCCATATTCACCTTAAGTTGCACCATGTCGCTGTGTATGGAGGACTGAAACTGCCAAAAAAACCCACAAAGCTCAGTGAAAGGTCTTAGTCATGCAGTTTGCTGAGGAAAAAAACAAGGAAATTTGAGATGAAATTGGTTGCAAAGACTTAAACGGTGCTTCATTACAAACCTTGCGATTGCTTTGCACCCTAATAGATTGCCACAGTTGCCCATATCTTAGAGGGAAGATGCAAACTTGCCACCTTACTGCTGGGTTTCTTACCAACCACAACAGGTTGCAGCGGTAAGGCAACTAAACCAATTGCAAGGTTTTCAGTGGAGTTTGCAATCAATTGTACCTCCTGGTTGCCAGCAACCACTTGCCAACCAGTCAGGGAATGCAAATTTTTCCCTAGCGACTGGACGGTTGACATGGCTTTGCCAACCAGTTTCCACGCCTTTGTCACATCTAGATGCCGCCTGATTGGAGGTAGCTGTTTGTGCAGAAAGTTTACCTAGTAACACGCACTGTATGACTCCTTCAGATGTATATTAAAGCAAAAAAAAAGGCTAAAAATAATAAAGTAAATTATGAAACAGGTGGCAAATGAAAAATACAAATAATATAAAAGGAAAAGCAAAAAAAGAGTGAAATTAATTCAAAGAATACAAAATGACAAAAACATTTAAACAAATCAGCACATTTAACTAAACGATGCCTACGTTCATTTTAATTTGTTTCATCTGTGCTGTTGGCAGTTTCAAGCTACCATACAAGTGTTTTGTGTTTTTTGCTATAACATGACTCCAATAAAAGGTGCCCTTCCTCCTCTCTGTCATCCTTTTTGTCATGTTAGCAGCGCTTACAGGCAAATATTAAGCCAACTCTGTGCCTTCTGCACTGTCGAGCTGCATCCTCCTCCCTGTACATACAGTAGATAGGACCATAGGTTTTAATGTGGCTAGGATGTCATTCAGACC
This sequence comes from Perissodus microlepis, assembly GCF_051167445.1. NCBI lineage: Eukaryota > Metazoa > Chordata > Actinopteri > Cichliformes > Cichlidae > Perissodus > Perissodus microlepis. The sequence goes on along the minus strand of NC_140470.1, from coordinate 28,200,879 downwards.
CTTTTCCTCCCCAGTGGAACTGCTGTAAATGAATTCAAGTTTAAATAAACTGTCTCTGAAGTTCAACCGCTCTTCGTCTCTGACTCTCCCTTTATCCCCAACACCACAGCATTTATTAATTTAGATTAGGGAGATTAATGATCTGCCAGTGAAAATAAACTAATTTGGCTCTACCTAAAATAAGAGGTCAGAGAAATATTAAGATCTGTAAGCTCTAGCTCTCTCTGCATGAAATAAGGATTGTACTGGTGATGTTAACGTATTTCCATGGCGTCATGTGAGTACGCTGTAGTCAAGACACTTTAGCATTACGATAAAGTACATGGCATCAGTTTTTCCAAGTTCTTCACATTATCTGTGTGACATAAAGGGCAGATGGCAGCAAGGCAGAATTACCAAGTAGGGCCTGACTGCTGGAGATGAAAAAATGCCAAACTAGCCCTCGAGACCCAAATTGCCAAGCAATCCCCTGAATGGACAACTCAGGATGAAGGTGAGGCTCCAAGAATATTTAAAGCAGAGCTGAAGTTCAGCCAATCATTTCGTTTCAATGGTTCATTCATGTAAAGCAGGGATAGGCAACTCCAGGCATTGAGTGCCGATGTCCTGCAGGTTTTAGATGTAGAGGACTTTTACTCATGGAGGTAATATAAGTATTGTTCTGTGATGTATCAGTATAGATGTGTGTAGTCATCATATATGTTCTCTTGGCTTCTCTGGTGACTAGGAAGTGCTATGTGATCTGGTATTTGTGTCATCCTAAGGGAAATTCCATTTACTTATTACCAATTCACCAATGTTAACAGTGCATACAGAAAGTATTCAGTGCTTCTCTCTTCCACATTTTGTCATGTTATAGCCTTATTCCAAAATGGATTCAATTCATTTTCACTTCAGAAATCTACACACAATATCCCATAATGATAAAGTAAATCTTGCAAATTCAGTTAATGCAGTTAAAAGGACTAAATGTTAAAATAAAAAAACAAAATATAACATCCAACACATAAGTATTCATAGCCTCTGATCACTTCTTTGTTGAAAGACCTTTCCCAGATGTTAAAGCCTTTTTGTGTCTCTTTGCGTATGATCCTAGAGAATTGGCACACCTATTTTGGGGCAGCTTGTTCCTCTTTGCAGAAACTTTCAAGCTCCATCAGGTCGGATGGGGTGCATGCATTCACAGCCATTTCCAGATCTCTCTAAAAATGTTCAGTTGTATTCAAGTCTGGGCTCTAACTGAGCCATTCAAGGTAGTAAACCCCAGTCTGAGGTTAAGCCTGGAGCAGGTTATTATCAAGGATGTTTATGTACATTCATCTTTCATTTCCTGCTGCCGAAAAACATCCCCACAGCATGATACTGTGACCACCATGCTTCACTGTAACAATGATTTCGACCAAACGATGGGCACTGCCTGGTTTTCCCCAAACATGATGCTCGACATTCAGGCCAAAGAGTTCAATCTTTTGGATATTCTGAGAACCCTCCTGGTGCCTCTTGGCAAACTCCAAGCCGGCTGTCATGTGCCTCTTACTGAGGAGTGGCTTCCATCTGTCCACTCTGTCATACAGGCCTAATTGGTCGAGTGCTGCAGAAATGGGTGTCCTTCTCTCCACAGAGAAATTATGAAGCTCTGTCAGAGTGATCATAGTCCCCTCCCTGACTAACGCCCTTCTATGCCGTTTGCTCAGATTTGCCAGTTGGCCAGCTCTAAAAGAGTTCTGGTGGTTCCAAACAACTTCTATTTACACATGATGGAGGTCACCGTGCTCCTTTAGTGCTGCAGAAATATTTCTGTACCCTTTTCCATAAACCAACATCCATTGGACAGACACAATACAAACACTAACCTTTTGTCAGTGTACTCCTCAGTCATATGTTGGCCATGTAAACTGGAGCTGGTCATCAAAAGAGTATGATTGGATATTTTCTCTCTCTTTTCACACCATTCTCTGTAAATCCTAGAGATGCTTGTGTGGGAAAATTGCAATAGATCAGCAGATTCTGAAATACTCAGACCAGCGGGCGCCAACCATGCCACAAAGTCACGTAAATCACAATTTCGTTTCTTTTTCAACTTCAGCAGATCTACTTGATCTTCTCTGCATGCCTACGTGCATTTAGCTGCTACCGTGTGAATTGCAGAATGGATGTTTGCGCTATCGAGAAGTGGCCAGTGAGTGTATATTTAGTCTTTGTTAAGATCACAGAGCTGCTTGGAGCTGTGCGATGGTAAAATCTACAGTGTGTTCATCATCGGTGCTCAGCCTGACCCTAAATCAAAGGACAAAGAAAAACAAAATAATTCTAACTGACAAAAAGTGTGACTGGAAAACATAGGGTTAGGTTTAGGATTCTTTCCCCTTTAAGTACCCACCACCTGCATTCATGTCACTTTTCCATCAGAACCAACTCTGAGACTGGCACAGTGTTTCAGGACCACTTACATCCTGTGCAGCTTTCCATGCGCCTCTTTTCCTCATTTGCACTTATTTTTGCAGAAATTCAAACTTGCATTCAAAACCTGGACAGACAGAAGCTCATAAGTATTGGAGAACATTTGGCTCCATTGATTTCCTCCTGTCAGTAATATAATCAGAAACAGCAACACCGTGCTTACCCAGCTCCGGACAGTCTACCAGCAGGAACAACGCATAGTGCATAAGCCCAACATGCGTCAGTGCTGACAAAAGCTTATTCTTATTTTGTTGTACAGAAACTATTTAAAGTGCATAAATGAGTCTTTTTATTACACCGGGTGATGTTCTCTCTTCACAAACAAACAACGCCACTGTGTTTATTTTGAGTCCTCATGCGCCATCCTGCTGTCATAAATGCTCAACAGAGCACAGTTTGTGTGGGCTTTGGTGTCATCCTGGGATTTTCAGACAATAAGAAAAAGAAAAAAAATGCCAGACTTGTGTTTAGAGGAAAGGATAAACACTTTATTTTTTAATTCAAGAAGGCAAGGCATCACATCCCGTGTCGATGAATGCAATTTATATGAAAAAATGGCAAATATGATTCATGCAGTATCAACCACAACACGGAAACTAATCCGTGCAAACAAGGAGGAGGCACAGACTGTCCAGCAACAGAGATGTGATACATAAAAAACGTGTAATTGGATGAAATAACATGTAATTTTAGTCTAAGGCGGATGACTATAAATCAACCACTTAGCAATGCTGAGAAAACAGTATGTTTACAGCTGTTTATGGAGTGGGAGGAGGCAGAGAAAAGCTACACAGTCAAGAAAGACATTAAGAGGCGGTTATTATCCATCATCTGTTTGTGAAGCTCAGTGCTTGTCATGAGGCCCTTAATGGGAATGAAAGTCAGTAAACAAGGAGTGGTTAATGTTTTAAATTCACATCCTGTTACTTATTCTGATAAATTCCCACAAAATTAAGAGGGAAAGCCAAATGTCTGCACAGGAGCCAAATGAATGACTACTACGATATGGTGTAATGTGGCGAAACTTCCCTCCAAAGTGTGTTTCATCTATTATCAATAGTCATAACCTGAAACTCCAAAACACTGCCAGGCATAGAGCCAGAAGGTCTAAAGCACCAAATCAGTTTTGATGCCAAGCGTTCCCACTCTGCTCTCGTTCGCGAGCACAGCAAAGAAGCAAATGAAGCCAGTTGGCTCTAAGCAAAAGAAATCTGGCATGTGTTGTATTTGCACACCTGTAGGAAAGAAAATTTCTGGGGAAAAACTAACAGAAAATCATTGCCGTCCTCCTTAGTACCACTCACCTTTTCATTTTTAGCTCATTATTTTAGTTTCCTGTCCTGAAACTTTGCTCACAAAACAGCAGGCAGCAGCTGTTTTCAGCAGAAAAGCTCAGATAAGAGTCGTGTACTACAACTGGACCATGCAAGAAACCGTTTTGCAGGAAATGAGATAAACTGTTTTTCTCAGGAGTTGCTGACGAGCAAAACAGAGGTCAAATGTGAGTGAATATCGGGTAGGCAGTAGAGTTGCCAAAAACACAACTCCAGATGAATAATGATTTAGCTCCACGTCTGCTGGATGAATAGGCAGCTGCATGAGGTCATAAAATCTCACCGTCATGTTTTCAGCTTGCTCTGCTGCCTTAAAGTTGCCAATAAAATGCATATTTAGATGCTACAGGAGAGATTATTTTCTTACCTGCGCAAAATAGATAAATAATAATAAAATATCAGATGACTGAGGGCTCACAACCACACAGGAAGCAAGTGATGATAAAAATGTAACAAAAACAGAGCTCGGGTATTGTAATTATAATCAGATCAGGAGAGACAGCTGCACGAAAAACAAAATAAAGAAATCATAAACCACCATTCCTCTCGACATTTAATTCTGGTGTTTCATTTTGTGGCAAAAATGAGGATATTTATCAGTAATTTGTCATGATAAATAAAAAAAAAACAGTACACCACATTTATAAGTCACCCATTTTTAACTAGAGTCATAGCGATCAACTGGGCATGGGCAACGTGGTCGACATGGAAACAGGCCAGTCAGCAAAGACACAAAGTTTACTAGTTGTGAATATTTTTGTGAATGAACTGAACAACAAGAAGTCTTAGCAGACTCAAGTCACTCTCACCTAACTGAACACAGACATAAAGACTCTAACAAAGGCTCGGAGCCAGAAACATGCTAGCAGCCTCGGTATTAGCAATGCATCAAAGCAGTTACAAAACAAGAAAAAGAAAAAAAGAGTTGGTGTCTTCTTATTTGGGGAAGTTATAAACCAAATACCAGAAAATAACAGAACAGATATTTGTTTTCTTTAATAAAGCTGTGGCACCTGCTTTAGTTCAGTGGGTAAAGTACAGTATGTCCAGTAAAGGCGGAGCAAGTCAATATCTGCTAATTATTTCAGAGCAGAGCACTTTAGTCAGTTATTTCAGTGAGAGAAGTTTTTTACAATTTAGTGCAATCTAATAAAATGTATTTAATTATGATTATATAGCTATTAGAAAGAATCAAATCAGGAATCAGTCAAGAAAATTACAGTTGGTGCATCTCTACTTTTAACTCTGTTAAAGCTTTAGGTCTGCATTATTAGAGGCGTGGCCTTTCTGAGTTACAGGTGACTCAGCTGGCCTTATTCGTAGTTGCACTAAAAGGCTATCCAGTCTTTATTTAAGTTGATGAGAGAAAATCTAGCAATTTAATTGTACGTAACTAAAAAGTATCCGTGTCTGTACCATGCACAGTCTGTGGTTGCAGCTTGATAACCAAGCTAGCAAGAGACAACTTACTGGAGATAACGTTTTGTCCAAATGTGATCCACAACAGCAACACTGTGATGGACACGATGCAAAACTGGGATCCTCAAATTTAATGAGTGGCAACATCATAGCTGCTATGTCCATCTTTTGTATACAGTCAAGTAGGGAAGCAAGCACAATAGGCCTGTGTTCTGGTCTTACAAAGCCTATAATGGTCTGCTGTAAAAGCTCCCTCAGTAAATAACAGTTGTGCTGTACCGATTGTTTTTCTGATATACATCTTTTCTCATATCTGTAAACTTTGCAGGTAAAATACTGGAAAACACACTTTAGCCTCTTCAACCATAATAATATTGTTAAATCAGTAGCTTTGGCAGTCGTAACTGAACATTACTACCTCAATTTACTAAAAATATAATGTTAAGCCCAGGTCATTTTTCTGAAAGGGGGTAATTCTCTTCATCTGTAGCTTGCCGCTGCACTGTGAAGTTAATGTTGCTCTCTTCTATAGTCTAATCTTTGATTTATACGTTGCTTTCTTATGGGAATTACATGAAACACGAGCTTCTTGCAACATTATGCTTTCACAGGGGAAGCAAAGCAATCTCTGTGGAGAGTAGAGTTCAATTTACACCACCAGAGGGCAGGGTTAGCAGATAAAGAGTTGAGAGACTGGATCAGAAGAACCTGAGCTCCAATTTCTTTGCCTTTCAGACACTGTCCTTCAAGGTCTGAGTGTTGAGTGTTTTATAGCACTAAAATCCTGGAGAATAACACTAGCATATATAAAAAGACATAAAAATGAGACACTCCAATCAATAAAAGCTGTAGTGCTGAAATGGATGCAAGTGCTTGCATTCAGACATTTTTCACTGAAGAGAGTTTGACTCTTTGCCCTCCTGGTTTAATCTGATGAGTTGGTTAATATTCAGCCAAAGTGTAGGGATGAAATTTAGGCGTCAGCGCGAACCATTATGAACAAGAACGTTTGTAAAGGTCACTCTTACTCTTGACTCCCTCATTTGCACTGAGTTTCTGGGTGACTGGAGAGTTGGAGTCTCCTTGCAACGCTTGTTAAGAGACCATTAATCAGATTTCTCCAGGCTCGGTATGCAATTTGAGATTGTTTATCCTTTTGTCATTTGCACCCCTTCTCTGAATCAGGGCGGCGTAAACAAAGACTCATTTAGGGCTCAGTTCTGTTCAAAGCTGCTTGTTAGTGCCCAATATAGCGGACTGCTGCTTAATGGCGAAATCAAGACAGTCCAACACACATTTCCTTCTCTCTCCAGATAAATTTAATCAGAAGTTAACGATCGAGGGCACAGCTGGTTAAAAAAAGCCTTTTTTGTATCAAATATGGACCAAATATAATAATGCAAATGAAACTTGCAATGAGAATTAATGAGCTTGTACAAAGAACTACAAATTGCTAGATGGAGCCACTTTGCTCTTGTGGGTCGATTTTCACTTAATTTGGCCTAAATTGGCCTAAACTTTTTAACTTTTAACATTTTAACTTTACGAAAAAAACCTTTTTCTTGTTTTCCTTAAGCTCAGAGAGTGAAATGGGTGCAGAATTACCAACCAAATGAACAAAGCACGCTCAACCAGCCGTTAATTTAAGAATAATTCAGATTTAGTGAAATGTAGGTCTCATTTGTCTGGTCTGTCATTACAGTGTCACGGTTAAACATCAACTGGCAGACAGTTCTCACACAGCTAAGAGCTGGACAGTTCACACAAGAGAAAATATTGTATCGTGAGTATGTTGGACCGATGCTCTAGCCATGAGATCATTATTGTGTTTGTCATGGGTGGTTTTAAACAGATCAGAACACTTCACCTCACTCAAGGTCGTTCAGTTCCAGTGGGGTTCATTTCGAAGCATTTTTAATGCGACCGTCTGCCAAATAAACCATAATGTGGCTTGGTGTGTATATAAACCATGTCCCTGACTGTGTTCCAGTTTTCGTGACTAAAATTCTCGGATTTAATTAGTCTGTTGCTTAGCACTAATTACCAGGAATCGTGTTGATGCACTCATAGAGTTTATGCTTGGTAAACAAGCTTGTTAGCTGATAACTAACATCACAGTGTCTTTTGTAAACAGCCTGTGGTTCCAAACCATTTCAGCAATTGGGCTGCATGATCTGATCAATGTATTTTGATAATCACCTGTTATTTAGCACCATCTACCCGTGATCTGAGTGTCACTACTGGCAAAGGTAATGTTGCACAGGTGGTCCAGCTCGTTCAGGATGCACGACATGGCATGGCCTCATGTGGCGAGAGTATGGATGCAGTTCCTTGAGGATGAAGGAATTGATACCACTGACTGGCCCCCATGCTTGGACCACCTGTATGGCATTACTTTTCATGCCATCCGACACTGCCAGGTTGAACCTGTCCAGGATCCCTCACGACACCATCCGTCATCTCATTAGGAGGGTGCCCTAATGACATCATGTTGTCAGGCATGCATCCAAGAACTTGGAGGTCATACAAACTACTAAGTAACGTTTTGAGTTGCTGCAATTAAATTCAGTAAATGGACCAGCCTGCTGAAGCGTCTTTAACTGTGATTTCTGGGGTGTTTTTGAATTCAGCCCTGTGTAGGTTGATAATTTTCACTTCCATCAAACAACTTGGCATCCTTTCATTCCCAGCACATTACCCAGTCCATATCAGTATAGATATGGCACATTTTATTTTCTCATTGAGACTGATATGTTTTCAAAGTGTTCCTTTAGCTTTTTTTGAGCGGTGTACAGAGCCCAACCCAAGAGACTGTGTCGACTGAAACAGGTGGTAAATATTCTTTAATGATAGGAAATGATCTTGAAATCAAAGTACAAATACTCAAAAAGAACTGAACTGATGCTGTTAACAGTTAACAGAGCTGGAAAAGCTCTGTTCTTCCATTTGCGACATGTACACATACACGTATTCTAAACACTGCTACTATAATTATCATGTTCATAATGTATGCAAATAAAAATGCTGGTGTCATCCACTCGAATGACAGGGATGCACTCTGCCACATTAACAAAAATCTGGAAACATGGTAATTCTCACGAGGAAAAGTCGAATTTTCTCTATTTGGTAATTTCATGGTGCATCATGTCATTGCTAAAAATCAACACTTGAAGGGAGAGTGAATACAAATTGTGGGTCGTGGTGTAATTTTGGTGTCCCTCTCATATCATCTCTCAGAGCAGCTGCAGGCATTCGGTGCATTTTTAGTAACTTAAAGGGAAAGTTCACCCCAAAGTCAAACAGTGACAAAACACCGGCTCTACAGATGAAGCTGCAGGAGCTCCTTGGAGCAGCAGTAATATCTCTTTTCAGAAGTGATGACTCTGCTGATGCAAAACTTTGTTGTGAGCAGATTTATGGTGGGCCAGTGTCATTGGTGCCTTCACGGGAAGGCAGAAAGAAAGAGATTAGGAAGTGAATCTTGTGAAACTTGAGTCAGTCACCGACTGACGGGATGAGGTTTGCTCTTCCTCTGACTTCTACCTTTTACTCAAAATGTGGCTCAGCAAATAAACTCCACACCCTGCAGTTGTTTGGTGTGAGGATCAATCTGTTTTCAAATTCTGCTAGATGTCTTTTTGATCCAGCACCCATCCTGTGGAACACTGGATGTGCCCATCTTTTTCATCTTTTCTTTTTTTGGGAGGGGGGTTACAAATGTGAGATATCAGATGCCTGGCATGATTTTGGAACATCTTTGCATTGGACATTATTGTGCATGAATCATACCCAAGCTCTCTTGCTCAATAATCAGGTGAATACAAAGGAAAACCTGAAAGAAAGCTGCCAGTCGCTTCAATTAAACACAAAACACAATGAAGTCATTTTACAGAGGCATATCTGAGTCTGTAGAAAACTCATTACCTGTAACAAAAGGTTCAGACATTATTTATAACTCCACTGAAGGGACAGTGTGCTATCAGCATCCAGAGTAAAACTGCCAGTATGCATCATTACCCACAGAAAACACGGTCACCAAGGTGTTTGTATTTCAGCAACATGAAGTCAAATTTCGGAGGTAAATGGAGTATTTATTATGCACTGCGTTTTATATTCAACCTTTGGACCCAGGGGTGCACTGAAGCAATAATTCAAGCTGGGAGTTTAAATCCACCCGAGGCCACTCGGTGCTCTCACCTCATGCGAATCGACTAACCCGATGTGTTATTTAAACCATCACAGCTCAGTTTGTCTTCTGGCCAAAAAGAATTCACTTTGGAAAACAAGCTTGAATAAACACGGAGGTATCACTCAGCTGTGTGTTATCTCTCTTTTTGACAAATGAATTAAACTTAAGTTAGAAAGGAAATCTGTATATATAGCTATATATGGGAAAATGACACCTTTTATTAAGATATTACCGTATTTTTCGGACTACAAGGGGCACTTAAAATACTTTAATTTTCTCAAAAATCGACAGTGCGCCTTATGTATGAATTCTGGTTGTGCTTACTTACCTCGCTCCAAAATCTTTCAAAAAATGTTTTAGTACGACTTCCGTAAGCTATGAAGCCGCACTGCTTGATGGATTGTCGGAGCATTGCAGCTACCGTAGTCAGGAGCCTCCTGGAGCAATCTGGGTCCAAAACGCCATCCCATTCAGGTTCCAAAGTTAAACGAACACTGCAGCACCACTGAGAGTTAAAAACTTTAATAAAATAATCAGTGTTTACCAGGTGTAACAATTAAGTTTAACATCCAGGCATCCATGAAAACAGAATTTATTAAATTTAACAGAGTTAGAAGTTAGCAGGAAGTTAGCTTGCTGGTTTCCATCTAAACATGATATAGCATGTTCTGACTGAGAGATTTCTGAAAAAATTAAAACATACAGCTCTGCTATCACTTCAATACGGAGCCCCGCAGGGGACATGGGAGAAAAAAAGAATTAAGACGGACTTTTACGAGATCTCGCAAAACTAACTCGGGATCTCGCAAAACTTTTTTTTTTTTTTTTTTGAATACGTTTTATTGACAAAGCACAAAATACAGATATACAAATACAAAATAGCAAACACAATGTGAGGGGGTTCGTATAAAAAAGCAAAATAGACACAGTCTATTAAAGAATCACATGATATTGAACAGGGAACATAAGTTTATGGTTTTGACAGCTTTTTGATTTTGAGAATGTTGTATGGTATTAACATATTGTTTGGTTTCATTTAAAAAGCACCGAAAGGATGGTTTTGCGTTAGAAAATTTTGACTTATGTATATGAAATTTAGCCAATAATATCAATAAATTAAGCAAATAAAATTCATTTGCCCTGTGCATGGGGTACTTAAAGAAACCAAACAATATTTTCTCGTAACAAAGAGAGAACTCAGAAAAGATAAAGGAAACAACAAAAACACAAAATTCTTGCCAGAAAAGATTCGTGTATAAGCATGACCAAAATAAATGAGAAATATCTTCCTTCACACAATTACAAAATGTACAGTCAACATCAATGTCCTTTTTATAACGTACAAGAAAAGACCTAGTTGGGTAAAAACGATGAATAACTTTAAAAGATATTTCCTTTACTTTGTTATTCAATAGAAATTTCGACGGTAAGGTCCAAATCTTCTCCCGTTCCAGGTCCTGGTATAAGTTATTCCAGTAGGCGACAGCCGTTGGGACACAAGTTCTGTCTTTTTGAAACAGAGTTCGTATTTCACGGTTGTTTTTCCTCTTTACAGAGGGGAAACACACCTGACCGACATAAGTAACAGCAGGATCCATCCCGAGTTTGTTTTGCGAGATCTCGCAAAAGTTTTGTGAGATCCCGAGTTTGTTTTGCGAGATCTCGCAAAACTTTTGCGAGATCTCGCAAAAGTCCGTCTTAATTTTTTTTTCTCCCATGTCCCCTGCGGGGCTCCGTACTTCAAACATAAATGAAAACAGAAAACTAAACAGCAGTGACGTTTGTAGGGTTACTGAAGTTGGACGAGCTGGTATATAATGATGGGCTACGTCGCTAGCAACACAGCTATGCTAGCATAACATAAACACAGTGAAGCTGGAGGATGAACACTAACTTTTTTCCACTCAATAAAAGTTAACGTGAGGGCTCCCGATGGTTAGGGACAAATGCAATTGCATGGCAGGATGCTATAAACGGGCCAAACTTCAGTCAGGAGAACAACTGAGATGATCCATCAACAATACGAGGTTAGTCATTAATATACTGCAACAACATGGGGATAGAGCAGCTGCGAGAGAATTCAGCATTAATGAATCAATGTTACGGAAGTGGAGGAAGCAAGAAGAGTGAGTTGAGTAAAGTTGGACTTATCTCTGTTTTGTTTCGCTTAATGTGCCTTATAATCCAGTGCGCCTTATGGTCCCAAAAATACAGCATGAGTGTCATTAACATAATATCTTTAACTCTGATTTTGACCACACTTTTCAACAATTTGAAAGTTATTTAGATGACAAATTAAGACATATTAAGCCTATTAAGCTATGGGATCCACCAATCATTGCATAAACAGATGCACAGACCAGACAAGAACAACAGAATTAGCTCATGTAAAGACAGCTCTGTATCTGTGGCAAAAGCTTAAAGAAATAACTTTGTGTGTGTGTGTGTGTGTGTGTGTGTGTGTGTGTGTGTGCATGTTTTACCTTGTGCTTTTTACTGACCTGCTCCCTGACTGGCACTTAATTTTTAGCACTTAGCTCCATCTTATTCTCTGCCTCTCTCCTCCACCTTTCCTTGTGACAATCCATTTTGTCAGACATCTATTATGTGTAGAGAGGCAGGCAGACATTGGCTGCTGCGCTGATAGAGAGAGAGGGTGTGATGCCTGAATTCTGTTGATTCATTCCTTGTTTTTATGTTATGGCTGTTCTGACCCTCAAGCCATGAGAAAAAGTCCAGTTTGGGGGTCATGTGCTACGTGATCGCTAGCGACACAGCTATGTTAGCATAACATAAACACAGTGACGCTGGAGGATGGAGGATTTTTCCACTCCATAAAATTTAATGTGAGGGTTTCCGATGGTTGTGGTGTCAGCTCTAGTGGATGCTCTTTTCCAAAATATTTTGACTTCATCTTCATGCGTCCCACTCACATTTTCTGTCTTTCCCACAGGAGCCATTCGCTAATCAGTGAACTCTCGGTTAACCCATTCAGCAGCGCCCGACTGTGATGCTCCTAGCTGCCTTTTCTACTTGTCTCAAGAGAGCCACCAAGTTAAATTACATTCCTTTACTCCGAATGCTCTAGCGGACCTCTTTTGAGTTATTGACCCAGCATGCTGGAGTGGCTGTGAGTGCCGGCATTGATTGATGCTAGAAAAACGTCTTTCATATTTAAATGTTGCTTTTAAACAAGTTGTAGAAAAAGTAAATGATATAATAATAATAATTCACTTTTCTGTTCTTTAAGGTGGAAATTTGGAGGCAGCAGAAATAACGTGACATATCACTTTCTAAATAACTGTGTTGAATTCATTAGCTATAAGCAACTTTTAGAAAAACATTAGCCTTTATTGGAGTTGTGTTTCTGGCAACCTAATGAATGGAAATCCAATACTGACTCTGCTTCAGGTTGGTTTTTGTCTCCTGAGAGAAATGCCTGTCTCCACTGTGTACACCAGCCAATCTCTCAAAGTATCAATGAACTGCTTCATAATTTAGTGATATTTACGGTGTCTGCCGGATGCCAGCGAGTGCCTTCAATTTAAATTCTAAAGCTCTCCTTGGATGCTGTCACTCATTAATGCTTCGTGCTATTCAATATCAGGAGCTGAAAAGGAAAGGAGAGCAAACGGTTATTTCAAAACACCACAGGACTTCATAATGAAATGTAAAACACTGAGTAGGGTTTAAATGACTGCTTAAAGGGTATCAAGGTAATGCTGCAGGGGAATACAGTGGTTGGAGCCTGTGGCATAACCAAAATTACTAGCAATGTGCCGTGTACTTAAAATCTCCTTACGTTTGGTCGGCTTGAAGAGGGGACCAGGTCTGCAACCACTTGTGTGACTTTGGTGAATCAAGAACAGCAATAAGACTGAATCAGTTCGCTGTCAGTTTACAATCGAATATGTTAAAGTTGGCAATTACATGCAATCTGTTTGTGATACTCCTTAACGATGATAAAATAGTGAAAATAGCAAATCTGTTGTGGGAAATGACCAAATTATGACCAAATCCTAGACTTTTATTTAAATCTTACATTCTTGTTTGCTGAATTAAACTAAGCTAATCCTCTTGAGCTGATAATCATTGTTTATCTGAACTGCTTTGGTTCTGATAGTGAGGAGATCTTTGGCACATATCCTGCGGGGATGCACTGCTTTTTTATTAGAGGAAGGACATAATCGAGGACACCTGTTCAGACGGCGCAAAATGAGGTGAGGAATGAAATCTCTTTGAAGGCATTGTTGTCAAGCATCGTTTATGACACATAAAGGAGGCATTTTCCTGTAGAACTGAACAAATAATGTGCAGCACCTGTGTCAAATAATCGTGTGAAATTAATACAGTTAACGAATGCAAAGGACCGGCCTCTGAACCCCAAAGCTACATTTAGTTACTCACGACTGACACAAGAGGGTGCTACATCATCTGTTCACTGCAGGCATGTTTGTTTTGTTTGTGAATGGGTGAAGGCTGAGCTGCAGAGGCTGGAGTAAATCTGCAGCCAGAATGATTTTCTGTTATGTAATGTGACAAAGCATTGAGCTCATGCTTGGGGTGTCTGAGGGTGAAAGTCAGCTTTGACATGTTGTGAACTGCACTCCTGGATATAGAGATTCACATACACGTAAAGGATTTTTTTTTAACATCACAACTGCTTGGACTTACTTACACATAAATCCTGTAGCAAATGCTTTCTCTATGTGTGGCTCTCTGTAAACACTGATGTGCCGTGACAGGAAGGGTTTCACATAGTCTGGCATCAACATCACCGGGTCACGGTGTCAGCCAGATCCATACACAGTAATGATATAAGCGATCTGAGAGTGTACATATTTCCACCGCCACCTATAATTGTGTAACAGGTGGTAAGGAATTAAATAACATGTGAAAACATCAGGGTGTATAATTTGTACTTGAGGATGGGTGCATATGCACATTTAAACAGGTGGGCCTGCACAAATGAAACAATAAATGGTAAATAGTCTGCACTTGTATAGCTGCTTTTAACTAAAGCGAATTCTAATGTTTCTCATAGAGACACAAACAATTACCGGCTCAGCTGCCACACAAGGTGTTTGTGTGGCATCTGGAGAAACTTGGGATTCAGCGTCAACACTTAAAGGATCTGGAGATCAAACCGTCGAACACTGTAGTCAACAATGTTTCAGTCTATCACCTGAGCCGCATCCGCCCCAACGACATGCTTATGAAAATAAGATCAGGCCTTAAATCGAACCCTGGGGCACTCCACATGTAATGGAAATTAACAGGAAGGACATAATTGAGGGCAGCTGAATGATGTGTAGCAGTTAAAATAAACCAATATGACACACGATCAGGTTTCCACCAGGATAACTGTTGCAGCTGCTGCAGCTGAGACACAGTGGTTATGTGGTGCACTCAGTTCACGTAGCTCCATCTGTCCACTTTAACCTCAACTGATATTTGTAGTGCTTTGTTTCCTTAAAAAACAGTCCTTCATAGTTTTTAGTACTGTTTATGTGTAAAAATGGTTAACGAAAAATGAGGTACCTTATATAGCTTATAGCTAGTTGTTCATTGTTGTTGTTATTATTATTATTATTATTATTATTATTATTATTATAGCCCAGCCAATAATCTAAAGTTTGTAATAAGCTGGTGAAAACAAATCCAATTCACTGCTTTGGCTGTTCATATAGCACCAGTTCACGATGATAGTCGCCTGATGGGCTTTATATTGTAAGGTAACAACATTACCATCTTACCAGCCTTGCAATATTTGTATAATATTGCAGGGTATTAAGATATATGTGTTGATTAGTGTAAAGGAAACAAATTAAACAACGAATTAAAATCTGAATGCAATGGCAGTAGCAGGAGCACATTTGGATATTTTGGGGCCCGAGGGGAGAACTCGCCTTGGTCGGCCCCTCTACTCTTATTGTTTTCTCACTCTGAAAAACCAAATCAGTGTCTGGTGGTACGCTGAAATTTTAGAAAACAGGTGAAATCAGTTTTCTCATTTGGGTGTTTGCAGTTGAGAATTAATCGAGTGAGACTGATTTTCAGCACAAAAGCATCCTGGAAGGGATTCACAGAGCGTCAATTCATGCCTCATTGTCCAGGTTATCACAGCACGTGACGCGCACAGACACACACGCACGCACGCCCACGCGCTCAAGGAGACACAAATTCACATGCGTCTGGCATGGCTGTGGATTGTCCCTCCCACTGACAGATGGATGGGGTTAATATCATAATTAAGCACCTCGGCCGACGGTTCCTGTTTACTGCTTGGTTGCTAGGCAGTGACATCAGCTGATCCCTCCCTCCTTCCTCTCTAATCCCTTCCCTCTCCCTCACAGTCCCTCTCTCTCTTTCACACACACACCACTCTTATGCTCTCTCTCTCTCTGATAGGCAGCGCAGACGTGGGCAGAGTGTGGGGGTATAGGAAGAGGAGAGAGCGGGAGGGTAGGTAGTAGTGTGTGTGAGGCTGTCAGACAGCATGGTCTGGGTCTGAGGACAGCACTGGAAGACAAAACAGCCGCCTACTGAACTCCATGTAGACCAGAGTGGTGCCATCCACAGATCACCTGGACCTGTCTACTCATCAGCACCCACCCAAGACAACACCTGCCTCTTCTAGAGAAGTAAGCGGAGTAGGACCAGGGAGGTGGGTCTGTTTATATTCTTTTTCTTTTATTATTTTCTCAGTTTTTTGGTTTTTGGAGTTGGCTCCTGGCTGGACCGCATGCATGACACAACGCAAAGGCGAGAAACCCACCATCAGCATCCAGGAGCACATGGCCATTGACGTGTGCCCTGGCCCCATCCAGCCCATCAAGCAGATCTCTGACTACTTTCCCCGGTACCCACGGGGCCTTCCCCCTGCTCTGCCCCACGTTGGGCCCCTCCGCTCTGCCCTCTCCACCTCCTCAGCTTCTGCCTCCACGACTGCTGCTGCTGAGAGTGACCGCCCCAATGAGGATAACCCAGACCGGGCTCTTGCCGGAGCCTCCGCCTCCTTACAGGCCACCAAAAAGGACGAGGAGCCTGATGTGGAGGGATACGACTCAGATGACTCCAGTGAGTGATGATTTCCCCACTTGTCTCCATGCCACTGTTTACCACGGTGTTTCCTAACATTTCTACGCGTGTGTGTGTGTGTATCCCTTTCAGCTCTTTCTCTCTGCCTTTCTCTTATTACTGCATCTCCATTTTTGCCACCGGTTGCCAGGCATCCCTCCAGCCTTGTGGCTTTGTGGCTTTATCTGTCACCTTTCTCTTCTCTCAGCTCCCCCGTCCATCTCTTTCTATCTCCAGTCGCCTGGCGTATGTGCGCATGCTAACTCTTTGCCTCTCAGTCGACAGACAGCCAACTGTTGCTGCTGCAAAGAATACCGCTCCCCCTCCTTCTCCACCTCTTCAGCTCTCCTCCAACTGAAAGGATGTGTGATGTTATTGAAGTGAATGATTGCAGTCGTTGTGTGTGTTCCTCTTCCCAGCGTCTACAGGGTACCTGATCTATACTGTCGATCAGTCTCACCAGACTGCGTTTTCTCGGCTCCTTGATGAAGCCTCAAATTAGACGCAGTTTTGAGCTCAGTGGGCTGCATCTGTAAAGCCCATCCACATTTTATACTGACTAGTGGCAAGACGGCCACAAAGTTCCTTTCATGTGACTGTATTGTCCATTCGTTGGTCTGTTTTGTGTTAGTTTCTAAAGCTTGAAGATATGTGCGTGTCTGTGCGTGCATGTATGTGTGTGTGTGTTTGCATATCTCTCTCCATCACAGAGGGGAGGCTCCTTTTGAGAAAGCTTTTTGCCGAATGTCATTTCTTTTAATCTAACAGCTTTGAGTGGCCGATAATAATAGGAATTAATATGCAGCACTGCTATTGCAAGTGACAGAGACAGAGCAAGATTCCAGCATCCTGCAAAAACCATTTTCACTCACAGCATAGATCTTGATGAGAAGATAACGTGACAGTCTTCACAACTCGAGTAAATGTACTGCCAAAATAAAAGCTGTTGCTACCTTCTTCTTTTTTTAAAGTAACCTCTGGATCCGCCTGATTAATCAGTGAGACAGCAATGGTAGCTTTTTTTCCTTTTTTCTGTTATTGGTAGTGAACTTGGCCTGCCTCGCATCACTCTGAATTACACGTTGCTCTCGCAGCGCACAAAAACAGAACAAACGCTTCCCGGTTGGTTTTTGTCTGACTCTAACAACACACGGAGGTTTGTGTCCTTTGCACAAGAGACTTCTGATTGCAGGTTAATGTGTGACAGCAGTGTAGCTTCTGTGAGAGTTAATCCATGCAGAGCAGCATGCAAGGGGGGGCTTAGGCCAGCTCTAATCCAGAACTGGACAGGAGTAGGAGAGTGGTGTAAGAGGGGGGGTTGGTAGAGAGCAGGGTAGGCAGATGTTGGTCAATGAACTCTGCCAGGCAACCAGAATTTCACTCAGTGTGCAAAAATAGATGGAGGAAGACATTCTTCAAATCTATGAAGGATGGCTTCATTAGAAAAAGAAATGACTCCTGACATGTTTTCCTTTCTTTAGCCATCACCACCTAGAGTTTTAAGATGTTTTGTGTGGGAATTCATAAACTGCAAAGCGACTCTTATCTTTACATGCTTGTGAAAACTGCTGTTTATGTAGCTTTTCAAACTGCTTTTGTTTTTAGATATTGAAAACTGGTTGTGGCTCCTTATACACATAATAAAATACTTTGTCTTTGCACATTGCTACAAATTCTACCTCAATTTTGTGCTTGCTCAGTCCAATAAGTTAGCAGCAGAAGCAGAAGTGCAGCATGATTATATGACCGCAAGTGTTAGAACCACGGGAAACTGCCTTCTGATTGATTTGGTGTAGCTAATTTAGCACTTACTGCTATTTTAAGTGAATACTTTACCAGGAAACTGACGTTGTAGGGATTTGAAGGAGCGAATAGCTCAATAGGCAAACCTTAGAGGACTTACTAGGTTGACTGAAAGCATCTGAAGACACTTTTCTGTCTGTGGAGTCCACAAGGTGGGGCTATATCGGCCAATTTCAGTCATTTTGTGAAAGAGGCAGTATGAGGATTGTACCTGCTTTGCATTTGCACAGGGACTGGACTGCGGAGGTGTGTAAGAGTAGGCAGCGTTTCAACGTCTCTATAAGGTGCTTTTAATTGCTTCTAGTGTAAAAATGCAACACAAAGAATGCCTTGTGTGACTGTTTGAAAGTGTGCACCATTATATCCGACTTTACGGCTCATCATCCAGAAACTTGAAAGACTTGATAAAGTTAGTGTGGAAAGAGATTAGAGAAGCAGCGGAATGCAGGGCGAGCAGATATGTCACCGAGCTTTTCACTCCTTAAGCAAACGCTGTGTGATCCTGGGCAGTCCCAGAGAAAGATGACCAACTGTGACAATGTCTTTGCTCGTGGCTCTAACACTGCGGTCCCGCGTTACACCGTGAGAGAGCTTCAAAGTTAGCCGTTCCAACGGTCTTGTGATGTAAGATAGCCTGGAACAATATTCTAACAGTGTTAAATTTAGGAGGGCTTTCGCACAGTGTTGTTACAGCTATGACCTGTTAAGCAACCATTAACAATGCAGCATGAAATGACTTGAAGATCATTGAGTCTTTATGTAAGATCAGAAATATATAAAGTCTATATAAAGTTATATAAGGTCAGAAAAGTGAAGCCAGTGCCAAAGTGCTTTAAACTTGCATTTTTCCAGCAGCGAATGAGTCTTCTGGTGGTCAGAAGAAATCAGATTTTTAAAATAAATCTATGAGAAAATGACCCTGTGGTGAGTTTTTGGTCTCTGCCACCAGTTTCTCGTCTTGTTTAAAGCAAGAAAATGCTCATTTTATGAACTAAGAGTGCATAATGGGTTAAACAGAAGATAAAGAAGTGTATGCTTTAGTGCTTTGCTATGATATTAATATACAGCGTCCATTGGTTTCTCACTAAGGTCCACTCATCGCTCACCCCACTCAGTGTCAAAACACCAAGATGGGGATCTCAAAAATGCTTCTTTCAAGACTTCAAAACATAACTTTATAAATCAAGTATGTAATATGTGGCTTCACCTGCAGTCCTTAAAAAAAGTAATTGTACTGATTCATTAATACTGATAATAACTGCTGCTTTTACTGCCTGCAGATTGTGCAGCGATCCCTTCATGAAAGCAACCATAGTCGGTGTACAGTGTTGCACACTTAACTTTTGAACTGTTAAGAGTATTTGTAGATCACTCCATGTAACTGATACTTGATAGGATGCATATACTTAAAATAGTGAATCTGCAAAATATGGAAGTATGTGTACAAACTGGTCATGATTACCTTTACCACCTAAACGAAAGATCCACCCGCTCGGACCCGCTCAAATCCTCATATCCAAAGATGTTCTGCTCAAGGCTTCAGAACAAGACTTTGAATCCAGTGAGTGAAGTTTATCGAGTTACATCCATCTTTGATATACAGTCAGTGGAAAACCTGTGCCACTGAAAAACCAACAAAAAGCACAATATACGGGGGTAAAATGAAACAAGAGTCCAAAATGCAAGAAAATGTAGTTGTGATGTGTCAACAGAAGCCTGGCTTCTCCGATGTGTTTTCCAGCTGTTATTATGACCTAGCATCAACTCATAAGACTACTGAACTCTCCATCTGTAATGCCTTTGAAGTAAGACCATTCAGAATGAATTCATTTTGGAAGTCGATGAATAAAATGTGATACATCTAAGACTTACCGGAGTCTCACAGATTATCTATGCGACTCTGAAAAACAGATGCAACCCTTACAACATCTGGACTGAATGTGTGTTAGTTTTAATCTCTAATGCTTCTCGGTGACATTTGCATTCATTTTTTCCTCCAGAACAGTTGCTGTCCAATCTGTCCGAGATGCATGAAAAAGCTGCGGTGTGTTTGCTCTGTGCAACAGGTGGCGTGTTGCGGCATGCGTGTTACTGCAAGTTTATCAAAGAGGACTGGGTGCACGGTTCTAATCATGTCAGCTGAGGATTGGTCACACTGCAGGTTTATTCAAACATCAAACCCCAGCTTCCTTCCACCCTCCCTCCTAATAGGGCAATTAGACCCAAACATCTGCCGGTGTATAGTCTTAATGATTTTGCAATCACCTGAAGAGTCATCAGTGATGCACGATAATTACAATGTCAGCTCCACTTTGAAAAAAGAAAAAGAAAAAAGAGAAAGGCCAAACAAGGAAGGAGTATGAAAAGTATAAAGTATGTTGAATGCGTTATCCAAAGTATGAGTCATCTGTATGCTTGTCACCAGCCTCTAATGAACGTAGGCACTAAAATATATAATTAAGAAATGAATAACAAGTAGCTGTTTGGGTCTGATGCAATGTCTTAAATAATCCCAAGCTGCTTCTTCTGCTGCTGCTGCTGCCATGGGAGTTTCAAAGGAGATAAAGAAGCATAATACTGCTGCAGCGGCTCACAATCTGCTTTTAGAAATTGCGTCATGGGTTCTGTATAGTGTATAGAAAAAGACACACCAAAACACTGCAACAGTACAGGTGATGAATGCATGTGCTGTCTGGCTCTGATCTGCTGTTGCGTATGAAAGTTAATTCCGAGGTGACATTTTCAAACATGGAAAAAGATGACCCCATACTGGGATGCCTGCAGCAGCTCCAGTGATGATTCATATTGGAAATAACTCAGCAGGTTTTGGTGTCAATTTCAGAATCGCCGTTTTGGTGTTGTCAGTCACAGCCACAAGACAAATTACAGTTTACTGCAGCCGCGTGTGTTTTGGATTAAGATGAAAAACTGACTTTTTTTTCCATGTCTGGCAGCAAAAGCTACTGTAAATGCTCTTCACGAACTTGTGGCATTATGCTATAGGAAAGCATTTTGCTGGATATTAATTTTCTAGTCAAGTCAAGGCCTGTGCAAAGAAAATGAAAGGACATTCATAAAAGCGAATGTGAATCTCAAAAATGTTAATCAACGTGCAATGACAAATAAGCCCTTGAACACCGTATAAGCATCATGGATTGATGTGCATCGCTGTGGATGGATTTTTGCTTTAAGCTACCCTGCTACCCTCATTTGTTTGTGTTGAAAGACTTACTGAAGGACAGCTGTACCCAGGCTATATAATAAAAGCTATCTATAAAAGCAGCGAACATATTATCTTTGCAGACCTAACAGCTTCTACTAGCTTATAGGAATAAAACTAATTAAAATCTACTTTCTCCTGTGTTGTCTGCTTTGCTTATGTGTGTTTCCTGCCTTATTCCATCTTGGGTGGTGGCTGACATTTTATCGCACCTGTTGCGAGGCTGATCTGATAACGCTTGGACTCATACATATGAAGCGCGCACTGAGGTAAAGTAATTTCTCCCTCCTGGCAGTGAAGCGAGCACCGCTGTGATCCAAATGAAAACGCTGCTTTACTTTGAGTTTGTTCGTCTAGAAGTTGGAACTTTTGCTCTGCTGCTGCACAAAATTCAAGCCTCTCTCTTTCTCTTTGCTGTTTGTAATTTAAAAGAGCCAGTGCTGCCCCAAATTGGCTCTTCATTGTCCTGCGGGACTTGATCCAGTATCTGCATGGTTCCTCTTGGGGGTGGGTGGAGCAGCGTGGCTTTGTTCTCCCTTATGAACCAAATCACACAGGGACCTCTCAATCCTTGCTAAGAACCTGCTGGCTAATCTGCATAACGGCAACATTTTCTGATTCGCTGTGACTCAACCTTGATTTTAATTGAAACGGAAAAGTGCATCACCCACCAAGGGTCCCCTGCAAAAGGGGGGGAGGGGGTAATCAAAAGCATTTGAACATCCGGATCCTTGCCACATTAATTAATGATTGTTCGTAGTGAGAGCCATGTCCCTGTCAGAGCCCAAAGAAGTGACCCACATTGGAGAGCTTGTGTTTCTGAGAGATAAGCTTCCAAGCCTTGCTATGTGTTGATGAAACTAACACGGGGTGGCCGGGGGCGCTGGGCGGGGTCGGGTCCACAGTGTCTGCACACACAGGTCTCCCCCGAGATGTCTTGCTCTGGCAGTGCAGTGCTGTCTGCTGTTGTCTCCTCAGACAAGTTTTGAGCTACAGCATTTGCTTGTAGTTGTCAGACGGTGAAGAGACGCTGTCGGAGCAGAAGAGAAGAGTCTAAAACAGGACAGTAACGCACCAGAAGAAGCAAATCTCTAAGTGTATTTAATGTTTTGTTGCAGCGAATGTGGAATTAATTTCTTTTTTATTTATGTATGTGACAGAATTAGCACAAACTGTGTGTTTCCGTAACAGATTGCAGCAGTTCAGGTGTTGGAGCTACTGATATCAAAGGTGCCGAGGATCGAGCTTGAGGACTGTGGTGGTCCACTGACTTGCACAGGGCACTTCTCTGCTTTGTTGAATTTGATCTCTTAATTGTAACTCAACCACCTCAACCTGTCTCCAAATAATCGTGGTCTGACTCTGGCTGACTGCAGTCACCCTCAGACAGATTGGCAAAGGTGTGTAAATAACTGTGGATTTTTATTTATAAAAGCAGTCATTCTTTGCCGATGAGTGCAACTGATCTGTGAAGCATCTCTTTGCAATCTGGGACTCGACTCAACCGGTTGCCAACTGGCTGTATTCTATAAAAACAAAGTTACCAAATCCCTGTGCCACTGTGCGAGTAAATCGCCCTCCTTCAACAACTCTTTCCTATTGGGTCCTGGTCTTGACTTTGAATGTAAACCTTTGTGTGTATGTATAGTAACAGATCTGCAATTTTTGTTGATTTATCACAGTTGATCAGCATTTTATCTTAAAGAGTTACCGTGTTATTGCCAGCTTGACCCTAGTAGACCACAGTCTGACTCTGTCTTATTGCCATTTCGTTGTTATCTTGACTCACAAAAGTCGGTGTGACGATGACTGTGAATGTTTGCACACCTATTTCCTGTCTTTGACTGTATTAAAGGAACCCTAATTTGCAAAATTAGCATCGTGTTGCCAAAAAAAAAGAAGCTAAGACCATAAAATCATCCAGAAAAAGTGTACTATGATCACCAATTAAATAAGAAAGACAGCTTTTTAACTCATAGACTTTTATATAGTCCCTTTTTTTTGTTTGAATTTATTTTATTTTGTATTTTGTAATTAGAGTCGCCCCCTTACAAGCTTTAATACAAGCTTTAGACTTTTTAAACTTGCCATGTTCATCTTTTACATACAGTCTGGTTTCAGTGTAATATAACATCTGCGTGTGGTCAAACGTTTACATCAAAGTCTGTATCAAAACTTATCAGTGTTAAACAAATTAAAACTATACTATTAATTCAGCAGCGCCTTTCATGCAGGATTTAACATGAGTTTCCTTTTTAAAGTTCAGCAGTACTCTGGGGCTCTGCCACGTCGTGCCTTGTAGTTAATTAAAACAATTTTAAGACCGATTCTAAAACAAACTGGGAGACTGAATAACGAGGCTAAAACTGAGGTAATTTTCTTTTTAAAGCCTACAGAACCTTCTCAGGGGCCCAGTGAGAGCACACAAAACTCTGCTAAAGCCAGAAAAATAAATGGCAGCACAGTTATCAGGTAGGAGAGTTGAGATGAAGTTATTTCCCTATGCACCATTCCAATTTGCATTCAGATGATGAGGATTACTCAAATATTTGTTGTCTTTTATGAGTAGTATAAGTGCAAAAGTTTGCAAGCTCAGTCAGAGAATAAGTTAAGGAGATTTACTGGCAATGCGGCATATTGTAGAGTGACACGTAAGCTAACGAGGATTCTACCAAATTCAATAAAGAACCATTTTTAAACACACCGAGTAACAATTTTCCAAAGTTGCTGCTATTTGGCGGGCAGTTCAACAGCAATGTTTAAATGCTTCTGGTATTTAGCCAGTGAGATAATCACCTAAAAACTCTGCGTGGTACTTTAAGGATGAGTGCAAGGGAGGCCTTGAGCCATCTGTTGCCTCTCTTAGACCAAAAGCCATTTCCAAACCTTTGATAAACACAGGGCTGCCGCAATCCACTTGAAAACATCCCCTGAGCCTCATAATGCTCAGTTCAATGTAAAGAGTGAGTTCAGCACTGCCATGCCCTGCACACCAGAATCCTATTAAGAGTCTATCTGCAAGCTGTCATGCAGTAGTAATGACTCACTGTAGTGTTCCATGTTTTCCTGTGACTAACCCAGCACTAACAAAGCAGGCCAGATTGTCAGCCTGGTCACATTATGGGTTATTATTACTGGTGCTGTCTCTCAACAGGAGCCACTGAGTGTTTTAAGTTAGCAGCAGCCCCGCTTCATCAGATATAAATTCTGCTCTGCCCTCCCTTCATCCCAGTAAGCACATTATGTAATGATAATGCCGCTATTACACAGATACATTTGGCTTCTGGGGCTGTCATCAATAGGGAGAAATGCTGTTTGGCTTTACTTTGCCACACTTCACATGCACGTATTGAGGATGTGTGTGCTCATTGCTGGTGATGCACAGGCTTTTTAAAAGCTTCAGCTTTTTAAAAAGCTGAATCCACCTGTGTTTAAACCCCACAGAGAGGGGCTAAGAGTAGTACTTCATCCTCCTCCACTGAGAAGCCAAAGACCCACTCCATTTGCCGAAATTAAATCCTGGTGTCTGATCACTTCCCTGCCCACACAATGTGATGAATCAAAACATAACTAACTTAACCACAACTTTATTGAGTGGGCACTCGGTAAGCTCAGTTCACCGATAGCCTTCCATCTCTTTAGGATCCTTTGGTGTGTGCAG